>NC_141689.1:299270611-300470611 GCF_964263255.1 Lissotriton vulgaris
GGGTATAGGTAAGTGTATATAAAACAGTATCCCAAGGGGTGTGATTTAATGAAACAATAAACAGTATCTAATAAGGATATCTATACAGTATTATCCTAGAGGAAAAATCAAGGAGTCAATTATTTTGTTCATGATTGTGCTAAACAAGCATCAATTTATGATTTTTCAAAGTTATGAAAGGCAGAATGAATAAATACAAACAGTTACAGCACTGTGTAAATAAATTAGCCCAAGTAGTATGTACAAGGTGCACGAGTGCAGTGAGTGGTGACACTACGGCAGCGCAAGTGACAAGAAATACAGCGTGAACGGCGCAAAGTGCAAAGTGCAAATATATACAGTGAAATTCCAATGGTTTCCAATTAGTTTAGTATTTTGGTTCAAAGTTCATTTAGGTAAACCCCTGAGGGAGCGCCTAAAGTCTGGCTGTGTAGTCGACGGCGTTTCGATCCGTATCACTATGGATCATCTTCAGGACAGGAAGGGCTGGGTGCAGTGCGTGGTCCAGTGAATTCCTGGCCAAAGTGTGTAGCCTTGAGATGAATCAGGTAAGGGAAGATCTTGATCGGGGTCGTGGAGCGCAACAGGGTCCTGGATGGTCCAGGAGGGGCAAGGGCCGTGAGGTGGCGTGAAAACGTCCACTGCGGCGTCAAGAATTTCAATTATCTTTAAGCTGAAAATGACGTCTCCAGAAAAAGGAGCAAATCGTCTTCTCTCTACCCGACGGATCCGTCGGGTAGAGAGAAGACGATTTGCTCCTTTTTCTGGAGACGTCATTTTCAGCTTAAAGATAATTGAAATTCTTGACGCCGCAGTGGACGTTTAGACTTTAGGCGCTCCCTCAGTGGTTTACCTAAATGAACTTTGAACCAAAATACTAAACTAATTGGAAACCATTGGAATTTCACTGTATATATTTGCACTTTGCACTTTGCGCCGTTCACGCTGTATTCCTTGTCACTTGCGCTGCCGTAGTGTCACCACTCACTGCACTCGTGCACCTTGTACATACTACTTGGGCTAATTTATTTACACAGTGCTGTAACTGTTTGTATTTATTCATTCTGCCTTTCATAACTTTGAAAAATCATAAATTGATGCTTGTTTAGCACAATCATGAACAAAATAATTGACTCCTTGATTTTTCCTCTAGGATAATACTGTATAGATGTCCTTATTAGATACTGTTTATTGTTTCATTAAATCACACCCCTTGGGATACTGCCTAAAGTCGGGGCAGGTGTCCCCCATCCTTAAAAAACAACAAAGACAGATCATACTGATAAAAACAACTTCTGCCGGATCATCAACATTCCAACTCTGACGAAGCTCCCAAAAAGAATGAGTACACTTCCAACTTTGTAACCACAATAAACAATTCCGCCTTCTGGACCAATTCCAATCTGGCTTCTGTCTGGGGCACAGCACAAATCTGTTCTTATACACAGTGGGCGTTGCACTAAAAAAGCTGAATCAAAATAAATCTTGCCTCCTAATCCTCCTTGACCTATCTTAGGCATTCAACAAGGTTGAACACAACAAATTACTAGACTTACTGTAACATAGAATGGACTTATCAGGGTCCATCCTAAACTGATTTGCCTCGCTTCTTTAAAACAGAACTCAAACATTCAAGGTCCCTATCTAAGACCACTCCGGTCACACTAGGGGTCCAACAGGGTTCTGAGTTCATCGAACATCCACTATCAACATCTACGCTGATGACACCCAATTATACCTGAAAGTCTCCTCCCTTGAAGACATCAGATCCCTCAACTTAACTCTACAGAAAATCCAAAGCTGGCTGGCAGGCAACCACCTTAAGCTAAACACCCTCAAAACAGAATTCCTACTAATCACTCTAACCAACTAGTCGCCCATCATTGAGGAATGGCTGAAACAACTAACAACCCTCATCTACCTGCCCTAAGTTATCGATTTAGCGAGATCACTGGGAATAACTCAACAAGAGCCTCAACATGCAGAAGCACATCAGTGCTTCCAGAAAAGTAGCGGACCTCCAAATGAACATCGTAAGAAAATTAACCCCACCCCACCCCACCCCCATGACTTCAAATCTGCAGTGCAAGCCCTAGTAATTCCTAGGTTAGACTAAGGAAGTGAAACACTATGCGGCCTGCCCAGAACTAAAATGGCTCCTCTAAAGGCTCCCCTTCAGTCTACTGCAAGACTCATCATGGGATAAATACAAAACAACCACATCACCCCTGACTTAAAATCCCTCAATTGACTCCCTTATGAAGCAAGAATTTAGTTAAATATCACCTGCATGACCCATAAAACCCTACACTTTCATACCTCGAGACACCTTGCTCAGAAGCTGGAACTTTTTGGTGGCTGCATATGCTCAAGAAGCTCCAGAACCTTAATGCAGACATCATAGAGATTCTGTAAAAAGAAAACCTACAACCAAGCTTTCTCTGTGATCACCCCAAGAATTTGGAACTCCCTGCCCCCTGGAACCAGATTGAATCCATTTGTACCTATACATTGTGGAGACCCATCCTGTCTCTGGGGAGCCTTATTGGTTTCTATATGTCTCTGCAGATGTGCATAGAACTCTGATACCTGCAAGGGTCATGTTCGTACTATATAAAACATTTAAAATAAATAAAATATGCCCATTATGACACCTATAACATAAGGTGGCTCTCATTGGCACATTGGAATATGGGCATCATGAGGATCCTTTCATAAATTGGCCCTAAGTGGTATTTACTGAACATCCTAGCTATAATGGTGGACCATATATACATTGGCCCCTTTTGGCAAATTTTTTGTCATCCTGTTGATAGGCATTATTCCACATTTGTGATATGGTAGCATGTAGGGCTTCTGATCAGGGAAACTGTTTTTGGGAACAAAATTCCTCTATTTAAGGACATGGCCAGATGACATCTGGGGGTCAACATTGTTACTTTTCCACAATACATTAAATGCGGAGATTTGAGGGCTAATTCATGCTGACCAGGAAACAAATACTATAAATGTTATTTTCTTGATGCCAGGCCATGCTGCTATTGCTGTTATTTCATGCCTTGTGGAAAGATTTCATTACCTATACTGTTAACACCTTTTAGGACATCATTTTCATCATTGTTATCTGAAACCAGAGCCTATGACACTGGCATAACTCCTGGATATCTTATGTTGGAACATGTAATATATCTGTAATCTGAGCAAGAGTCCAAGTGTATCAGCCTGTGTTATATGTATAAACCGATAGATGACTCTGCTGCCTGCTGGCAAAGAACATGAGATCTGTAAAAAATTTAATTTCCATCTTTCATTTCAAATGCTTTATTTTCTCTATAATAATGCATGTCTGTGTATCTAGTTGGAAGGGCAGGATGGGAAAAGGAAAGGAGATTGAAGTTAGAATTGAGGAAATATTACTTGAGGAAACAACATTACTAGATTATATGAGGTCTGTACAAAATCTCTGGCAAATATTTATGGAAATTGGTCTTAAAACATTAACATCTTACCCTCATTAGGTTTGGCTTTGTAGTGTCGCGCTCCAGCATTTACGGCCTTGTGACGTAAGACTCTAAGAGCACACCGCGAGATAGCGAGACGAGCAGTGCGACCGGTAGAGGTGTTCTCCCGGCACTCTCCAAAAGAAATAAAGATATTTCCAACCCACTATGTGTCCGCCTCTTCTGTACCCCACAAAGCCTCTCTACAATTTGGCGCCGGGGAGGCGGACACTTCACCATCGGTCCAGCGACGCCCGGAGCACCTGCGTTGGCGGCTCCGATATAAGCAAGGAGAGCGCGGCAGCGGAGCCGCCGCCCTACGGCCCGAGACGCGGGAGCCCCGCGCACGGCTGACTCAAAGGTGAGCCGCTGCTGCACCGCGCGACCGGGAGGCCCGGGGCACTGAAGGGCCCACATTCACAGCAGCAGCAAAGAGGCAGCAAACCCTGTGTGGGTTGGAGATATTGCGGGCGCGCATCTGCACAGTATATTACACAAGCCAAGGAGCATTGTGTGAGCCTCAGATTACTGCCCAGGACAGCCAATGAAGGGTAGTCGCCCACATCTGGATGGCAGGCCTAGCACACAGAGGCTAAAGACAAGAGCAGCCCTAAGCGCCTTGCATCAAGAGTCAGCACCAAAAGGGAGTATAGCTCACTGAGGGGATCGGCCCATATCCTTGTGTGCACACAGGAGGCGCCTATGACCATAGCCCTGGCCAGCCACATCCTAGGCTTGCCAGACCCCACGTCACGCACAAAGAGTCCTCCAGGGCAGCACAGCCTCACGGGCCCAGCCCCACGGGCGTACAGGCAGCACAGCAGAAGGACATTGCCCCTGGCAGCGAACTCATCAGGAGCTTAACGGTCCAGCAACTCAGGCAGTTGGAGGGTCATCTGATCCTGGCGCACCAAGCACTACACCGAGTGGGCGAAGACCTTACGTCCCTGGCGGAGGCTGCAAGCCAGCACTAACAGAGTGCACCGGGGAGCCTCCCACCCAGGACGAACAAAGCGCAACCAAGTAAGCTGCCCGCCATGTGCGCCCAAACTTTTTCCCTCACGAACCCGGTTCCCTTCCTGCCCAAACCGGGAGAACCGGCCATGAAATGGAAGGCTTGGAAAGAATACTTCCTGAATTATTTGTCGGCCCTGGAAGACGAAGGTGGTGAAGTCTTTCCGAGCAAGCGGAAAAAGAAGATCCTTTTGCACAACTTGGGTCCGGAAGGCATCAGGGTGAATATGGACCTAGTGAAGAAGACCAGGGCTCAGGACGACGATGATGTGTTTCAACACGCCATTGAGGACTTGGACGGCCATTATCAACCAGTGGTGTGCATCGCAGTAGACCGCTTCAACTTCTTCCAAAGCAAAAAGAACATGGGGGAATCAGTAGATGACTACGTTGTGGCATTGAAAAGACTAGCAATCACCTGCAAATTCGGAGCCCTCCACGATGACTTCTTCAGGGATCAAATCATCATGCACACGGTGAATACGTCCATACAGGAGATGTTATGGGTCAGCGGAGAAGCCCTTCAAGGAGATAGTAGCCATGGTCAAAAAAGAGGAACTCTCGAAAGGGTGTGCAGAAGCAGCAAAAAAAGAAAGTTCCAGCAAAGCCATGGTGGGCAAGGTATCAGACGCCACCCCTCAAGAGTGCAAGCAGCCGTTCACGGGACGCTCGAGACAGTCCAAAAGGTACGCTCCCAAGACACCTACGGACCGGAAACCCCAAGGGGAAGACAAGACCGCGTGCTACAGGTGCAGTAGTCAAGCACACCGAGCCTACGACAAACGTTGTCCCGCCTTCAGAGCAAAATGCATGTACTGCAGCATCATGGGGCGCTTCGAGAAGGTCTGCAGACGCAAATCTAAGAAACCGATAATCAAATACGTCGCCCAGGACTCAGAGACTGAAGAAGGAGAGGCCGAAGATGACGACAAAAGTGTCCTGTGCATAGATGACCAGGTCTTAGGTATAGACTGTTTACGCACGCGAAAGCCGTTGTGCTAGCTCGTCATAGGTGGAGTCAAAGTAGCCATGGTTGGCGACTCAGGATCCCCATACACCATCATACAACGCAGCATCTGGGACAGAGACTTTGCGCAAAACATAGGCCCACACCTCCTGGCCCCGGACATCCGCCCAGTCACCTTCACAGGGAAGCCAATCCCCATGGTGGGGTACCGTCCCCTCCAATTTGAATTCAAAGGCCGCACGGTGAAAGGAAAACTCTACGTTGCGGAGAAAGGACCCTCCGTATTAGGATGGGTGAACCAGGGAGAACTCAGTATCCAACTGAACCCGGGAGGCACAACGCAAGTCCTGATGACGTCCCCAGAGCAAGCATATGAAGCGGAAAAATGGAAGGAGGATTTCCCAACAGTATTCGGAGGCAACATCGGCAAATTTACAAAGTTCACTCATGAGATCTGCCTCAAGGATGGAGCTAAACCAGTGAGCCACAAGGTACGGAATATTCTGTTTCAGAGCAGAGAAGCGGTACAACAAGTATTACAACACCAGAAGAGAATGGAATTATTGAGCCAATCGAGAGAGCAGAATGGCTGGCGCCCTTAGTTGTAGCCAGGAAACCAACGGCAAGGTACGCCTCTGCACCGACTTGCGGGAGCTCAACAAAAACATCTTAGAGGATAAATTTCCATTACCCAGGATCAATGAGATGTTAGCCCTGAAGAAGGGCATCAAATGGTTTTCCACCATAGACCTGACCTCGGCCTACCATCAGATCACGTTGCACCCCACCTGCAAGAAATTAACCTCACTCATTACATCATTTGGATGCTACCAATTCTGACGGAAGCCATTCGGCCTAGCGTCCGCCGCCGCGGTTTTCCAAAAACGAATGCACCAACTTTTTCTGAAAACTGACGGGGCGCAGTACTTTCAAGACAACATACTGGTAATGGGCAAGACCAAGGCAGACTATGATACCAAGCTCTCTACAGTACAGTGTATACTAAGGCAGAATGGCCTTACCGCAGAAAGGGACAAGTGCAGGTTCGGAGTGTCCTCGGTCACATACCTGGGACATGAAATAAGTGACAAAGGCATTGCACCAAAACGGGCAATGCAAAGGCTATAAAGGACATACCTAATCCCAAGAATAAGGAAGGTGTATGGTCATTCCTAGGGATGGCAGAATTCTACAGCAAGTTTTTGCCTCATTTTGCCACCAAAACACACAATTTACATCAGTTATTAAAAGAGAAAACTGCCTTCACTTCGTCTGAAGCAACGTAGGAAGTTCATGGGATCCATCCAAGCAAATCAAAGAGGACATATGCTAGCCCGTGCCCCTACATGGATTTGACCAACGAGCGTTGTCCGTTCTCACCACAGACGCGAGTGACAGGGGGTTGGGTGCGGTCCTGATGCAGCAGTCTGCAGAAGGTGAAATGACGACGGTCAGCTTTGTGTCCCGGTCCTTGGCCCCTAATGAAGCAAAATTCAGTGTGGTAGGGAAGGAGATGCTAGCAGCAATTTGGGCAATGGAAAGATTCCGCCAGTTCTTGTGGGGCTCCAGATTCCTGCTTCGGACAGATCACAAGCCGCTAGTGAAGGTACTTACGTCAAGCAGACACTCGACAGCCACGCCTCGCATAGCAAAAATGACCTTGCGGCTCTTGGATTACGTGTACGATGTCTAATACATCCCTGGCTCCAAGAATAAAGTGGCCGACTTCCTCAGCAGGGCAGCAGCAATGGAATATGCACCGATGCCAACGGAAGAAGATGATTACACCATAGCATTCCTGGAGGACCAGGAAGCAGTCATAAGGGCACAAGAATGGAAGGAAGCATACGCAGAAGACACAAGCCTCACGGCAATCAAACAGTTCATAATCATGCGGTAGCCGGAAAAGAAACACTTAAACACAGAACTGCGGAAATTCCATGAAGTTCGAGAAGAGCTGTCGGTAGGAGACAACGTGCTCGGATGAGAAAAGGTGGTACCCCCAAGACTGCTGGTAACCAGGTTGCTTACCATTCTGCATGAAGGACACTTGGGAATAGTGAAAACAAAACAAAGAACCAAGCTAGCATATTGGTGGCCGGCGCTGGATAGCCAAGTGGAAAGGCATGTCAGAGAATTTATACAATGCAGCGATGCAGACAAGACAGCGCCACAATGCGACCCCTGTTAGGCAAGTTCTCCAACCCAGCCAACCCATGGGAAGAATTGTCAGTGGACATATTGGGCCCCATTTTAGATGCAAACAGTGTACCCAAGTATGCCATCGTGCTCATCGACAGGTACTCCAAGTGGCCGGAAATTGAGATATGTGAGACGATGGACACTGATGCAGTGCTAGCCTTCCTCACGTCGACATTCTTGAGAAAAGGAATCCCACGAGTCATAACTTGTGACAATGGACCCCAATTCACGTCTGGGAAATGGAACGCATTCATGAAGAGGAACGGAATACAGATCAAACACACCCCGATATACCATCCAGCAGGGAATGGCCTGGCCGAACGATTTAACAGGGTCATCACGGGATCCATCCAAGCGGCCATCAACGTTGGGAAGAACTGGGAGAAGGAACTCAAGTGCACGGTGTGGGCCTACCGAATCACTCCCACTAAGACAGAGTACAGCCCATTCAAAATATTGAGGGGTCGGGACCCATTGACCAGAGACAATGTGGCATGGAAACAACGCACAGTACAAAGCTAATAGTCCCCAGCTGTGGTGTGCAGCAATCTGGAAAAGGCGCAAAAGATCTACACGGACCACTACAACAAGAAGCACAATGTCAAAGAAGCTAGGATGGAAAGGGGGGGATGGGTCAGAGTGAAGCTCGCTCAATTGAGGAGGAAAGGGGACAGCAAGTACAGCACGCCTCTGCAAGTCAAAGAAATGTACGGCAGGTCAGCTTTATTGAGTGATGGGAAGATATGGTCCCTAGACAGAATGTCCAGGTGCAACAAGGTTATGCGCGGGCCAAGACAGAAGACACTGCACTGGATGAAATTACCTATGAGAACCTGGAGGAAGAAGAAAATAATAGAGACACGGAAACACCTTGTGGGGGCACAGAATGCACCAATACAGAAGAGGCGAACAACACCAGGACACAGGAGAATGGAGGAGACGATGAGAGGCAGGCAAGACAAGTAGAGCAAGGTACGAGCAGCACCGTCACCAGGGACCCATCACAGGACGCAATCAACGCGGCCTCACACAGTGTCAGTAGAGACATGAGGGAAGGCACCCTGCAGAGACAGACCAGAACAGGTAGGACCGTGGTACTGCCCAAAAAGTATTGCGAGTACGACATGAAGACCTAATCACACCTGCGTATGGACTATCCTTATTAATATGTAATAGTTTTGTATCCTTTTGTAATGTTGTTAAAGAGGGAAATATGTAGTGTCGCCCTCCAGCGTTTACAGCCTTGTGACGTAAGACGCTAGGAGCGCATGGCGAGATCTCGCGAGATAGCGAGACGAGCAGTGCGACCGGTAGAGGTGTTCTCCCGGCGCTCTCCAAAAGAAATAAAGATATTTCCAACCCACTACATGTCCGCCTCTGCTTTTGAACTCTATTGCAATGGAAAACAATCTTTAAAGGGGCTTAGAGCCCACCCACCTTTGCTTACCATTGGTTGGCTCCCAAGTCAGTCTTGTTTCCTTGCTTCCTACTGGTCAGTGGCTCCTCCTGGACTTTGAAGTCTTTATCCATGCTGTGGATCATGGACCAAATATGGCTTCCTGTGGCATGTGTCCTTCCACTAGCCAAAGATACTCTTTTTAAATTTTCCACATGCACTCTTAAAGAGAGGCTTCTTGCCTGCTTTCCCTCTCCTCCACACTTGCCCTCAACGGCGAAGTTTGGTGCTTTTCAGTTGACTGTTTCGGGAGGACATAACTTGAGTACAGCTGCAGATGGTGACTGCTTTTAAGTCTTCAATTAAAGGTATCTCACAAGAGCTATAGTTGTTTCATGTGAGTGTGTTAATCTCCTTCAGTGAAGTGTGAAATCTTGGGTGGTAGAGGGTATTGTACGAATTTGCTACAATTTTTACTCCCTCCCTCCAACACTTTGCTGTTTATATGTGAGAGGAACCAGTGCAGCTTTCTGCATGAAAGGCAGGCCGTGTATCCAACTGGCATGCTGTAAACATGCTTGTACGACAAAATGACCAATAAAATGGGGGAGGAGGGGCTAGAGACCATGATAATTGGAGGGGTCGTGGCATTTGCTTCAAAATGCCCTGTCCTCCTAAACCCCCATCCTCTTTACATGCATGTTTTTTACTGCCATTTTGGGCTAAGCTCAGTGTCTGAGCTAAAAGGAAGGTCTTTTTTTCTGGAGAATAGATGATGTAGGCACAGTTTTCGTCCCTTTACCACCAATTCTTTTGTGTGGGGTCTACTGCCATTATCTTGATCCTCTGATAGCTCATGACCCTGTTGATGGTCCATTTAAGCACCAGAGACCCTTCCCCATTGCACTATACACTGTTGCTCATTTCCTTCATTTTGAAGAAAGTGCCAGCACACTTCCAAGGTGTATATATATATATATATATATATATACTAGCTTACCCGTCGCGCGTTGCTGCGATCTCAGAAGAAAGGAAGTTTACGGAAACTTGTTATGATAACATTTAATTTACATTGTGTCATTTTTATTGAAACTTATTCATTTTAATATGGAAAACATTTTTAAAGTGTTGTTTTAATTCTGTTTATTTATTCGAGTGCTTGTGGATACACTGTGTTTTTTGTTTTTCCGTCTGGTGCGTACACAAATAAATCAGAAGGTTTTCCGACGCGTGAGCTGGCCACATACAGTTGTCCATGTGAGAAGCACGGTTTCTCCAAATCTAGTCCACACACTTGCAGCGATTGTCCTTGTGCTTTGTTGATGGTCATTGCAAAAGCGAGTCGCACTGGAAACTGTAAACGTTCAGTACTGGAAAGATTATGAGGGCCCTGGAGGGCCAGGGGACCGATATTTAACAAATTTTCCTTTTTTTTTGCCAGAAACCTTTGCGGGAGTGTACTGAATAACTTTCCAAATTTTCATGCCAATCTGATGAATGGTGTAGTAATGCATAAAGGACAAACAGACAGACATACTTTCGTTTTTATATATATCGATAGCGCATAGGAGAAACTTATTGGTGTTGCCAATGCTTGTTTTTAGTTCTGGTAATCGGCAAGATCTTTTGGTTTTACTAATGATATACTAACTTACAGGGGCCTCCAGCAAACCCTCTTCATCCATTGGCCTGTTGGTGTCCCCTTCACATTTTTCTTCTGTCCACTACATAGCACATCATGGAGCCGTGGGGTCAGCCCCCTTCAGCTACTGATTAACTTCACAACACTGTAAGTGACGTCATTCTGCTCTTTCACAAGGAGCACATCCATACACAAAGTAGTTCTCATTAGTGAGGCGGACTGCTATCACAAAGTATGGTTGTTGATACCACAAACATAACTTTGCTTGTAGTCAAGCTTTGTTGTATATTGGTGGGGGTCCAGCAGCTCCACCAACAATAGAGTTTTTCAAAAATCTCAACAAAACAAAACAAACACTGGCAAAGCCAAAAGGCTGCCAGCCAATGCCAGACCTACTGGCTTTGCCAAAGCTTGGTAAAATATGCTTTTGGGAGGTGTCGCCCCTAAAACCCTGAAGAGGAGTAAACGTGTTAAGCACACCATGAAATCATTTGAATATTTCACGTGAACCAATTTAAGACTGTCTGTATCACCTATCACTTTCCTGACAACACATATGAAATATTGTACTAGAAAAACGTGATATTGGGTTACCTATTTTCCAAAAATTGTATACGTTCAGGCTTCTTTCCTGTGCTCCCTCACACTGCTTAATTTGTGGGAAAAAAAGTGGTGTAGCAAGGGGCAGCAGCTTTTCCCCCGCTCTTATCTGCAGCAGACACGGGGGAATCGCCGGCACCCCCATGCTCTTACATTCGGCCACCGCAGGCGACAAATTCAGGGGCCGCCACTGGGAAAACATTATCAAAAGATTTTAGGGCACTATATGCCCATTTGAGCACTCAATGCAATTTGTGCTTTGGGGCTGAGAGAAATGTTGTCCTGTCTGGCTTCAGTGGCCAGAACACAAATCTCATGTCATACCCTCTCTGCCTTCAGTCTCCCTACTTGACTTTCCCATGGGTATGAGGCCAACAGCCCTGCCTCTCACGCAATTTCTTTCAATCACAGAAAATGCCTCCGCTAAGGCCAAGTATACAAGGCTCAGTAGCAGGGGCGTCCTGAACCCCACCCCGCTTTTCCAACTACAGCTAGGGTGGAGTTCTTCTTTATGGGCCTCTTCTGTCTGCAACTCAGCAGGCAAAGCTTACATTTAAAGTTAAAGAAAGACGGGTCAACAGTAAAGGGAAAGAAGGACTGAATTTTAAAGGAAGGATAGGTTAAAGGGTGAGTGGGTGGAAGAATGTGTGGGTGGGTGAAAGGATGGATGACATGGTGGAAGGGTTAAAGGATTCGTGAAAGGATGTGTGGGTGAAAGGATACATGGGTGGGAAGATGACAGGATGGGTAAAGGTGTGAAACGAGGAATGGATGTGTGAAAGGATGTGTGGGTGGGTGCAAGGATGTGCAAGTGATGAAAAAATATGTTGGTGGGCAAAAGGATGAAAGGACGAATGGGTGAAGGTATTTGATTTGATTTTGATTTGATTTATCAATGTGTAGAGCGCGCGAATGCCCGAAGGCGTCTTGGCGCTAAGATATACCATTGGCTCTTGAAGATGTTAATTAGAGCTGTGCGGAGAAAAGCCAGGTTTTAACTTCCTGGGTGAGTGAACGGATGGACGGATGGATGAGTGAAAGGAAGCTTGGGTGGGTAAAAGGATGGGTGAGTAGCTGCATGAGTGGGTGAAAGGATGGGGACATGGGTGAAAGGATGGGTGAGTGGGTGAAAGGATGGGTGAGTGGGTGAAAGGATGGGTGAGTGGGTGAAAGGATGGGTGAATGGGTGTAAGGATGGGTGAGTGGGTAAAAGAATGTGTGGGTAAGTGAAAGGGTTGATGGGTGAAAAGATGCATGGGTGGGTGAAAGAATCCATGGGAAGGCGAATGGGAGAAAGGATGCATGGGTCGGTGAAATTGTGGATGGGTGAAAGGATGAGTGGGTGGTTGAAAGGATGGACTGGTGAAAGGACAGATGGATGGATGAAATGGTGAAAGACTGAAAGATGGATGAAAGAACGAATCAATTACAGAATATAAAAGTGAAATGGTGGCTATCAGCGAATGGATGGAAGCATGACTGGATAAATGCTAGGATAAAAAACAAGGGAGCTCTTCTGGAGAGGGTCATGCTCACTTGCTTTGCTTGCTTGGTGCCATCAAAGCCTTGGTTCATATTGGGAGGCATTTTGATTTAGTGGCTACTCCCTTGTTCAGAAGAGAACCAGTCTGAAAGCCATTCCTGCTTGGTTTCTGGTGATGGGCACCTACACAGCGCAGCTGATTAAAGCCCAGCACTCATTTTCACTCATCCCAACTTCCACCTTTCCCACTCATCCACTTGCCACTGCAAATATCCTCTGTATAGCCGTGTTGTGGAAAAGCTGGCCTGGCTAGTGAGCACCAGCAGGGCGCACCCCTGCTGAGCCCCTCTAGGCCTGCACTCAGTGCCACGCCCCATTCCACATGGTGCTAGAATCCAACTAGAGAAAGGCCTAAAACACCTTCATTGACAGAGAAGCAGGGATTTGGGTGATCACTTTTTTCATGAATGCTCATTTTATAAAAAGAATCTGAAAAAAATGAGAACATTTCCTAGAATGGTGACAAATCCAATGAAGGACATAAGCTTCTAGTCTTTAAAGACAAATCTTCACACGTTTAATCTTCAAAGCAGGTTTAAGATGTGTCACTGTAGCACAGAGGTCTCCCACCTCTTCTGTAATAAGAGCTTGAATTAATCAAGAGCTACTAATATTGTTAGTGGTGTAATACTGACTACATCAGACAAGATTAGAATAGTGGGCACCATATGCAAGATTACTGCCAGCGATCACCTCAGTGCATCTGGCATGGCTGCAAACAGTAAAGTATAAAAGGCTTTGACAATATGGACTATCTCTACATGGGTCATACATAACACCATAGCTGTGATGACTCTGGCACCAAGGTAATAAGATTTAGAAATGGTTTTACCAATGCCACATTATTTATCACTCAAATAGCAGCTTAAATACGTTTTGGAAATTCAGACATTTTTCTCCAAATATTAGTTTATGAGTTCTGAAAATAGGAACATTTTAGTCTCAACTATACACTCTAAATTATGGTATACATATATTAATACAACTAAGTAAAAGCTTCTAATTTAGTAGCCTGGGTTGCACACCGGATAGATATTCGTTGGAGAAGCCTGCTCTAGCACATATTTTAGTGCATAGTTAACAAGAAAGGTGTGACTTATAGGATGGTAAGAACACCAGCACCTGAAGAGTATTATTTGAGGCTAAGTTATTTAAAAAACAACTGCAAAGTTTAAACCTCTCCCAACTCTCTCGCCCCCCCCCCGTGCATCAGTACAGTGACGTTTCCGCTCCAGTACAGGGGCTCAGATATAAATAAGTAAGGTTGCTTCCAGCTTATATATGGGACATCAAGTTATCTTGTGTACAGAACCACTTGCATAAAGTTGATTTCCTGGGCATTTTAATCTGCATTTGTACTATGTGTAATAGGAAATAAATCTATTGATAACACTAAAAGTAATCAAGAAATCCTGGGCACAACAAGAATTCATGTGCTTGAGAGAGCTCTGCAGACAATGGCTGACCAATGATTTATTATTACTTAAGGTGGAAATATGCAACTAGTCACTTATACTCTTTTCTTTCTGTAGTCCACCTTTATACCCACAACCACTCATCCACTTCACTTATCCACTTGCAATCCACAGGCCCAACCCTACGACACACTTGAATTAATTATCCATCTGCTACGATCCGACCCCACCCCTCGCGCCTCCCCCCACCCTAACTCGCTGTAATCTCGTTGACAGCAAAATACGTCTCTCAGTAAACAGTAAAATGCCAACACTGTTGGTTTCTTAGATAAAAGGTGACTGCCGAGCAGCTGAAACTCACCTTTCCAGGTGTGCCACTAATCTAAAATTAGTTATTAACATTTAATCGTGCATTTTTCATAATGTCCAATATTTACCAGGCCATCAAAGCATAGAAATGGGATGGAGGAAGTAAGTTATGTGGTAACATTTTCCTCAAATTACATTTTAAAAATGCATGAGGGCTTTCATGTAAGAAATTGCTGCGAAGGCGCGCAGGAGGACATGGGGGCCTCCACTGAGACTTGCATGTAGGTAGAAGGGGGGCAGCTACAGGCTTCATGTTTAGAATCATTACCTTTTCTCATCCGCCATGAACCTCTCAAGGACTGGTGACTTCTCGATGCAGCCATTAACTCTCAAGTGCTAAACTATGTAACTCAAGTGCTTCCATTTTCAGCACATTGACACCTCAATTCGAGGTTTATAAAAATGTCGCCCAATCACAATACAGTTTTAATTATCTGATTGAGTCTGTCTCCCAGCGCGGCCTGGAATGTGTAGGAAGCCCGCACACAATAAGTTGTGTTTAAAACGTGACCAGAGGACATCCTGTCTCTGTTGTAGGAGAAATATAAGATCCGCTCGCTCTAGACAATGTCCACGGTCCTTAGTTCACATAAACAAACAAGGAAGGAAAACAAAGGTTAATCAACAAGGCATGGAGGGTTAAAGCACCACAGCGTCAGGACTGCACCCAGTGAGCTGTCTGCCTCAACTAACTAATAACAGCATGCACCAGGAATGTTAGATTTTATCAGAGGCGTCAGCAGCAAAAATAGCTGCTTCTCACACAAAATCAGCTAACAAAGATTGAAGCAATAATGTCTCCAGGAAACTGAAGCTCCAATAGAGCAGCCTGTTCCACGTGCATCGCTGCACACTGACAATCTATGGCAGAAGGACCTGAAACCTATTGCCATATAACATGTACTTGCTGAATTATAGATTATTTTAAAATATCAAAGGGAATAAAAAGGAAGAATTTACAACTCGTTTCACTTCATAAACCTAACAGATCAGTGTGCTAATTTTCTGACATTTACCTGCATCCAAAAATGCATGAGCTACACTGGCCACTATATCAGCAGACTGTGAGAAGTCCAGGGGGCCTGTGACAGATTGAGTGCACTTTTCCTGTTGGCGCCACAGCGCAACTTAAAGCAGGTGCCTCAGGTGCAAACAGGGAATGTGCTGCCACCAGGGCAACCACAAAGTCATTTTGCCCCCAGGGCAGCGCATTCAAGAGAAATACGGAGCAGCTGTTTAAAAGCTGCTCCGTGTTTCTCTGTGCAGGTGGCAACCCGCCTGCACTTTCAAGAGATCCCCTTGCACACGGGTATGAGTGACTGCACCCACCTGCAAAAGGGTGTTTGGGGGGGTCCATTGGACCCCCTTTCTTCCCTCCAGAGGGCTGCCTTTAGGAGGCGCACTGAAAGTGTGCTACCTTTTTGTGGCATACTTTCAGTGCGCCTCCTTAAGGCAAGTTTGTCTTTGCGCCCATGTCCTTTATATAGTGACTTCAAAATACATTTCAGTGGCATGGCACACGCTGTTCACTATTACAAAGGCAGTCCTATTGGCTTTGGCAATATTTCACAGCACTTAACATATGAGTGAAAGTGCATTTTACAGTTTTTGCAACAAGTTGCCTAACACACTCTCATTACCCCAAAGCATAAATGGTCTGGCTTTGCCAGGACAGCATACAAGGTTAGCCTTGCTAGTGACTGACTTATCAACCCTCACCACGCGCCTAGAGACACTTGCTTTAGCCTTGGAGACCTGGGGTAGCAAGTTTCTGCCAGTATATGGGGCACTTGTGGGGGTCTTCGACTGCTGCAGGGAGCACCCATAACAAAATCGGACACATCTGCATTTCAGGAAGCACCGCACAACAAAATATGCAAATTTTAAGAAGGGCCGGTGGCTTATGGGACACTCCTTGACACTGAGGAGTTCAGTCATGACAAGGAAAGAATTCCTTTTATGCTTTACTTTTTTGTTGTACCCACCGGCCATTTCTTTAGCTTCAAGAAGTTGCACCTAAAGTCACAGGGCACCCGTGCAATTTTACTCTAAGACTGTGCAGAAGCCCAGGAGGATATAAGCCCAGCAGATCCCCTGTCAGCTGGTACTCTCCACGAGGCTGGACAGGGACGCCATGATCTCCCCTGCAGGTTGCTCCTCCAGCACAAGGGAGAAGGGAGGAGTTCCCAGTGGTGACGGCTTAATACTAGGGATGCACTTTCATTCCACAGCACCATTGGCATAGGCAGGGGGTGCTCCCCAAGGTGGTGATGGAAGTTCTCCTCCCATAATGTGGGTCAGTTCACCCAAAAAAATCAAAGTGGACCCTCTACCTTCAGGATCCCCAGCAAGCCTACCATTCCCTTGTCCTGAGAGGGAGCCAGGGAGCTAGTACCGCCAGTTCTGGACAGGAATACAAGTCCCAAGTGGGATCCTGAATACAGGGATTTATTAGCAATGCTCGTTCATCCCCCTTCGTATATTCTCTCAAGTACTTTTCGGGGTTCGTCCACCCAATACAGTGAATGCCGAGTCACCACTGCACTCGAAGCTGCACTCCCAGGGATCAGCCCACGTACGGTCTACACCATTGCGGAGTATTCTGGAAAGAAACAGAAATGGCCGCTTGGAGCACATCTGCAGCATACTTCTCCTCTGAGCCAGGCTCTGCCCCACTGGTCTGGATTCTTCCCACTAAGACTTCATAGACACCCCCTGTGGAGACAGAGGTCAAAGGTCTGCCTTTCCTCCTGTGTCCCATGTTGAACATTCTGTAGGCTATGTGAGCAGGAGGTCCTGCTAATAATTGCATAGGGATTTGAGTCCAGTCCCCCCCCCTCCTCTGCCGAGAGACATCTTGTTGGGCTCATGATTCTTTGCAGCTTGGAGCTGCCAGCTGGGCAGCAGAATAACTAACCTTCTCAGCAGGGCGGCGCAAAAAATGAACCCAATTAAAGTAAAAATGTCCAATTTATAAGCATATCAATGAACACATACAGACAAGAAGGCACTCTTGATATGATAAAATGACAGCAAAGGAAGTTTTAATTACCTTTCCACCTAACCCACTTTATCAAGAGTGAAACCATTCTAAATGCTAGTTTTAATTTTGTCGTGGAACATTTGATTTTAGATTCCCAATTGAATTATAAGGGCTTAGAAAGCCACAGCCAATTTAATGAACAGTGCTAACTGTGCATAGATGCCCAGCCGACACAGTCTAAGTTCCTTGCTCAGCCTGCACACATTGTTTACTGCATGAGTTCACTGCAACCTTCATGAGCCTTGTGCCACAGTTGCACAACAGAAAACCTTATATTAAAGGTTAACAATCGGAGGTTACAGATCAGATCTGATTCAGCAGAAATCTTTCAGTGGATGAGACTCCATTAGGAGAGGTCCCACACCACAGTAGAGGTTTTAAGAAAAAAAACAAAAATCGTTTTGTCATTGGTTAGATCCTGCTTTTTCACATGGGCAGTGTCACAAACTGTGGTCACTGTACATGCAAATGCTATAAGCAACTGGCTATCTCAGGGTGTATAAGCCTACACCGCTAAGAGACCGAATTACACAGTTATCAGCAATTGCATTTTACACTGACCTTACCTACGAGTCAGCTACGTATTGCTATCAGAGGTTTATATAGTACGACCTACTTCTGCGAAATGCTGGGAATGAATGGACCACCAGAGGTGGGGATCCCCACTGAAACACCAAGATAGAATGGTTAATCCTTGAGCTGCTCAGCTGTTTCTTCAGCCGAGAAGAGTTATTGAGAAAAGCTCATTTCCTTCTGTCCAGTCACAGGCTGAATTTAAGGTTTTCTGCAACATAACCTGTGCCCATTAGGGGACTGTTCATCCCATCTTGAGATTGAGAGCAAATTCATCCCTTACCCAACCTTTCTACTCAATCCCCACACTCTGCTTAGACCACAGAACTGACATGTTATCAATTTTATAATAAACCGAATGAAGGCCAATCATTCTCAATGCTTTCACCTACATTGTGCCTAGTGGCACAAAGCAGCATTTTCTTCCATGTTACATTTTGTAAATACAAAGTACATGGATGTCTGCATGCTTGAAAACCTAAAGTTTGTATTTTCGTCAAAAGTTAATTTAGATCTGGTTATTCTAGCTAGCTTAGGCTCATGTTAGACCAGTCAGCCTCAGTGTGGTCTTACCCCAAATATTCTGCCTTACTCCTCCATATTTTTCTTATCTCGTTTTTGTTGGCCATAGGACTCTGAGCACTTTACCACTGCTAACTAGTTCTAATTCGCTTGTGGTCTCTCCTTCAAACATGGTAGAACTGGCTTATACCCACTTAGCACATTAATTTGCTTTTCAGCCCCTAATAAAGTGGTACTGCGTGTACTCTGGGCAGGTAACTTAAATGGTACTAGTGGGCCTGAAGCACTCATTATGCCGTGCACTTAAAAAGCCCTTTTAACACGGAGCAGCAGTTGGCGACGCTAGGCTTCAAGCTAATCAAGAGGGAGATAGCGAGAGGGTGGGGCAGATTGGCGCCGCCAACAGTAGCAATATGGCTGAAAGAATTCGACAGATGTATGATAGCTGAGAAAAAAGTGTTTATAGCTAGGGGGTGCACGAAGAAGTGGGATAGGAAATGGTCGAAGTGGAATTCCTATCGGGGGAGATATGTGTATCACCTGTGGTGGAATTGGAAATGCAGAGAAGTAGAGACAGGGAAGCAACTGTTTAATACATACGTTTTTCCGGCCTTTGTCCCAAGTGCGGTGCTAAATGTAACTTGCAAGTATTGTATGTAATTACTGTCTATTTGTCTGTCATGCAATTTATCAATATATATATATATATTTTTTTTAAAAGCCCTTTAAAGCAATCTCAGGCATAGCATTGTAGCCTGTGTGTGCAGTTTTAAACTGCCAGTTAGATCTAGCAAAACAGTCCTTTTGTCAGGCACAAACCTTATTTTGAATCTATAGGTCACCCCTAAGGTAGGCCCTAAGCAGTCCACAAGGCATGATGCTTTTAAGTTTTACTTTATCCTGATTGTGAAAAAAATCTTACATTCATTTTTCACTATGGCAAAGCCTGCCTCTCCCATAGGATAACATTGGAGTTACCTTATTACATTTAATAAGCTGTAACTTCCAAATAGGAACTGATAAACAGTTCATGTTTGGTGTCTTTGTAATTGTAATAAAAAAATCACCTTTCATGGTAAAGTCAGGCTTTTTATTACAATGTTGAAAATGAAACCTTTTGAAAGTTGGCATTTTCCTGCCTTAGCCATTTAGTGCCTGCAACCTGTCTCTAGATCACACGACTGGGTGTAGTTGGCTGTTAGGCTTTGTGTATTCCTCCTAGATAGCAACACAGAATAGATAGATTAGATACGTCTGGATGAACCTTCACTGGCAGGCTTGGAGGGAGGAGCTGGGCACAGACCTACTTACACTTGAATAGGCTGTGTCCTGCCTCCACACAAAGGGCTGCATACCACCTCTAGTTAATCTGGAGTAATGGGAGGTAGGCAGCCTGTGCACTCCAAAGAGAAACCTCTAGCTGTTTCGCCCACTTCAAAGGAGGCACCAGGAATTAATATGGGAGGTCAAACACCAACTCTTCAGTACAATTCTGAATTGTGGAAGCCTCTGCAAGGAAGAGGTACTGCTGAGCTACTTAAAGGACTACCACCCTGCTGGAATGCTGTCCCGAAGGACTGCTGCCTGGTGTGCGGCCTGCTTCCCTTTTGGCTGGGTAAGTGGGACTGTACCTGCATCCAGTACCATGGACAGCCAGAGTGATTCCAAGGGCTAATCTCTTGTAACCAGCACCTGGACTCTGCAACTGTGACTCCTATCCTTTCAAGTGGTACCACCCAAGTCCTGGACCCTTGGAAGTGAGAATGAAAGTGCATTGTCAGCCCATCTGTGGATCCAACAGAACCAACAGAACCAACACATCTCGTCCCAGAGCAGAAGATGCGCATCGCCTCTGCTGCATGGGTTCCCTGGACCAGGACTTTGTATCACAGCCTCACAGCTCTTCAGAACTGACGCAGTGCCTCCGCTGCATGACACTTCCTTAACAATGGACTTCCCATTGCAAGCCCTCGTCGATGGAATCCTTGCAAACGCAGGACCCCGCATCACAGCCTCGCAACTCCTTGGAACCGATGCATCACCTCAGCTGTGTGATGCATTCACGATGCCGGACATTTCATCACAAGCCCTCATTGACAGGATCCTTGATCACAATGCAGGACCTCGCATAAAAGACTCGCAGCTCCTCTGAACTGATGCAACCTCGCAACGCTCCGCAAACAGGATTTAAGGTACTCAACGTGTTCAACGAGCCTAAATGAGCTCCTGTAGAAAGCCCACACTCCATTGCAGTCGGCCTGAACTTATGACTTTGTGTCGTTCTTGTGAGCCCAGATATCCACTGGCGTTTCGTGCTTTTTGGCGCTATTTACACTGAAATCTCTAAAACTGCATGTCTCCGGTTCTAATATTTGAATTTTTGTCATTTTGGTCTAGCTATATTTAATAAAAATGACACTAGTTTTCAAATCTGGTGTGGGATCCTTTTGTGGTGTGTTTTCACTTTGTTACTGTTTAAAGTATTTAGTCGTATGAATAAAGAAACAGATGTTTTGGGGTCATAAACCATTTGCATCGTTAACAAATATGTTTAATATTTCATATTGTAATCTGTGTGAGACTCAACAAGAAGGCTACACGTATGTAGCATGAATTTCAGCCACACGGTCTTCTACATCAGCCCACGTCAGTGACAGAGACAGAACAACAGTGATCTTAGAAAGACCTGCAGCAGCATGTTCACTACATAGTGAAACGTGCATTCCACTATGTGCAGCTACTGACAGCCGGTCAGTAGATCAATTATTTGACATTGTCATAACCTACAAAAAGGTGGATATGTAACAATGTGTACACCTCTGATGCAGAAATGAAAGTTTTGCTTATCTACACCATAACCCTAAGGGGAACATGACAGCAAAATGGCCTTCATTAAGAGCAACATCTTAATGTTGATACCGTTGGTAACAACAGGTACTAGCCACATCAGAATTATGAGATTACGGAAACGCAATGGAACTCTCAAAGACAAAATCTCTGCGTAAAAGTATGAGGGTAATTGAGGGTTATTGAAGGAATACGATCCAGAATTACTAATTCCCCATTTCTTAGTGGAACTTCTGGGGCCAACTCTAATGGATTGTATTTTCTCCACCCCCAGAGTTTCCGGTGACTCTCCCGCCACTTACAATGAGGGGTGTATAATTATATAATGTTGATATTTAACCATGCCATTTCTACATGCAATGGTTGAAGAGGTGAAGCTCTCACAACAAATAGACATTTGCAACGATAAAGAAGAGGGAAGTGGTGAGAGGGATGTTACTGTCCCATTAGTATCAGCCATTCACTAATATAGCCTGCTGCCGAGGGCTATACCAGGTGTTAGAGGTGCTGAACCAGAGTTCAGAAGGCCTTTAGCAATTGGCATTGCCGAGGCACTAGGGCTATAAGGCTATTAGAACATTCCACCCACTAAGCGTAGAATGCTGTAAATTATAAAGGAAGAAACATGAGCACAAACATTAGAATGTTGGAGCAGAAGGCTTAAACCAGCCATTATAAGCCTGGAACTACTCCATTGTCTTCAATGGAGCTCCCAACATTCCACTGTTCTAATGCTAGTTATCCATCACAGTGTATATGTGTCCTCTCCAAGGCCCGGCACTGTGTACGAACCAGGGCCGGCTCTAGGGCGGTGCGACTGGTGCTACCGCACCAGGTGCTGGCTTCCTGGGGCGCCGTGTTTGTAAGTCTATTATGTTTTTAAAGCACCTGATGCTGTTTTCCTTTCCACCAGCAATTACCAGGCCTCATAAAAATGTCAAGTTAACTCCTGTGATTAATGTTCTTCCGGGAGAGACATTGGAGTTTTGTATATTTGATGTTTTGACTTATGAGAAGGTAGTGCAGAAGGGTTAATATGCCCACTGCAAAGAACGTGTACCATGTAGATTACAGAGTGCATATAATGTAAATAGATCAGCAGGTTACTGCTTTTAAAAGAGACATCCTTTTGCTACTTGCCATTTATAATTTAAAATCCTAATATAGAACTGTGAGGCGTTAACTTTCATCATAGAGCTATATACACACTGCAAAGTATATATTAGACCATAGATTAATTTAGCAAAAAGGGTTAATTTGGGTAGAAATCGATTCTTATTATTAAAGAAAACTCCCAACTATGCTGTTTATTTTTCCACGCTGAGTTTGTGCTTCTCCACACCAAGCACTCCTAAACTATAGGGCCTACCAGTAAGGATGACATGTGACTCCTACACTTTTAGTCCTTTGGCTTATGTAACATTTCCTATAAGCTGTTTTGCACATATATGTTTGATTGTCTCTGTGTTATGTGTGTGCGATGCAAAGTGCTCTGACATTCTTTACTGGTATGAGTGGCGCTATATAACCAATTCAATGCATCTGAAAGAGAGAGGTTATGGAGATTTGGTCACTGTTAAAGGGTGCTAGTGAGAGAATCCGTGGTGGAGGTGGTCATTGGGGGCGCCAACTAACATTGTGGCACTGGGCGCCACCAGCGCTAATGCCGGCCCTGGTACGAACTCGTAGAAGGGGTTATCAAGTGTTAGGAATAAACTGTCTCCAAGATTACCACACTACTGATTAAAGGGACAACTCTATGTTTGGAGTTCATAGAATAGCAAAAGATCAAACTCAACTGTGTTCACAATTCTAATTGTAATCAACCGCGATAATTGTAATTGCATTTAAATACTGCTTACTACCCCTGACGAGGCGTTGAATCACTTTTCGTCGAGTAGCACACTACTACGTAACCCAAAGAGGATTAGTGGTGAATTAGTATAGGGCGACTTGCAACTTGTGGCCCATTGTTCAAACAATTGAGAAAAGGTAACAAACAGGAGCATATATTTCTGAGACGCACGGTTTTAAGGAATCGAGCAAAGGCACACATTCGTTGAGCTCAATCAGGATTTCCTGAACTGAAGCACACAGGACAAACATACAATTTCCTCAAGTTTAGATCTGAAAATCTTATGACATCAGTTGCCGATAAATCTATGCTCTCCAAAGAAAGGACTAGGGGTGCAATTGCCATGTGCTCCTGGCTAATTAAATCAACTTGTCACTAGTGTTAACAGGACAGGCACAAATTGTTCTGCCCCTTTCATTCAACCTGTTTGCATATTGTTTCACCATCAGCTTATGTAGTGAGTCGCAGGGATGTCGCTTGTGATTGTAATGACCACGCACTTAGTAATGGATGCAAAATGTAAAACAATGGGTTTCACAAAACACTAACAGCACAGACAGTTCAGTGCACTTTTACAAGTGAGATCCTAGCAGTTTGCTACTTGCCTCAAGGTTCGTCTTTAGAACGTTCTGCCAGTACATCTTGTAAAAATATTTTCAAAAAACAACAGAAGCTCACTGAAATGTCTTACTGAGAAATGAGACAAAATGCCACCTGTCCACACCCCTCAGAACACAGTGCCTGCCAATGAGCTCCCTAATCCTGACACTCAATGACTGAACAAATGGATACCGACAGTTATTCCACAGCTTAGGCGGGTTGAACAGGTTTCTTCATTTTTTCCCTTGACTTGATTTAAGTACTGCTTCAGGCTCTTCTTTCAGGAAATAGCAATACTGTTACTAAGTTACTATTACTAAGAGCAACAGGGTTGGCAGAGAATACAACGACTCACTCTCAAGACTTTGCTGGGTGACTCTGAACATCCGGTCAGGTCAATCTAGGCCCCTAAGTACTCACAAGCATTTCCTCATGGGCCAACACTACGGTCTGGCGTGTGTCTGAGGCCGGCACTATAGCCGGCGGCAGCTGTTGAGCAGGAAATAAATGTGTGTCGGGGATTATGAGCACATTTCTGGCATTATATTCCACATTGCCCTTCTCTAAATTAGGCCTCTGATTGTTTCAAGAGGTATAGATCTAACCAGACATTGAATTTATCAAGTGCTGTTAGTATGTCATGTGGTATCTTAGCTTCAGTCCCTTTACTTACCTGGGGACCTCCTTGAGGGCCCATGATCAATACCCTTCTACCCTTAATGACGTGAATGTTCGAAGGGAGAGCCGTGGTAATTGCACTGAAATGTAAATGATAGAGGGACACTAATGCTAAACAACCGTGTCCACCACATGTTCTGCCAAATACGCATCTGCTGCATCACAACCCAGAGAACAGACCTCGTAATCTCTGCATTTTATTCCCTTTTTTGGGAAACACAGGAAGTACCTAGAAAAAGGCTCGAATAAGTTAGTGGGTGCAAGAAAAACACCTTGATGACTCCTGCATCAAGGCTTGCAATTTACCAGAGGCCTTAGCAGCGGAAAGATCTTCACCCCAGTTGTATTATAATAAGGTAACTGGAAACAGAAGAACCAAATGACGTGGGCTTTAATCCCGAATTCCCAAAATAACGAAAGTGTGTGTTCTAAGATCCTGGTATCATAGTTATATGGCTAAATGGGGGACAGTTGTCAAGTAACGACCACCACTGTCCCAGACTAATGAAACCCCATTACACATTAGTTAACAGCTCTGCGTTGAATGCTTACTGCTGATAACGTCACAAGTCTGAATCCGAGTAAGCCACACTTAGTCTTCCATCTTTCCAAGGTGAGTAACTGGATTGTCATAAACTGATTAATAGGAACATCCATTATTTACGAGGTTTAGACACTGCATTAAGTGTTATATAAAACATATTATTGTTAGTATTTAGTCGAAAATTCAGTCTATGCTCTTGCTTTATAATCACTATGCAGCTCAGTCGAATAATCAAACTTTCAACCTTTGCTGAGTGGCGGAGACTGGATTACTGAAGTCACACAGTTGTATTTTTGGTTTTTGCAGATAGGAAAACAGTTTACATGCAGGTTCAGGAGAATCACAACATCTAAATCGTTGAAGTTTGCATTCCTCATCAGGATTTCTAAAGTTAAACATGTTCAAATTGTTGTTCGCAGAGGTGCATCATCACAGGACCCCTGGAAGGTATCCTGCCTGTCCAGTTGGCTGTCACCCCGGGTAAACCACAGTGAAGAACTACAATTCTCCTTGAGGATTTTAGCAACTTAAATTCATAACCATTGTCTGCTCAGGAATGATGTTGAAAAGCAAGGGGGTTCTGCAGATAGACAACCAGTCGGGAAACCCTCATCACTTGAATTTCCATCCTGCCAACAAACTACGCACAGCACAAAGACTATAGTATAGAACCTAAAAATGAATCTCAGACTAAGACAGTAACGCTGAAGAAATGTATAAATAAATGCATACCTTAAAGGTGTGCTTGCAACACCCCTCTAGTAACATCTAAGAGACTTCAAACCATCATTAATAAGGTGTAGGACAACCCCAACTTTCAAAAAAGAGGTGGGGAGACCACTTGATGTAAAAAACCATAGATTAACATCTAGAGATTTGGTTCTACTGTAATGGCAGATGGATGTTTTACAATAACATTGGGCCTACGGCCCACCATGCATAGTCAAGTATCTATGGAAGAATATTTTGATAATCTGAATATGAACTTTTTAGCTATGAGCTGTAAACAACTTTGTTGCTACTCTAACCAATGGCAATGGTCCACTCCTGAAAAGGTGCATGCATTTACGCTGCTGCATCTAAATAAAAGCTGCAGGAGAAAGAAACACTGGTGTGTGTGGGGAGCAGGGGTTGTGGGGTAAGATGATGGTTTCTTTCACTACTAAGGAGATGGCCAGGGAACTACAGGATATTTTCACAGCTTGTAGCCACCGGACTGACTCCCCACCTGAACAGGTATGATACAGGTAGACATACGGAGTAGTACCTATGCATTCTCAGACAGGCTAGGGTTGTGAAATACAATAAATGTTTACAGGGGTACACCAAGACCTCACAAACAGGCTCTGAAAGTGTTAATAGCTTATACAGCAGGTACCCTCTTTAGAGACACTCATGTTCGGGTGGGACCCCTTGCTCAGGTTCAGGCAATTATCTCATGATAATGGTCATTGACCACCTCTCTAAAGCCATCATAGTGTACACTGTGAAAGGATAAGTGCATCAACTGGTTACAAGTCTACAATTCTCAACAAACCGATCTAGAAGGGGCCAAAGAGACGAAAAGCAGAATGAAAACAAAGGATAAGGAAATAACTTGGATTTCCAAAGCTTTTGACCAACAGATGTCAGATATTAAGCAGACAAAATTCCTTTCCAACTTTGTTTTACCTTCAAGTCACGATCCCAGCATTCCACACAGATCCCTTGAATCCATAACAAATGTAACAGAAGCTTCGAGAAGAAAGACGTGTCTTATTTACTATCCACATCTTTTACAAGGCTACAGAACTGGGAATATCCATTCTCTGGCAATAAGCCATATTAGGAATTAAACCATATGTTTTGTGAGTGAAAAGAACTATGGTTCCCCTGTTAAAGCCAAAATGTCTTTATTTTTCGCTTGAAACGCACACGATGTTGTCATTAATATCAATTGTAGTTCATTGCTAACAAGCAATATAAACAAAGACCAGACTTCAAAGCTATGAGTATGGGAAACAAAGAAACAGGCCTCCCAGAATTTGAGATTGAACAACAAGACCAAATCTTGCGTTGTAAAACACTCAATTAGAATTGTAACGAAGGCTTAAGAATGTGCCCATCCACCAATAACAGTAAACCGCCAAAGAAGTAACCAGCTATGACGACACGCAACAGCACAGTCTCCACCGGTTACCCAACCGCCATGTACATCTATCCGCAATGGGCGTGTGTACTGCACAAGGTGATAAGTAAACTTCTTTTGTACAGCACTCACCGGGCAGGACCCCAACCCATTAAGTTCGATACAAGCCGCAATGCTCTACTAAACAAGCACTGGCGTTGCCAATAGGTCTCGCAGTAGGAAAGTTGGAGCTATTACAATTGCAAATAACAATGCCTTTTATTTTTGTTTTCATTTTAAAAACATAAAGGGCTTTGTCATTTACAAAACCAATAGCTCCAACTTTCCTACTGCGAGACCTATTATGCACTGCACAGTGTGGGTGTGAGTGGCGTTGCGTGGGTGAGTGGCGTTGCATGTGTGAGTGGTGTTGCGTGTGTGAGTGTTGTTGCGTGGGTGAGTGGCGTTGCGTGGGTGAGAGGCGTTGCGTGTGTGAGTGGCGTTGCGTGTGTGAGTGGCGTTGCGTGTGCGAGTGGCGTTGCGTGTGCGAGTGGCGTTGCGTGTGCGAGTGGCGTTGCGTGTGCGAGTGGCGTTGCATGTGCGAGTGGCGTTGCGTGTGTGAGTAGCGTTGCGTGTGTGAGTGGCGTTGCGTGGGTGAGTGGCGTTGCGTGGGTGAGTGGCGTTGCGTGGGTGAGTGGCGTTGCATGGGTGAGTGGCGTTGCGTGGGTGAGTGGCGTTGCGTGGGTGAGTGGCGCTGCGTGGGTGAGTGGCATTGCGTGGGTGAGTGGCGTTGCGTGTGTGAGTGGCGTTGCGTGTGTGAGTGGCGTTGCGTGTGAGTGGGGTTGCGTGTGTGAGTGGTGTTGCTTTGTGTGAGTTGCGTTGCGTGGATGAGTGGCGTTGCATGTGTGAGTGTTGTTGCGTGGGTGAGTGGCGTTGCGTGTGTGAGTGGCGTTGCCTGTGTGAGTGGCGTTGCGTGTGTGAGTGGCATTGCGTGTGTGAGTGGCGTTTCGTGGGTGAGCGGCGTTGCGTGGGTGAGTGGCGTTGCGTGGGTGAGTGGCGTTGCGTGGGTGAGTGGCAAGTTGGAAGTTCGGTGATATTATATTTACATAAGGCAGAGTGAAGTTCCCTCCTAATTCTGGCATATAAACATATATTCCCAGCATAGGTTTTATTTCAAATGCAGTGCTACGATGAATGAGCGCCAGGTCTGCTGGTGTTTCGAAAACACTGGCTGATTGAGTCTTGGTGTCCAAAACAACTGTGTAAGATGCTAATAATTTAATTCACTTGTGGTGGGTGCTGCACAGATGATGAGACAACAACAAATACACGTCTGCGAAGAATAAAGCTCTAGAAAGACCCTGAAAAGAGAGGCGGCCCTGAGTCAGCTTCTTCAGCACAGCAAAGGACAGTTGACTTCCCCACACTGGCAGATCTTCAGGCACCGCCGACTAAGGGGTCATTCAGCTGCTGCTGCAGGATTATACGAAAGACATCCCTGCCTGCTTCAGAATACTACCAGGGAACCCTTGTACTCGGATCTCTCTTTGGAGAAATCAAAGGCACAAACTGATCACGGTGAAACATCCTTGGCGAGCACGAGAACAAGATGAAATCGAGTCAGAGACCTTGGTGAAAACAAGCTCTTGGCATTGCTAAGATAAGGGGGGGGTTAGGGGAGAAATGCGGCTCGGGAGCAAATGGTAACGAGCGCGTGAACGGGAAGAGCCGTGGGAGGTGGGAGGGGAAGTCGGAAAGTGCGAAGTGCAGGCGGGGGGCGGGGAGTGGAGCCTTTGAAGTGTGTGTGGCTTTCATGTGGAGTTCTGGGTGGGGTGCAGCCTGCGTGAGGAGGTGGTTGGTGTGGTTGATGCATAGATACCGGCCTCTATCTGGTTGGTAGGTGTGCGGGCAGGTGCAGGTGTCATGAAATCGTATGTGGCCGTGTCCCTGCCTACCTACTCTGGAAATCGGAATGGCCCGAGGGTGGGGAGTGTGGGCCTGGAGGGGTTTGCCGGTGATGGGCAGATGAGTCACTGCTGTGGATAAGCTGTGCCAGCGTCCCGGAGATAAGCATTAACCCTTCACTGCCCAGGGCTGCACGAGGAGGATACTGCCAGTGGCGGGAGGCTGCGAGAGTGGATAGCAGTAGAGAATCGAGGTCTGCTGCGGGGGCACTCAGTGGTGGGCGAGGGGAAGTTGAAAGTTCTGCGCAGCACGCGTGCCTCCGCCTCGAAGCGCTTCCTGCCCTCGGGCAGGCTGTGTTTTGTCCCCGTCGCGCGCTCTGGCCCTGGTCTCGGGAAGGCCCGGTATGAATGGATAGGAGGAGGGCACTGTCACAGGCTTGTGAATGGACCTATCGATTATCAGTGACGCTGCGTGTGCTGACGTCTGGCACCGCTTCATTCACCCTGTAGAGCGGTCTCGCGGCTCGACGTGGTGCATCCCGCGCACTCACGTCTGAGGAGCGCCAAGAACAGTCAATCAATGCGAGCTACGGAAACCCTGGAAGCAGCAATGATCTAGTTATTGAGTCTGCACTACACACACGCAGCAGTGCGCGCAGGAACAATGCCACAGTCCTGTCCCCGCCCAAGTCTCTGATGGTAATAAAGAGTTGAAATTAATCCATATTTCTTTAGTTTTCCATGCCCGTCTTGCATGGTAGGGTTGTGATAGCTACACAGTCCTGCCCCCGCCCAAGTCTTCGATGGTAATAAAGAGTTGAAATGAATCCATATTTCTTTAGTTTCCATGCCCGTCTTGCATGGTAGGGTGGTGATAGCTACACAGTCCTGCCCCCGCCCAAGTCTCTGATGGTAATAAAGAGTAGAAATGAATCCATATTTCTTTAGTTTTCCATGCCCGTCTTGCATGGTAGGGTGGTGATAGCTACCCATTCCCCCTGACGGTTGCAAGTCTGAGAACTGTGCTGGCAGAGGCTGACGGGTGACATATTTTGAACCCCAGGAAGCCGTTCTCAGGGCAAGGCTGTGTTTGCGGGGAGAGAGAGGGGAGGTGCTGGTGTGGGAGGGGGGGGAGGTGCTGGTGTGGGAGGAGTGCTGCTAGGGCAAGGCTGTGTTTGCGGGGAGAGAGAGGGGAGGTGCTGGTGTGGGAGGGGGGAGGTGCTGGTGTGGGAGGAGTGCTGCTAGGGCAAGGCTGTGTTTGCGGGGAGAGAGAGGGGAGGTGCTGGTGTGGGAGGGGGGAGTTGCTGGTGTGGGAGGAGTGCTGCTAGGGGAGGAGAAGCCTGATGCCGGATGGGGGCGGGAGAGCCTGGGAATGCGAGAGGCTGGGCTTGCATGCGATGCGTATGCTGAACAGATGTCCATGAGGTGTGGGAGGAGTGCCTGATGCCGGATGGGGGCGGGAGAGCCTGGGAATGCGAGAGGCTGGGCTTGCATGCGATGCGCGTGCATGTTTGCTCACGTGATACACGTGAACTGCAAGAAAACCGCGGGGCTGAAAGCCCTTGGTTTGACTTGTGTTTTGCCGACATGAATTCTCGCTCCGCTCGATGCGCTTGCGCGCATCGATAGGTCGCGAGACCTAAAAACAGAGTCATACAGCGTGCTACGTAAAAGCCAAATAACAATCTGAACACAATACTGACCCCATCTACTTAGCAGAATGTTTGGAAAAAAGGTGTTTTATATTGGAGTGTTTGGTAACACTTAGGAAGGTGCTTATGCCAAAAGAAAGCACAATGGATCAGACGTACCTTGGAGCAGTCAATGTCCCCAGCTGGACACATGATCAACACACCGGGAGAATTAGCTTTTTCTGGAAAACTTGAAGCATCAGAACAAGTAACAGACTACTAAACATTATGTCCAGTGCGTATAATGGAAATCCCATTGCTCTGCCCCACATCAGATCAGGGTGGCAATTACGTTAGCTGCATGCTTGGTGACACTCCCATATGAATGGGTGACTGTTGAGTTTTATTGATGCAGAACTAGACTGGATGACTGCCCTGTCGAGTTCTGAGCCAAGATACCTCAAACCTGAATATTGAATAGGGATAGGATATACCTTTGAGGCGTGAAGGGTACAGGCCTTGACAACCGCCCCAATAAGGGCATGAACATGCAACGCTGTAAGGTGATTCATGAGTAGTATGGGGATCATCCTGTGTAAATGAGGAATAGCCATTCTCCTGAGACTTTGACTCAAAGAAACCTTCTAGTCTTGTGTGCCATACTTGCAGATGTTGAGTGCTTCTTGTTCTTGAATGCCAAGGCTCCTAATATCAGGGCTCATTCACTTCTACCCTATTCTCTGTACAATAGCAAAGCGGCAGACACATTTGAAGTGACAGGCTCCTCCAGCACCTATCTTACTGCCTTTCATCAATCGCAATACCATTGCCCTTTCAGCAAACATTGCAGGCATACTCTTTGCACCAATGGAACTTTCTCTCGTAAGGACATGACAGCCTGAAGCAAGATCCCCGCTTCAGCTTCTACAAGCACACAAAGAAAATTATCTTCGCACAGAATATCGCTGCCTGCTATTATGTTCCCACTAATCACCTATCTGCACTACCAGAGCCTCCAGAATTCCTTTCAGTATGAAACCACTATTGTTAAAATTGGCAATCTTCTAGCCCTCCTTTTTGGGTCTTGCTGCAGACACAGTTAGCTGTCTGTTGTCAAAACACCTTCAGTGATGGAGGGCTTTGGGTCAGCCCATTGACTATTATTGGTTGGCTTTCTTCTCAGTCTCAAATGCTTGATTCTTATTCAACAGCTTTCCTTTTTGGGTTTCGCCTGCCGAAGGCTGCGCTCTGTGCAGCTTTTCGGCGCAGGCGAAATCCATTGATTACAATAAGGACTTCAGGAACGTCCCCCGGCTCCCATTGGCTATCTCCATAAATGGAGGCTAGCCATTGGGTGCCGGATCTGTCCGTCAAGGCCAGACCAGATTCGGGGGCGTTCCCGAGAATTTTTCTCTTTTGGCCGCGTCATGCGGCGGTGGGCGGGGCTTTTTTTTTTGGCTCGTCGAGGTTTGTTTGGGCCATTTGGCGGCCAACCGCCGGCCGAGGAAGTCCAGGTGAGTGGTTCCTTTCCTGTCCCCCCTCCCGCTGTCTGTTCCTTTCCCGCCCCCCCCCCCACCTTTCCTGCCCGCCCCCCTCCCGTCCGTATGCCCGTTCCCATTTGTAAATGCTTGTTTATTTACTTTCTGAATAGTGCTGGTGATACGTAGGGTAAGGTCGTGTTTTTTAAATGACTTTCTGAAGGGTGTTGTTTCGTATGGAGGGTTGAGCCAGTGCCTTTTCTGTTACGTTCTGAAGGGGGCTGGTGGTTACAGAGGGTAGCGGAGGTGTTTTTCAGTTACTTTCGGAGGAGCACTGATGATACACAGGGTAGAGACATTGTTTTTGTACTTGGATTAAATCTGTGTCTTTTGGTTGAAATGCCATTTCACGTGAAACACTGATAATTCTCAGAGAAGTCACTGCATCGTCTCAATTTAAATAAGACATATGCACTTCGCCGTCAGCACCATGAATTATGTCTGTTCCCCATTGCACCACAACAACTGGGTATTTCTGCCTTTTGGAAAGGCAGACGGGTTTAGCCATTACGTTCCTATGAGACACCGTGGAGCGGGGCTTAGCAGTTCAGATTACTATTGAGGCTCATGAGGGTTCGAATACGGCCTAGGACCCATCTCATAATATAAATAATTAGACCGCTGTTTTTTAAAATATTTTCTTAGTGTGTGTTCTAAATATTGATCACATGAATTTAGCTATAATATTGTTGCGGTGAGACTTGTTACTGTTCATGCTATCACATTCCGTGTTACATGCGCAGTCACGATTGGTTAATGTTTTTGTAACACAGGCTGGGAAACCTCTCCCGGTCATACAAGAAATCGAAGATAGCACTGCTATCCTTACAGGCTCGGATCCTACATCAGCCCCACAGCTGCAGATCTTACAGGCTCTCTCCGTGAACAGCAGTGATATTCCTCCTGATCCCAGACAGCACACATATCTCTCTAGATCTCAAGGGCTCTCGCAGTTAATGGCATTGGTGTGCTCACAAGGTCTCATCACAGCCAGCAACCTCACACCAACAGATCTTACAGGCTCCTAACAGTAGTAGATCCATCTTTCGTGCTCTTACAGGCTATAACTAAATAAAACCGTGATATCCCTCCGGGTCTCACAGGCTCTTGAAATAGCAGTGAAATCACTCCAGTCCTTACATGATCTCACTACAGACAGCAGAGCTACTGTCTCTACTCTTACAGGCTCTCTCACTGTGGAGAACAAACACTATCCCTCCAGATCATACAGCAGTCAAAGCTCACCGACTCTTACAGGCTTCCACCATCGCTAATAGCGCTGTCCTTTCTGCTCGTACAGGCTATCTCACTGTAGGCAACAGTGCTAGCTCTCCCGATCTTACAGGCTATCTGTGTGTGTGTGGGGGGGGGGGGGCTCTGTGTGTGTGTGTGTGTGGGGGGTTCTGTGTGTGTGGGGCTCTGAGGTTTGTTTGGGTCATTCCCAGGCCGACCCGCCGCAGGAAGAAGTCCAGGTGAGTGCTTTTTTTCTTGCCTTCTGCCTTTTTATGCCCGTTCCCGCCCCCCCCTCCCGCTGTCCGTGCCCCCGTTCCTTCCCGCCCCCCCTCCCCCTCCCTGCTGTCCGTGTGCCCGTTTCCATTTGTAAATGCTTGTTTATTTACTTTCTGAAAAGCGCTGGTGATACGTAGGGTAAGGTCGTGCTTTTTTAATGACTTTCTGAAGGGTGTTGTTTCGTATGGAGGGTTGAGCCAGTGCCTTTTCTGTTACGTTCTGAAGGTGGCTGGTGGTTACAAAGGGTAAAGGAGGTGTTTTTCTGTTACTTTCTGAGGAGCACTGATGATACACAGGGTAGAGACATTGTTTTTGTACTTGGATTAAATCCGTGTCTTTTGGTTGAAATGTCATTTCACGTGAAACACTGATAATTCTCAGAGAAGTCACTGCATCGTCTCAATTTAAATAAGACATATGCACTTCGCCGTCAGCACCATGAATTATGTCTGTTCCCCATTGCACCACAACAACTGGGTATTTCTGCCTTTTGGAAAGGCAGACGGGTTTAGCCACTACATTCCTATGAGACACTGTGGCGCGGGGCTTAGCAGTTCAGATTACTATTGAGGCTCATGAGGGTTCGAATACGGCCTAGGACCCATCTCAAAATATAAATAATTAGACCGCTGTTTTTTAAAATATTTTCTTAGTGTGTGTTCTAAATATTGATCACATGAATTTAGCTACAATATTGTTGCGGTGAGGCTTGTCACTGTTCACGCTACCACATTCTGTGTTACATGCGCGGTCACGATTGGTTAATGTTTTTGTAACACAGCCTGGGAAACCTCTCCCGGTCGTACAAGAAATCGAAGATAGCACTGCTATCCTTACAGGCTCGGATCCCACAACAGCCCCATAGCTGCAGATCTTACAGGCTCTCTCCGTGAACAGCAGTGATATTCCTCCTGATCCCAGACAGCACACATATCTCTCTAGATCTCATGGGCTCTCGCAGTTAATGGCATTGGTGTGCTCACAGGGTCTCATCACAGCCAGCAACCTCACACCAACAGATCTTACAGGCTCCTAACAGTAGTAGATCCATCTTTCCTGCTCTTACAGGCTATAACCAAATACAACCGTGATATCCCTCCGGGTCTCACAGGCTCTTGAAATAGCAGTGAAATCACTCCAGTCCTTACAGGCTCTCACTACAGACAGCAGAGCTACCGTCTTTGCTCTTACAGGCTCTCTCACTGTGGAGAACAAACACTATCCCTCAAGATCATACAGCAGTCAAAGCGCACCGACTCTTACAGGCTTCCACCATCGCTAATAGCGCTGTCCTTTCTGCTCGTACAGGCTATCTCACTGTAGGCAACAGTGCTAGCTCTCCCAATCTTAAAGGCTATCTGTGTGTGTGTGTGGGGGGGGGCTCTGTGTGTGTGTGGGGGGGGGGGGTTCTGTGTGTGAGGGGCTCTGTGTGTGTGGGGGGGCTCTGTGTGTGTCTCTCTGTGGGTGTGTGTGCAAATGCAATAGGTCTCGCATTTGCGAGAGATTAAGCTATTGACATTGTAAATGGCAATGCCATTTATTTATCTGTTTTCAAAACCAACACATAAATACACATTTTGTCATTTACAGTGCCAATAGCTCTAACTTTGACAAATGCGAAACCGTTGCATTGTAAATGCTTGTTCTGTTTGACCCTTCCCTGTATCAGAGCTTCTCCACCATACTTTTGAATGTATTACCTGTATCTGTCCACCACTAACATGCAGTGAACTATTTTTGTAGGTCTACGAATACTTTAGAATATACATAAAGTTGAGTTTAGCTCTACACAGATGTGTATTTCTCTCTCACTGAGTACCATTGGCTTTTTGGTGTATCATGGCACCCCCTATGGAGTGTTTGTATTATAATGCACGAGGGGCTATTTTATATCTCGAAATTACACTGAATCAACACATTCTATTATTTGTTTCAAAGGAGCATCGTATGTACAAACGCATTGTTTTCAATGCAGCTGGCTTTTTAAAATGTTTTACACATATTCTCACCCCTCAAACTCTCCATCGTTCTGTCCACTGTGACACCTGGGCCCCATAAAATGGCAAATTCATCATGACGTACGTGTGCGCATTTATGGAGATGCATGCGCAGGCATAAGTGACCATACTGGGGGCAAATATTAAAATGACCACCACATTCTGACATATTCAGGCGCGTAAGTGGTGATGTATGCGCATGTATCATCATGCTAGCGCCGACTTTGGACTTTTTTTTTGCAAATGCTATTCATAATTGACAACAAGCATTTCTTTCTTTTTCAAAATGCAGTTTTGCAACTGCTACAAGCATTTTACAAAGCCAAAAGTTCAGGGAACGCCTTTCAAAGGCACAACCTATTGGCTTTGCCAATGTATGTTTTTGTACTTCTCAGCTGATCTGCGGTTATATGTTCACTTTCTATAAATCCCCCGCTAACACATTTAAGCCTATATGCTATCAGTTACTGCAAATGGACTGTTCTACAGCGCAAGTACCTACAGTCCCCTAAAACCACTTTTAACCAGTTCTCTAGGCAAACAAGCAAATTGGGTCATTCTACGCGTAGGAGTAAAATCTACCATAATACCATTATTTTATATACTGTGAATCTTTCAAGGGGCCTTTTCCGCTGGAGCCTCCACGTCTCTATTCACTACTCAATATATAGGAGTCAATATCATCCTGTGCTTCATACACTAGGCTAAAATAATGTGCATTCTTCAATCCAGATTTGGTTCGACCATGGCACCCTCTTTTTTTAATCCATGCATTTTCTGAACAATAGAATGAGTTAATCACTTAGACCAAGCTTAGTGGCTCTATAGTAATGGGTGTCCTTCAGCCTCTGATTTGCTAACATTGGCCAGTTTCGGCCATTGCTCGTTAAGGCCTTCACCAGAGCATCTTGAAACATTCTCAAACCCGTGGATGCCAATCCCCTCTTTGTGTTGTCTACTCACAACTTGTCATGGACAAGAGCGGACCAGGGGTCCAGCCGGGCAGGATCAGCAGAATCACAGAGTGATCCCACCTGGCAGCTTCCGGCTATGTGCCTGCTTGCTCTTGTGGGTTAATGCACAGCCATGGGACTTAGAAGAGCTTTACTCCCTCATTCCATGGTACCAAGCGTGTTTCAAAGACTGCGGTAAGTGCACAACAATGTGAAATTGTTCTTCACTTCATAGATTTAGCAATGTCCTTTCCCCGGGGTTCCACATGACATGGACTAGGTTGTTCCACGATGCACGTGCCCTGGGTGGGTGGTTTTCCAGCTGGAATTACGGGAATGGCCATTTTATTCATGCTGTCACTCATGCATGTCTTTACCTGCCACTACAAACATCTAAACAGCAGCATCTCTTCATATAGCGCCTATTAATTTGCAATTGTGCAGATGATTATTAAACTACTCAATGTGCTTCCGTTCAGAAGGATAAAAAGCTGAGTCTGCCTGGTTAGGATTCAAACCAGTGAACTTCAGGTGACACAGTGAACAGTTGAGGCGCTAAGCTAGCTCACTGCAGCCTTTCTCCGCCCATGAGTGATTGGTGAAAGCAGAAAAGCAGTTTACTGTCTATACTTTACACCCTCCTTCTCTTTACTATTTGGTCTGGCTTCTTTTCTGACCTTTACCTTAGCCGTCGCACTGCCATATTATTGTCTAAGAAATTTTTAAAATACTGTCTTGCCACAGACTTTCCCAACACAAATATATGGAGTATTTCTCTGCCCGTTCATGTCCTTTCTCTCTCTTCTCAGGTACATTCACATTTGTGATACACCATGGATTGTTATTGAAGTATTTCGCAGACACTGAAGTATGTTTATCTCTTATAAATATCTTCAAAACTCCCCAGGAGCTTGTGCCAACAGTTCGTTTTCTACTGCGCTTCTTTTCTTCTGATCTTTCATTTGGCAGCTCCGCAGAGCTAATTAAATTATGCTGTCTTTTGCAGCTTGTCACTTCTCTTCTCCATTCCTTGAGAAATCAGCTAACTCGTAGCATGTGTCTGGCTGCTACCCTCTTTATGCTCAGCCTTTCCTGCTGCACTCTTGCGGAGAATGTTTGTGCATTTATGTTTTTGTATATAATTCACAACGCGCAGAATGTGGGATTTCATTCGATTACACACTGACATAGCACTGTTTTCTTTCAAACCTATTTCATATGATGTATAGAACTGTGCTTTCCTAAACCTTGTTGACCAGGCCTCCATTTGCTGAGAGCCTTCATGGCATTGACTCTGTACTGCATTTCTTTAACATCTCCTATTCGTTAAGTCGTGGGGGTTCTGTTAAGGTCTGTAAATTATAGCATACTAGCCCACTGCTGAGGGCTAGACCAGTTAAAGGCCCTGGACAAGACTTGTAGACCCATGCTGAGGGCAAGGGTCTATACTGAGGGAGAGGGCCCTTAACAATAGGAGTAGCAAAAGGGAAGAAGGACTATCATGCAATTAGAACACTCCAACCATTGAGGGTAGAATGTTACAAATTAACAGGAAGAAAGATAAAGACAAACAATGGAATGTTGACGTAGAAGTCCTAAACCAGCCATTTTCAGTGCGGATATACACTATTGTATTCAGTGGTGGTCTCAACATTCAAATGTTCTATTAATATTAAACACCCAGAGCTCTCACCATAAACAGAGAGACCAATGATGGCTTTAGTCTTCTGGACTGAGAATGTAATAACGTTGTAGTCGATTACAGGGGAACTACCTCTGAACTCTAAATAGTACATGTGGCAATCATTTTGGGGGTAAGACAAAAAAGAAAAATGTAGCCAAAATTTGTGGACTACAGGTGCAATACTGGCAAGAGACACCTTTGGGCGAAAGCTTAAGAAACTCCTAAGAAACTTAGTACATTAATGATAGCTTAGCACAGGACCAGGCTGTTATGCATCTGGCATTTAACGGACCATCCCAAACATAGGACCATCTTGAACATAAACAAGTCATATGGAGAGGAGAATTGAATCATCATGTAGTTTTTCTAACTGCAATAAAATGCAGCAATGAATTTTGGACTGACTCTGGAGAAACGTAGATTATAACTCTGGTGATGTTGATAATATGTTGAAACTTAATGTTGAATTACTTAATGTTGACATGTGACCAGGTTACTAGGTCAGTAAAATATCCCCTGAGAGATCGTAAACTTAAAAGAAAAATAAGTGTAATGGATATGTTTTGAATGTTCCTTTGGCAGATGCATAGTTTTCATTCTATGTTGAAAGGTATATGTTTACACATGCCTACTACTTACTGATAAACAAACATATATTAAAAAATTAATTACAAAAATAGTGCTTGTATGTAGCATTTTAGACGTCTAAATAAGTGAATAGGAGAAAATCCAAGTTCACTGTGAAGATGCAGTTTTATTTTACCTTATGGGTGCCACATGGTTTCAAAGAGTATTTCTACATAAACAAGCAATTTCCTCTTCTTATTTTTTACTGAACATCTACTGCCCAATGCCTACAATCTCATACACTTTAACTGGATCTGGGAAACAAACTGTAATTTCAATAGATACATTTGCACCATTACACTAAATGATATTTTGAATCTACCACCCTTGATTTGAAATTGTGTCTTCTAGAGTTTATGTAATTTTTGTTTCCAACACTGTACACCAAGGAACAGAGGTCTATAGATCATTCACTGAAAGTTAATTCTTTGGGTTTAGTTTTCATTGATACTTCATGGATAACAATCTTGTTGAAATCAACTAAAATACCACCTAATTTACAGGTTGTGTAACACAGAAGCTATCAAAGCAGTTACTTTATAGACATTACCTTCCACTAGCTAACCATGTATCAGGATTTTTTCAATTGGTCTCATCATCTAGTAGTAAATGAAGGGAAAATAGGTTATCAGACTCCTCCTCAACATAAGGACCAAAATGGACTTCAATGCAATTAACAAATGCTATCGAGACAAGTATAAAAGGGTATTTTCTCTGAAAAGAATTCATTTCACCTGTCTAGCAGGCACTGTTAGCTAAGCATGGGCGGAAAATCCGTTTTGCTCGCGGATTTTGCGGATTTTCGGTAAATTCGCAATCCGCGAGATTCGCGAATCTCCCGCAAAATCCGCAAATCCGCGAGCAGCGGATTTCATGGCTTGCTCGCACTGTTCGCGTGAGTTCGCGGCTTCCCAGTACAACTTCGCGCCCCGCGAATAAGCGCAAAATTGCAGAAATACGATCTTAGCAAAACTGAAACTACTTACCAGGTTCAAAAGTTCAGGCTCATCATTAGTAGCCATTTCCTGTAGTGCTTCCTGAGGGGCCCCTCCAGAGTTCAGTTGCCAGTTGCAACTATTATGTGACCCTGCTCTGAACCTCAGAATAGTTACACATATGCCACAAAGGTCCTGAATTACAGCTAAGGGAGACAAGCAGGAGCCAGGCTGGAGGTTCAAATCCATTAATCAGCCCCTAATTCATTATTGTCAGTTGGGGCAGGGCAGGTGTTGTAACTAATTTTGCAACAATGAAAGCACTTAGCAAGTGCAAAAGATCACTAATCAGGAAGCACTAAGGAAGCAGGTGCCAGCTAAAAAAATATTCTGTGACACATTAATCAGCCCCAAATTAATTCAGGTCACTTGAGGCAGGGAAGGTGTGCTTGCGTTGCCACAATAATGTACACTGACTGGACAACCAGAGGGTGCTGTGATGAAACAGAGGGTGGCATGGGTGGGCCAGAGGGTGGCATGAGTAGTCAGAGAGTGGCAGTGGTGACAGAGAGTGGCAGTGATGAAGAAGAGTGTCCCAAACAGGCTGGACACGTAGAAACAACAAGTTCGCGAAACTTGCGACCCGACAGGTAAGTTCGCGTTTTGCGAAATTGTACAAAACCCTCGCGAACTGGCAGAAACCCGCGCGAACACAAAAAAAAAAAATCCGCAAATTCGCGAGAATTCGCGGATTTTGCGGATTGCGAGTTCGCAAATCCGCAAAATTCGCGAACGCGAGATTCGCAAAATTCGCCCATGCTTACTGTTAGCTTGAACTGCCATCAATCGCCCACTCTCCATGTCTAACAGATAAATAGGGACATGTATTTTATTTGATTTTTTGTCATTCCAATAAGTAACAAAATGCAGTCATGTTACTAAGAAATAACACAGAGTTACCTTCCTAGATCACAAATGTTTATTTATTTTATTTATTTAGGAGTTTTATATAGCGCTAGATGGACCCGAGGGTATCAGAGCGCTTTACAACATATATCAAAGACGCAATCAGGCAAAGAGGAGACCATAGTAGAACATAGTGATTCGTGACGAGTAGAGTTCAAACATGAAGAGTAGCAAATAGAACGAAAAGAAACGTGGCGAGTGCAGATCACACATAACGAGAAGCCAATAGGCCTTCTTATTCGGGGAGGAGGGAACGAGGTAGGGGTCCAGTAGGTGTAGGAGGTCGAGGTCACAGGACACAGAGTCGAAGTCAAGTGATGTGCCTGCTAAGGCACTTGGGTGGATCCTATCGGTTCGCTAGGGAGCGATCGAGGAAAAGGACTTTGAGGAGTCTTTTGAATTTAAAATGCTCTTCCCATGAGATCAATGTGCATGAATACCTCTGCACTGTTAGTAGCTTAACATTAATGAAGTATAGGATAGATGTCAAACTCAGGCAGGTAACTCAATGGGTAATGAAATCAATAACCATTGGCTAAGACTTAAAAAGCGAATGTTATATATAGTGACAGTCACTAGATGAACAAAACACAGGTGGGATTAGATTTAATAATATTCCCACCACAAGGCTCAATGTAGAAGATAACCAAATAAATCTAACCATGGACGAGGAGCAGGGATTGCAAATGAATGAACTATTCAATTGTTTGCATCATTGTTTTTACAAACAGGAATGAAATCATAATAAAAACATTTGACAACAAAAGTAAGCTGTCTACCTTCAAACACATGGACAAGGGACTGTGTTTCCAGTCCTGATCTTTTCTGTAACAAATCCTTGTTATCAAGTGCAATAGTCCAATGTGTTCAATCAAAACAAACATCAGCCCTCAAATCTGAGAATTCATCTGGTTGTTATATGAGAGCCCAGGACTGCAAAGAGGGTGTCCTGCTCATGTGAAGTAAGAGAGTAACTCAAAGCCACAGCTCCTTAATACTACCATGAATGGACACAAAAACAACATCAGTAATGCAGAGATAATGAAAGCAGATGGGAAAGAGAAACAGCTGGGAGACATATCACAATGCTGGCAAACCTACAGCATTTTAGGCATGAAGATAATTAACATCGAGCGAAGTTACCATGTGAAAGAAACACAAAAGGGTTTAAAATTCCTTGGTGTCAAGAAATGATTCAAATTAAATTAAAGCTAAACTATTTTCTCCCAAAGCAATAAATACCAATGACATCATTACTACATACACAACATAGAAAGTAGATACATGAAAAGCCAGAAGCCGACCATTCAACAGCCTAAGTTGCTAAGTGTTGATCCCTCTCAACGAAGTTAAAAGAATAGGCAATTAGTGCTGTAGCTCAGATTTGCAATACTATAAAATGACCTTAAAAGGAACAAACACATCGCAGTAAGATTTGAATTTGTTTTGGCTGCGGGTTAAAATCTGGGAAACTGCTCAATGACAGATCCCTAGAACCGACACAGGAGCCGGCTTTCCATTTTAAAGCAACTGAGGCAACATTGACTGATATCATGAAACAGGTGTAAAGTCTAACATGATATGGAGATTAAAATATCTCTTCTGCAATACATTATCAATAAATGGAGGTTATAGCTTTCAGTACAAATGGTGTTACTAATCCAGGCAATCCATGTTTGATAGCAAAAAGAGTGACAGTTTCTGTCTGGCTGCCCAGACAAAATGTCTAGAAACAAGCTCTGAATTAATATTTAAGAATTTAGTTTTACCTTTGTGGGTTCCACAGCCATGAAAAACATAGAACACACATCCAGATGTGAAATGTTAAACCAAATATGGATCTAAAACATGAATGATCTAATATCAGCATGAGGTTTTGTTTGTTGATGTTTTTGTCGTTTTTCTTACATTTGCTTACAATTACAAACCCAAACAGTTGAATTAATCAAATCTAAAACAGTGCTTAAAATTGTATTCTCAGCTAAATTAGATAGTAATTAGTCCTACTAAATGCGTCTAACAATGTGACTCTGCATTTTTTTTCCAACAGATGCTGATGGAAAGGCCGAGTAAAAGAAAATATATCCACTTGGTTAAAACTCTCACCGTCTTCAACCAAAGGGGATTTGGAGAAAACGTTGGATTATCTTGCTCGCTCTTAGATCTTAATAAATCTCCCCTTTTACTTGCAAAAGTATTAAGACTTACGTTACTAGAAGAACATTCCAATGGTGGATCACAAAGTAAAAGTCCCAGTGAGTCCTATATTTGCAGGCAAAGAAATGGGATAGGATTTATTTCCTATGATTGGAAGCATATTGAAGGAGCCCCCATTCACAATACTGCTTAAATCATGGCCAGTCAAGAACATCTTGTCATAGTAGTCACCATTGCTATATGTGACTTTAATTTTCAAATGAATGTTCTGCAATACTACAAGAGCAAAATAAAACAATTACAAATACATTCCATATAGATATAGCATTAAATATATTAGAAACAAGACTTAAAGTTTAAATCTACAGTGAGGATCTGTTGAAGCTACCATACTCTGGGTAAAAATTATAACTGGTTATGAAAACACAACACAGGATGCCAGCAATAAGCAATTGATCTGCAGTAGCTCTATACAGTACGGTGCTGAATGTTTGAACTGGGAACATAGAAATACATGACAATCGATAACTGGCTACAGAAATCTGACTCCATAAATGGTACCACAACTGTAGGCATGTGTTTTCCTTCATATTGTTTCTTATCTGAGAGCACAAATCCTTTAAAATTCACCATGACAGTAGTGCTGTCACGGACAATGACATAGTAGAACCACCTAAAGCTTGCACATCGTAAGGAAATTTCACGGTAAATAGAGCGTGATATGGTACAACGCTCTAGCGTGAAACTTCCACGTGGATCCAAATCCATGAAATGCTAAACACATGCTGCATTACTTTTCCCAGTACCTGCTATCTCAGACTTCACTCAGCAATGTGTGTGACTAGACGGCTAGGTTTGAGAGCAAGATCACAAATTAAACATAGCAACATCAACCACCTTTACTGACAGTCCTACTTAGGGACTTATCTACAGTGTGTAATAAAGAGCAACAATTTATAAGCACCAACTCGTCATTAATATAAAATTAAAACTGATTTCAACAAATTCCCCCCAAAACCCTTCTGAGATGAAATGATGACTTAAGTCAAACATGCATAGCTGTATTACAAGTAGCAGCCAGCTGCATTAAGCCAGTTTTGCTAATAGGCATCATCATCTTGAACCAATCGCACAAACTAGTATCGACAGACAAGGTAGGTCTTCGCAACCAGAGTGCAGTAAATAGCAGGCTTTGGATGCTGCACCATACCCAATCGCAATAAACTGTTTTGAACACATTATCCCGTTTGGTGAACTCATGTGAAGTTTTAGAAGCATTGCTGCATATTCACAATGATATACACGTAGTGCAACCAGTTACCAGAGAGATTGCAGAGGACGTGTGTACACCCTCAGGAGGCCAATCCACCATAAGTAAACAGAGACATTATTGAGGATTCTCATTATGGTGACATTAGTTACTGGGTGAACAATATGGTCCTGGAAATTTGTGAGCCTCACCCTTAAAAATAAGCCCGAATACTGAGCAGTTATTTGTCAAAAGTGTGTCTCAAGTACTATTTGTTTTGAAGATGAATTTCACGAAGGCACTTATGAATCTAAATGCACTGTCAACATTTTTGTAAAATACATTTTTATTAATGCCGCAATTGGTTTGATATAGAGTTCACAAATTAACTTCATCTTCAGGAGGTTTCCCTGGTGAGTTGCATTTAGTTGCCAACTGAAACATATTACCTTCAAGGTCCCGATTGTTCCCCAAGAGAGTGTGCCTTTTCCGTTATCTTTCGCTCCCACCATCTGCTATGGTTTGTAGGGGGACACACTTTATGTGTTTTTTTATTATATGGAACTAGGCACCTGCCTCTTGCTTTGTCCACACACAATCAGTGCGGAAGGCAGCAGCACAGAGTGCAATCATCTGCCAATCTAAATAGTCATGAATGAGAGGGTGATGGGCGACCAGATATCATGCTGCAGGCACTTAACCTCTTCCGTGCTGATGACGGAACCGCTCCGTCATCAGCTGCGGTGGCGCTGTGCTGATGACGGAGCGGTTCCGTCATGGCCCGCCCGCCGCTCATGCGCGGAGCGAATTCCGTGCCTGCGCTGAGCGTTCTATTGAGCGGGCGGGGCCATGACGGAACCGCTCCGTCATAAGCACAGCGCAACCGACGCTGGTGACAGAGCGGTTTCATCACCAGCATGCGCCCGCTGCTCTTCCGCCCCGCCCCCTTAGCACTGCGGCGGAATAGCCGCCGCAGTGAAGGGGTTAAAGTTACAATTCAAAATAGTGCCATCGGGGTCGGAAAATGCTACACATCAATTCGAGAGCGAAAAATACGTCGGTTCCTTTGCATACTCAAAGTCTATCTGTTGGATTTCCTAAGAGGAGTCCAATTCTGGCCAACATAATCCAATTCTCAGTCTGCTTCTCTCCGCTTCACTTAATCAACTAATCCTAGAACGGTATATCCTATAGGTAACTGCCCTGCAATCATAGAAACATGTTGCACTGAATATGCTCCTCAAATAGTTCCAAAGACAGCATGAACAGATTAGCGCAGGCACACTTACAGTTGCCTTTTCTTGTAATGGGGTGCCAGGCCTGCTGAGGTCTTCTCCATCAGGTTCCACGTTTTCTTTATTATCAAAGGAAGGCGAGTGATCTTGAAGCGCGCAGGTGCTCACCAAGTCGGGCAAGCTTGTGGATGGAAATCTGCTGCAGTCGACTCCGGTGGGCCCCTGTGTGGAATGAATACAAGCTGCATGAGATATTGATTCCCGGGAGATTTAAATCATGTGTAATCAACTTTTAACGGGATCTCTGTGTACTAGGAAATTTACGGGCTCCCTAGATGAAACTTACACTAAGGCAACACATTTCCAGACTACAGTTACAGACTTTTAGTCGAATGATAATTAAACAATGAGACTGAGGTGGAAATATTCAGGCACATATGGCACACATTTATTTTCATAACTGGTTCATACTCAAAAGCTGAATATCTCTTGGGTGGTACAAATTGAGAGCAGGGAGATGTAAGATAATTTTCCAAGTCGGTAAATTGAAAAGTATGTGTTCGCTATTAAGTTTAGTGAATGTCTGAAAGGCGCTAAAGAGCGGAAAATTTAAAAAATGTTTCCTTTTGACAAAGGATCACAATACTTCTATTCGTGTCCACAACATACTTGATTCTAGTAAGAGATCGCAAAGAACATTTGTCCCAATGTAGAAACAGAACGTCGGGGTCTGTTTGAAAGTATCATCCAATAAGGTGTAGCGATGGAAAAACGCCTTTTGGAAGCTCGTACGCCTTCCTCGTTCACATAAATACAGTGGCTGGCATGACTGTAGACTGACCCTACATGATTCTACATTTTGATTAAGTTTCACAGTTGAATGCTGCACTCAACTGAAACTTCCCCCTTTCATTCAATAACACACTAGTTGTAATATTGTGTATTTTCTGCAGCTTCAGTGCACTGCTCACTTATCTGGGAAGATAAAGAACGGAGTGAAACACATTTGTTGATGATGCAGCGATCTATAGGCTACGAGTGTGAACTCCTACAAAGCCAACTGAGTACTGCTAATATAGGGTAATAGTAACACTGATCGTTTACAACAGAGGCGGCAGCAGTCTGGTATGAAATTTGATATATACGAAACTTTTGTAATAAGCTCTATATTACCACTTCTAATCACTACACAGCTGATTGTATAGTGATTCCACAGTATATGATATACATGCCAGTGTACGAAGCCCACCGACTTATCACAGCACAAACCTGTATTGTCATCAACGGTTCAGTAGGCTAACAAACTGTCCTCGTTGCAAGTCCCACCCATCCCCAGAAATTCCATGATTTATGTAACCAGGTCTCAAAGTGGTGCCACACTACACACACACACACAACTGTTCAGTGTATATCGTCATATATCACATGGGTTTCTAGAAGGTCTTGAGAAGGTGAAAGAAATGTGGTCTGTATAACCGTCCTCCGAGATGAATCTCAACTGCATAAAAAAGCTGTTTAGGTTGACTAACTCAATCTCTGTTTATTGTACATACCATGACACACAAGTTAGAATCGCAGTGAGGCTAAGCCAGCCTTCCTTCCTTCAACGCGGGAAAATTGAGTACAGGTAAACCAGATAATTACCACCTGCTATGTAAGAGGTAGAACATAAAGCACTATATAAAAGAAACACGTGTGTAAGAGAGACACAAGCACAAACAGTGTATCCGTAATCCGATGTCAGACTCATCATGAGCGGTTGCTGTTAAGGTTTGGAGTTAGCATCTTTGAAAAGGCCAATTTTACATTTTATTAGGGAGCATCTGATAGCTTTGCTCAAGCATCAGCTATTAAGAGACCGGGCTCTATAAAAATCCTGGTCTTTGGTCCAATAATTAAAGTTTACCATTTTGAGAGGCTGGTTCAGAGGTCATGCCCTTGAGGAAAGATCCCAAGATGCGACGTGACCTCTGATAATCCGCGTTGCTTCTTTCTCAAAGACGCCGATTTCACTCAGTTTTCATCTTTCATGAGAGAGTTTTGCTGCCCTTTACAAGGTCACGAGAGGTCGGAGTCTGAAGTTGGGAACCCTGAATTCACCATCCCAATTAAAAGTTTTTGTGTGTGGGCCCAGCCTCTCAATCTCCCTGGAAGCACTACACTCTCAGTAAAGGATAGACTCATCCTAAAGGCACACATCCCATCTCATGCTTGAGAGTAAAGAAGAATGCTTCATCACCTCTGTGACCTTGCCTGCAAGGTGGACTGATTGAAATGGCTTATTATTCAGCCTTTCTTACTTATGAAAGGCTAATTAGCCCAATTTGCGGCCTCTCCACAGAAGGCCAGGCACACTTCTTAACTCGAATAAAGTTATGGAACACCTTTTGCCAAAGGCTCTCTTTAAATGTGGGAGGAGAGTGGTGATGTTAAAGTTTATATTCATTTAACATGGTGCTTTTACAGATTCAAATATTCTTGAACTAGTCTTCATTTTCCTGTTTACTATCAGCTAAACTGAGCCTGGGTTTCCTAGTTCACCTTCATATTAAATGCAGTCAAAAACACATGGTGGGTAGTCTGATACCAGATACTGCAGGCATCAGAATAATCTATAAATATCGGAAATTGGGCTTTATAGATTATTTTCCCAGTATTGTAGCTGTTAATGGCATTACTGCTTATCCTTAACAGTAAGATGAATAATACTGTGTTCTGTGTGGATTGAAAAAGCTGGACAATTACTCATTTCAATTGAAACAAGCCAAGACGAAAAGACATCACCAAGGAAATCTCTGGAAAATGGAAGGTGGCCTGAAGAGCAAACTAACAGATCCCAGGAAGAACTGTAACATAGTAGTCCTCAAATATGGTAAACATGATTTTAGCATTGAGACTATTAGGTAAAGTCACATGTAACTTCTCACTTCAGACTAGCTAAGCGGGCTAAAAGTAAGAGAATGTATCCATAGGGCATACCTCAGTAGGATTGCATCTTAAAGACCACCTAAAATAATGTGAAGTATGAAGTGAAGCAGCTTCTATTAATGATGCAGTTCAAATCCCACTATACTTACACTCTTTCGGCTGCTCAGCAGAAACTCCCACCTGCATCGCTGTTTCCCCGCCCCTGACTGATTCGAGTGTTTGACTTGCTGTAACTCCTCTTCGAATTGATTAGCACTTCTTTGTACTGGGGTGAATGTAAGACATTGTTCTGCATTCTGTCCATCAACTGTGTTTTTTGCAATTTTCACCCTGAGTGGGCTGGGTATGCTCAGACGTGAGTCCCAGGCTCTCCAAATCACTGGAGTCAAGCTATCCAGGCTGATGAACGCTGATAGCCAGAAACCGGTCCTTGGATGCTTGATTCCGGTCTAGGAAAGACATGGCTTGGTAGTTTGGGCTGGACTGTTCCCATGAGGCACAGGGTCAAGGCTGATTTGCATATAGCCATTGTCTGACCTAGGGTGGTGTGGAGTGCAAAAAACGATGGATTTAGGCCCAGATCTTTGTACTGGGGTGAATGTAAGACATTATTCTGCATTCTGTCCATCAACTCTGTTTTTTGTAATTCTCACCCTGAGTGGGCTGGGTATGCTCAGACGTGAGTCCCAGGCTCTCCACACCACTGGAGTCAAGCTATCCAGGCTGAAGAAGTCTGATAGCCAGAACCCGGTCCTTGGATGCTTGATTCCGGTCTAGGAAAGACATGGCTTGGTAGTTCGGGCTGGACTGTTCCCATGAGGCACATGGTCAAGGCTGATTTGCATATAGCCATTGTCTGACCTAGGGTGGTGTGGAGTGCAAAAAAAACGATGGATTTAGGCCCAGATCTTTGTACTGGGGTGAATGCAAGACATTATTCTGCATTCTGTCCATCAACTGTGTTTTTTGCAAATATCGACTTAACCAGCAAGAGACTACCAGACAAAAAGTGGGGCATATGATGGAATATCAAGTTTATAAAAAATATTACCACGTTTTCTGGTGAAAGTAATGCAAGTTCACTTCGTATGAACAGACAGCAACTCAGCATCCTTCGAACTAGGGGCCAGATGTAGGTAAGTATATTTTACCGATTCATAAATACCGAATTTTACCGATTCTGTATGTATGAATCGGTAAAATAGAAGGGGGGAGATGTAGATAGAATCGGTAATTGAATTACCGATTCTGTAAGAATCGGTATTTACCGAATCGGTAAATACCGATTCGGTAATGCCCATTGATTCCTATGGGCATTGAAGCCCATAGGAATCAATGGGCATTACCGAATCGGTATTTACGGATTCTGTAAATACCGAATGTTGCAAGGGTGCAGGGGGTGTCACTTTGACACCCTCTAGCACCCCGATTTCAGGCATGTGGGACATGTGGCACACAGACATGCCCTTAGGGCATGTCTGTCTGTCACATGCCATAGGTGTGCATGCACACATGTGCATACACACCTGGAATCGGTATTTTACCACCCAAATGGATTGGGTGGTAAAATACCGATTCGGTAAGGCCTGTGGGACTCAGAAGAGTCCCACCTACATCTCAAAATTACCGAATCGGTGATAATACCGATTCGGTATTTTACCGATTCGGTAAATTTACAGATTCGGTAAATTTACCGATTCGGTAAAATAGGCCACCTACATCTAGAAAAGCCATTTACCGGTCGGTAAATGTCGACCTACATCTGGCCCTTGAAGTGGTAATTTGAATACCAGATGCTGTTTGTAATTCAAATAATTTAATTTGCAGCAAATGTAATAAAGAGGAAGGATACTTTGCTTTACAAATGATCAACGTACAATAGATCCCGTTTGTAATATATAACATTTTTATAATTATGAGCCATAACAGGAATTTGTAATCAAAAATTTTAGAACATTTATGCAATACATGTTTTAAGGGCATGACAGGCTATCTATCAGTTTAGCTCTAAATAATTTAATTTCTGAGGTGTCCAAAGTCTGTAATATAACACAAACACATTGGCTGCCATGCATACAATGACCATAGGAGACAATGGATTGTACCAGTTTGTAGGCTACTGTCTTGTAGTAGGCCAGTCGAGGCATTTAGAATATTTTCATCTGACACTACGAGGTGGTTGGTTTTTGCTTTTTCCAGATATTTGTTATTTGCTTGGTGGAGGAGATCAAAGATAATCAAATCTGCTCTGGGGAGTAGATTATGATCTCGATATTGCGCATATAGGTCTGTATTGATGCGGATGTATTGTAACTGTTTCTGAATCGGACTATGCCCACATAAGAACACACTGACAGATGAATTATGACTTATCTGATTTATTCATAATTAAGTTTGCTGCTAAAGGGTCTTGGGATCAAATGTTTTTAACCTCTTCAGTGCTCATGACAAGGTCAACTCGTCATGGGTTTTACCTGCCCTGTGCTTATGACGAGTTGACCTTGTCACATACAATGGGAAATCTGGAGTAACAGCACCCAGCGGGAATTGCCTGGAGCACCCAAGGTGTTAACTACTATTTTTAAATTGCTGTTTTATGAGAAGTTTTTATTATTTTAAACTGTATTCTTTTTTTGTAATGATCAAGTGATAATGCCCACAACAAAGGAGGAGCTCCATAACTGAGTATTAGTATCAAGATCGAGGTGAGAGTTGTCATAACAAACCTTTTTTTAAAAAAACCTTACATACCAAGATAAAACAAAGAGTCAATATTTAAAAGTGCTCATGTAGTAGTTCCTGAAATGTTTTAAGTAGGCGAGTTGTTTTGATGACACTTTGAAATTAAACAATCAGTTATAATGTAGCAATGTGCAATTTATTAAATCCTAAGGAGCGGTCACAAATGTTGCTTCTAAAATTGGGAGTAAATCTGTGAAAGGGATTAAAACTATTTATAATTTTAAGTGTATTTCAATTACCCAGTTTGGGACTTGTGTCTGGGGGACTGTACTGTGTAAATGTGAAACTGCTCCAGGTGGAAGTGATTCTGTGATGAAGGAGGCTCCTGTGCTTACTCTAGGGTTCATCCCATTTCACGTCTCATTACGAGCTAGGATATCCATTATCTGGAAGATATGATCCATTATTGTTCACAGTATGATCCAGAAATATAACCAAATCGACGCAATACATTATTTTCAATTGCTTAAGTTTAAATTCCATATACAGCTTTCCATGGCTCAAGTACATTAGAAATATGTTTCGCAATTGGTCACCTAGATATATTTGAACAACCCTTTGAAGTCAGCATAGCTGAGAATATTAATGTTAAGAGAGTACTCTTTCTCTACAATTCCTTGAGGAGAGAGGAAACTGAACTTGGCAAGCCATCCGTCAGCTCTCATATGTTAACTATCAGCTGTATAGGACAATAGGCTACCATTGACATTGTCCCATATGTCTATGATCACATTTTGCTAACTACATGTAGAGTGATGATGCCTTATCAGTTAAAGAATCCCAAAGATTGATTTTCTCTTATTGATGCCTTTGTGAAGCTTAATTTCTGCAACATATGATGCATTTAGTGTATGTAAGAAATTGGGGTACAAGTTGAAGGGGTATGTACCCACCTCAGGTAATAACCACAATCCTTGTCAGGGTGAACCACTAAGTCAATAAATATCCCTGAGCTGAACTCACTGATAGCTATGAAACAGAGCAGATAGGCTTAGCTCCAGGGCAATGAGTAAAGTCTTCATGAAGTGCTAAAAACAGTTATAGAGATGAAATGCAAAACATTAGAAAACCCAAAATAAATTAGAACAAGCATTGGCAAAGCCTATAGGACTCACCTATAATAGAGCTATTGGCTTTGGCAATGTGTTTTGCCATGTTGTACACCAGTGTGGCTGCTGTTCAGTATGGCTAAAAGTTAGTGGAGTTTCCTAGAGTGGAGTGGGGGGTGGGAATAGACTGTCTGTAGCCTGAATTTGTTGGAGTAACATGTTGTAAAGTAGAGTAGGGGCAGTAGAGGTAGTAGAATTCAGTGTCAGAGAGTTTCAGAGTGCAGTTTCGTAGAGTGGTGTCATAGAAGGAGGTGGGGTGGGGTGGGGTGTATTGGATTCAAGTAGATTGGGGTGGAAAGGATTGGAGTAGAGTGGGTTGGATTAAGTGGAGGGGATTGGAATTTTTTGGACTGGATGGGGTAGATTGGATTGCAGTGGTGAGGATTGAAGTGGGGTGAGGTGGATTGGATTGTGGTGGATTAGATTAGGGATTGGATTGGATTGCGGTAAAGTGGAGTGGATTGGATTCGAGTAGGGTTGTATGGAGTGGGTGATTTAGAGTGGAGTGGAAGGGGCGGATTGGACTGGAGTGGATTGAAGTGGGGTGAATTAACTGGGGTGGACTGGATTGGGGCAGAGTGGGGGGAGTGGGGTGGATTGAGGCAGCGTGGTGTAGACTGGGGTTGAGTGGGTTGAATCGGACTGCAGTTGAGTGAGGTGGATTGGAGTTGGTGGACTGGATATTGTGGATTAGAATGGAGTGAGATGCACTGGATTGGGGTGTGGTTGACTGGGGTGGGGTGGATCCGATTGGATTGGGATGGAGTGGGGTGGACTGGAGTGGGGTGGGATGAAGTGGAGTGGAATGGTTTGGATTGGCATGAGGTGGGTTGGATTGGAGTGGAGTTGACTGGATTGAGGCGGGTGGATTGGATTTGAGTGAGGTGGATTGGATTTGAGTGAGGTGGATTGGATTGAGTGGGGTGGATTGGACTGAGGTGGATCGGATTAGGGTGGGGTGACCTGAATTGGGGTGGGTGGATTTTATTGGGACGGGGTGTGGTGGATTGGAGTGGGGTCAGTGGATTGGAGTGGGTGGATTGTTTTAGATTGCAGTAGGCTAGAGTGGAGTTGGGGCAAATTGTTTTGGATTGACTGGGGCAGATGGGAGTGGAGCAGATTGTTTTGAATTGGAGGGGGGCAGATTGTTTTGGATTGTGTGGGGCAGATTCTTTAGGATTTGTATGGGGCAGATTAGTATGGGGCAGATTGGAGTGGGCAGCCTGTTTTGAATTGGAGCGGGCGGATTGCAGTGGAGTTGGATGGGTTTGGGAAGGAGTAGGGTGGATTGGAGTGGGGGGGATTGGATTGGAGTGGGGTGGATTGGGGTGAGGTGGACTGTGGTGGATTAGAGTGGAGTGGGGTGAGTTGGACCGGATCGGATTAGAGAGAGCAAGATTGTTGTACATTGGAGTGAGGCAGATTCTAGTGGGACAAATTGGTTTGGATTGTAGTGAGGCGGATTGTTTTGGATTGAGTGGGGCAGATAAGTAGGGCAGATTGAAATGGATCTGAGTGGGGCAGACTTTTTTGAACTGGAGTGGGGAAGATTGGAGTGGGCAGATTGTTTTAGATTGGAGTGGGACCGATTATTTGGGACTGGAGTGTGCCAGATTATTTTAGATTGGAGAGAGAGATTGTTTTTGGATTGGAGAGGGGAGGACTGTTTTTAATTGGAGAGTGGGGCAGATTGGAGTGGGGCAAGTTGGGAGGAGTGGAGTGAGGTAGATTGGTGAGGACTGGATTGGGGTGAGTGGTTTGGTTTGGATTGGTCAAGTGTGGATTGTTGTAGGGTGAGGTGGGGTGGATTGGAGTGGTGTGTGCTGCATGTTTATGTTTAAAGCATCATTTCAGAATTTACACATAAGAAAGATACAATATCACTTTCAATAACATAATTCTCATCTTTTGAGATTCATACCCATGAGCAAAAATGAAAGAAAACATGAGTGCAGAGTAAGAAAAGAAGACTCGGCAAAATAAAAGAAAGTTAACTATAGAAAATAAAGATTTGCAATTTTGTTGGTCCTGCAGGGCACGTTTTCGCTGGTAACACACCTTGTTTGCAGGGCACTGGAAGTTAAAAAGAACAAAATATTATCTCAATCACTTCGGGAGCAGCGGACAGGCATTTATTAAGTTGAATCAATCAGTGCTTGGTCCCTGCTCCATTGAGAGGAACGGAAATTATGTTAGGGCTGCAGTGACAAATTACAAGGCAGTAAAGAAGAGTACCACACAAGCCAACAAATGGGTAAGCAATGAACGCGCTCCAAGCCCTTTTTCAAAACAAGAGTTTCTCGCAAGAGAGAGCCATGCGCCCGCACATTCTCTCGCAGGGTCGAGCTTAAAAATGGAGTAAAATTAAACAGAATGACACAAAAATTAAAAAATTTCAATAAGGGGAACTGGAGATATGATTTAAAAAAAATGTTTTAAGTGCAAATAGCGCCAAGAAGCACAAAGTGTCAATGATAGTAATGGAACGCAGGTAGAAATACACAAACTAGGATTGTCAATGGCAAAAGACTACCTACTGACTTCACTCCTTTAAGTTCCAATTTACCACAGGACAATGTTTATAAAGACCCCAGGTCCTCAAGGGAGGTACTTACAGCCTCACAGGGTATCAGTAAGAATCCAGTCCAGGCCCACGTGCCCAATGATCAACTGGGCAGATGCAAGAAAAGCCTCTCTGAACTTGTTGTATCCCTGCAGCTTGAACAGCTACCAACCTTATGACCCATGGACACCACTTCTTTCTTCTTGGTACAAGTGATAGCAGTTCCAGCGTTCCAGGGCTCTTTTCAGGTGGCTTCTAGCAGGCTTCTGCTCTACCTTATGTCCAGGAGTTTTCTGAAGTGGGTGCCTAGAGAGGTCATATTTATGACTGGCACGAGCGAGTGGGTGTGAATGACCCCTGTGGCTGCCCTAAGCAATCAATGTGGTAAATGTTTCTGGGGTTAACCACACACACATTGGGTATTTTTCAAGATAACCAAAGTCTTCAACCACACTAACGTAGGCTCTGAGGACTGGGGCTGTGTGTAGGGAGTGTACTATGGCAATCCTAGTGTCCTTCTACATCTAACACTCAAATCCAGTTTCAGGTGGGTACTGTACTACTGTGAGAAGTGTGGCTCACTGGTTAAAGGAGGCAGACCTGGAAGCAGAGGTGAGCCCGGGACCAGGGTTCAATTCCCGGCTCAGCGGGGTCTTGAGTCCTAAAAAAAAAAATGTCCATGGACTCGACAATTCTCGTTCGATTGCCTACTCGATTCACAGGTTCACACTCTGCGACTCTGGGCAATAGCTTGCTTAATCTCCACAACGGCCCCTCGCGGCGGGATGCCTGGCTTTCACCTTGCGGATACCCTGCCGGGGTTATCTCACAGGGGAATACCAGGACGGGTTCCCTAAGCAAGCGCTTAGAAACCGGTTGGTGATTTGCGCTATATAAATTCCTGCACATTTACATTTACTGTTTGCACAACCTCAGAGGCATAAGTCCAAAAGATAAAAGAGCTGAGTTTTCAGCAACCACATAGGGGATACATACAAATTGTTTGGGCATCCTGTTTCCCTCCTTTGAAGTATGTCCCAAATGTTATATGTGTACTCATCAGCCCTGTCAAACAGGTATCAACATGGTAATTTCAAAAGGATGCCCACTGTGACTGGTGTTTGTATGGCTAGGGGGGACAAAAGAATGGCTATGCCCAATTGTCATCTAACATTTGCCTGTGAGGCCCATCAAAAAGAGTTTTGTTGGCACGTGAAATTTGTAGTTTAAAACTGCAGTTGTGCTACACATGGCAGGCCTGCAGCCATGTTTTAAAGTGCCACTGCAGTAGATGGTACAATGAGTGCTGCAGTTCACTGGTAGCATTTAAATTACATGTCCGCACTTACTTAGCATTTGTAGGCAAATTAAATAAACCAATCATGTGAATACCAAATGAAAGGAGGGGCACATACTTTACCACGGGGTAGCAAAGGAGTGAAATGCACAGAGTCCTATATTCAGCAAAAATAGGGTTCAGCAAAAAGGCAAACAAATCCAGGGTAATCCTGCAGAAAGGGCACATTCCCAACAATGTGTTTCTGCAATTTACTTAAATCCCCTTGAGTCAGATATCTTAAACCAATACTGTGTGACTTGAATGATCCAGCTAGTGTGTAACTTACAAATGTTATCTTTGATTACAGTTATTTATTCTGTTGGACAGTTTTTAAAAAGTACACTGTTTTTAAGATAAAAATTGTAATTTATGTCCTTTCACAGTATCTAGGTTATTGCTACCTTTATTGTAATGTTGTTATAGTAGCGTGTTAATAATGATTGAATTTATTGTGTTTTATGACTGCTATTGCAGAATATAAACTAAAATAGTTCTAATAATTAGATACATTTTTTATCAACTTAGTATTAGAAATGGTTAAGATATGTGGCACAGGAACATGTTTAACCATATTTGGCTCAATTAACCACAATTTTAGAGAGAAACTAAGTTTAGCATTTGAGACTAACAGGATCAATATCTAATTAGGAAGCCAGAGGTCTTATTTTTTAACCAGAAAACTCTGTTAACCCCCCGCCTACTCCTGTTCATTCTGCACGCAACCATGGCTTTCAGTTTGATGATTTCCTTTCCTGCAAAGCCCAAATTAACAAGGTCACTTCAGCTTGCTTTGCGAAACTCCGCATGATCAAAAAGATCTTCCCGTATCTCCCCTTAGATGCCCGCAGAACCATCACTCAGGCCCTTATTACATCTCACCTGGATTACGCCAACAGCTTGTACGCCGGTGCCCCTCAATATCTGATTGAACGTCTTCAGATTGTACAAAATGCGGCGGCAAGACTGATTGGCAATATCCCATACAGGCAGTCGGTTGCTACCTACCGCAAAAAACTACACTGGCTTCCTATTGCAAGCCGTATTCAATTCAAGATCCTCACCCTCGCCTTTCGTGCCCTTAACGGTCTTGGTCCAGGATACTTGAAAAAGCGAGTGGTAGTATCTCAATCAATTAGAACGCTGAGATCTAACAGTCTACGTCTCCTGACAGTGCCACGTTTTCGACGATCCAGAATGGGCGGCAGAGGGTTTGGCGTAATGACTGCCAAACTCTGGAACAGCCTCCCACTTGACCTTAGGTTCTGCCCGTCTGAATCCCTCTTTCGCAGTAAATTAAAAACGTGGCTGTTTTCCAGGTCATGAACTTAGTCCTGAACTTGTCCTGATCCGCTTCTATATTCCTGAGCCCCTGTCTTAGCGCCGGGACACCCCTTCGGGGGTAGCCGTGCGCTGTATAAGCGACTTAAATAAATAAAGAAATACATTTTGAAGGGTATAGAAATCAAGCAATCATCTGTAATTATTAGTTTGAATGGCTTAAAGCTTTTTAAAAAGTTTTCCTGGAGGTTTATTTTTTCGCAAAAATTTGAAAATGATTTGGCCGTTTAAAAAAAATAAAATAGAGCTCTAAATTGTAAAGAAGCATAACCAATTATTATAGAATATATGAAGCATTAATCATTTTACCTGCTTCTATTTTACCCCACGTATTTAATTTTGAGGGTCTTTTAATTATTTCGCCTTCAATTTAATAATACTAGCATCATAAATGAATTCAACTCTGTAATAAATTTTGAAAAAACATATCATTAAAGAATTAATACAACAACAATCAATCAATCAATCAATCAGAGTACTTGTAATGTGTGCTACTTACCTGTGAGGGTCTCAAGGCGCTGGGGGGAGGGGGTGCTGCTACTGCTCGAAGAGCCAGGTCTTGAAGAGTCTTCTAAAGGCGAGCAGGTCTTGGGACTGCCGTATGTGGGTAGGGAGGGTGTTCCAGGTCTTGGCGGCGAGGTAAGAGAGAAGGATCTGCCGCCGGAGGTCGTTCGTTGGATGTGGGGGACAGCAGCGAGGGCGAGGCTGGCGGAGTGGAGCTGGTGGGCAGGGGTGTAGAAGTTGAGTCTGCTGTTCTGGTCTGGCTTTGTGGAGTGCTTTGTGTGCGTGGGTGAGGAGCTTGAAGGTGATCCTCTTGTCGACAGGGAGCCAGTGTAGGTCTCTCAGGTGGGGGGTGATGTGGCTGCGGCTGGAGACATTGACGATCAGTCGGGCGGATGCGTTTTGGATGCATTGTAGTCGTCGTAGGTGTTTGGCTGGGATTCCTGCGTAGAGTGCATTGCCATAATCCAGTCTGCTGCTGACGAGGGCCTGTGTCACCTTTCTTGTTTCGGTCGTGATCCACTTGTAGATCCTGCGTAGCATGCAGAGGGTGTTGTAGCAGGAGGAGGAGACGGCGTTGACCTGCTTAGCCATGGAGAGGGAGGAGTCGAGGATGAATCCTAGGTTGCGTGCATGGTCGGCGTGTGTTGGTGCTGTTCCCAATGTGGTCGGCCACCAGGAGTCGTCCCAGGCTGAAGGGGTGGGTCCGAGTAGGAGTACCTCCGTCTTGTCCGAGTTCAGCTTCAGACAGTTGCTCCTCATCCAGTCGGCGACGGACTTCATTCCCTCGTGGAGGTTGGTGTTGGCGGTGTGTGGGTCCTTGGTGAGGGAGAGAATGAGCTGGGTGTCGTCGGTGTAGGAGATGATGTTGAGGTTGTGCTGGCGGGCCACATGTGCGACGGGGGCCATGTAGATGTTGAACAGCATCAGGCTGAGGGATGAGCCCTGGGGGACGCCGCAGATGATCTCGGTGGCTGCGGATCGGAAGGTGGGAGGTGGACGCTCTGGTGGTCCAGTCAAGGGCCTTCTCTTAGATTCCGGCTTCTAGGAGGCGTGTCTTTAGAGTGCGATGGCAGAACGTGTCGAAGGCGGCCGATAGGTCCATGAGGATGAGGGCTGATGTTTCGCCGTTGTCTAGTTGAAGCCTGAAGTCATCTGTGGCAGCGATGAGGGCTGTCTCGGTGCTGTGGTTTAGTCTAAATCCGGACTGGGACTGGGACGGGTCCAAGATGTTGTTTTCTTCCAGGTGGCGGGCCAATTGCCTGTTGACGATTTTCTCGATGACCTTTGCCGGGAACGGGAGCAGGGAAATGGGCCTGAAGTTCTTGAGGTCCTTGGGGTCTGCCTTGGGCTTCTTGAGGAGGGCGTTGATTTTGGCGTGCTTCCAGCTTTCCGGGAATGTCGCTGTTTCGAACAACAAATAATTTAAGTACTTTGTAACGTATACGAAGTGCAAATAGTATTCAATGGGAAAGAATTGTGCTTAGGGTTTAATTGGATCTTCACTGCAGGCAACACAGGGTGTATAGAATCATACCTCACGTTCCAATTGAAGGATACTTGGTTGGGAGGCACTTAGCCTTCAGTCGTGCATCTGACCTCATAAGACTAGAATAGGAGACCGTGCTATTTCATTGAGTATAGAAGTCTATTGTTTAAACAGATATGCAGGTACGTACCATCTTGGAAAATCAAGATAGATTTCATTTTCTGCTGTGCTAGAATTACATTAGCGCTTAGAAATAGCAGAATGTGAGTACGATTTTTATAGATTTATAACAGCAATCATGTTAGAGTAGTTCCTCTATTTGCGCTTTTGGTGAATGGTGCTACTGCCATTTTATGTGTCTTCAATGTGGTTACATTTTAGATTGTGTGCTCTAGACTAGGATTTTAATTTAAAAATACATCTTTAGAATGCATCCTATGGTCTTGAATGTATTATTCATTAATGAAAGATGTTTGGGGGGGTCTGTGGGTTACACTAATTATCCCTGAAATGCTTCATGGGATCAATTGTTATCTGAAACACATCTCACTCAAACACAGCTCAATGGGTTGTGAAATGGCTGGCATAAAACCGGTTTCTGATTCGAGTGGGCGCATTGACTGAGTCCTTGGTGTTTGTGGGGGCTAGGGGGTGGGGGGTTTGAAAACCAATCTCTGTCTCTGGAAAACTAATCAGAGGGTTCTTCCACAAAAAAGTTAATAAGGATAACCAACAAATTTCAAAATGATTTCCTCAAGAACATACATTTTTGCCATCAGTTAAAAGTGTAAAGGTTCAACCATATTAAAATAATTGATCAGGTTTGAATAGAATTGCATTGCTTTGAACAGAAAATGACAATCAACCTTACTGAATGGTTTCCCAACAGACAGAGCTAAAAGACCAAGAGAGTGCTTAAAGTAGTCGGCGGTTTACAATATAAAACAAATGAGTCGTGTTGTGAGAAGACAATCTGCCTCTCATAAATCTCATTTTATACAGACTAATACTTTTGATAACCGATGTGCTATGATTTTGACACAGATCTTGCAATAATGGTTTATTAGGGATATAGGTTGTTATGGAGCTGTAGAGCTAAGCCCTTTGCTTGATTGAGGTAAAACGAGATACTGAAATAAAGGAATAATCACTGCAGTCATTTTTTGAAATTCAACAACACAATGGTAATAGGCAATGGTTTAACTGCAATGCAAAAACGTTATAAAATTCAGCTGGTATACCATGTGGCTTGAGTTAAGCGGGTTAATAGTATCTTTAACCACATTCAAACATATAGGAATATCACATGACTCATCAAATGGTGAGACTGCACATAAAGTGCAAGAAAATTCATTTTCTATAATATAATCTATAGCTATTTCAAGTTTATCATATAATTTAGCACAGAACTACAGAAATTGACTATCAATATCTTTTGAGGAAAGCGCAAGCTTCCATTTAGTATTCCTAATAGCATTCATCTCAGTTTTCTCTTTTCAAAAGTTTAATGAGTTTGCTAATACTTTTCTGGACTTATTCGCATTAAGATAATACTTAGCCGTTAGATATTTGAAAACCAGATCATTTCCAAAGCATTGTGATTGCATTTATAACACATTTTTTTAAATTTAAACTTGTACTGTAGTAATAAACTGTCTTTCAAACTTAGTAATTTGATTTTCTAAAAACGAAATAGAAAAACTAAATATCTTGTTTTCATATGCCATTACGGAAATTGTTGTTCCCTTAATACTTGTTTTGACAGCATTCCTAAGAATTTTTCTGGGCTAATCAGCCGATTTATTATAAGAATAATAGTAAGAAATATCATTTAACTGTTTCTATTATTTTCATTTGCAATCATATCTATATTAATTATAGATTGAACATCATATTTATTTATTTTTTATTTACTTGAGTTTTATATTGCGCTGGCTAGACTGGTAGGTATCAGAGCGCTTTACATGAGGAAAGTTACATAGGTTACAAGTTACACATAGTTACAGAAGATACATCAGTTACAAGTTATATCAGTTGGTTCATGGCGTGTCGAAGGGTAGGGGGGTAATGTAAAAGGGTAAGGGGGAGGGAGATAAAGCGGAGAGACGAAGGAAAGTCTGCCCAATGTCCCTCTGGGTAGATGATGGCCGAGGGGGATGTCCACAGCCCATCTCCTCAATAGCTATCAGGTAGCTCCACCGGGCATCAGTCAAATAGCTAGGTCTCCACGGAGAAACATTTAAAGATCATAGAAGACGAGATGAATAAGGGGTAGGGTGAAGGAGAAGGAGGGAGATGCGACATAGAGACGAAGGAAAGTCTGCCCAAAGTCCAGCTGGGTAGATGACGGCCAAGGGGGAAGTCCACAACACATCTCCTCTTTAGCTATCGGGTAGCTCCATTGGACACGGTCCAAGTCCCGAAAGGTAAGCATGATGGGGGATAGGATCATGGTCAGGTCGAAGTCCAGTTATTGTCCCAGAGTAGTAGCACAACGTGGTAGGGACTACTGTAGCAGCCATCTTGGGGTCAGGCAAGGGAATTCTGACCTTGGTGTTTCATTCAGCCGGTCCCATTATTATCTTTTGCTCGAAGGGTGGGCGTTTCTTGAACAATGGAGCAGCTAGAGGCCAGAGCCAGTGAATGCTCGCCTCCCCAGGAGGAGAGTATTGCTGTGATATAGATACAAGGGGGAGAAAAGGCCGCCATTTTAGGATAAAGCGGGGCGCCTCCTATATCCCTCTCACTCTCTCATAAAAATTAATCAGTCTCAACAAAAATGAAGCCATGATTCGTTGTGGGTCACCGACTGTTCGGACGTCTTGAATGTCATTTAGATTGCCAAGACGGTAGAAGCGGCGGTGTTTCCTCTTACACATGAAGACGAGGCAAAGTAATGGAGGGGCAGCAGGAGGGTGATCAGCTACTCACCATTAATTCCGCAGCGCAGTCCTCGCCAGGTGAAAACAAACGGAGCTGTGTTTGGAGTTGAGTTTTGAACTGTGATGTTATTGTATATGTACTTTTATGGTTTGAACAAAAACCGAAATAAAGTTTTATTGAATTGAATTGAATTGAATATAAATAAATATCAAAATCTGTACAACCAAATAAAATTCTACATTGCAAGTAGAATAACACTCAGAATATAACTATGTAAACCGAATTAGTTCACTCCCGTAGATTGCAAGACATGAATACAAGTGTTCTTCAAATAAAGTGGTTTTTCTTTCTCTGCGAAAATGCATTCTGTCAAGACGCACTAGATCCAACATTTCCTAAGTCCATGTATTTAGACAAAGCTTTGATTTATTACTCCAGTTCAAAGTTTACCTATCATCAATACATTCATAAACCAATTTCCTTCTCCACATTTTCAGTTCTATTTACCAAGCAATATATTTAAAATGATCCCATTCTTATATTTTGACGGGCATCTGCCTGTTACAATGTAACATTTAAAAAATATAAAATTCCAAAACATATTAACTCACTGACATTCCATGAAAATATGTAAAACTCCTGTACCGGTCCACATCTCAAACAGACAACTTCCATTGAATTTAATTTAGACATTTTGTTCAGAGACCATTAATGTCACGAAGTATTTTAGCAACACCAATCTTATTGTTAATTCTTGGCCGACGGCGACGCGAGGAACACTCAGGACCCAAAATGGCTGTAAATTGGTGGAGATCTTGGTTGAGTCCTCAATTCTTTGATGGTGAATGCCTTTTGCTGTGTCTTGAGTTTTCCATGAGATATGCATTAGAGTGACAAAATTGGCCTTACTAGAGCTGAAAACCTCTCTGGGACCTTACCCGATACAAGCTAAGCCAGGTGACAGTGCAGGACTTAATGGAGGCGATGTTGATACTCCACACATTACTGCTTTCTTGAGTTTAACACCTTAGCAGACCTTAAAGCATCAGGAACATTTTCCTGTAGTGCCACTGTTCATCCAAACTTGCAAAGCGTAGCAAGCTGGGAGAGTAGTCCTTTCCTTGCAGTGGCAAGCACAACCCTCACATCTACGGGGCCTGCAGATTCCAAGGCGCGTGATCGCTTCAGGTGCCATAACCTGAAGCCCAAATGAGGAACACTGCAGTAAAAGTTGCAGAGTCTCTCGTATAAAAATGTGACCTGGTACTTGAATACTCCACCATTCCATTTTGTTTACTTAACAGTGGTGGCATGACAGAAAAAAAGAAAGGAAAATGGGAGGTTTTCACATCACAGGGCTCCACATCCAGGAGTTGGAAGAAGAAACAGACCAATAAGCACCCTGCAGAGTCAGAGATGACAAGTGGGAAACAGTCCTTGCTTCACTGTAACAATGGAACAACGAGACAGTGGTGAAAGACACTGAAGGCAAACTGGTAGGGTCTAACCAGGAGATTGCTTTCTGGAGAGAAAATCGGAGAAGTTGGCGTGAAGCAGACTATACTGGAATAGCAACTGGAAAAGAGTCCGTGTGGCGCAGGAGAGGATATCTTTCCAGCCGAGTACTGTATTGGCCATGCTAAATAGAAATTATTTACACCCTGAACAACTTGAGGAGCCGCACGGAATAACCTGAGGAGTGGTGTTAGGAATTCTAGAAGAGATGTCAACAGGGACCCTCTTTGACAAAATGGAGGAGTGCTGACTGATCTGATTGGTCGACAAATATAGTGAAGCAAGTGAAGTGGTTAGTAAGTTATACAGACCATGAAAGTCTGAAGCAGATATTGGTCATTCAGTTTTGATAGGGATGAAACCTTCAATACAATATATAAAAAATGCATATTACTGATTGTTCCATGAGAGATGCATGTAAACATACTTAGTAGATGAGCAAGTCATTTTAAAAAAAGAATAAAAACCATATATGTATAAATAAATATATCAAAATCTGTACAACCAGATAAAGTTCTACATTGCAAGTAGAATAACACACAGAATATAACTATGTAAACCGAATTAGTTCACTCCCGTAGATTGCAAGATATGAATACAAGTGTCCTTTAAATAAAGTGGTATTTCTTTAGGACTTAAGGCACTGACTCCTGTATGAGGCAGTGCAGTATGCCTGGAGGAGAAAAGTTTGCTGTTTTTCCTAATTCTACACCCCGCTATGCTGGACAGAAAAAGAGCCTTGCTCGAGGTCAAACAAAACAAGACATGATGCAAAAGGCAGCCACAATGTCTGTGGGTTTCATTTTAAGATTGAAATTAGAACATGAAAAGAGGAAGTTTATGTTTCCACAGGTTGACTTAGCAGGGGCATTTCTTGAACTTTTGAGTCTGGGTTTCTGATTCATAAGAACAGAGTAACTAATGCTACATACGTGTTAAAAGGTATAGGAATAAGGGCAGATCTATGCTGAACACCACACAATATAACTTTAAAGGATGAGTGAAAAGGGGTCTCAGATCTATAAATAACAAAGGAAGAGAATAGATGTAAGGCCACATCACAGATGCTCAAATAAGAAACCGTAACAAGCGTGGCAGAGAGGTCCAATAAGATCAGGATCATCTCTCCGCTCATGTCATAATGGTATAATTCTGATATGTCAAATTGCCAAAGGAGCACATATCTGCTCAATGGTCCAAATACCTAACTTCCATCAAGTGAACCCAACATTTAACTACAACTTACCCCATAAAATGGCCATCAGGCTGACATCCAAATTAAATCCCTTTTGAGCAGCTACAGAAGGGATTTATTGGTGCATATGCTCCTCTGGACTTTCATAACCATATTAGCTGATGGCAATGACACTGTGTGAGTAATAATGCAGCTTAAGGCACCCTGTTGTGCCTGGTAAACCGTGATGCCTAAAGCTGTACTTTGTACGGTTACATGCTAAAATTGAAAATTCAAAGTTAAAAAAAGAAATGTATTCTGCTGCAATAGAAGGTTTTAAAGGAGCCTCAGGGTAGCATACCAATCTATAATATTAAGGTGCAATAAGGATCAATGACTCTTAACATGCCACATTTCAAAGCCCCTGCTTAAAATCGACCAAACAATGGAACACAGCATAAAAAACTCAAAGTGGGAGTCACTATGGGCAAACACAAAGATACAATACAGGGGCAAACCTCTATCCATAGATACATGGAAAAGACTAGGAATATAATACCCAGCTCCGCTGGAAGAGGGAGAAACCTCCACCACCTTCAATATGCTAAAACCAAAGCACAACCTACCAGACATAGAACTGTACAACGTGCTTAAAATCAGAACAGCCCTGTCCAAAACAAAACTCACAAAGCCCAAGCCCTCAATCATCCAATACATGGCAAATCTCAATAGAATAGCCCACCAGGTATGACACCTCTACAGACTACAACGACCCAGCTCCACCAAACTTAATGACAAAACAAATCCCCCCCGCCCCACACACACCTTCCCCCCCCGTCCCCCTGGTTTTAGCACAGACAAAATGTTGGCTCCTTCATAAAACTTACTGGACCCCCGCTCGCCTGGCGACTCTGCGCCTGAGGGAAAATGACCAGTGCTGGAACTGCGATAAGGAAAAGGGGGACCGAGCACACTATACCACTGTCCTAAAGTTAAAAAGTTTTGGGAGAAAATATTCACCTTCATAAATAAAACGTTAGGATGCACACTAAAAGCAGACTTTGCTATCCTTACCACCGCATTTATGACAAAAGAGTTAGACTCACAACAAGACAGAGACCTACTGGATCTCCTACTAACAGGGGCAGTTAATATAGTACTCCCCAAATGGAAAGTCACTTCCAAGGCAGCTCTCAAGGGGTGGCTCAACTGGGTGACGTACCTTAGAGGAGCTGACAACACTGCCCTGCGTAACTCTCCATGGAGACAACCCTACAGGGGAATGTCGACGACTTTAGACGAGTTCCTAGACCCATACGAACCGCCATGAAGAGTTCTAACATAAGGAAACAATTGGCTAGAAATCACACCTCCACTGGCTCAAGACACTAGCGAGAAGAAAGTAAACTTCTGGTATGCTATCTCCTTTTCTCTTTAGCCTAATTCCTATCCTTTCCCCTTTAACTCATTCCTTTCCTCTCGCTGCGACAGGGGATAGGGGGCAGCCAAGCATACATAATGTGAAACTGTTCTACCATTAACACAGCTAGGTTGAGCTGCCACCCTGTAACAACAAAGCGTTGACAATTATATGTTATATGTTATAAAAACCAATAACATAATTATATTGAAATTAAAAAAAAGAAGGACTGATCAAAAAAGTTTGTTTTTCCAAGATTCTAGACAAAACTTACTGATTGTGTCTGCTGATGTCAACTTCATACTATTCTTGCCAGATAAACTAGAGGCACACTTGCTTAATGAGATACAGATCTTTGAAACAAAGATTATTATGTCAATGGCCATGTGAAACCAGGTCTTGATTATGTAAACATCATTTTAAAAATGTAAAAAATAATTCTTCTTGTCTTTCTTGAACACAATCGATATCACCTTTTCCCCAATACTTTTGCTTTGGTTAACCCGATTGCAGTGAAAATGCCAGTATTGGTCGAGGGAATAAAGGCTACGGTCTAACAGTTGCATAAAATTGATGATGGGCTGCAATCGCTGTATAAAAAAATGTCTGTCTCTGATTTCCTTATTACAGTCGAGTTGTAACATCACTATTACTTGTAATAAAGAAATGACATAGCTACTTAACTATAATAACTTATTACAGCTGTCTTGTGATGTCATCATGCTTCCAAGAAGAAAGGCAAGTTGTACAGCATAATTACAGATGTATTTAAAACAAAGAAGGAAGATAAATACGATTGTGCTCTTCTTCTGATTTGCTTTTTTAAAATTAAATAATCAGCAGAAAGACGACATTTATGACAAGGTTTATTTTGTGCACGCTATAGGTAAATACAGGAATGATAGAATGTCTCTTTATGTTTCTTCACATTCTGAGCGAGAGAGTGTTTCTGAATCTGGCCCACGTTAATCTGATTCTAGTATCTTTTTTGCAAAAAATTACTAAATGTATTATGGTGAGTTTATTTGCACACTACAGATATTTGTTTTATTCTTTATTCACTACACGACTCTATCTTTCACATGAAAGTGCAAGTTACCAAGTATTTAAGTGATTTTTATACATTGTTATTATGTGATCATGTACAAGCAATACAATACCCTCTGCTGTACCTTAAAAAGGATAGTGTAAGTCATTTTAAAGTTCCACAACCCTATAAGGAAAAACGGGGCAAACAGCACATGAACAGCAAGGTGTATTTTATGCCAAAAATAAATGGGAGGTACAAAAGGGGGTGGTGATGGACGGAGCATGTGAATCAATCAAACACTGACACCTAGTCAAAAGATCTGGGTTTAATCCATCACCGTTCTTTAGCCCACTCTGCCACCCCAGTTCAGACATGGCTATATGCAAATCAGTCTGACCCTGTGCCTCATGGGAACAGTCCAGCCCGAACTGCCAAGCCATGTCTTCCCTGACCGGAAACAAGCTTCCGAGGACCGGTTTCTGGCATTCCAGCCGTCTTCAGCCCGGCTTGCTTGAATCCAGTGGCAAAGTGAGCAAGGGACTCACGTCTGACCATACCCTGCCACACTTATGGCGGCCAAAAGCGGTACAAAAGGGGGTGGTGATGGACGGAGCATCTGAATCAATCAAACACTCACACCCAGTCAAAAGATCTGGGTTTAATCCATCATCGTTCTTTAGCCCACTCTGCCACCCTAGTTCAGACATGGCTATATGCAAATCAGTCTAACCCTGTGCCTCATGGGAACAGTAAAAATAAATGGGAGGCACTCCTAGACATAGAGCAGCAGACAGTTTACAATTACTTCAAGTACAATTTCTCTTTATGAATAAAAACACAACACGCTGTAGAGGGGAAATGAGTATTATTGTGTTCATATATTCATATCTTTTGCAATATCCTTCCACATTAACTGTATTTTGAAGTTCAAAACCATTCATTAGCAACTCCCAACCTAATGAATAGTATGGAATCCTTTGTTTGATCATTCCTGGGTGGCACAACTTCTAAAAGAAAACGGTTTACTTGTAGTCTAAATCTTTAATCTACCATAAACCTTTAATAACAGATCACTTGTGTTTCATACTTAGTAACCTCTAATTACAGAGGAAATGAATTCTACCAAGATTACTTACATTTTCAGAACATTTATTCTCTATAGAAACATATGGCAATATGTTGTCACTTATCTGAATAAGCTCCTCCAACTCACTGCTTTTGATTGACCACCAAGACAGCTGAATTATTATTTTTAGTTGTGTTGCCTAGACATTTCCTTACATTTAGACTGTTAATGCTTTGTTATATTTCTCCATAAAGACCACAGACTTTTTTCTATCAGTTTAAGTGGTTTGTTCCACCCACCAGACTTAGACGTAGTCCAGACATTGTTTGCAAACGTTTTTTTTACAGTTATGTTTATAAGGTATATTACAGAGGATGTATTTTAGGGAAAATCTATCACTTTTTTTGCTGAATTGAATATTCTGAGCAGTGTTTTGGTCATTCCAGTCATAGTCTTTGGCTTCACTCTGTTCATAGCTGGATGAAACGGAAACAGCGTTGGTGACTGTCTGGATGAACTTCAAAAGCGAGCAGACAAGGGACAACAAGTCATACTGATCCTATTTGATCGGTCTGCTGCATTGGATACGGTCAACCACAAAATCCTCCTGAAGAGACTGAGTGATGTGGGGGTAGAGAGTATGGCACTATAGTGGTTTCATTCCTATCTTGCAAACAGACAACAGGCAGTGGCTTTGTCTCTGTATCGATCAGATTTCATCAGTATCCAGCATGGTGTTCCGCAGGGCTCAACAGTTAGCCCAATTTTGTTTAACATGAGTCCCCTGATAGCTATTGTTAAATCACACATCGTCAGCTTGGTGAATTATGTGGATGACATCCAGCTCATCTGGTCACTGGAGGGTGACCAAGCAACATCTCTGGATACCTTCCAAGCATGTATGCAGGATACTGCACGCTAGCTTAAAGAGAATTCTCTTCAATTTAATGGAGAGAAAACCGAAATTGTCTGTTGCACACCTAAGAAAATCCCATGTCCACTTCCGATACATTTTTGGCCATTATCAGCGGACAAGCCACTAACACTCTCCAAAGCGGTATGTAATCTGGGAGTAGTAATTGATGACAGACTGAGCCTAGAATCTTAAGTTAACAAAAGAGCCGGAACTAGTCTCTCCCTCATAAGGGCGTTACAGAAGATCCTCCCGATGCTGCCAGATGCAACCAGGGCACAAGTAGTCAGAAGCGTGATCTTGAGCCGGCTGGACTACTGCAATGCCTTGTTGCTGGAGGCCCCTAAGTATATCATTGAGAGACTGCAGAGATGGCAAACAATGGTGGCTAAGTTAGCCCTTAAGAAACCACGTAGATCATCAGCATCCCTGGCTCTTAGGGAACTTCACTGGCTCCCCATAACACAGAGAATTCAGTTTAAGTCACTGTGTGTGGTCTTTAAGGCCATTAATGGGATGGGGCCTAAACCATTACAGAAAAAGTTTAATTGGTATGTCCCTAACAGAAATCTACGTTTGTCCTGAGCTAAGCTAATAACAGTACCAAAGCTTAAAAGGACTAAACTGGGAGGTAAAGCCTTCAGCGTGGCAGCCACCTCCTTACAGCCTTAGATAGACAGAAGATCTCTTGCAGTTTAGAAAGAAAGTAAAGACATGGATTTTACCCACTGTTACTGCATAATGTTGTTGCTATCAGGCAAGCATTTAGGGCATTCTCCGTGCCCAGCTAGTTTAGGGTACTTAGTGTCAGGATGCCTGTTGGGTGATAGCGCGCTTTATAAGTCCAAAATACAATACAATACAAAAGCTGTGAAAAGGAGAAAACTTTATTTTACGAATATTTGTTTTCCCACCAAAATCGACTGATATCTCTGAAGTCTTGATTTTTCATTTTCTATAGGTTGTGAAAAACTCCTACCCGCAGGCAAGTAGTTCAGCAATATTGGTGCCTAAGCAAACACTCCCAGAAACACAAATGCAATAGCTAATTCTAATAGACAGCATAATGCACCCCTGGTGCTTGAAACAGCATTGTACTGTACATATTAAGTAAAATTGCACCTATCATTGCTATCACAGGCACCATTTTAGAAGTGTCTGTATGGGCCAGGCCCCAAAAATAAATTATATTAGGGGCCCAAAGGTCATTCAAGGAAATTTCATACGGTTCATATTGACTTGAACAGCTTGAATACTCCATGGTTAGATACATGTCCAAGCCTCTGCTTTGAGAAAGACCTGGTATAAAATAGAGTATATTAGCAGTGACTCGAATATTGAAAAGCTGCCGACAGGAGTCGGAGGCAAACATAAATCTATAACTGTAAGCTTTTTCTCACGTTTCTTTTTTTATGGATTTTGAAGGCAAGTTACAAACAAATATCATATATGAAACAATAAACAGCAGTGAGGCACCCATACTAATACGCACGTATAGCATAAGCAGGTGATAACCTTCGTCAAAGATATTCAAACAAGTATAAGCAAAAAGAAGATCTATTACACCCACTCTGTGTATCCTAAGCATAAAATAGGTCTGCATTTTCTACATTAGTGTAGATGATATATATATCATACTGTAATTTAAAGCAAATATTAGGTGTGTAGTGATATTGAAAGAATATGCATTCAGTAAAATCTATTAAATTTTACTAACATATATAAGCACACCAGATGTCCTAAAGTTGCTGCAATCGGACATTAAGTTTGTTGATTATGTTCATGTGATACTATGTCTGCCATAGTGCTTGACCACTCCTAAATGTAAAAGGTTCAGACTTTTTCCAATGTCTTAATATGTATAGATAATTCACTGCAAGAAATTCATCTAGCCATCTCTTTTTCTGATTAGTTATCCCTATAATGCACTGTGAGGCATGTAAGGTGAGTTCTACTGTGGGCTGTATTTGTAGTTTTGTGATATCTTCCAGATGGAGTACCAGTATGGCTGTAATATTGGGTAGGTCCGTAAAATATGTGCCTTGTTTCCTCTGATGTAGCCGCAACTCCAGCATTTGCTATCAGGGTTCAGTTTTGCTCTATGCAGGTTAAACGACTCATTTATGAGCGCATTAGCAAAGAATTCATGGAACCCTTGTTTTACTAGTTAAAAAGATGTTTGTTTTTTTAAAGCACCAACAAACTTATCTCTCTTTTATTGTTTTACCATATTGTAATTTTAAGTCATCTATCCCCGTAATATGCAGGAAATGTGCAGGAAATGTGCATGTGACTTACAATGGGTGAAATAAGTTTAAATGTTCCTTTTTCACAGACCACCTGGTACATCAGATGGGCATCTTGTGCATTACGCTCATCCTTTTTGCTCAATGGAGTTACTCATATAACCCGGACACCACCAACTATTTGGTGCACGAGTTCCCATGACTTATGGCCAATGATAAGCATGGATATTGCTATCTTTGGCTTTCTAGAGCATCCACTTTAATTCTTGTTTACCACATGCCTCTAAAGCAAACTGTGATTTATGTGCCTATATGTATACATTCACTGAAAAAAACAAAGGTTACAATGACGTTTTAGTTGGAAAACAGAATTAAAAAAGCCTTAGAAATTCACTAAAAAAACAAAAGTTACAGGGACATTGTAGTTCTATTCAGATTTTACAAGCACAAAACCATAGAAATTCAGCAGTTATTGTTATCTCAAGTGACTATAACTCATGTATATATATATATATATATATATATATATATATATATATATATATATTTATATATATCCCCCTCCCCAACCCCCTTAAGTGGCCCTGGGGAACTCACCCCCCAGCGTCAAATATAACTGACCAGAGTAGGAAGGCGTGCAGTCCCCCACCCTAACCTTAATAGGTCCAGAGGACCACATCACCTGGGGTCAAATACAATAAAGAATGGGAGTGGGGCCACCCAGCCCCTCTCCTCCAAGCCGTCTTGGGCCCCAGGTACACCATTATCGGGGGCCAAAATCTAAGAAGAGGGAAGCATGCAGCCCTGTCCCTGTCCCTTATTAGACCCCGGGTACACCATCCCCTGGGGCCAAATATAATAAAAAGAGTGCCCCACCCCCTCTTCCTGAGCCTTATTAGGCCCCAGGGATCCCATGTCCCTGGGGGAAAACCAGCAACAAAAGGGAAGGGACTGTGTACCCCCCCCCCCACCCCTTCCCAAGCCTTCATAAGCTACAGAAAACTCATCGCCCGGAGTCATTTTTTGTTTCAAGGGAAGGGTCGGCTTTATGGCCCACCTCCCCGAGCCTCATAAGGCCCCGGGACCCCTTACCGAGGGTTGTAATTTTATTTAAATGGGAGGGGGCCATCTGGTCCCCCCTCAATCCTCATTAGGCTTGGGGAACCTATCTACCAGGGCTGTATTTTTTTAAAGGGAAGTTGGGGGGGGGGGGGGGGGGGGAGGTGTGGATGCTGAGAGCAGATTTTGTGTTTGCTCAGGTTTGCCTGGAGTTTCAAAAAAGCTCCCACCAGGCGGAAGCACGGCAAAGTAACTACTGTGTCCTGGGGGTGGACTCACCCGGACACAGCCAATCAGCCGGTCCCTGGGGATGGGGTCCCCTGACCATTAAAGGGCCAGGGGGGGCTCAAGCGACCCCACTACCTTTTAAAAAGTTTACTGGCCCTGGGGGATGAGCCCCAGGGCCTTTGAAGGCTCAGGGAGGAGGGTCTCTCCTTTTGTGGACATTTCGGCCTGGGGTGGTCTCCCAGGGCATCATTGGCTTGGAGTGGGGGCCACTCGCCCCCTCCCATTAAGGAATGTGGTCCCAGGGGAGTGCTCCCCGGGGCCTTTATTGGCTTGTGAAGGGGGCTGCATGTACCCCTCCTCTTTATGAAACTATGTAGCCACAGGATGCCTGTTTTTTTTAATGGATGCAGTAGGAGCCCTGCAGGATTGCAGCAAAACTTGCTGTTTTTTTTATTTTGACTGGGAGGGAGGGGTATCCCTAACCTGTCCCTTATATCTTTTTTCTTTAATGTTCAGGACAGGGGACTAAGGGCCAGATGTAGGTAAATACCATTTACCGATTCTAAAATACCGAATTTTACCAATTCGATATTTTATAATGGGTAAATGGTATGTAGATATTCATTCGGTAATTTTTACCGAATCGGTAAAATTTGGTAAATACCGATTTGGTATTTACCGATTCGGTATTCCCCATTCATTCGTATGGGCCTTGAGGCCCATAGGAATGAATGGGAATTACTGAATCGGTAAATACCGAATCGGTAAGAGGGGGAAGGCCTACAAGGGTGGCAGGGTGTCACATTGACACCCTGTTGCACCCCTGAATAGTGCATGGTGCACATGTGGCACACGTATGTCTGCCACATGGCACTGTTAAAAAAGCACAAAATTGCTTTTTTAACTGTTTTCGTTATTTACCACCAACTTTTAATTGGTGGTAAATAACGAATCCTTACAAGTGAAAAGCACTCACTTGAGTGCTTCCTGCATTAAGGATTCAGTAATTTACCGAATCGGTATTTAAGAATTCGGTAATTTACTGATTCCTTAAATTACCGATTCGGTAAATTACCGAATCCTTGAATTAGGCCCCTACATATCAAATGCCCAATACCGGTCGGTAACGGCCGATATTCGGTAATTTCGGCCGTTACCGACCGGTATTAGGCTTCCTACATCTGGCCCTATGTCCCAGAGTCCTGTATTGGCTGCCAGCAACATTTTTCTGATGTTGCTGGTAGCCAATCGGAGAGCTCCGTCTCGCAGGAGTTTGACTCCCATGAAACAAATTAGCCCAAGGAGAAAAAAGCTTCCTGGGCCATCAGACTGCTCTATTTTTGGAATTAGCGCTCCTGCGAGAGTCTTGCAAGACTCTTGCAGACGCAACCGTCCAGATATACAAATATTTTTTTTACTTATTTTCTAAAAGACTACTGAACTCATTTTCACCATATCTCAAAAAGTACGATCTGTGGAGCAAGATATAGCTTCCTATCAGATTTGGTGTAATTCCATTCATCATTTTTTGTTGTAGCACTTCTTAAAGAAGTCTATGGAAAATGTATGAGGATTTTGCACTATGGGAACTCCTGATTTTTCAGCACTCGCGTGACGGATCACTCTGAAACTTTCCATGCACAAACTAGTCAAAAAGTAGCACCCTTATGGAAAGCTTTGTGGAAATTTGTCAAAGGGGGTCAAAGTTGTTAGCAACACAAAATGATGTTTGATCTTTTAATAAAAAGAGATGTCCATATTTCTTTCAGCAATGCAGACCTTCTTTTAATACTCTGCATTTTCAAAAGAGCAATCATCTTTATCCTGTTCCTCACCCAGGTTACCCCCTTTTAAATCATCCTCTTCCATGAGGTAAAGGCCTCTGGATCTATTAACAAAGACACTCTGGAGTATGTAAAGCAGTAGTCCTCTTGTGTGTTTTTTTTCAAGTACTCTTAAAATAACTTTGTGAATTGGCCCCAAAACATGTAAAATAGGAATCTTCAGTGATTATTCATACACAGCTAGTACAAATAGCAAGGACTATTCCCTCTTTGCACTTTGACTAAGAGGGAGTTGGATGTTTCGGTGAAGATACACAAAGGCATGTAAGAGTAAATGCCGGCCCCTAGCGGGGAAAATCGGAGGGGCAGCTGGGGAGAAGGGGTGGGGAGAGAAGAGGGGAGAGGAGAATACAAAATAAAAAAAAACTTACATGCAGCCTGGCATCCGCTGCCTCGCCAATTGATGTTAATAAAGGCTCCAGAGTCCCCTGTGCCAATCCAGACACTACTCTCATGCTGGTATTACCCAGAATGAGAGAAGCATAGGGGTTGGGCGGAGCGGGCTAGTTCCACGCTCGAGTAGGGACTTGAAGCATGTGCTCCTGAGCATGCTAATATCTCCAAGCAACAGCCTGGAGATATCCAGGTGCGTATGTCGGTTTGGCCTTCCAAAGACGGCTGGCCAAACCTACATGTGCACTGGCAGTGCCTTGATCCAACCCCTGTTCCTGCTGGCCCCACCCACAAGATTCAATGGCAGCTCTGGAGTAAAATAAAATGATAATAAAACTTTATATTACATGCGTCTGCTTGTTCCAGCAGTGGCGAGACGCTTCTCCGCCATGAGAAGGACCCACCCCTTCATGCTTTTGTGAATCATCCCCATCATTTACTGTACATCTGAAGAAAGAAATACTCTAATGCAAGTGTATTTAATCTTCATTCACAAGCACTCAAATTATTCTCTCAATGGCCGCTCATAAACACCCACTTGCTGTGCTCTATTTTGGCGGTCGTCATTCCAATTTGCTTGGGGTGTGCACACTATTTTCTGAATATATAGCAGTTAAGTGATTTCAGCACTCTGATTCAAATGACTTGATACCATCTCTTAGGTTTTGTGCATGGAAGACCTTAAAACTATCAATTAGACACTACAGTACGTACTTACGCACCCTGCTTGCAACAACCAGTTGGACTAATCCGGCTGCTGACCGAAGAATCGCCACAGCTTCCTGATGGGAAAGCCCAACCAATGACTGCCCATTGATCATCAGCAGCTCATCGCCTGACGTCAGGCGACCATCCCTAAAGAATAGAAAGAGAAAATAGTGGTTAGAAAAGGTTTAAATGATTTGTTAGACACAAAGCCAACTGCAAAAGTTAGAATACAACCATTTAACACAATCTTTAAGCTGAATTCCCTGCGAGTTTAATGTTTCTCTATCTCCCACAGTGATAGATGAAAAGGAAAGTATTGTCACTGTATTATAGTCACGCTCATGAACCTTACAGCTAATTGCTGCAAAAAAGAAAATTTTCTTTAAGTAACACAATTCATGATACAGTTCTTTGAGGAAAAATAATCTTTAATGTTCCGTAAAATCAAAGGCTGCCCCAATGGTCACCAAATACCAGTCGTGCTACGTCTTTATCAAACAAATCAGTAACAAAAATAAATGCAGCTAGGTATGAGCAATCATTTAAGTGTCACTTGGTCACGCCATAACCTTGCAAAGTGGGAAAAGTTTCCAAGTTTTTTGCTTTGCAACTTGCTTCCAGAAATTGTTACTTTTTGTTATACATTATGCTGCAGAGTCTTTATCCAAAAGACCTTAGGATAAAAAACAGTGCTCTTTTCTACAGAAATGACACTGTTAACAGAAAAGCTATGGAAAAGTAAACATGCAGAAAAAAAACAATCTGCAAACATTTGCCATTATAGCCTTATAGCCCGCCGTAGAGGGCTTTACCGGCTATTAAAGGCCCTCTCCAGCGTTAAAGGCCCCGAGCCGAAGGCGAGGGCCTTTAACAAGGGAGAGGGACTTTAATAGCGGTAAAGCCCTCTACGAAGGGCTATAAGGCTATTAGAACATTCTGTCACTAGAGGACAGAATGTTCTAACAAAAAAACAAAGCCTTTTGGAAGTGTGAGGGGATTGGAATCCCCTCAGGCTCCCTGAAGCCTTTGTTCACAGCCAGAGCTGAACAAAGAAACATTGGAATGTTGGAGCTCCAGCTTATACCAGCCATTATAAGCCCAGAGCACTCCATTGTTTTCAATGGAGCTCCCAACATTCCAATGTTCTAATATAGCCTTATAGCCCGCCGTAGAGGGCTTTACCGGCTATTAAAGGCCCTCTCCAGCGTTAAAGGCCCCGAGCCGAAGGCGAGGGCCTTTAACAAGGGAGAGGGACTTTAATAGCGGTAAAGCCCTCTACGAAGGGCTATAAGGCTATTAGAACATTCTGTCACTAGAGGACAGAATGTTCTAACAAAAAAACAAAGCCTTTTGGAAGTGTGAGGGGATTGGAATCCCCTCAGGCTCCCTGAAGCCTTTGTTCACAGCCAGAGCTGAACAAAGAAACATTGGAATGTTGGAGCTCCAGCTTATACCAGCCATTATAAGCCCAGAGCACTCCATTGTTTTCAATGGAGCTCCCAACATTCCAATGTTCTAATAGGTATTGAACAACTGTGCAGAAGATAAACATGCGGGAAAATATTCTACATGCATTTTGCAGCTTAGTATGGCTTCATTAGCTCCCTCATTACGACTGACCTGATAATTTTGTGCCCAGTGGCACCGGGCCTCCAAGAATTGTGGCAGGACAGGAGACTGGGGGTAACAGCTTTGCCCAGTCCCTGGTTATACACTGCAGCAATCTGGGGAGAGCTTGCAGTGCCCCTCTTGGCCAAGGCACAACCATGCCTTATTTATTAATTTATTTGAAAAGTTTCATAAAGTGCGAACATGAGACTTGCGGTTATCAGAGCGCTGTACACAGAGGCAGAAGCATGCATTAACCCAGAACAGTTGAGGTCAACATTGTAAAACAACAAGGAGTAAACAATCAAAGTCAGATGCCGGGTAGAAGGCCCTACGAGTTCAGTTTCTCATATAGTGCAAAATATTTCCCGAAACATTCAGTAAAACAATCATATCATGGCTCGTCACAGCATAGTAGAGTAAATGACAAATCTGTAATCGGCCAAGAAGTATTCTCCTATTATAGTTCGGAAGGGGCCCTAGAATAAAATAACAGTTTAACATCCAATCAAAAATACGTAGCAAAAGATACGTTGGGAAAATTGTCAAGTCTGTCCAGAAGGGGACAAGAGAAAGAGGACATGATGATGCAGTTAATGTCCACTCTGGAAAAGCCATTTGGCCTGTTTCTTGAAATAGGCAGTGGAGGAATTGGTTCTCATCTCCGTAGAGCATTCCAAATTCTAGGTGCAAGGCCGGAGAAAGCACGTTTGTAAGTACTTTTCTTTTTGAATTTAGGTGGTTTCAAGAATAGTGTGGACGTACTTCTTAAGTTCTGACTGGATCCAGAAAGACCACGCTTGTTCGCCAGATAGGTCAGTGTGTTGAAATGCAGGGCTGTATGTGTGAGGCAAGCTATTTTGAAACTGATCCTGGCTTCAAAAGAGAACCAGTTGAGCTGCAAAAGGTCAGGTGTGATGCCTGTGATGAGCCTGGCCGATGCATCGAGCGTGGTTCTGAGAGGCACCAAGCTCACTTCAGGAAGCCCCGCAATGGTCACCAGACAACATTCCAGTCATGATATCACCAGGGATTCTACTGCAGGCTGTAAGTCTTCTGTTGGAAAGAAAGGTTTGAGTTTCCTAATTGTGTTAAGATGAAAGTTGGCACCCCCTAATGGTGGTGCTGACATGAGTTTGAATATTAAGGTATTTGTCCAAGGTAATGCCCAATGATTTAGCAAAATCAACCATGTGAGGGGTGCAATTAAGGGCAGAGTGGTTGTGCGGGGCAATCAGCAGGAATTCAGTTTTGAGGGTATTCAACCATTGTTGAGTTTGCGAGATAGTCTCATTTAAGGTTTTAATGTCCTCCAGAGAGGAGATCTTCAGGTACAGTTGTGTGTCGTCCGCGTACATGTGGTAATGAATTTGAGAATTGTTGAGAATGACGGTGAGAGGATCCATGTAGAGGTTAAAGAGCGAGGGCGAGAGTGCGGATCCTTGCGGAACTCCTATCCTGACCGGAGTACTAGATACGTTTAATCCTTTGAGTGCGGTTATGTAAGAAAGAGGCACACCACTTCAGGACCGGCCCCAAGAGACCCATCCTAAGTTTTCATGTTTGATGGTATTGAATGCAGAAGACAGGTCCAGAAGGATCAGAAGACAGGGGACATTTTGATCTAGGGATTTCAAAGCGTTAGAGCAGTTTCAGTACTATGAAACCGGATTGATGAAGGTCAAGTAGTTGAAATTTCTCTATATGTTTGCATAGATGCTTGTGGACGCATTTCTCGAGGAGTTTGGCTAGTGTCATGATGTTGGTGATTGGTCAGAAATTGTTAGGATCAGATAGATCCGGGTTGGGCTTCTAAGGGGATGGGAGTTACTTGTCCAATTTTGAGATAATCAGGGATGCTCCCTTGCAGGAGCGATTCATGAATGATCCTTGACCAAAGCGGTAGAATGGCCGAGTTGAGGTCTTTGAAAAATGTTGCCGGCAGAGGATCATTGAAGTGGTTGGCCGGTTTAAGAGTTGTCATAGCATGTAGTAGGTCTGTGCAATCCGACAGGATAAAGGAGTTCCAAGAGGCATCATTTTTGGGAGAACAACCCAAAGGTAGGGAGAGTGCAGAGGGAATCCCGAGCTCCCCTGATGATGTGGTGTAGATTAGGGGAGGCACCCTGGGAGTGTTATGTTGAAACTCCTGTTCAATATTCTTAGGTTTTTCAGAGAAGTGCACTGTGAAGTCCTCCCCGCTAGGATGCGGAGTCAAGGAAGCCGGGTTGGGGTTGGACGTTTGGTTTGATTACTGTTTGATGATTTCAAATAGCGTCTTGGGTTTATTTTTAGCACCGTCCAGCTGCTCCCTGAAATGGTCCATTTTAGCAATGCAGATTTTTTTGTTGTAGGCACTTCTTATTTTCCTAAGTTGGTAGAGGCTAGTAGTGGAAGGCTCATTTCTCCAGAGCCTCTCTGAAAACCTATGTTTACGGCGTTCGTCATTTAGGGTACCACTACACCAAGGTTTGGATTGTTTGAGAGGGATCCTTTTAAGTTGTTATGGCGCAATGGTGTCAAAGATATTTGCGACAGTGCTAATGTAGTGCTCAGAAAGATCATCAAGGTTGGTCATGTCAGGTGGCAGCTGAAGTCTATTCATAGTGATGGAAGTAAGATCATTAATGTTGATGTCTCTCATGTTGCAAGACAATTGTTTAACTTTAAGACGTTGTCCCTTTCTGCGAATAGTCTTTTCCAGAATGTGGAAGGCAATTAGATGATGATCCGACCAGTCACAAGGTAGGATGTCATCCAGTTGGATGATATTGTCTCTAGCAACAATGAGGTAGAGGGTTGCTCCTTTGTTGTGGGTAGGTCCCTTACAGATCTGAGATAAGTTGAGATCCGAGAGGAAAGACTTAAAGGAGTTGACTAAAAGATCATTGGTGTCATTCCAATGGAGGTTGAAGTCTCCGAGGAAGATATGGTATGGTTGATCCGAACAAGAGCTGATAACCTCCATGATTTGCTCTATGATGAGCAAATTGTCACCTGGTGGATGGTAAATCGTGTGAAGCACACAGACAACCTTGCCCTTATTCCAAATTTCTGCTATTAGTAGTTCACAGGAAGATTGCAGAACATTCTGAGAATGTTTTATAGTTGAGCTGGAGTGGTTAATAAAAGCAATGCCCCCCCCCTCCGATTTTCCCCAGACGATCACATCGTATAATGGCATAATCAGGCGGGAATAAGATGTCAAGAATAGGGGAGAAGGCCTTGTTGAGCCAGGTTTCTGTGAGAATCAATAAGTCCAAGTCTTGCGCTACTATGAAAGCAGAGACGTCTGCAGCATGTTTCACGGCTGATCTGCAGTTGATCATCATCGAATTAATGTAGGGGGAGGTGTTAATCTCTTCCTGATGAGTGGTAGTAATTTGGAGTAGGTTTTCCTTATTGACCAATCTGGAGTTCACCCTGAGTTCCCTGTCCGGGTCAGATGAAATAGCGGGGATGTTAATAGCTGAGTTAGAGGAGGCGCCTAGCCCTGTGTCATTGTATGAAAGTACAAGAGTGAAGGTGTCCTCATCCGAGGGCTGAGGCTGAAACCTACGTTGTCTGGATTGATGGTTAGGAAGAGGCCTTACATTCCAGTCGGAACGAGGTGGGAAACGGGTAAAGGATTGTTTGTCCCCATCCCCGAAGACTCCAGGAGGATTGCATTGCACATTCCTGAGAGGAGGGAGTATATTCCATACTTTCTCAATCTTCATGGAGAATTGTAGTAGGGACCGCATGATCTCTTTGACAGCCCGGAGATCTTGCTTGAGGTCAGCGAACTTCTCCTCAAGATAAAGCCCGTTAGAGCACTCCTCAGCCACCCTAGTAATAGACGAGGGCTAGGATTCCGACGTGTGGAAGGAATTGGAAGGGACAGAGGTTCCCTTACTACATTTACAAGGGGAGATGGAGTTCAGCTTGAGCGTGGTTTTGTCGTCAGCCAAGGGTAGATTATCCGCATGAGTTGGAGTCAGATAAGATGGAGGATGGAGCCGCTCAGCACCAAGGGAGGGCTTGGTAGCAGGCAAATTGGTTTCAAAACCTGCACTAGGAGAAGCGTAGGAGGCAGAGGCAGGTGAGACAGGGATGCGTTGAGAAGGACTGGGGTCAGTAGCAGTGTCCAGCGCCGTTGAGGAAGGAGTGCCTGCCACTAGGGGTTGATTAACAGGGTAGTCAAGGTTAGTAGGGTGGCGGGTGTGATGCACAGTCCTCGTATTGTTGGAGCTGACAGATCGGCCAGTGGGTAAGGCAGGTGACGGGCAATTAGGCGTCAAGAAGGGGAGAGAAGGTGAATTTCTGGGTGCAGCCCTAGGTGGGAGGTTATCAGATCAGTACTACCAGGTCCAAAAGAAGGAATAACCTGTATGTCCTCTTGTTGTAGGAGAAAGCAGAGCAGTAAACAGGTAAATGAACAGTCTCGGAAGTGGGGGGGAAGAGGTGTAGGGTATCAAGGTTGCCAATGTAGTTGGAAGGCCTATAGGTAGGGCTTGGGATATTGAATGGAAGGAAGTAGAGGTGTAGGGTGCAGCACGGGAAGATATAGAGGGGGATTTGTTGTAATGAATATAAGGCGATGTCAGGTTATTAAGTGTGCTTTTGATCTCCATAAAGATATTGTCAAAACAATTGAGAATCCTGTCAGAGGCTTGAATAAGGATGTTCCCATTATTATATAGAGAGATGGTCAAATCTGCCTTGAGGGCAGGGGAGGGTGGCGTGGTCAGGAGGAAACTGATTTAGGAATTGGTAATAGCCCCGCAGCGGATAATCAAAACCATGGAGGCATCACTTAACCCAAGTGTGCAACTAGTGAGGGACAAAAGAAAACTGGCCCCTTTCAAAGATGGCTGTCACCAATGCGCACAGACTTAGAGGGCCCTCGGAGGCAGTGACAGTCTTATTACTGTGTCGAGCAACCTAGTCCTATGTTTGTTTCAATTGCCCCAAGAGGCCATCTTGATCCCAATCCTAGTGAGGTTCAGGGAGAGGCAAGACAAGTAGATGGCCCCATCTCATGAACGTTCTTTCCATATCGGTATGTAAACAGTGACATTAATCATTCCTCGTCATATGGCCAAAAAGTATTGAACTGTTAAGGCACTATGAAGATAGGCTTCATGTAGCCCCTGCAATCCGTTCCTCTCGTCTCGGCAATCGCATGAACGTTCATGAGAGGCTAATCTCCTGTTTCAGAACTGAATGAAAAAGAATAGGAACGATTTGGTGTTTTTAAGTTTTGACAGCTTATAAACGATTTGCAAAGAAGGACGTTTCTCCTGTCTCAGAACCGGTCAGGAAATTAGGAATTGTTCCTACATCTTTTAACTACTAAGCATCAGATCAGGAGGACTTTCTATTCATGACCAAAGAGCCGATAGTATTTCCATCTACTATTCGACCAGTCTAAGAGCCTTGAGAAAGTCACGGTGGTGATGAAACGCGCGTTGTCTGTGATCGGTGTTCTTCACAACAAAGACTGGACCACTATGCATTTAACACGAACATCTTTTGTACAAATATAGTGACAAATTGTAATCTGCCAGTCTTGTCTTGTTATTCTTAATAAACGAACCAAGACTACTCCAATTGGACAGTTTTCGTGGTTTCCTGAAAAAGGAGGGATCTCTCCTCATCTTTTGGGTTTTTGGTGAGACAAATAATGTATCAGAATTGAATTGATGTAAAATATTACGAGTGCCGGGGTTTCCTTTGTGCTGATTACGCTACACAAGTTACTCTTGTTTCTTGTGTTATTTGATACCCTTGGTAGTGGGGTATTTTACCCTGAGAGGCACCAAATGTACTTATTGTTGCAAAGCTAAATTGTTCACACTAGCCCATTTATCTGATTAGTTTTGAAGTGCGACCGTATATCCACCACTACCTCGCTTTGTGTTTTACTTTTGATGAACTCATTAACCCCAGCATTGATGCTCGAGACACTGGCTCCATGTTACGGGGGGGAGACTACAATTGTATCCCGGATGTGGTGTTCGATCTTTCCCATTTGACAGTACCTGGTGTACAGTCCATTGCCTTGATGAAACATCTGCAGCAATGAGCGTCCCACGTCCACGTGTTAGACGCCTGGCGCTGTTTACACTCAACAATTAGGGAATACTCATATTACTCCAGATTACATGAACTTCACACCAGAATTGATCTCTTCTATTGTAGCACTACTACACTCTCCAGGGTGTCACAGGCTTACTATATGGGAGTGGAATATGGGGGTTTGCTGACCTTTCCACCCTACAGATAGTTGAAAACTCCTTTTTAAAATACATTTTAGCCGTACCGAAAAGTACTTCAGGATGTGTCTGTCATGCTGAACTGGGTATTCAGTTCATCTCCGACTCAATTAGGGTCGAGCCTGTGCTATTATGGCACAGGCTGTGGACAAAACTCCAAACTAAATTAAATAGAGATATCCTCTCAGACATAATGAAATTGGAAGGAGCCATGAAGATTCCTTGGCTGAGATATGTCCATAACTTCTTTAAAGATTTGGGCCAGTTACATTATTATACAAATCCTTCTTCTATTGAAGCAGTATCCAGAAAGTACTTGAAAAGAGAGTGTTTATTGCTGCTTGATACCCAGAGAATGATGGTAAAGATTTCAAAGCCCTCTGTCCTCCATCATCAATTAATTTTAACAACTTTTAATATTCAACCCTATCTGTCTTTCGTCCCAGGAGCCTATGATGGATTCTTATTAACCCGCTTTAGGCTGGGGACTTTCCATAGTTTAGTTACTTTCCCCGTCATGAATGATTGGTCACATGTATCTTTTTTGAAAAAAGTGTTTTACCAAAGGAAACTTATGGTGACTTGAATGCTCATTTTGCACAGTAATGGTGGTCACATTTTAGGATTCACACTGTAGTCTCTTAACTTTGTAATCTCGTTCTGTATAACGTTACTATTATGGTTTTATGAAACTGTCTTGTATGAATTATTTGTATGCTTTAATGATTGCTTCAACTATCGAATAAAGCTTTCATGAATTGAATTGAGTACCTAGGACTAACCACATCCAACCACAACCAGCTCCTGCTTTTGTTATCATGGAGCCAAAGCCGGCCACGCATACTGACTTGGTGCCTACTGGTGGATGTCCTACAGGATATGGAATTTAGTGCCACTCTCTCTGAGCACTTGGACTCATACTTTATGGAAAATTAGGGCACTGCCTCAGATGCCCGGACAGCGTGTAATGCATTTAAAGAAGTCCTCAGAGGTCAGGCCCTCAAAATGGTCTACGGCACCAAGTTGCTGTTGTGGAAGGAGCTTCAGCGTTTGGGAAGAGAAATCAGAACACACAAGTTACTATTGCCCAGGGACCAGACAACCGCTCTCCATTTAGTACAGGACAAACTTGTGCATAATGCCACTTTGGTTAAACTGGGCGCTCTGGACTGCACAGAGTATTCGTCTAGGAAACACGCTCAGCCGTTCAAACTCCCCCAGAGCCCCCATCAAGGCTATGCGGGATGAAATGGGCACTATTGTCAACTCTCAGGTGACGTTTAACCTCATCTTCCACTCCCACTTCAGCACAGAGTATGCATCTCCGGTCACAGCGGATGTCACCGAAATACAGATGCTCCTAGAGGCGCTGCACTTCCCCTGATTGCAGGTATCCAAGAGAGCAGAATTAGATGCCCCAATAAAAAGGGATAGGATATCTCAGGCATTCAAACAAATGGCACACAGTAAGACCAATGGCAAGGATGGTTGGCTCATGGAGTTCTTCACTGCCTTCACACCGCAGCTCACTCCAAGCCTCCTCCAGGTCTATGAATTGGCATACTCAGTCGGATATTTTCCCAAATCTCCAGGAGAAGCAATATTAGTAGTCCTTCCCAAACTAGACAAGAGATCCCTTGCTGTTTGGATCACATTACTCCCCTGTCCTTTTAAACACAGATTATGAGTTCCTTGGGAAGGTTCTGGACAGTCGGCTGATACCCATAGCCCAATACTTAATATACACTGACCAAGAGATAAGGGTTTGACAGGGTGTGGCACTCTGGTTTCACATGGGGTTCCCGGGGGGTGGCCATACTTGTACGTAGGAGCCTCCCCTTCAACTTTGAGTGGATAACGACGGACAAACAGGGCCGCTTCGTGGCTGTCATGGGTGGGCTCGAGGGAAACACCATCTACCTGGTTTCTGTGTACGTCCCGCCGGTGATGCTTGCTTTTACCCTTTGTCATCTCACAGCCCTGATCTCTGCCTGGCCCCTGGGTCAGACAATAATTGGGGGCAACTTTAATGCGGTAATGCAACCGTCTATCAACGCGACTGGCGCGCCTTCCTCAGCGCGTACAACCTCGGCCAAGAAACTGTCAGACTGGTCAGCGGTTCTTGGTTTGTGCGATGTCTGGTGGGTTTGGAAACCCCAAGGGTTTCAGTACACCCACACCTCGGCGGCACATCACACACACACACTCTCATATCGACTTACTCTTCCTGCCGGCCACTGACTGCCAGGGTGTCTCCAACATCTCAATTCTACCCCGGGGGATTTTGGATCACTCTGCCATGTCGCTGCACTTGGGGGAAGCTGTGGAGTGGGCGCGGATGGTTTGGAGACTGAATGATGGTTCCTTGACGATAAAGAGCTCAAGGACGAGTTAGAACTGGAATTGCGCCACTACTTACTTACTAACCAAGGCTCGGTTCCCTCCCCGGGCACGCTATGGGCGGCCGATAAAGCCACCATTCATGGTGTGGCAAGGGGTCTGGTACACACTAAGCGCGCAGCTCAATCCGAACACCTGACTCTGCTCGAGGCTCGGGCCACGAGACTGAAATGGCCCTTTCGGACTCTATTGACCCCCAGCCTGCTAGGCATCTGGCAGCAATTCGGGAGGAGATCCGACACATTTCCCTTGACTCTGCCAATGCGCTTTGGCGCTCCTCAGTGGCCCGTGTCTATGGCTGAGGAGATAAAAATGGGAAGCTGCTCCACAACCTGACCTCGTACCCCAGGGCAAACAGGATCATCCTGGAGATCCAGGACGCCACCGGAACCCCCCACCACACTTCTCGGGCCATCGCACAGGCCTTTGCAGAGCATTATGCTCAGCTCTACTCCACTCGCCCTCCTGAAGTTGCTCTCGCTGATCTACTGGGAAGGGCAGCAGTCCAACTCCCCTGTTCCTGAGAGTTGACGGATCTTGATCCCCTTTACCCAGGAGGAGATATACAGAGCCATTTCTTCGTTGAATCTTGGGAAAACGCCGGGACCTGGCGGTTTCCCGCAGGAGTACTATGCGTCCTACAAGGATTGTTGGTACCCCACCTACTTGAACTTTTTCAACATGTAGCTGAAGTGGGCTCCTTTCCCCCAGAAACTGACATGGCCACTATTGTTGTCATTCCGAAAACTCAACCACCCTCGGCCTCCTGTGCTGACAACCATCCGATCTCTCTAATCAATACTGAAAAGAAGAGGGGGGAATCTCCTTGCCAAACATAGAAGCGTATTACTGGGCAGAACACTTATCACCGATAAATGATTGGCTCCACGCCCCGGCAGATCACCCCACGAATAAACTGGAGAGAGAGACAATGGTACAACGCACCTGTTTGCACTATATATATGGGGTAGAGGGAAAGAGAGACTGCTCTCAGCAACGCAGGTTACTGTGGAGGTGTGGGAGAGGGCGACCAGGACGATTGGCTGGACACACCAAACTACGAAACAGACCCCGATATGGCACTGCTCGTGGCTAAAGGAGCTGCATAAGCTGAGGGGGTTTAAAAGGTGGGATGACGGTGGCATCTCCGTACTAGGTGACTTGTTGAAAAGGGGAGATCTGAAGTCCTTTCAGGCGTGGAGGGTGGACCACGGACTGCATCACACTCAGTACTTGAAATACGCGCAGTTGCGTCATGCATGGAGGGCGGAGAAGGCGCTCTCATCTCCCCTGCCAGAGTATGCCCTGCTTGAGGGCCGTCTACTGCAGGAGCACGTCCAGAGCAAATTAGTTTCCCTGACCTAAAAAACTTTGATCAATAATATGCCTGACGGATTAGTGAAGCTGAGAGAAAAATGGGAACTAAACCTGGGGGAGATGGACACACTCGACTGGGAGACTGCCCTGATGCAACCCAGGGAAGTCGCAATAAAGTCCCGTCTTCGGCTCATACAATATAAAATTCTGCCTAGGATTTACTACGATAGACAACGACTGCATCGAATGGGGCGAGCTAGTGACACTAAGTGTCTGAGATGTGGGCATGTGAAGCAAGACTTTTATCATACTATCTGGGAGTGTCGTGTAATTCAGGAATACTGGACTAAGATACTAAGAGAATTAAGTGAGATACTGGAGACGGCCCTCCCGGTGGAGCCTAAATTGGTTCTGTTCGGAATAACAAATGTTGTGGATCTGAATCGCCCACTCCTGATTTTTGTAGCACTAGCTTCAGTGGTGGCTAAGAGGGACGTGGCCCGGGAATGGGGCGCTCCCACACCTCTTCAGCTAGATGAATGGAGAAGGGGCTTGGACATGTACTTGGCAGCGTAGAGGGTCACATACAAAGCTAGGGGTTGTCCCAAGAAGTTCACTAGAGTATGGGGGAAATGGAGACTATACCATGGCTTGGATGGGGGACTGTGAAAAGAGGAAGAAGGGCCACTCGGTTATCCAGGTTACATGCGGGGAGTTCTCCGAATGATTTGTGCTATATAGAGACAGATAGGGCATAATGTGATCAATATGTAGTGATACTTGTGGGATTATGGGTATGGCGGTGGAGGGAGGAGGGTGGAAGGGAGGCAGGGTATGGAGGATGGATTAATGTGACATGCTGGTTATGTTTATGCATTTTTAAAAAGCAAATAAAAATATTTTTTTTTAAAATACTCAAAAGATCTTTGCTGCAGCTCTAGCCAAGCGCCTTCGTCCTCTACTGAATAAGTTGGTCCACCCAGATCAATGCGGCTTTGTGCCAGCTCGTGGAACCAGACATTGAAGAAGGCGCCTCCACCTTGCCTTGATCCGCTGTCATCGCCTGACCCCAGACCTAGCACTTCTGCCTATAGATTTTGAGAAAGCCTTTAATACGGTGGATTGGAGCTATTTGGAGGATGTCCTGGTGACAATGGGTTTTGGGACCCATTTCCGATGCCTTGTTTGTGCCCTCTACTCTGCCCTGAAGGACAGGGTCCTTACCAACGGCACCACCTCGGATGCGTTTCCAATTCGGAGAGGCATGCACCAGGGGTGTCCTTTATCACCACTCTTGTTTGCGTTGGCGATGGATTCCCTGGCCTGCCTCATACGCAGTGACTCCTGGGTCCAGGGCTGGTCTTGGGATTCCCACCACGTGGACAAGATTCCCCTCTAAGCTGATGATGTCTGCTCTTCTTGGTGGAACCAGAGAGCTCTGGCCCCTGCTGCTTGGAGGTGCTTAGGACCTTTGAAGAGATAATGGGCCTGCGCCTCAGTCTGGCTGAATCTACCCTGATCCCTCACCACCTCTCACGGGCATGCTTCGACGGGCAATCGATTATCCTCATCAGGAGGCAATCATTCAAGTACCTCGGGATCTGGGTGGTTCTGCTTCCAGAGCTGGAGTGGGCGCTCAATATTACCCCCCTGGTTGCGAAGGCCAAACATGATCTCAGGTGCTGGCACACCATACCAATCAAACCTCTTGGAAGAGGAGCCATTTTAATAATGATGATTCTCCCTTGTTTTCTATACATTATCCAGAACACCACCTTTCACTTCCCGGGTAGTTGGTTCTGAGAACTGGATGGGATGATCAAAAAATTTCTATGGAGGGGTGGGAGACCACGTATTGCCCTGGCTCGATGACGAATTGCGCCCTATATGGGGGTATGCGTATGACGAATCCCCACTTGTACTATCTAGCCACCAGTCTCCTCATTATCCACGACTTGTTCACCGGGGGGTGGTCTGACCCGGCTTACCGGGTTGAACTTACAGACATGGACTTTTCACACATCCAAACTTACTTATACGGGGCTCCCATACCACAAGCTATGCCATCAATCACCAGAGCAGTCCTGGTGGCCTGGCGCTTCGCCCTGCCACATATGCACTGGGACAAGCGTCTCACTTAACACACACACGTCAGGAGACGGCTGCCCTTATGGGATTCTGGCAGTGGGACCATGTTGGGATTTCTCTCCTTGGGGACGTGTGGGCCGGGAATCATGTTAGGGCTTTCTCTGACCTGCAGCAGCGCTACACCCTTCACAACTCCCAATTTTTAAGTACCAGCAGCTCCGTCATGCTCTCGCCACCCACGCCCCCATGGGCACATCTCTACCCGAGTTTAGCCAGTTAGAGGCGCAGGTCATGATGGGGAAACCTGGGTGGTGGGCGGAGGGGGTGCCAGGTATACCGATTCCTGGTGAACAATGGTCCTACTGCTTTAGCCTCGCTGCGGGCTCGCTGGGAGGGTTGGCTGGGCCCCTTGGAGGAGGCGGATTGGCGCGATGCCCTTATGGCTCCAAAAACACTCACGACCTCCTCCAAACTCAGTCTTGTACAACTCTATTACCTCCACATGGCCTATCTTACTTATGTACGGCGGAGCTGCGCCCTTCCCCAGACTGCTCAAGATGTGGCCATGCTCCGGCTGATTTCTACCACATGGTATGGTTATGTCCGGGACTTGCCCGGTTTTGGTCTGGGATGGAAGCAGAGCTTACGGAGACCTTGGGCTGGGAGGTTCCCCATGAACCCCTGCAACTTCTCCTGGGTGAATTGGATGGCTTAGATGGATCCAGAGCGGATAAATGTTTTGGGGGAACTGTGATCGCTGTGGCCAAGCGAGACATTGCAGCGGCCTGGGCTCAGGCCAATCCCCCTACCTTGAAAAATGGCGCCGAGGGGTGGACTGGTGCGCGACCCAAGAGGAACCCCTTAATGAGGCAAGTGGCTGCCCAGCAAAATTCCACAAGGGGTGGGGTAAATGGTTGCATCTATTGCTTTGAACCCCTTCCTATGGTTTTCCCTGTGTATCAATGTATCGATCCTTGCTGGTTTAGTCATGCCAGGAATGTGTTTTTTTAAAGTTTGGTGGGAGCTAACTCACACTCTATATTGTAAGTTTTGTATGTTTGTTTTTTGTAAATGACAATTAAAGTTGATTATCAGAAAAAATATATACACTGACCAAAAGGGTTTTATACCAGGACGAAACACCTTCTTGAACTTATGCCACCTTTTCATGTTGATGGCCCGAGCGAAGAAATCCGTCGGTAACCCCTGCATTGCCCCTCTCGATATAGAGAAGGTATTAGATACTCTGGGGTGGGAGTACCTCAAGAAGCTCCTCTGCAGACTTGGAGAGGGGCTCAGGTTTTTGAAATGGGTTTCACTGCTATATAATACACCAATGGTGAGAGTAAGGACAGGTGCTATCAAAGCTGACCTGTTCCACATTGAACGTGGCACACAACAAGGCTGTCCCCTCTTCCAGATCATCTTCGCTCTGTCTATGGAGCCCCTGGTGTGTGTGCTCTGTGCTAGGGCTCTGGACTGGGGTGTTTGGGTCCAAGACCAGTTGCATATAATTTCATTATATGCAGACAGCACACATGTGTACTTCCACAAGGATGCTGACAACATCCCTCTACTTATGGAAATACTACACCTTTTCAGTGAAGCCTCTGGCTGTTACCGGAGAGCCTCTTTACGGTAACAGCGACTAAGAACGAACTGCGACAGACTCCCCTGTATCCTGGCTCCACTGGAGCTATGACACTATTAAATATCTGGGAATCAGAATATACCAAAGACCTGTTGGATGGCAATATAGGGAGGGTACTCACTGCAGTGCGCAGTTCCGTGCCTTTTTGAACAGGCCTCCCGCTCTCTCCTATGGGGCGCAGAGCCATCTCTAAAAAACAGATACTTCCACGACTGCTATACTTCTTTTCTGCCATTTCTGTCCTGCTGAGCAAGGGGTTCTTCACAGGGCTATGCTTGCTTCTGATTGCTCTGATATGGGGCAAAGGGAGGTGATGATCTCCGGGTTATACATTGCACTGACCAAGGGCGCCCTTGGAACAACAGACTATGAATGTTAAAATGCAGTGCAATAGTTGCAGTGGCCGACCCGCTGGCTGGCCGAGAAAGGCATGGCAGAACTAGGACATTGACTCAGGGGAGCAGCTCCCTTAAATTAGCATCTGCCCTGGGAATGGGGTCCTAGTGGCCTCAGGGAGAGAGAAGAATACAGTATACCCCCTTTTAATGTACTGTCATCCCCGGAGAGGTATATTTATTTTTGTTTTACCACAGATTCACTGACCCACCGTGAATTAGTGGTGAACAAATCTTTAAAAATTAATTTTTGGTCTGCGGGTCGATGCCTCGGTTGCCCCCACCACCAACAGGTCTAACTGGGCAGGGTATCTCTATTCTGCCCCCCTATGTTTTTTATTTTTTATTTATTTTTTCACTTTTTTGTTTAGGACAGAGGACTCCGGATCAGAGTCCTAAAATGGCTGCAGCCACATCTTTGTTCATGTGATGTCAGTCGATCATATTTCATCTTGAGATCTGTCAACCCTGCAGATTCGATTCACATAAACTCTAGCTTTCTGCCAAATTTGGTGTAGCTCCGTTCAGCAGTTTGTACAGTATCGCTGTTTCCTATGGAAAAAATAATGGGGAAAATGCGTTTTGGGCCCCGTTTTTTCTTGGCCTCCTTGATTGAACTTGTCAAGATAGACACTTTGGGAAAGGGAGATGTCTGAGGTCCATAGGATCTCCTTTGCCCAATCTATAAGGCTTTCCTGAGAGGGCGCATTGACTGTATACCACCGTTTAGTGGTGCACAACCAGTGCACCTTCTGACAGCCTCATGGCCTCAGCTCCCAAATCGAAAATACAGCATGGGTGCTGAAGCAAAGAGTTTCCCTCTTGTGCATGGGGTCACCCTCATACGATAGAACCAGCACAGCACATGCACCAGACCTATCTATATTACAGAAGGGGCCACACTGCAAAAATGGGTGCGCACGCCCATTGCCCCCATGAGGCAATGTACATAATGTGGTACTTGGAGTACTTCTCATGATTTAGTCATAGTTTGGGGTGAGGGGTGCTCTTGACTTTTAACGCCCTTCTCCCCTTTTTATTGGGGATAGTTCAGCTCATTCCTTCATAACTTAGGTGGAGTAAAGTACGCCTTATCATTAATCACAGTGAAAGACATCAACATAGTTCCAATAAACTAACATGAACGTTTTCATACGGTTATCCAGTCGTATGCAGTTATAGTGACACTGTGAACAGCATATTTCCAGAAAATAATGCATGTTGTTGCTCCTCACTAGGGTGACAAAGTGAGACTCCCCTTTCTTTCTGTCATAATAATCGGTCATGTATGCCTAGAGCTAGAGGGCAGAATGTTCTGACAAATAAAACAAAGGCCACTCGAAGCTCGAAGGGGATTTAAATCGAGGCGCCTTTGTAATACATTGGAATGTTGCTCTGGGCCTTTACCGGGCCGTAGAAGCAGGGAGCACTCCATCGTCTACAATGGAGCTCCCAACATTCCAATGTTCTAATACAGCTTATGCCTTTAGCAGTGGCCCAACGAAACATGAGGGGGGACCCCTGCAAAGTACAAGGAGGGCTCCACCCCCTCGGCCCACCACCTACCGCTTTGTTCAGGGTACTGTGCTAAGGGGGCCCCTAGAGCACGTGCCCCCGTCGCACAACGGGGGCCACAGGGGATAATATTACACCACTGGCATTTTGCCTTTGTTCTAGGAGATGGTTATTGGTGTCTGTTTTCAGGTGTTGTAACTGTTTATTACCAAAATGCACCCTCGCATTATTAACAAGGAGTGTCATATCCTCCAACCAAATGTTTTCTTCTGTCTACTGTCTGGAATAACACATTTTTATAATAAGAATTGATTTTGATGGAAGTACTAGAAAGAAAAGGGAATTTCCTGAATCAGTCAGGTAATTGAAGGTTTTTGGATAGTGCGCTCTCAGAAATTACAAAAAATCCTATTCATTAACTGGTTCTTTCATTTAGGAAAATGCATCACTACATGCTCCCCTTCAAACTTTCTATGCGACGCCTCAGATACCCTTTTCCCTTAAGGATAATGATACTCTGCCAACAATTTTTCATTATTTAATGTATAATGGTTATATTCCACCAGCTGCTAATATTTATAGATCTGGGATCATGATATTGAATATGACTTTGATAGCCAACTATGGAGCAAGGTTTGGTTCAAATTATTGGAAACATCCAAAGCAGCAAATATTGCTCAATCACATGTTTTTTTTTATTGAGAACAGACTACTTCTTACCTCAGTGCATATTTTTAAAATGGATAATTCCATCTCTAATTTAGGTTGGTCATGTAAAAGTGAAGATGGCTCATTGCTGCACACTATTTTCTTGCAAATTAGGCAATGCATTTTGGAACATGGTTTGTTCTAACCCAACTTTTCAAATGTAATTTTCATCTTTCATTAAAAAACATTTTTTTAGTTCATTAAACCTTTCCGATTCGAATGCCAAGATAATAGACTTGTTCATTGCTACTGCTTTCCATTAACAACTTGTTGTTGGAAGAATGTTTCAAAATTACCTTATTAGTTCTGGTGGAATCATCTGTGTGACAATCACAGGATAGAAATGGGCTCTGATTTAGATACATAAAGCAAAATTAATAACGATTTGTTATGGTTGCCTCTGACAGGTAGATGCATCAAGCATTTTTGCGAGCGCAAACGGTGCGAATCGCAAAATTCAGCCGTTTGCGCCCGCAAAAATGGCATTTGAGATGCCTCAAGGGTTCATGCACTCGCAATTTAAGAATTCACAAATAATTGCGAGTTCTCAAATTGCGATTGCATTTAAGGAATCGCAATTTCCGATTCCTTAAACGCAATGCATGAACCATTCCAAGATTGCGAATTCGCAATCTGGGGCTGCTATTTACAGCGAAGTCAAACTACTTGGTAAATAGCAAAAACTTAGAAATATGCACTTTAGTGCCCAACACCAGTGAACATTACCATTTCAGGGGTGCAACAGGGTATCCTTTGGTCACCCTGGCACCCTTGAAATTGCGGGACTTTTGCGATTCGCTAATTGCTAATCGCAAATAAGGAATGACTCCCCATTCATTCCTATGGGCCTAGGAATGAATGGGGAGTCATTCCTTATTTGCAATTAGCAATTAGCGAATCGCAAATAGGGAATCAGTAGAAATCGCAAATAATATTGCGATTCCTACATGCATCCCGTTTTGCGAGTCTTTAATAGCAATTCATTAAAATTCGCTATTAAGGACTCGCAAAACATAACTTTGATGCATCTGGAGGTTAGTTTGTATATGTGCAGTTGTTCAGGTCTTTAGATTATTTAAGAGCTATTGTACCATATCATATTTCACTTGTCTAATATCTATTTTTTTCATTTTCTCCCTTTATCCTAATTTTTCTCATATTAATCCGCATATCTCTAAAAAAAGAAAGGCGTGTTCTACATTCTCATTAGTAAAGAAATCAAATTATTATAATAGATTTGTTGATATTGCATGTATTATATTTTTGGGGGGTTTCTTGCTAAAAATACAATTTCTTTTTACTTTAAGCAACAAGGAGCGGTTTGGAGAAAATGCACCGGGCTTGGTGAAGGTCAAATGTTTGTTATATAAATTGATGTGATGTCATCACTGAACACGAATCCCTGTAATTTCACTTCAGGTACCTCGAGCAGTCTGCTGAAAAGACAGCACTGGAGGCACATTTAAAGCGTCATTGTTTGGCGCTATGGAATTCCAGCTCGCAAACCATAAAACAGAATAAACAGCGAACACGTGCCTCGCTGCCGGACCCACGACCGCCCCATTCCAGCCGGGCACACACTGAACCGGCTCCTAATTGCCAGATATAATTTCTGGTCCTTGCGGGTACTTCTGAAGGCGCGCGCGCGCGGCGCGGGGCCAGCTTGTTAGACAGGCTGTTTATTGTTTTACAAGTGAAGGTGCCGTCTGCGATGCCTCGGGCCCTTGCACCTGGCTGGGTCTAATCTTGAACCTGCATGAGGTTTCCATTGTTGTTCCTAGAAGGCGCAGACGCTCTAATTACGGTGTGTGCGCATTCCAGGAGTACCGTATTCACCAGGGGTTGAACTTTCCGTATTAAAAAGGGTTTCTAATTCAACTGGTATTTTTAGATTTAGAATTATGTATAAGGCTGCTCCTGCTCCAGCCATCGCTCTGAACTTCTGCTATTTTACTGCTCCAGCTGACAGCCTGGGTGCTTTTCTTTGCATTGTTTAAAGCGGGTGATTGGTTGGTACACTGATAGACAACTACCGAGGCGCAGCTATGCTAAAGCTTAAAGCGGCTCATGTGGCAGGTAGACACTGCTAATACGGAAACTCCAGGGAGTGTACATAGTACTTGAAATGGAAAAATAGAAGTGCAGGTGCTTGTTTCTGAGAAGTGCCAGCACTCCGTACTGGACAGTACCGGCCCATTTAAAGCTCCGAGTATAAATACGGGGAATTTAGAGATACATTTTCTGATGAACTGCTGCTGTTTAACTTTTCATAACATTTCCAACTTCTTTCCAACATGATGAAGGGCAGCAGGGGCTGAGAATACATTATATTTACCGTACTTTAAACAAAATTGTTGGGGGGTAAATAAAATAAGGACATCATTTTTTTTTTTTAAAGGACCATATTAAATGCTATCCACGGCTCGTGAGCACTAGTTGCATGCCTGTTTCCACGGATGATTTGCTCAATTTATAAACATGCATGGTTGAAAAACATCCTCACAGAGGCCACACCCACCTAGCGCTCAGAGCACCAGGCCTTCCCTGGTGCAGTGCCAAGCTAAGCAAGCACTAAGGCAGCCAATGTGGCACTCCGTCTGTTTATTGATGGTTGTGCTTGAGTGGGGGTGTGTGGATGGGTGAACGAGTGTCTGAATGAGGAGTTTGGGTTTTAATGGAGGACGTATGGAAGAATAGATGGGTGGGCGTACTGTATGTACTTTATAGTAGGCCAAGGCATGAAATTCCGCTCGCAAAGTTTTTTCCCCTCCACTTAGCTCACAGAGTTCCGAAAAATTCCATTCTGCGGAGCAGAGTTTTGTCCTTGCTCATGTTCACCAACGTTAAGTTGGCGAGCGCGGACAAGGAAAATCTTACTCCAGATCAACATGGGAGGTCGCAGATGGCCGCTACTGCATGCACTAAGAAACCTTCTATTGGGGTTGAGGAAGATGATGAACATCTACTCAAGCTGCAGAAAGAAGCAGCGCCCTCTTGTGCTGCGCATAGTGCAGTTTGTGCTGATTTTCCAGCGCAGGACAAACACCCGGCGCTAAAGATTAGCACGAACAGTGCGACCTAACACACTCCACAACTTACAGAACTCCACGTAGTGCGGCAAAGTTTTTGGGTCAGAACGCCTCAAACTCAGCTCAGGCATACTTTATAGGGCATTGAGTGCGCTACTGATGAACTCTCGGTCTGTGTGTGCTTCTATTTGGAGTAACTTGTGTGAGTAGTTGGCCTGGCAAATTATGTCCACTATTCTAGTGGGCACCTTGCACCAGTCCAAACGACCCTTAGTGATGGTAGGTTTAAAGTCAACCTTATAAAAAGCTATCCTAGTGGTAGCTGTGGAGGGCAGCCTTCAGGATAAGACTTAGAGGCGAGTTAAGCAACTTGTTTTACCAGTTTATAATCTATGAATTATCAAATGAAAGTACACCACACAAGGTATATATCAAATATATATGCATTTATTCTAAACACAACCCCTCTGGGCTCTTTATGAGGCCAGAGGTCAAAGTAAAATACAAGGAACTTAATTAGCATACTATAAGTTGCACAGTATGCGTTATGCCCTAGAGGCCTCACAAACCATATACTAAAATAATGGCATAAGAACGACGTGAGGGATAGAAGTCAGGCCTAGGGCCAATAGAACCGCTGGAGCAACCAGGAACCACCCAAGGTAGGGACACAGGAGACCCACGGGGGACGTGTGCAGTGTCTAAACACAGCCGCAAATCACCATTGACTTTCTATGGAGAACGAACTAGTTACAATTTTAAAGATTAAGGACACTTAGAGGTGAACTACGATGGAACCCTTTTAGACTAGGACACTTCGAGAGTCAAGAGTCAAGACCCACGGAGCACCGGAGTACTCGTGTTACCTCACCCAGGGAAAGCCGGGTGCATAGGTGTCTTTTGGTTTCGGGTTTCGTCGTCGATTCATATGGTGAGCTGCGAAGAAGTGCTGCAGGCGACCAGAGGAAAAGTGTCTGGGAGGATCCGAGATTTGAAGAACCTGAAAGCAGAGAGGACAGTGTCTGGGTCACTAGCCAGTGACCTGTATGGCGACAGGAAGATGCCAACCGATGTCGGGTGCTTTTAAGTGAAGTAGGTGAAGCTTGACTCTTCAGCCACGAGGATCACGAGGCGTCTATGATGACCAGGAGCTGGATTCAAGCTGTCCCACGAAGGATGTCGAGTGCTGCAGCGTCAGAATCCGGATTGGACCCAACAAGCCTTGGCAACAGCAACCGAAGCAAGATGACAATATTGGCTTTGGTGCAGACCAGCAAGGTCTGAGGGACTCACCCTTTGGAGGGGAGTCAGAGCACGTCTGGAGAAACCAGGAAAGCTAAAGAAATAAAGGATTATCTTTAGTGGGGGCCCACTAGCCAACGGTCTAGGAACCGCAAAGGAGCCTCAAACTGCGGTGAAGAAAGGGGACTCACGGGTCACTCGTGGAGTGCTGGCCTCTGTACTTCGGTGCAAAATATGCTCGGGCAGGAGCTTCAAATACCCCAAGGCACAACTTCGGGAAGTAGGTGCAGTCGCAAAAATGCAGGATGTCCAGGAGTTCCGGTCCCACGTCTCTCGTGTCAGCTACAGGTCTCAACTCTGCTGGGAACTCGTGTCAGCTTCAGAGATGTTTGGAAGTCTGTGTCCGGTGTTGCAGATTCTTCTGGATCCGGCTGGAGCCTCAAAAATGCAGACCGGCAAAGATGCTTCTTTGGTGCCTGTTTGAACAGGGGGGTCACTCCTTGACCCCAAGGGAGATTCTTCAGTCTTTCAGTCGGAATGAAATGTCGATGGTCCAGGATTTCTTCTTCAGATTTTCCTCCAGGGTAATCTAAAGTCCTAGGGACTGGGTTCCTATACTTATACTAAGTGTAGGGGTTGGGCTAACTCTAAGGTCCTACCTATGGGTGGACTTGGGGAGGGGGTGGTCACACTCCTTCCCCTTTGTCCAGTTTCGCGCCAGAGCAGGGACTGAGTGCCCCAGCAACCGGTTTGAACTGGGAAATGCATAAAGCACCTTGTGTGCCCCAGGTAGTGTCTGAAAAGCATTCACTGAATGCAACCCACCCTGCCCCAATACAATAAAGCCTGCCTGGGGAGGTGCTGGCACCTCCCTGGACAGGAAACCTATTGTCCAGGCCTCCCCTGCCGGAGTTTCGTCTAGCAGCAGGAAGTCAGACTCGTGTTTCTGGCAGCAGCATCCATTTTGTGATGCTGGCACCAAAGAAGTTTAACTTTAACCGAGTATACCAGTGTGTACATGTCTTTTCCCTCTAGAAGGGTGGAATGCTACCCCTGCTGGCAGAACTGGCGGGGGTTTAGTATTCCAAATCGTGTGACACCTTACACGACATGCTTTGATAAAGCCAAACCAAAGTTAGCATTTAACCACCAGGATTATAATGCACTTAAGAGTATATAGTATGGCTATATCATAGAACTGCTTTAAGGAGATATTTCCCAACGCTGCAGAGGGGCTCAGCTCATGCTAGGTTATCCTCTCACACAAAACCAAGCACTCTGCCTTCAGGATTGTCAAAGCTTGCCATAGGAGTGACTTATAGGTAGGGTTCCCGGTTTTATGGTATTTTTTTTTAAACATTTCCGTCTGTATTTATCCATATTTATATTTTGGTCATTTTATCTGTATGTATCCATATTTATTTTGTGATTTGCTTTTAAATGTAGTTGAAAAACTGTACATTTCCATATTTATTTAATTGATAGATGCATACTCATACTTTGATGTCTGTTGTGTTTTAGCTATTTAAGCTGTCAAATAATACATAACTGCTAAATACTAGCATTATACCATAAATGTATGTTGACATATGCCGTTATTTAAATACATTTCATCCTCTTAATTTCCCATGCTGTCCATATGCTCAGCTGCTGGCATATAATTCAAAGACAGCATGGAGAGTCACTTAAAAGGAGCAACATTTTTGTATTTATCCACTTTTAAAAATAAATGCAGACTAAAAGCACATTGTTTTCTGTCTGTATTTATCTGCAAAATCTGTTAAAACGCAAAACAGGGAGCCTTACTTATAGGTTAATATGTGTCTATATGTAAGGGTAGATATAGGTATACTATATCTAAGTAAGGGGTGCTTACACCATCTTACCCAGGCTGCAAGTGCAGACCTGTGGTGTCATTTTGGAAGGCCCACCAGGGGTGGCACAATACATGCTTCATCCCCTGTTAGGCCTCTGGGGTCCCTATGCCCTGGGTACCATAAGGGACCATATACAGGGACTCATAAGGGTGACCCAGTAACCAATTTGGTATGTACCTAAAGTACATGGTATCAATTTAGAGAGAGAACAGCTAGGCTGTGGTCCAGATTAGCAGGGCCACAGCCAGTCTAAAGTCGAAAAACCAGTGAAACACAGCAAAAAGTGGGGGTAACCATAGGAAGCAGATCCTACTCTCCTACAGTTTGGACCTCTGAGGCTCCCTATACATGTGGGGACCTGTTTACTGTTTACGTACCACTGCCCTGTGGGATCCTTAGCTCACATCTAATGCGCTATAAGTTTGAATCGCTCTCTGGAACTTTCTGTGCAGGTGAGACTCCATGCCTGTGGAAATGCTCTGTGTAAACTCTTTGAGTGAGTCTCTGCTTGTGTAATACCCTCTCAGCACTTCTGACTTGTCTTTTCTGAGAGACTCTGCAGGTGTGTGAGGTGCAGGATGGGGGATCCCTTTATGGAAGGAAATAAGTGCATAACCAGCTGCAGTATAGTGACTGTGAAAGAGCTGATCTTAGCTGATCTAAATGGTTTTCACCAAGACAGGCTGGAAGGTTTCTAGAACAAATGCAAAACCAGTCTAATATATATTAATGGAAAACAATTAGATTTTCAATGAGATGATTAATCATTCATTTACGGGTGTGGGGGACACTAGTCACATTTTCAGCTGCGTGAGACATTTTCACAATGTTCAGTATGCAAATGAAAAACACAACACATTAATACATTCTAAAAAAATGTAATTGACAAAAACCTGTGTGCAGAACCTCCTTCTTCCACGTGGGCAATGATGATACCATGCGGTGACCGCTTGGATCCCCGTCCTCCAGTGATCTGCACTCCCAGGCCATCTTCCCCTTTCACCATATGCATCTTCCATATAGAGCATCCTTCACGCTGGTGATGAAAAGGTTTGAATACATTTAGTTTTGAATTGGTCAAAGTGGCAATTTCACACCATCACATCTCACCAAAGTCATAAGCAATGCTGTGAAGCATAGATGTAAGGACAAAGGTCACTGACAGACAAGGCAGTATTTTTCCCCTTTCTTTTATGATTCCAAAGGACATAACCAGTCCCCTCTGGTATAGCCAATGAAAGAGAGAAACTAAGCTGCTCTCCCTACCCTGTAGCATTCATAACCTCCCCTTTACCCATTACACGGTTTGTGCATTTCTAATTGTTTAGCTTTGGGACAAAGTAGCTCTAGGGATAAGGTCTACTTGCACCCATGTAAGGTAATTCCAGTGACCTCAATACACAGCCCGTTTTGTGGTTGGTACTGAGCAATAATATGTGAAAACATGGTCGACCTTGCTTTCGCAATAATAATTGTGAAAAAGCATAGGACATGCATGGTTCCTGCTGTGTGGGTTCCTGAATGTGGAGCTTCATGTTGCCCGTTTCTGAAAGATGAGGGCTAATACGGTCCAAGGAACACAAAGACGGGGACACAGAGCAATGAAAACCCGCCCTCTACCTGATTTTGAATGGCAAACACACTTCCTAACTTTGGCACTTGCTTCGTTCATCTTTTTGGAACATCTCCACTTACCCCTTCCTGGTACCCATGCCAGCCTCTATCCAATGAGCTTGAGCACAGGCCCATCACCTCTCAGGCCTACCTTCTGAACAGAGGACCTACAACCAACTGGCGTGTGCGTTGCCCAGATTCAGATGCAGACCTTGTGCATACCCTTTGTGCCTGGGGTCCACACCTCAACATCCCCTCTCCATCAGATTGCTCAATCTGCCAGGGGTGGCTCCTCCGCTAGGGCGGAGGAGTCTCGCCCCACTGCTTCTCGCAGTGCAAGCGGCAGAAACATAAAATGGTAATAACTTTCGTTATTACCATTTCATGTTTGGTTGCAGGCGGGCGGGTGGGTGGGGGCTGCTGCTCTGAGAGAAGGGCCGGGGAGGAGTGGTGTGCCTGCCCACTCCTGAGTGTGCAAAGGCTGTTTGGTCGGCTCCCTGGGGCCACCCAAACTAGTCATGCGCACTCTGCCTTTTCTCCATGTAGGCAAAGCAGCCTACATGGAGAAAATAGACTCCCCATAAGCCGCTGGCTGGGCGGCATCCGGACCAATCAAGTTGAGCAGCGTTGTGATTGGCTTAGGGGAGGGAGCTTGGCTGCCTGGTTCTGCTTCCTGTTCCTGGAGAGCAGAGAAAACGCAAGACCCGGCTGGTGGACAGGTGAGTTTAATTATATATATATATTTTTAAATTAAATACCTCCCTCCCCGCGCGATCGCCCGCAAGACTCCTTCTTCCCCCTACCCCAGCCCCACCCCCATCTCCCCACCCATGAGTCATGCCGGTCACGACTGCAATCTGCTCATGCCATTATCAGTACCAAAATTCCCTCTCCCAGCCACCCTGACTTGGAGATGATGATTTAACCAAGGGAGAAAGCAAGGCTTCTCAGCCCTGTAACCCCAAACACAGTTACTTGATTTTACCCAGCCAAACCTTTTTTCCCCTCAAAAGGTTGCATGCTTTATGTATGTTTGATATTATCATGATCACGAGCAGCACTTGAGGAGTCACTGTTCTGCCAGGTGATTCATGATCCTCTGTGTTGTAAACCTTTATGACAAACAACACAGTGTTCACAATCAGTTGCAATTATGACTTTTATGTATTTTGAGACCAGCTTTGAAAGTGTTTTTCATGTGCAATATTTTGGTATCTAGTGATCTGTGTGATTTACATTATTTGGTTCTTCTTTTTACTGTACATATATTTGTACATCCATGGTGTTATTAAATTGTTGTTCTTTTGAATACAAAGCAACTGTGGCATGGCAAACTATCTTTAGTGCATGTGTGATGTGTGTTTTCTTCTATGTCTAGTCTCAACCTGCACACCACCTTCCAGATAGGCCTTGATTACTCGACTAAGCTACCAAGGAGTGCAGACCGAATGCCATTGTCAGGGTTCGGGGGACATCTGTAATCTCACCTTTGGTGCGGCTTTCTGAAACTGTAAGAATAAGGGGACTTTAACAGTCCATCTACTATGTGCAAAGATTTACATATTTAGGTACTTAGTATTTTTTTTTTTGCAGTTTTATATAATGGGCACAAGACCCTCGGTGTTAGAGTCCTTTCATAAAAACAGTTACTACTGCATACAAGTAGTTTATATAATAATAGATTCATAGGTTTTATGACATGAGAGCGGGTTGCAATGCCATACTTGGTTTACTAGTGGTCTGGCAAAATAACAGCTTAATAACAGATTTCAAAAGACAGAGTAACTTGGTTAACTACGGTGTCAATCGCTTTAGAAATTTTACCCACCAAAATCATTCAAAATATTACATTAGGACAGCAATTTTTGTTTCATTAATTTCCAATAGACAGCCTTTTAGGGAACGGGTGAGGTGGCAATGGGAGGAGTGTGAAAGAGCAAAGGGCCACAGATTCTTTCGTAGCCCAGCTACAGCTCAGCAGGGAGTGGGGGGAGGGGGGTTGGTGAATGGCATGGCTGTGGAAGGGGTAATTCTATTAATAGTTCCCAAGATTCCACGGTGAACTCACCCAGCTCAGGGTGGGCGAGACGGCAAGACTAATAAAAGTGTGTCAGACAGTACTTGGCTGAACACTCAGGTTTTGTGCCATGGTAGACATACAGAGACTGTGTGGAACCGATTGACTTATGTGCTATGTCTCCAGGTTGACTTCTGTGGAATTCAGGCTGTAATCCAGTTTGGGCCTGGTGACTGAGAGGTCAACTTTGTGCTTTCAGACTGGGATTATGCAGATCAACGCCTCTCTCAAACAGGGCATATTTTCAGAATGACTAAAAGTGGGTCTAGTCTCTCCTCTCCTGAAAAAAAAAACCTCTCCATCCAGAGAACATGACCAACTACCGCCCAGTCTCCACACTACCATTTTTAGGCAAAGTCATTGAAAGTTACATAGTGTACCAACTCGCTTCAGACATTCGAACAAAAACAACCTCTTAAACACGTTTCCGACAGGGCCACTGTAAAGAAACTGTGAACCTCCAAATAGTCAATGACTCCCTTAGAATATTCAACTCCAGTAATTCCTGCCTCCTGGTCCTCTTAGATTTATTCGCTGTATTTAACACTGTCAACCATCTGTACCTCCTTTGTACTCTAGAACAACTCATGGGATGTGGAGGCACAGTCCTCAGCTGGTTCTCCATATACGTAACCAACTATTCCCAAATTGGAAAATAGGTTCTTCGTTCTGGAGACCAGTCAGTGTACATCAAGGGGCCAGCAAGACTCAATACCCTCCCCAACCCTACTTAGCCTCTACCTGGTACCACTATGGGTAACTCTCAGAAACTCTGGGATTCTCTTCCACCTCTACGCCGACGACAACCAAATATACACGAACATCTCATCCCCCAGAAAACTTTGCTCTGCTTTCAATCACGCTCTTAAATACGAAAACTGGATGAGTAACTAAAATTTAAAACAAAACCTAACCAACACAGAATTTCTTTTGATTTTGCCTCTGAAACCAAAAACCCATGTACAGGAATGGATGGCTAACTTTCACGCCCTGGATGGCTACCCTGTCCAGAGAGCCAGGTGACTAGGTATCACCCTTGGCAATCATCTCAGTCTTCAAAGCTACATCACAGCTATGGCCAAAAGCGCACAACACCAACTTAGGCATCTTTGGCGCCCAAACAATTGATCCTGAAACAAGACCTCCAAATAGTGGAGCAGTCTCTTGCTCTCTCTTGCCTAGATTATGGAATTGTCCTTCTCTCGGGCACTCCCAAAGTTCATCTAGGCCCTCTGAGGGCAACACTACATGCAGCAGTGAGCTACATTCTAGGTCTCAAGAAATGGGACTTCTTTTGGGGGGGGGGGGGAGGGGGGGGAAGGGGGGGGGACTATGAAATTCCAGCTCGCAAACCATAAAACAAAATAAACAGCAAACAGATGCATCTCCTCGTGTACCCACGGGGTGCTGCACTCCTCTGTACCTCCCTAGTTAAATGATAAACTAACATTTTTTTGAGCTAATAGGGGTTCCAGAAATGCCCAATCCCTGCTCATGGAACACTCCACTTTCAGTTGAGAACGTTACATGGGCCAGTCATTCTCTGGCATGCCACAAGAATCTAGAACTCTTTACCTCCCTCCCTCTGCCTAACCACCTGCCTAGCCACCTACAAAAAGAACCTCGAGCTCCTCGTATTTGACAGGCACCTCGATGAATCGCCCACATACATCCTGAAGGACTCTCCACCAGGATCTGACCTACCTGTTTTATGTGACCCCACTATCTACATCGATGCCTTAACTGTGTACGACCTTTGACCAACTGCTGCAATTGTCTCATGCGGTAACCCATGCATGCATCTTCCGATATAATTGTCCGAGTTTAATTACTGGAACTCGTTCTTGAAAACTAGGGCAACAAACACGAGGCCCAATGTCTGCGAGGGCTCCCTTAACGGGAGTCCAAACAAGGGTCTCAGGAGACAACGTCTCTGGAGTTGTGATCACAGCGGCAGCCTACTCAAGTGGCAGCCCAACATCTATGAACTCTGGACCAGGAGGCATCAAACAGAGGCAAGGATGATGGCTCATAGGGTTAAACGGAAAATGTTCTGTATAGGTCAAGAATTGTCATAGCAACTAAGGAGGGGAGATGAGAAGGCAAAGGAGTCATGGGTGACGAAGCACCCACTGCTGAAGATCACAAAATGAAACTGTGTGGCTAACACTGCGGTGCTAGGCTCCGTACAGCAGGATAATCATCAGCATCCCTTGAATGCAAGGATTAGGGCGTGCTCCCTCCACCCCTCTCTTTCTCATCACACAGAGTCAAACCCTATGACGCATGCATACTTGCAAAGCTAAATATGCTGATTTTTTCCCATGCATACTAATATGCCAAGTAGACTTACAATGCAAGCACTTTAGGCGACCCACAGTTCTAATCTGTAATGCATTTACCAACTGTAAATGAGCCCCCTCCCACTCTGCCCTGGTGTCTCAGCTCAACTGACCCTGCCAGACTCCTGATACCCCACCTTCTTTTACCACTGGCTCATGAATCCATGATCTAAACTGTAAGGCAGAGGGGGAGGGGGCATGTCCATTTTGAACCCCTTGCATACATTTTCCTTTTAACATCACCAGATACGATACATAAATATATATACATACACCATGTAGCCGACTCCCCTTAATGTCACAGGCTCTTTTCAATAATTGAAAAGAGGGTGATGAGAAGTGTTTATCCCACGGGAAACTAAACCGAATATTCACTGCTATTATAATCACAAAATGCATTAAAACTGCTTAGTCACCAGTTTCTGTGAACTGATCGAGCTAAATAAATCTTTGCATTTTCAGAGTGTTTAGAAGCACACAAGCAGTGCTCGAGTCCGGGTACCACGCGGGTGGACGGCGTCCCCCCACTTATTTTACCGGGTGGACGCAGTCCCCCCTGCCAAATAGTTGGACTTCACTCTTTGGCCTCGCTAGAACGAGATCGGAGCCACCTTTCGTGACATCACTTGCTGTTGTGACGTCACTTTCGGTGACAGCGTCCCTCCACTTCTTTTTTTAGGGCTTGTGCCCTGCACACAAGGGTCGTCCTCCCTCACCATGGGGAGGGCTGGTGGGGGGCATAAAATGTATTAGTGCTTAACTTAAGTAAAACATTGTTTTAAAAAGATCAAAGTTTTTCTTACAAACCCACTGCCGACACACCCAATAGTTTGGAGGTGGATATGGAGCTGAATTCCCATAAAGTTCAACTCCACCTCATTCCCCTTTCTTTCACTACCCTACAATTTCTGTCTACTTAACTGATTCCTCGAGGTTCACTTTCATGTCTGCTTTCTGCCAAAGTCGCTGCTCCCCATCATTATCTTCCTCCTACTTTTCTCCTTGGCAGACTTTCTACTGCTCAATATTTATGATGACAAATAAGACCCGGTCTCCAAAAATGAGAACTGGCCCCACCAGCTGCAATCACTGGTGCACATTAATCACAAACCTCGATGGAAAGCACAACTTTATCACAACAGCTTCTCCTTTTCACCCTTTTCATCACAAGGTGCAAAAGATACAAGTTGGATAAAGTTGACTGATCCCGCCTTTGTCACCTACTGAAAATGCAGCACTTAACAACCAACCCATTGTTGGTCCAAAATCAAGTATAGTTTCTGGGCGAAGTGTACTGCTTTTAAAGTTCTTTCACTGTAGTTACAATGTGGTGAAAAACTTGGCGTTCAAAATGTCTTTAATTGCTCATAAAGCAAGTGGAATGTGAGTTATGAAAAGCGCTTTGTTGCAGTTGCACAATTATTCGCATGACCAGCATTCCAACTAGTAAATGCATGTAAAACAAATGATAAAATGCCAACTCGTAGATGGCATGTACTCATGGCCGCTTAAAGCAGCCTCTTGTAATCACTGTGGCCCTACAGCAGGCGTAAGTATCCTAATTTCGGTTAGTAGAATCCTGACTCTACTTACCTCTTCCTACACCCTTCTCATGCTAATGTGCTGTGTCTCCTATTTGCAGGAAAACTGCAAGATATTTTTACATAGCACAACTTAGCCCAAAGGCATCGAAGCGCTTTAGAAAAGAACCAGATGTTACGCGTTTTAAGGCAAAGGGAGAGTACATGATTTGCCCAGAATCATAGGATGTTGAGCAAGGCTAGGATTCCAACCTGATTCCCGGTTAGAAAGTCAGCAGCGCTAGCCACTATGCCACATCATCTCCCCTTCTCTGGGTTTAAAGTGATTCGACTGAGGATAAGATTGAGGGTAAACTTCAGCTCTCAACCTCTTTACCCACTCCATGACAGTAAAGATGCAGACTTCACAACTAGCCCTTCAACATGATCACTCTCATCCCTGTTGGTTGGACCTTTGCAACACTTCATCTCCTGTGCTCTGCTCCCTTGGACCTCGGTTGTCATTCCACAATCCCATTTCCTAGACATTTGTCTACCTCTGCGTTAAATGTCCACAAAGTGAACCCAGGCGCCTCTGAGGATTTATCTGGCTGAAAGATCTTTGAATTTTAATGTTTGCTCTATCTCAGTAGGATGAGCCTGTGACTGGTGAAGGCACACTTTACGCTCCGTATGGACCACCTTCTGCATATCGCATCCAAAAAGGCTTGAAAATGGTATCGGACTAATGATCGTCTTGCACAGTTTTGCCTGTAGACTTACATACAGCACTCCAATTTCCTAGGGACCGGATTCAACGGTACATAAAATGTTGAGACGGCCAGTGATGGAGATGCATAAACGACTAAGGCTCGGTGGGGGCGGCCGTGGGCCCATCTGGACCTTCACTGAAACCTGTGCCTCCCTCCTCTTGCCGGGAGCTGGAAATTGAGCTGTAAGGACACAGAGGAGCCACTAGTCCATTCCACGCTGGCGGAGGTACCGAAGTGCAGCCCTCAACATGAAGCATGAAGTTCAGAGGGAAATTATTGATGCAGCCTGACCCTTAGATGGTGGCCGTTCGCCAGGATACAGCGAACGCCACAACCTTCGCCTAGGTGAGCGACGGGGAGCTTGGCTGCGCCACGGGGGCAGCATTCTCTGTCCCATACTTTAGCCTACAAAACGGGGCCCCTCTACTCCAGCGTGTCCCACTGAAAGAAACCTATCCAGAGCGGGTAGCCTGACTCCAACATGGCGACCGCTTTTGATCAATAATAGCCGACAACTCCTGCAATACAATGTGGTGCAACAGGAACCTCTGATCTTGTACATAGCCTTTGGATACCGGCCTCTCACTGCTGTTAGGCCTTAGGGAGTACCCAAACCTGCCTGACTTCAGGATGACGCCAGGTGCTGATTTCCAAGTGAGAGTCATCAGCTTTAGGTCAGGAGGAGAGATGACTAGTGATGGATAATGCCCATGCTGCACAGAGGGTATAAATACTACAACAAGTTGAGTGGTCATCGACCTGACCTCGTGCATTTTTCCCATCCCACCACCCCTATCCGGTTCACCCTTCTAACATTTAATCTGTGAACTTGCCACTAATAGTGGAGACCAAGCACTTTGGCGGATGGAGCTACCTCAATTGATGCAGAAGAGATGGGCTATGGACCTCCCCCTCAACCTTCACCTACCCCCCTGGACATTGGACAGTCAATTTCCTTCGGCCCCCCGCCGTATCTCACTTCTCGTTTCCCTTTTACCCTTACTCTCCTTACCCTCCCTCGCGCCATTAATCTTGTCTTATATGCTAGTTAAATGTGTTGAACTACCAATGTAACCTGCACCTGATTTAACCTAGAGACCTAGCCATATGACTGATGCCCGATGGTGCTACCCTGTGAGCTAAAGGGGAGACTGGCTGTGGACTCCCTCCTCGACCGTCACTTAACCATTGAGCAGATTTTCCCTTCGTCTCTTCAACCCGTCTACCCCCTCTTCCTCTCCCTTCTCAATCCCCCTTTGCCCCTATCCGCTCTATTTCTCTTCCCTTCTCGCTCTTCAATTTGTCGCATATATGTATCTATACCCTCCTACCCTTCTTAGATCCATTTACTTCATCTTCTATCCTCCTGAAATGTTCTTCTAGTATTTGATTTAATCGTGTAACTGATGTCATTTTGTTATTTATGTTGAACCTTATGTATAGCACTCCCCCCCCGAGCCCCCCACCCCCCCCACCCGTCCGCTGCACAGGCACCCCCCGTCCTTCAAAGCCCAACTTTCCCTTATCGGCCTCCATGAGTGTGCCTCTTGCCAAAGCACTCCCTCTCCCCTTGTTGGGGAGGGTTCCAGTAGTATTGTCTCGGAGTCTCAGAGTCCCCTCTGAGAGAGTCCACTGTGGTAGGGATCTCACACATAATGGAAATAGGCCTTAATTGGCCTCCTTGAATGTGCCCCTTGCCAAAGCACTCCCTCTCCCCTTGTTGGGGAAGGATCCTAGCACTCCAGCCCTGGAATCTCAGATACCCCTCTGAGAGAGTCCACAGTGTTGAGGGATTCTTCACTTAGCGGGGGTCTGGGATAGTTCCCTTTATCTCTGTATGGCACCCCTTGCCAAAAGCACTCCCTCTCCCCTTTTTTGGGGAAGGATCCAGTATGTTGGCTTTGGAGTCTCATAAACCCCTGTGAGAGAGTCCACTGCGTAAAGGGAACCTCTCGCTACAGAGATAGGGAAATGATACAACTTCCCCTGGGATCCCAACTTACTGGACTTTGGACGCAGCTTTGACTCGGTTTGTGTCCCCGTCACCCTCCCCCTCCTCTTTCCATGCTGTGTCTCTCACCCTCCCCTCCTTCACTCTCTGTCTACCTCCCCTGCTCCTACCCCTCCCCTGAATCTCAGCTCTTGCTTGCTTTTTCCCTTACGTATATATAATTATTGTCTATCTTGCCCTTGCATGTAACTATGTTGCCATGCTCTAACAACTGTGTAACCTTTCGATGTAACCTGCAACTATGGTCTGATACTCATGTAAAGCGCTCTGATACCACCGGGTCTAGCCAGCGCTATATAAAACCTTTTAAATAAATAAAATAAATAAATGGTCTATGAAGCGAAGGCTTCAGGTAGATGAAAGCCTTCCTGAAGTGTTTACCCTACACTGCAGTCAAAACAATGGCTTAATGTGCAATAGTTGTGAGGTCTGGACTGCAGGACAGGACTTGTCAGGGCCAGAAGAGGCAACAAAGGCACAGTGCACAAAGCGAGGCTTTGTGTGGGCAGACACGTCCATGCACCTTCGGAAACCAATGTAAGCGCTTCTTTTGTGTCGCAGGAAGAGCATTCACATTGTGAGCATTGCATTTCACATTCAAAAACAGACACATTTCTGCTATGTTTGTAAAACATGCCTATAAAGCGGTTTTCAATCTTTCATAGCTGCCAGGTTTTCAGGTTGTTTATGAGTGACGTTTGCAGGCTGGCGGTGCATTTATGACTGATATTTTGCCTTGTGTGTGACAGTTTCACTGACACGCTATAATGAGTTCAAGAAAGCTGCTTTTTCATTTAATGAGGGAAATAGCAGAAAAGGCCCGTATTTTGTCAAATGTGATGAGCCTGAATCTGCCTTGGTGCAATGCTGCTGAGGTTTTGAAGTCACCATCTCTGTAATTACTGGACATAGGCCACCTGGCACCTATTTCGCCCAAATATATACATCTGGGCCCGGTGCTGATGAAGGGTTTTAGAACACTATTGATGGTTAGTGACACTCTTCCAAAGCAAACACACACAGCAGCAGTCAGTGATTACCCCACTAACGGGAAATCCTCGGATTTCTGTCAAAATAGGTAAAAACAGAAGAAACCACTGGCAGCATCTCGTATGCAATACTAGCCCTATGGAGAAGTAAAATGAACCAAAGGATTCGCCACCAGACTCAGCACTCCGTTCAGAAACCAGAAGACTATGCATCGGTGCCCCCACTACATCTGGTTTCAGGCATGTCCTCGCAAATGAACCAAGATGTGAGGGACAATCCAGTCTTCCCTTTTCTGTTGCACACCAGGACTCTGTTGACATCATCTCATCTTCTGTCTCCCTCTTTCAATTTCAAATACATATTTCTCTCTTCTTTTGTGGTCTCTTTCCTTCCCACTTTCTCTCCCACCCTTCACTCTCACTCTGCCAAACTATCATCTTGTGTTTTCCTCATTCTTCCTTTGTCTGTATCATCTTTCTCAATCTTTCTCTTTTACAACATTTGTTTACTTCATCCTCTTTTCTCTGGTTATCTCTTATCTGTCCCTCCTTTCTCCTTTTACCGCTTGCACCACACTTCACATCTTTCTGCCTTCATACTATGTTTGTCTCTCACCTCCCATCCTGGTTATTGTTCCTTGTGTCTCTTACAGCTAGATGCATCAAACAAAAATCCGCTCGCAAAGGGGCAAATTCTCAGATTCAGCCCCTTTGCCACCGGGATTTTTGCATTTGGGATGCATCATCCCAAATGCAAAAATCGCAAATTGCGAAATCGCTAAATTGCGATTATTTGCATTTAAGGAATCTCAAATTGAGATTCCTTAAATGCAATCCATGAAAGTTTTAAAAACAGAGAATTCGCTAATAGGGCACGCAAATTACCATGAAGTACAACTTCATGGTAATTTGCAAAAACTTGGAAAAATGCACTAAAGTGCACTTTTCAAAGTTTCATATTGCGCATACACATGCTCTAAGGGCATGTGTGTGCGCAACATATGTGCACAGATCAATTTCAGGGGGTGCATCAGGGTGTCCTTTGGACACCCCTGCACCCTTGAAATCGCAATCTCAATATGCGAATCGCTAATTGCGATTCGCAAATTGAGATTGTCTTCCCATTCATTCCTATGGGCCTCTAGGCCCATAGGAATGAATGGGGAGGTATTTCTTAATTGCGACTCGCAATTTGCGAGTCGCAATTAAGGAATTCTAAGAAATCGCTATTTTTTAAGTGATCTCTTGATGCATTCCATTTTGCTATTCCTTAATAGCGAATCTGTATTTTTCGCTATTAAGGAATTGCAAAATGGGTTGTTGATGCATCTGGGGGTTAGTCTCCTTCCATCTAACATGGCCCTTTTCACATAGAGAGGGCTTTCATCAAGCAATTATGAAATGAAATGAAATACCAGTATTTGTAAAGTGCACAGCTACCTCCGAAGTGGTGTCCCGGCGCTGGGGGCCCTTGGGAAGATTAAGCGAGCTATTGCCCAGAGTCACATGGTGCTGGGCTAACCTGCCGCTGGCACCGTGGATAGAACCGTGCACCCCATGGACGGAGTCAGACACCCCGGCCGCTGCCCCACACCTCTTCCCTTACTAGAGTCCACCTCAAGGAGAAGTGACAAAGGAAAGGAGCTCCAAATAGATGACAGTTTAGCATAAAGGGCCATATCCAAACCAATTGTAGTTGAACATAGAGAGTTTGGAATGGCTTCAGGAGGTGGCCCTCAGCATCTTGTTGCAGAATATGGCTACATGTATCTGGACGGTTATGGCAGCGCACTCCCATGCAGGGTCATATATGAACAAGGTAGGGGGGGTAAATTGACCCTCTACTTAACCAGAGAAGCCATTATGCACTCATTGTAGCATGTACAATATGTTGGTAATAGACGCATGGAATAGACACTGCAAGGATAAGAGGAACCATATGGGGCATCATGAGCCATGGAGGGATCCCACAAAGGCGAGAGCAACATGTTTGGCTATACTGCCTATTTTTGTGATGAAAGTCCACTTTGTGCCACATATGACCTCAAACAGGTCTCAAACAGAGCCTCAAGCATTCAGTGGGGGCGCCCATTGTGGTAATCCAATAAAAGAGGAGGCAAAATGGACCCGGTGAGCTATTATCAGAACCTCCGCTTTTAATCTGTCGAGGTGGGGGTAGTTTACTCACTAAGCGAGGCCCCGTCTTTGATACAGCAGGTATTCCTAGAGCAATAGATTAACTAATATGAACCTGAGAGTCATCAGCACGCATGTGCTACGTACTGAAGACAAAGCGATATGGGAACATTTGTTAGGGCACGCAACGGGTCGCTCAGGTGGTCTTGGACAAAACAGGGAGTTTCATCTTTTATTTTGATTTGAATGAACGGACTCTCTGGATTGTTGGTTCCTCAGTTGCTCAGGAGGCCTCCAACTGAGTGAAAAGAATGTTTAGTCTACCTTGCAAATGGACAAAGGCCGGTTGAAGAAGGGTCAAGGCATATGGTCCATATACTGATCAGTTCTCCCCCTAATGTTCATCAAGGTAATTATGATCCGCCTAACTGAAGCCCAACTGGAAATTATTGATAAGCTTGTGGACAAAGTTGTGATGGTTTTTTAATAAGAAGCTGGTTTCACTCTAAGCCACATAACATCAATCAAGCTGAACACTCCAGTGATAACACATCAACGTGCTGGCTTCATCATTTCACAAGTATCATGTTAGTCTAAGGTTATCTGTGGCCAACACAAATGCTGCCTTCTTATTTCAAACCATAAAGTACCTTGTAACACTACTCAGTGAAGTAAAAGTAATGTGATTCTCTACGATTTTGGAATTCATCTTAGTCCAACACTGTTAACAGATGTTCAGTGGCTAGGCGGTCTGAAAATCCCACCTTTCATAATGTTTCTTGTATTAAATCAATCTTCTGATTAAGTTAATCTGTTAGGAAGTCAGCTTTCAATTGGTTTAACTTTTGCTCTGCTACAAGTCAAGAACCAAGAGATGTTGAACCACGCCCTTGAGAAAACTAATTTCGGAACTGCTGCTTAAAGTACGATTGTCAGTCCAGATGTGGAAACAGCCAATAGTATTGCCACTTAACGGATGTATGACGTTACAACGCATGCTTTTACCAGGCATGCCTTTACAACGCAGTTTTTACAACGCATGCCTTTACAACGCATAGTGCTTTGGGGAGCTGGATAGTGAATAGTTTAATTTACTATTCGAACTCCAGTCCCCGTGGATAGTAGGGAAGGTGTTGGATAGTAAATTAAACCTATTCCCTATCCTAGAGCGCCCCCCAGCGCAATGCGTTGTAATGGTTTGCGTTGTAAAAGTTGCGTCGTAAAGGCACTGCGTGGTAAAAGTTGTGTTGTAAAGGATGTTTCCCCCACTTAACATGTGTTAGGGTAAAATATGGGCAATTTTCGCAATGAAGAAATTATGTGCCATAGTTCATGATAAGGAGTACATTTGATAGGATATGGCTCCTGTTTGTAACACAGATGAAGAGGGCCCAGATAGTTGTGTAGTGGGCTGGGGTCCATCAGCTATGTTCAGATGTGCTTAGACTTTCCCACATCTGTGATCTTACCTCCCCGCTCAGAGACAATTATGACCCATTTTCAATTACCCCAGCAACCATGGTCCTTCCATAAAGCTACGCAGGTAATGGACACCTTTGGGGAACTCCAAGTGAAGTTGCCCAAATTGGTTCTATTCCCAGTTTAATGTGAAGTGCATGCCTCTGAATGGGCTTTGCAGCTCAGGGTTGAGTGAGAAGACTTAAAGTATGTGGGTAGTAACATATCACACAACAAAGAAATATGCTGGTCACTCAAACCACTTCCTGTAAACTCAGTCTATTACAAATTAGTCGGTTCAACTGCAAAAAAGCCGCTAAGGTAAGCATTCATTCTTTCTTTTTCATTTCTTCATTTTCCCGACATTCCTCATCTCGGATTCAATACCTAATTTGACACTTCTCCTCTTTGAGGCCTTTATCATTCTGCATTAGAGGCACAAATTCGCCCCCAAATCTTGATTCTCTCACCTCTGCCTCCATTGGCATCTCAGATCCTTGAGTGAATATTCCATGCAGCTCCTTATATCCTCCTGGTCCTAGTCCGACCATCAGCTGGCAATCTAGCAATCAGTCAAGAGTGTAATAGCTGGACTAACTTTAACACGTGCTGCCGGCCCAGATAATCTACCTGCAGTCAGTATAAAATCTAACCCAGACTGGTGGGCAGATTTCTTCTCAAATATGTTTTTGAGGATACTAAATACAGGAATTGTGCCAGATAGTTTGAAAGGGGCTATCATTAGAACAATACATAAAAAAGGTGATGTAAAGTCCCCTAACAATTATCGCCTAATAAACCTCCTGGGTATTGGGGGGAAAGTATTCTCCAAAGTAATGCTAGGTCTGCTGAAAGATTGGCCAGAAGATAACTTGATAGTAGCCCCAGAACAGGGTGGATTTAAAGAAGGGCATTCAACGGTGGACCCCCGTTTTGCTCTCTGGGCGGTCGCGTGGAAGTCGATAGGGTATAGGGGTAATTTATTCTGCTGCTTTGTGGACTTCCGCGTGGCATTTGACCTTGTGGGTAGGGAGGAGCTGTGGTAAACCTTGGTAAGTTACAAAATACACAGTGATCTGCTAGCCCTTATACAGGCCTTACACGCAGATAACTGGGCCCAGGTAATCTTGGATAAGGAGGGAGGATTGTCTGGGATGATCCAGATTGGAAATGGCATGCGGCAGGGGTGCGTATTAGCCCCTTTGTTTTTTTCCCTGTTCATAGCTGACTTACCCCAGAAATTAAGAGGTCAGAGGGGCTAGCCCAAAATTAGGAGGTAACCATATATCCTGCCTGCTATATGCAAATGACCTGGTGATTGTGGACCAGACAGAGATTGGTCTTCAGTGAAAATTAAACATTTTTAACGAATACTGCTTAAATAAAAAATTAGTAGTGAACATGGAGAAGACCAAAATAATATGTTTCGGGAGAAGCAAGATTAGGTTCCCTTGGTGTCTTGGCACAGAATTACTCGAGAGGGTAACAGAGTATAGATACCTGGGAATATGGTTTATGAGCAACCTGAAATGGTATACCAATCTGGAAGCTTTAAAAATGAGGGCATCAGCTTCTGTGAAGGGTCTAAAAAGCTTCAATAGTGTTTATGGTAAAATGTCAGATAGGCCGGTTATACAGGCCTACCTAGCTATGGTCCCCGCACAATTTCTATTCGGGGCAGAGGTACTTTTTCTAAGTGGGAAAAAATGTTGGGAAATATCCTAAAAAGCTTGTTCTCGTTGCCAAAATCATCAATGGTACAAGCAGCAAGACTAGAATTACCTCTTGGGCAGTAACCGCCAGTATGGCCCGAATACGTTTTTGGCAGCGCCTAGGGTCAGGGGAGCCCCCAAAAATTTACCAGTGGTGTAGAGGCAAAATTGCCATTAGTGAGCTGTCCTGGGCGAAAGAAACAAGAGCCCTATTAAGAGAAGTGTATGGAGTGCTGGGATTAAAGTTATGCCCACAGCTAGGACATGCAATAATAGGCAAAAAAGAACAAAAGACACTGGGTTCCGACATGTCCTGTATATATGACCGAGAGTATCTCGTGCGGAAAACATCGGTGTCCCATGTGACCCAGGCTTGGGAATCACAAGAACATTAGTATCCCTATTTAGACAGGTTACCGAACTACCGTCTAAGACGTGAGGTACTAAAAGTGCGAATTGGGATAAACCCTTGCTACACAAATAATGGGGTTAAAAATATCATGATAAATAGTGATGGCAACTGTACTCCCCTGTGATACTGTACATATTTTACTAGACTGTACAATGATTTTAGATATACGAAAGGAGATTTTATGCCTGATATTAAAAAAATATAGGATTATGAATAGGACGCAAGCTGCTAACCTTCTAGTGGAATTGACAAACTTAGATATTAGCCTGTGCTTTGGGGAAATTTATGAGCAAAATTAGGGTGTTTCTCCAGTGTACAGAGTAACAAGTGCAAGTAGTTCCCTTAGTATAAAATGAGATTGCGTTTTTAAAGGTTAATAGTAATGTACGTATTTTATTGAAAGGAAAGGATATATATGTATGAACTATGGTGATTTTAATAATTTTAGGAGGATACTTGATTAGTACCTAAAGGAGCTGCGCTATCTTTTGTGTAATGATTATGTGTTACATTTTCTATGATTTTATCATGTTTATGTTTTTAAAAAGGTTTATAAAATGTAAAGTGTATACTTTTATGGTTGTAACAAACCAAATAAAGATTTATTGACTGACTGACGGACAGTCTCTCCCTTCTTTCTGTTCTTCCACCAATCTACCACTATTTCTACCTCTCAAATCCTTGCACTGGTCCGTAGGACATCTCCAGCGATACAGGATTTATGTCCTCTCAGTTCCTACTTGAGAGGAGGCTGATCTCTTCTGCCACAAACCTTACTGGGAATGTTGCAATTTGGAAAGCAGTCTGAAACTCTCTCGTGATGCAAAAATCCAACCCATAGATACATGCTTAGGTTAGGAAATATGCATTTGTAGATGCTTATACGAGGGCAAGCAGGACAACTCAAGGAAACATATGTTTAATTGAAGACAGCTACTGAGTGTTATGGTACACATTAAATAACAAGGGGTCTTTTCATGTACACATGGTATATGTTATTCCCCTAAGAGCTGATATTTTGGAACAAGAAAAAAAGACATCTTCTGCAGCCTTTCCAAATAGATTTTACAATTCGTTAGTTGTCAACTAGTGCCTATATCTGGAAATAATTTGCTAACAAAATTGGAGCAATGTGTCACGCACAAAGTTTACAATATCCTTGCATTTACTGTGTCCTTTTTTTCTCATAAATGTTGCTTCTGCCTTAAATATAGTGTTTGATAATCAATGATTGAACATTGGAAATGTTTCATTATACAAACACCCAGAGCTCCAGAGGAATCTTATTAAGGCAATATTAACCTGTGTCCCTCATCTCGTGTACAAGGCTGCAATTTTAATATTGGCACCTTCGCCCTGACAGACGGAGCCTACTTGCTATCCGACTACTGTGAAATGTGTGTTACTTGTTTGTGTAGGCTTTTACAGGTCATTGGGGTGGGGGGGGGGGGGGCGGTCACACTTCAAATATAAAGAACAAATGGGCTGCTATAAGTTCAAAGAATGCCGTGTCCAGGGAAGAAACAAACGTGTCCGAAACCTAGCCTCAATAAAAGGGCTAGAACAAGGTCACACATTTCTGGCCAGATAGGGAAGCTGGGATATGAGTCTAGATTTTCTAGTTGCAAAGTAGATAAAGCCACATTTCTTTCCTTTCTCCTTATTTTTTTCTTCACGATATCCATCCTTGCCTCCGTCAGTCCCATTCTCCTTTCTTCCTTTGTTTCAGCATGCCTCTCTCGATTCCCTTTCTTTTAACCCTTTCACCCTATCATTTCTCCCACATTCCACTCTTCCTTTTTCCATTCACTCATTTCTGTCTTTCTTCTTTCTTCCCCAAACCCCTTTTCTCCTTCACTCATCTATTAACTCACTGATAAATTCACTCTTTATTTGATCTAACTTTAACCATGTTATCCCTCTTGTGTCTTTCCTTACAAATCCCTTCCATCATTTATCCTTTCACATATCATTTGCTTCCGTTGTATGTTTCCTTCTTTTCATAATCCCACCCTTCTTCTTGCAGGTCAGATCTTCAGCATAAGCCTAGGAAGCAGCAAGCGATGGAAACTTGAAAGAACTCTACAACATAAGGACACTCTCCGGCAGATACAGCAAGCCTGAAAGGCATGTTAAAGACAAAGATGAGAAGGCAATCATAGGTAACAGCCAACAAACAATGAAGATGGGTAGAGCACTTTGAACTGCTGAATAGTCCTAGGTGGTGAAGTCCGGCCCGTTTGTGGAGCTTGCTGCACTCTGTGGAGTAAGGGTAGTTGCGAAATGTGGAGCAGTTTATCCCTGCTCTCACTCTTCAACATCAAGTTGGCGAGCACAAACTAGAAAAATCCACCACCCAGCGAGATTTCTCAACGCAGGTGGTCAGATTTTTCAATGTAGGTGGTCACTACCGCTTCCGTTGAGAAACCGTCCATTCGCGTTGAGAAAGCTACCGCTCGGGTAGAAAATCTACTCAAGCGGCAAGAAAAGAAGCAGCTCCTTCTTGTGCTGCACATGGTACGGTTTGCACAAGCTCCCATGGCTGAAAATCAGCACGAAAGGCATGACCAAATACACTCCGCCGCTTGCGGAACTCTGCGTAGCGTGGCAGAGTTTTTTGGTCATTCTATAGAGTTCCAAGTAGTGTAACTCCGCAAACTCCACCCAGGCCTACTGCTGAACTAGCCCACACTGAAGTCTCTACAAGACATATAACCAGCTGACAAGGACTTGGCAATTGACTGCAGTAGATCCACAAGGAAGAAATACGGCAAGCCATCAAACATCTGAGAAATGGGACGGCAGCAAGACCCGACAACATTCCTGCAAAGGCACTGAAGGCAGACATTGAAACAACAGTAGACATGCTCTACCCAATATTTGGAAGGATTTGTGAGGAGGAAAGGGTTCTGTCAGAATGGAAGGAGGGATAGATCATCAAGACCCACAACAAAGGTGACCTGAGTAACTGTGCAAACGTGCAGCTATCCACAAGCTCATTCAAGATTGATAAATTCCCACTGTAGTTGGGATACAGCTAAGCAACAACTGCCAACAAGACAGAGTAATTTACATTGAAGCAAGAAAGACCAATGCCTTAGCTGTTTTATATCAGCTATGCTGAAACATGTTTTCCCAAATAAACTCTGTGTAGAGGCCCACTTTAGGGGTCCAGTTCCAAATAAAGTAACACCTTAAAGGTAAACAAAGGCTAGATGTCACAAGAGGTGCCAGCCGGGAAGGGCCAACCTTGAAGGTTCCTATATGATAGAACAGATAATTTAAGCATTCTGCATTCAGCCCGGTAGGCTGCAAGATCAGTCGATATTTTAGTAACCCAATGGGCTGCTATGACCAAGCCTTGAAAGCATATATTCCATATACTTAAAAAAGTGTGTGGTAATATGCACCATATTGGCAATTTATCCTAAGATCGTTCTTTAGAAGGAGCATTTCTCCAAAACCCAGTGTTGAGGGACGGGTTCATTCCAGTATTTCCTTAATTGGTCCAATATATGGCTGATTTGAGCATTTTTTAGACACTTGTTTATTCATGCACTCGATCACTCATCCATTCTAATAAAGCCATGAATCCATCCACTCACTGATTCATGCATTCTCACTAACGCAACCACAATAAAACCCACACAAACTCAATATATACAAAGTAAATTAAAAAAATACACATAGAAAAATAAAACATGTTGCCATCTAAACACAGCAAGAATATGCTTGCAATAACAAACCAAATATAGGAGCAGCTGCCTGTCTCGCCGTGTTATTATACATAGTCTATCGTTTTAAAGTTCCATCATCGTCATCACATTTAGAATCAACATGTTGGCAACCTTGGACTAGTAAAGCAATTATACACTATGGACAGCAGCATCCCATAATGGTCGTCTGGTCTGGAGAAAGTGGCAACATGAGATGCGGCACACTACAGACTAAACGACTGTCAAGTATGTGACCACTTAGCACTGCCTGAGGAGCTGTGCAAGCTACTTAAGAAACATTTACATTTAAAAAAAAGAACAAGCAAAGAAACAAAAGGGCAACTATAAAATGAGGGAATTGAAAACTATAGGACTGGCAAACCAGCCCTGTCACTGAAGTGCACTCATTTTCAGGGGGATGTGCACGTGTGATCCGAAAATGGCCTCATTCACAGGGCAAGAGAGTCAATGACTAATCTTGACTGAAACACTGCCCTCGGCAGTATGCTGCCATGGCTGGAAACAGAATGTAAATGACAGAGAGACCAATGGCAGAAGAGGACTTTCCCAAAGACCCTCTATGTATCTATATGGATAAATATTTATATACATGAAAGCATGATTTCTTTTTGGTTACAAGATCATGGCAGATAGATAAGCCTGACAGCCTTCTGAAAATATTTTAGTAAGAATTATTACAGTGCAAATCTTCTCCTGCCAAGGTTTGTTAAAGAGGCAACCAACACCAGAATCATTCTCTACAAAAGTAATCTGTGAGATTTCATGTAACAAAATACCTGACTGCAGGCTTTAAATAGTGCAAAGCAGTCTACCATTAACGGCCTATTGATTTCAACAGAAGTATTACTAAGTACAAATAAAGCCTACCTCCGTTGTCGTAACTTGTCATAAAACAGATCAGACCTATGGCATCTGAATTATTTTTTCCTAGAGAACCAATCAAGCCTACTTTCTAATTGACTGGCCACCATAGCCAACTCAGGGCTAATGTATCAAGATTAAGCTTTCCAACAAGGCATCATCAGCCAAACAGTCATAAAATTACAAAAGTATGCAAAGTTACAGTTATAAATCAAAATACTATCTCTCCTAACAAGGATTGTTAAAGTGCAAATCTTCTCAACCCGCAGTTTGTGAGAGGGGTAACCAACAATAAAACCCTCGCCAACTGTGTTAATGTGTGAGTTTCCATGCAACAAAATATCGATTTGTAGGCTTTAACACAGAGTTATAATAAGTCACTCTTAAATACATATTGCCTTTAACATATGCTTTTAGCACTAAATATGTCCCTGCCTTCTTCGTACATTTTCATAACAAGCATTAAGGCCTATAACCTTTATTATTGGTTTGCCACCATGACCGACTCAGATGCACCAAGATGGTTATAATCTTTCACACAACGCAACTATCAGGTATACCATACTAAAATTACAAATCTGTACAAAATTGAAGTTCTAAAAACATTACGAGAGCGTAATAAGAATGATCAAAGTGTACAACTTCTATACACATGGTTTGTTTGGCTGGGTCTCCAACACCAAAACTCTTGCCTCCTGGCTTTGTCATAATGTTTCTTAAGGAATAGATCAAAACTATGGAATCTGGCACAACTTTTTCCAACAAACGAAAAAGGACAATAGCCTTTACCATTGCCTTGAAACCATAATCAACAGACCTATAAAAGTGCATATAAAAAGGCAACCATCAGGGTGCTCGGACTGCAAAACAACAAAACATTCCTCATGACTGCCATCCTCTCATCTGTGCTGCTGCCAGAGGAACACCAAAAATGATCTACTTATCCAAGACAGGTTAACAGCATTACAGTGCCATGTGCTTGACCTTGAAAGGAGGTCAAGCTTGATCCTATTTAAGCTTGCTAATTTGTGGTGTTAGTGAGTGTGCGTGGGTATCCATACTGCTGCTGGTACAGGCAGCTAGATAAACAAAATAGTCACAGCTATGTGGTGGGGAAGCATTAGTTCTGTGAAAGCACACATCTTCTACCCAATCAAAACATGTATTCCTGTCCACCGACATGTGGGTGGAGCCAACACCCCTCCCTCAAATACTCCTGAAAGCACCTTTTTAGGTTGATCACAAAAGGTCTGACAACAACTGCACTGTCAAGCTAGCTCTGAACTCTATTAAAGGTGATCATTTCTAACAATGTCTAGTATTGCCCAGAGTCTGGAGGATAACTTATCTCGCTGAGCTATTGATGCGTATTGTTTTCATCCTTAATGTGACCATTACATCTGCATGACCAGAGCATCCCGAGCGTGAGATCATTTCTTTCATCATCTTCCTGCTCCGACATGTTATTTCTTTAGCATCTGCTGCATTGCTAGGCCATTACAGAAACCAGAAAAATATCCCAAATCTAGCTGTCTCACAAACAAAAAAACACTATCTTGAGAAATAGTCTTCCTTGTTACACATCAAAAACAAGACATCGGTGCTGCCTTCCTCCAATAGCATGATATTTCCACTGTACTCAGTGATGCATTTTTTGTTGTTGCGGGATTTGTAGAGCACACTACTGCCCAGAGGCGTCTAGCTGCTAGCTGTTTCAGCAAAGCAGAGCAGAGAGACCACGAAATCACAAAGACCTAAACAGCCAGGTCTTTAAGGCTTTCCTGAAAGCACAGAGATTAGGTGCCGTTTTGATGTAAAGACGTAAGGCATTCCATGCCTTAGATGCTTCCAACACGAAACTCTTGACCCACATCACCTGGCTCGTTTGAACCTGGGTAGTCCAGCTAGCCTGGCATTAGCAGAACGTAGACTTCGGGTGTGAAAATACCACTTGAAGCTCTAAGAAAATCAGGGCTAAGATCATGAAGAGCCTTATAGGCTAGACAGATCACTTTGAAGGTGACTCATTGCTGATAGGAAGCCAGTGCAGGTTTTTGATTTCCTGAGCTACTAAGCGAAATTTGGGAATTTTGAACGGAAGTCTGGCTGCAGCGTTTTGAAGAACTTGTAATTTGTTTATATTGTATTTATGGGTATTGAGAAGTAGGCTATTGCAATAATCTAATTTCAAGAAAATCGGGGGAGTGACTAGAGTTTTTTGCAGTTTATCGGGAATCAGAGGCAAGATCTTTATGATCATTCTGAAGGTGCAAAGGGTGGAGGAGGTGCACTTATTCACCTGATCAGCGAAATTCAGTTTGTCATCGCTAATCAGCCCCCGATTCTGAACTTTATCTACCGAGGCTGGGATAGAGCCCATAATGGCCGGTCAAGCAGAAGGATGATTGGGCTCAAAAAAGTAGGCATTCAGTATTTCCTACATGGAGTTTAGACAGTTTGAGTTCATCCAGAGATGGACACCTACCTGTAGTCGTAGAATCCGACCCAAGTGCCCGCCTCGTCATTTTCAATGGATACGACGATTTGGGTGTCATACGCATAGGAGATCAGGGAAAACCCAATAGTTCTTATCAAATTGGCAAGAGGAGAAACAAATAATAAAAAGAGTAGGGCTAAACGACGACCCCTGGGGGACCACCCAAGGAAAGGAGAAAAGGACAAGAAGCATATTTTTCCAGTTTAACATTTTCTCGCGATCAAGCGAATATGATTTAAGCAGATCCCAGGCCGAGCCCGAGATCCCACAATTAGCCAGCCAGCCTAGCAGCAACTTGTTACTGATGATGTCAAAAGCCAACGAGAGGTCAAGCAGGCTGAGGGCTGCCCCTTTTTCCTAATCCAATACCGGTCTGATCTCTTCAGTTGCCTTGATTAATGCCATCTTGGTGCTATGACTGATTTGAAAGCTGAATTGGGTGGTGTCCAAAAGCTTATTGGATTAAAACATGCCACAAGCTGGTTGTTAATACCCTTTTCAGCATATTTGGCCAGTAAGGGGGCAAGAGATGGGGTGATAGTTAGTGGGATCCTTCTGGTTTAGCAAGGCTTTTTTTTAGGAGAGGAAGCAGTGCTGCTTTCTTCCAGATGGAAGGGAAGATACACCTGATTAAAACATAGCTTGGAAGATAAAAGTTAGTTTGGTCGCAATGACCTCTGCAGAAAGCTTGGCTACATTAGGAAGGCAGGTGTCACAGGGAGAACCAGAAATGGAAGTTCTCAATAAAATAGTAATATCCTCTGTGGATGGAGCAGTAAACTCGTTCAAGATATTAGCTGAGTCAGAGGGCAGGCTGGAGATGTCGTCTGATAAGCAGTCAAAGCGGTATTGTTGGTAAAAATTCCATCCAATGTATGACCGGCCTGATGCGTTGCACCCTGGACTATTTGGTCCAAGCCAAGAGCGCAGAAGGTTTGCAGAGGTATCGGGATCTGATGTGGCCTGCAGGTGAACATTAAACTCACTGAGGACTGTGTAATTGGAGGATAAAATAAATCCCCCCAAAAGGCTGGTTATCTCTTGTGGAAAAATATTCTTAGTACCAGGAGGTCGATAAAGGGCCATGCCTTTGAAAGACTGTTGTTTAATAACCTTAATGACAAAGGAGAGTGTTTAGCAAAAAGAGAGGGCTGGCAGCAGGTGGCATAATGATATGAATAAAAGCCAAAACCCTCTTTCACACAGTATTCCTTTCGGATCCAGTTCCACATCAGTATGCTTACAGAGTCTGCCATGTTCAGAAATTAGAAAGTCGGACTTTAATGAAATTCACAAACAACCTACATGTATATTTTCCAGTGAGACCAAATCTCAGACCCATTACAAACTATTTTACTTAGCTTAGCATCTCCATTTCAAATCATAGTTAATGCTCAAGAATCCATTGATTCCTACCCAGAAGCCAGTATCCATCAGTTGCATGTAAAAGAAACCTCTATAAATACTTGTGCAAACTAGTATGCTTCTCGTAAAGCCGACTGAGGAACACAGCACAGCGTCTTCATAAATTATCAGAATTTCTGGACAACTATCAACGTACTGTATAGATTCATCAATAAGATTTTTTTCGCCGGCCACAATGGTTACTCTTCGGCATGTTCCTTGCAAGTAGTGTCAGGGAAAAAATTCTTGTCTGGACTTTCAAAGGAGGACTATTTCTTCTGTTTATTCAGTAAAAAGGGGTCTATCTTTGGTCCTATTCCAGAATAGTTTTGTACTTAGAGTCGGTTGTATCCTGTAAATTAAAGGCTTTTCCTGAGGAACATTATGAGAGACGTTAATTTAAGAGAGACCCTATTGTGACCTGTCAACGCCTTGCTTCAGGGACAGCATTCAATCAAGGGTGTACCTCTGCGATCAGGACCCACCGTGCTGTAGGGGTACCCTATATTTGAGCTTTCTATACTTAACTGAGTAGCAAAAAAGAAGAAATACTGTCGTCATTCGGACTCCTTCTGTCAAACAGTCTGTCTTTTTCTACACCCTTAACTCTAAATGCAACATTATTCTGAAAATAGAATTTACAAATCTGCTCTCTGCCACTTACACCTGGTAGGAAAAGTACATTTAGTGAAGAAGGATTTCAGGACAGTTGTGCATGCCCTTGTTTTTGTACACATTAAAAGGGGCTGGAGGTGTGGCCAGGTTAGACAGCCGACAGGACAAGCCCTTAGAGAGCTCCATATCCTTACAGGTAGGATCCTATATGACCCGGCCTTTAGATTCAGCTGCTGGTGCCACCCACAGACTAGGGTGCATCTATAACCCTCTTCGATTACTACTGGCGGGTCCCCAACTCTTTGCAGACGCCCCTGCTGCTTTGGAGGTCGGGAGCACCCAGAGGCCTGGCGGGCCGCTCAAGGCAGGCCTGACTGTGTGTCGATTTTTAGCCCTGCGGTAATCTGCCCGGGGGAGCCGATGGTGATGCTAAGTGACTTTGTCCGGGCCCACAGCGATGTGGAGAGAGGGGCTCATGCCCAGCCACTGGTGATCCCTGGGGCCCTGGAGTGGGCCCCCATGGTCGACATGGAGGCCTTCCTCATGGCGACCTCAGCGGCAAGTGCTACATCAGCCCGCCTGGCCCCTCCCCTTGGTGTGATAAGTGTGGGGGAGGCCGGGGGGAGTGGAAGTTGCGAGCCAGCCGTGAGCCTGACAATGTTATACTGCAGGTGTTTCTACCTTGTGTGTGCCACGAGCACCCCAGGTAACGGAAACCCTCTGTTTGCAGCTGAATCCTTTTCTGGATTCACATGCTGTGCATTATTACGCCATCTAGTGTTTGGGTCCAGAATAGTCTTTGTTGGGGTTTTTTTTCCCCTTGTTTGGGGCGTCGTCTACCACTGTTTGGTGCTAGGGCCATCCAGACGGCAGCCCAGGAGTTCCTGTGTGTGATAGCCATCTTCAGATTTTTTTTCCCACTGTTGAGTCTGGAATCAAAGGGAGACTCTCCAAAGACTTGGAAGAAATCCCCGAAAGAATCACAGAATTTCACTAGACACCACCGATCATCGACTATGAACACAAAGGAGAAACCCACAACTTTCGGAACCAAGGGCCACGAAAAGAAGGCACAGGTTTAAATGCGTGGATTAGGCTAAGTCATCCATTTATTGTTGTTTAAAGTCTTACGTGCACTCTTCCATTACACAGATGCGGATGTCATGCATGTTTGATCTCTGTGACACAGTTAATAATAGCGAATGTTGATGTTTTCAATACAGTTTTTAAAATAAATAAATAAATAAATAAATAAAAGGGGGGGAATTGCTACCGTAGCAGATCCTTTTGAACTAATGTGGCCCAATTGCATCTGCCCTTTAATCAGTTGCTTGCCTAGTATTTGGTGCTACCATTCTGGTGGACGTCCACTGGCCTCCTGTAGAGGCCTGAATTGCTTTTCAGATAGCTAGCGTTACATTTAAAGCTCTTCACTTTGATCAATCAATATCTCTAGAAGACTATTTTTAATGGCTCGCTGTGCACGATGGACACAGAATAATTTTGAAAAGCCCTCGACCTCGAAAAAAGAAACATTTGAATCTCCCATCCTTGTGTTGGACCAAATTAACTGCACTCTCCTGGAGGACATTCGTCTAGCTTCTGGATAATTAAACTTTCAGAAGACCAAGAAGTGCATTTATAAATCTAGTTTTATAAATCTAGTTTCCCTACTTTAATTAATGGTATTACTGTATGTCTGGCTTTAAATAACAGATGTTTGTTCTTACAGTTGCTTTGTATTCCTGTGTAGTTAGTTTTGTAAACTGCAAGAGCGCCACTATCTGAATTACATACACTTCATTGTGCCTTTCATTTTTGGGAAGCATAATTGTGAACTGACGAGAGAAGTTAAGTATTAAACTATCTTTCCAACCTACCTTCCTGTTGCAAATCGCTGAGACAGTCCACCAATGTGTACATTTGCACACTGAACAAATAATTTACACTAGAGAACATATTCCAGTTGAATAATTTATGAGACACACAGTTCTGAGTCACCTGGTATTTCCTCCTGTTGGGAAACTATTGGAATAATTTTCAGACTACAGAAATAACATTCAACTGATTGCAGGCTTCACAGTAAGAGCCAAGGGTTGATATTTTCATGTTCATTCCACAGAGAATCAATAAATACTTTCTTATACAAGTGCATAAAATGAAAAAATATATGTTCATCCCACAACAATTTAACTGACCTATTTCCATCAAACTCTCCGATCGCGCTCCACAGATGATACGTGGCATGGGATTGTTTAATATTAACAACTTCTCCCTAACACACATTACGATGCAATAACTACACCAGCTATCACCCTGGTTTGAACATAAACAAAAGCAACAGAAATAACAATTCACATATACTGGCCATAAAAAAGCTAGTACTATCGAGAAACATTTTTAAGTGCGAAATATCATATCTGAAGAACTTTTCTACTCACACTGTGTTAAAATAAAGTTAACACTACGGACCCTGCAGCAGTCCAAACATTCAATTACCACTAATTGGGTGACACCAGTGGTCACCACTCTAATACCAGTTTTGTGATTTTGGAATCTAAATTTCAAGTGAAATGAACATTTTATAAAGTGTAGCAAAATCTCACCATGATGCAGGATGCACAATACATCTAGGTATGTTGATCTTTAACCGTGGAACAAAACTTACCTGTGCAAAAGGGTCATTTGGTTTACTGCCCAGCCTTCCACCATCTGGCACACGAGAGGGACATGGTGAATCCGGATACGAGGACTCCACCCCATGCAGTTTTCTATCCGTGTCAACGTCTTCCCTTGATAAATCGGAGTGCAGGCCGTCCACCTCCATCGGGGTGTGACATCCATTCTCTGGCTCTGAATCTTGGTCTCCTTTACTGTCTTTGTCGTCCTTGTTGGTGGCTGCTCTGGCGATGACGCCAAACTTTCTCGTCCTTTTGCCATTCTGGAGGGCTTTGACACTTGGTTGTGAGGTAGGAGACGCTTTGGGTTCACATATACTGCTATTGTTTGAACTTGAAGGAGGAAGAGGGGCTTTGCGTTTAATGCGGCGCAACATGATCAGGTAGATGGATCCGCCATTCCAACACTGTTCGGCCAGGTAGCTGCAATAAAAGGAGACACATTTTAATTAAAAGGGATTCAGTATGTCTACATACAAAGACTTTGCATAGGAACTCATATGGTGCACTGGGATTTCAAAATACATAATCTCCAATCAATTCACAACACTTGCCAGAAACCATAAAACAGAATATCTGGGATATTCGTACGCAATAAACGTCTTGTTCAGTTGTGAAGAAAACAGCCAAGAAATCTTTCAGGAGTTGACCATCTGTAATGGAGTCTATGTATAACTATACTTCACAGCAGTACTTATGGAAACAAAGAGGGAAAGTACATAAGCCAACATATTGATTTTCTGCAAAAAGTTTACCCCTGCATTTCAGGTCTCATCGTAGGTCTGAAGATGACCCACTCAATGATAAGTGTTTTTTGACATCATGGGAGTCAGGTGGCGAGTGTTGAATTTAAAAACTCAACTCAGAAAGAAGAACACATATCAACACAAGGAAAATGAACTATGGTCTCAAGAGGCAGGCTACTTCTCTATCGATACCCTGACAAACCCCAGTTTCAAATATATGTACATGGCAGGTGCAAAACCATCACAATCACACCGCTGTGTAGGGTAGTTCTTCACTTTTTCCTTTGCACCAACAAAAAAATCAATCAACAAGGCAACATTTGTGAGAAACTGCATTTGCATATGAAATGCTTTCTCTATCTTAAATAATTCTTCTTAGAGTCCCTGCATTCAGTTTTTGTATGCGGAAACAAAATGCACAACTAGCTATCTGTTTGGTTGCCAACACCAGAGGAAGGACGTGCACTTAAACATAAAGAAATGAAGAAAGAGAGCTCTTATTTAGATCTACAACCGAGTTTGTGCTTCTCATATCCTCCAGGCATACTGAAATCCAGAGGCGGCGAGTGCAGCTATGTGATGTCATGCCTCCTCTTTCCATTCATCTATCACTGCATAATGATGCACCGCAGGTGGGCCATGGGACATGCCGCTGGAAAACTACTGGGCCTCGTAAACTAACCGTGCATAGGCTGTAAAGCGCGCCAGCCCTCCTACTTATATTCCAATAACTCCTGCACACATGAGAACATCCCTATGGGTCTAAGAAGGTTTTCCTTTTCCTGGTGTTGGCAGACTCATTTTCAACCTTGGTCATAGATCTGCATGGGAACACTTTCCCTCCACAAATACTTGAAAGCTTGGAAAGTAAAAACAGAGTTTTATGAGCTGCCATAAAACCAGCCCTTTTCACTAGTTCAACATGTTTCTAACCACATCCAGACCAGATAGAAATGCCTCACGCACCTCAAATGTCTCTCAACCACACAGAATTAAATTGTGTAGCAATTCGGCAGAATCGTACTTCCTTTGTGTAGTGGCCTAGGGGTGCAGCCTGAGGAAATCGGTTGCATCTAAAGTGTTTTCGATATGCTGAACTGGTAATCACGTGATTATTTCATACACTCCTACCTTACCTTTCAGGCACCAGACTCACTAGAGCAACAACTCAGTTCAAAAGTAGTTCACAGGAAGTTTATTTAGGGATACAGTACAAAATAACACTATATAAATTAACATCGAACCTCATAAAAAATCACTGAATAACATAAGCATCATAATATGCATAAAGCGATAGACTCCATTAAAACATTAATTTAGTGGACATTACATTCATGATCTATAATTTGTGTTAATGAAGGAATTGCTATAAAGCAAAATAGCGCAACTGCATCAGGAACAAAAAATATAAAGAAATAACTGTCAGCCCTTTAATCCTCGCTAAAAGCAATAGAGGTCAATTCTTCCACTCGCCATCTAACTTCCAAAAAGGAGCTCCTGCTTTGTGTATTTCATTTTAGTTAACTAAGAGGTACCTGCTACAAAAGAAAGTGAGCTTTGTTAACCTGTGACCACTCCTCCACAGATTGTATTCTCATCCCCCCAAAAACACAACTGATGAACTTCTTGGAAAGTCTGTATATTAATACCAAACTGATTTCTTTCAATCCTGGACATACTGCCAAGGGTGTTATTTCTGGATCGCGACTGCACACAAGACATTTCATGTCCTGAGCCTTTTCTAGATGCCACCCACCGATTAGTTAGAAAAAGGTTTTATTGCTTTTTCCACAAGAGATCACATTTTCAAAACTTTTGGTGGACACAGTCACCTGTAAACTTTCCGGACAACCCCCTTAAATACCCACCCAAAGCCCTCCCACTGGGTGACGCCCAAGTGCCAAGAAAGAGTCATATGTCCCCAGCCTTCCAAGTTCCCAGAGGAGTTGAATCTTAAGACCATGGAGGAATCAGTTAGCCCACAGTGAAGTTAAAGTTTGGGAGAAAGTCAAGACTCTATGGTCTTTGATAAAGTAGGAAATAAGTGGGAACATGGTTTCACCTTCGTGAGGCTTCCTTCGTTTACTTTGTATTGTGCTTCTTGGGAGTGAGGTTGGTGTCAATGGTGAATCTGAGTGACATGGCATGGGATGAAAGTTAGGGTTTGAATCCATCACAGTTCATGCTACTGAAAGAGGATTTTGTTTTTACAGTTTGTGATCCTGGTAGAGTTTTTCTACTTCTCAACTAATTGTCCCACCACCTTAACTACACTCAGGGTCGAAGAAATGTTTTAAACCAAAGTGGAGCTTACATTTTGAACAGAAACATGAAAATGTTGATAGTTGATATTCACCTTGAAGAAGTTAAATATTAAATATTAAGTGATAAAACTATTAAGTGGTGTATATTGCTGTCAAAATAACCAAAAGGATGAGGTTATGTACACCATAGAATTGAAAAGTATATATTAACACTCTAGCCTGTTAGCAAAAAAAGCAGAGGTTAAGTTGCGGCTCAGAGACACTAAAACATTAATTGGTTTCCTACTAGAACCACCACCAATACAGCAGCCTAGAAAACCTCCTCAATCACTTGGGGCCTGATTTACATTTTGGCAGACGATTATAAATCCAAAAATATTCAATGGGATTTATATTTTGGCGGAAGAGGTATCCATCATCATTGTGATGGAGTAACACGTCCGTCGAAATCTAAATCAAGGCATGAGCACAAAATGTGCATGAAGTATCATCTTCCTGCAGTTACTGAACTTTATGTGTGCAGTGGGCATGCGCCACCTCTAACAACAGCAAGATGGGTTAGTGAGTGTAGTCCTCAATGCAGACAACTGTGCATGCGCCCCCTAAAGAAGGCAGGACAAGCCAATCATCCTTCCAATGTTGACAAATCCTTGGGTTGCAATACAGTAACCCTGAATAAATCAATATCACATTGTAGCTAAAGACACCAGATTAGGCACTGATAGTTATAAAGTGCAAATCTTGCTAGGAAGGAATGAAGAGCTTTACATTGCATGGGGTGTTAGAAGTTGATAGACAAAACTGTGCACATTAAGTGGGGATTGCACAAGTATATTTCTCAAATCAGTTTTAGGTTTCGCCTCGCGATCCGCTGCGCAGCAGCGTTCGCGCAGGGCGAAAACATTTGTTTACCAGTATGGCTGTTCGTCCCGCCTCTGTTTCCCATTGGTTAGCTCCATAAATGGAGGCTCGCCATTGGAAAACAGAGGCGTCAGTCATTTTGCGAGGCGACTCGTGGGCGTTTCTGAGAATTTTTCTCATCCGGCCCCTTTTGTCACGTCAGTGCGGCGGTGGGCGGGGTTTATTTTTTTGTTCGTAGAGGTTTCTTTTCGTCATTCCGCGGCCGACCGCCGCCGGAGGAAGTCCAGGTACAGGTGAGTGCTTTGCGTGTGCCCGTTCGTTCCCGCAACCCCCTCCCACTGTCTGTCTTCCCGTTCCTGCCCCCCTCCCGCTGTTCGTGTCCCCATTCCCGCCCCCCCTCCCGCTGTCCGTTCCCGCCCCCCCTTCCTCTGTCCGTGTGCCCGTAGGTGCTTGTTCATCCTGGTCTTTTTTTGCCCACAGCCCTTTGCCCCATTCTGCACTCCACCATAACGTCCCCGTATTTTCCCCTCTTTAAAAGCAGCTGATGGCTTTATAGTTTTCTGCTTAAAGAGAGCCTCAGACTAGATAACCACCATCTTCACTCCCTCCTATCCCCCCCTCCCTCCCTGATCACCGAGCAAGGCAAATTCCGAAGTCTCCTGGTGTGTGACGCTTGGCCAGCACTCCATCACAACAGGCTATTGGGACGTGTGGTGTGTCTGCCCACCCCCCTCCCGCTGTCCATGTGTCTGCCCGCCCCCCTCCCACTGTCCGTGTGCCTGCCCGCCCCCTCCCGCTGTCCGTGTGCATGCCCGCCCTCCCTCCCACTGTCCGTGTACGCGCCCCCCTCCCGCTGTCCGTGTGTCCATGGGCATCTGGCTTCACTTTCAGATGAGTGCACTGTGTGATTCAGGACTGCTCTGTAAGACCTGCCCTCACGAGAGATCATCAACGTTATGTGGTAAGGACGCTGACATAATCACTCCTTCACGTTCTTCTAACACTCAAAAACAATTAGCCCGTTGCTAGGCCTAAAATTCAACAGAGATGCTCCTTTTTATTAGACATGCCTCTCAACTACCCAAAGCGATCATCATGCATGCCCTCGTAATCGCCCAACAAACGCCGCATAATAAGCATATCACCCTGCCAACTTCCAGCAGTCTCTGAACAGTCAAACATAATAATCTCCTCACCCCATTGCACTCACCAGTGTGACATGTCCCCAGTTTCTCCCCAGCACGGAAGGAATTTCCCAGAAACGCCAGGCCAGCACTCCATCACAACAGGCTATTGGGACGTGTGGTGTGTCTGCCCGCCCCCTCCCGCTGTCAGTGTGTCTGCCTGCCCCCCTCCCGCTGTCCGTGTGTCTGCACGCCCCACTCCCGCTGTCCGTGTGTCTGCCCGCCCCCTCCCGCTGTCCGTGTGCCTGCCCGCCCCTCCCGCTGTCCGTGTGTCTGCCCACCCCCTCCCGCTGTCCGTGTGCCTGCCCGCCCCCTCCCGCTGTCCGTGTGCCTGCCCGCACCCCCTCCCACTGTCCGTGTGCCCGCCCCCCTCCCGCTGTCCGTGAGTTCATGGGCATCTGGCTTCACTTTCACATGAGTGTACTGTGTGATTCAGGACTGCTCTGTAAGATTATCACGGAAGGCACTGGGTGTATTCTGTGAACATTTGAATCACGTAGAAATGGCACTTCCTTATAACGTATGTAAATTGATGACAACCATTGTCAAAGTTAACACTAGTCCGGACTGTTGTAAAGTCGGAACTCGGAAGATTTTATCACACGTCACCAGCGCTCAAAGAACAGGTACAGCGAAGAGGTGCAAGCTTCCCACCCTTGGAAAAGGTTAGGCAGAAGGAGCTTCTTTACGTGGGCCCACCTATCGCAAACATCAAGCAAGCTTCCCTCTGGCACACTGAACAGGCGCAGGCTCGCTGTCCACGGTACAAGCTTCTCTCAGGACACATACGAGTGGACAAGACAGAAAGTTCACAGAGGGAGCAGAGGCAGAGCCAGGGGGCTGGCTTGACTCTATAAGCCAAAACACGAGCCGAGTCATAAAAGGTTATGCATGTAAAATACACAGCAAAAGTCTTGTAGAAACGCGATAAAGACTTTCAGGTTAATATTTTAATTCTACGAGCGAACCGAGGTGTCAATTTCTCATGTGCACTGTATACATGGCCACCGCTGTTATATGTGGAACATTATCTATCAAACCACATGCGTGTGTTTTTTATATAGCATGCACCCAAGTATCAAGTTTAAGTTTATTGTTTAGTTATTTAAAACCATAAAATTTGTGGCAAAGAAAACCGATCTCAACTACATTTATCAGATAGAACAGATTACTTTGAATGCACATGATCCTGACTGGCCTTAACACAATATATTCAGACCTTTCATTCTTGATTTCGCATTCCTACATAACTAAAGTGCCATTGTGCATTATAAAAATAGTTAGTTCCTAATCCTTAGCAACACCTAATACTTCACAATCAATTGTACGACCTATTAAACCTTATTTAAACCTGAAAACAATAGGAAGCTTTCTTCTGCAAAGGAGACAAAAGAATGTGCAATAGGAGACATTTCGACCGCCTGAATATATTGCATGGAAGTAAAGGCTGGGCACACAATCAAAATCTGACATTTTGCTTAAGTGCCTATGTGCATTACATAACTCATCCTGCTGTTTCAATGTTCTTGGCCGAGTACTTTCTTGCCCTTACAGAACGTTTTAAAATACACAGTCAGCATTAAAGCCTTAGTTACGGGAGCGGGTGTGGCATAACCGCTAGAGCGGTGGACCACGAACCTGGGGAACCCGGTTCGAGGCTCACCAGAGAGGATCAACATTTTGTCTGCCTCTCTCTGCATGCTACAGAATATCGTTGTGTACATTTACACGCCTGGGGTATTAGGGGTGCTTGACGAGAATCTCTCACTACTTCAAGCATTAAATATTGGAGCAAACGGGACGCTCTGCAGCCCTCTTCTACCGGCAGCAGTTTACATTTTCTAGAAAAACCTTTTTTGGAGACTTGCATGTGCCGACAATCATTACGTTTTATATTTGAAATTCTTTGATGTCGGATGTCATTCGGTGCTGTAAAGATATAAGATAAGGTTTCTCCACAGTACTGTAATCACCAGTAAAAACGCAAAGCTTAATAGTGCCTAATAATTCCATCTTCCCGCTTGTCTATAATGCTTGCATTTGATTATGGGGCCATCACGTTTCTCACTTCCTGCGAGGATCCTTTAACTGAAGGTCCGAGAGAGCTTCTAAAAGACAGGAACACTTTGGCATATTAAGCGTCTGCTGCTTGTTTATTTTTCATGTGTGCTTATTTGCATAGTGCATAAACCTTCAAGTGCACATCTTAACGTTTTTGAGTTATGTTGCTAGCTGGTGAAGGCTTCTTCCGCGGTAACTCCTTGTAGATCATGGAAATATGTGCTGTGGTCTGTAAAACTATCTAATCCCTGTAGCAATTCAGGTGATCAGTGAAATTTGCCTGCAGGTTGCATGTTTACATCTGCGAGTTAATGTGCCTCCTGTAAAGATCTGCTTGGTACCCTGAGGTAGCCGATTCAGGCTTTCATCCTTCAGCAGTGGATAACTTGTATCATAAGTTAGGTAATGATAACAAACTAGGGAATTAAGTTTCTGCGTTCGCTCTAAAAATTAATTTTATTCGTTTTTGTGTAACACTTTTAAATAACTTCATGTGTTTCATCTAGAAATGGGGGCACCTTTCCAAAAGGCTAGGAGGGTCGAAATATGCGATTGGCTAAGCGTATTGACGGAAACCAGTAGTCGATAGTTTGCAATTAAAATTTCAAACATTGCACAGCTCTACAAATCATTACGTTTTATATTTGAAATTCTTTGAGGTCGGATGTCATTCGGTGTGTGGCTCAGGGTGTATGTATGTGGGTATGGGTGTGTGTGTGGCTCTTAGTGTATGTGTGTGGCTGACTCTGGGTGTGTGTGTGTGGCTGTAATTGCTGTCTGCTGAGCTCATTTATGGGGTACAATAGGTCTCACATTTGCAAGAGATTAAGCTAATGGCAATGTAGAAAACAATGCCATTTATTTATATGTTTTCAAAACCAACACATAAATAATAATTTTGTCATTTGCAATGCCAATAGATCAAACTTTTCAAAAGGCGAAACCATTGCATTGCAAATGCTTGTTATATTTTTAGGCACCGGGAGCTTAAGTGATTTGTGCAGAATCGCCTAGAAAATCTTTTCTTCAGTGTTTCTGCTATTTTGGGAATGTTTATCCACTCTGTCACTTTGAAAACAGGTGTAATACTTCCCTTAGATGGTGTTTAACTCTGAACATTTTCTTGGCGGGAAACTATGCTTAATTAATACACAAAACAAGCATGTTTGTGGGTATTCACTAACTAAAGTTTAGTCAATTCTGGAATGCCTACAACCCCCCCCCCCCCCCTCCACACGATGAGATTAATTCACATGCAAAGTTACGTCACACAAATGCTCACACTGGTGTAATTTTACAAGTGAGTAAACTCATTTAGGAGGGCAAATACATGTTTTATGACAAACAAAGTTGAATCTAAACTTGCAAATGCTGCTACTTGCGCAAATACCTTTGCAGATTAGACCCTGTGTTTTTATTTCTTTAGAGGTGATGACTTGAAACAGGGAAAGGGATTTATTTTCCCAATAATGAAACAGATTCGTTCAAATAGGTTATAAAAGTTGTAATAGGAATCGGTCTCACAGCGACCACGTTCTAACTGTACCCTGCCATTTTTAGGTCTAGCTCGACAGCGCAACTGTCGCCACACCTTATGTGATCAACCTAAAAACGGCGGTGGACAGAAGTACATGTTTTGTTTATGCAGCTGAAGGAGCCATCAGCAGTATGGCTGCCAAGAGAAGGCTCACTAATGTGCATAAAGCATGAAGCTTAAAATGGGGTGGAGCTTGAACTTTCAGGAGCACTGCATAGGCCACTGTTAAAGCGTCTTAGATAAGTAGATCATTTATGGTGTGTTTCTTCTGGCAGCAGCTCAGATCCCCTTCCCTTGGGTCTGGTGGTTTAGTGGTCTAATGCTTTCACTGTAGGGGCCTGTGTTTGACCTGATGATCACAGGTTCAAATACAGGTGGGTCCACTTTCATCCTTCGGAGGTCGATAAAATGAGTACCATTGAGATTGGTAGCAATAAACATCTGCTATTCAGCGTCAAGATACCCTTTTTGATGAATTTGCGCTTTACAATTAAATTTTATTTATGTTTTCTATCATCAACTACAGACTTTAGAGAACAGTTGTGTTTTTGAGAGCAGTATAAGATGCCCAGGGCTACAGTAATTCCCATGCATTTTTAAGTCTACATTGAAGGAGCAGCCGTCGCTATACATTATGTAATCAGTAAAAAAACGTTCTCACAGTACTAATGAGAGAGGGGCTTAAGCTCCACCCACATTCTAGTTTATGTAAGTAGATAATTACCTGGGGCCAAAGTTGTGTTCTTCCACAAAAAAGTGCTTTTATTGCACTTTATGGCTAGTGAGAAAGCTTGCACTCTACACATCGGGACTGAGTTGGTGATGGCAAACCAATAATAAAACATATAGTTCTGACTGGTGTGCAGGGAAGAGTTATGCCAGATGCCATATTTCTGGTCTGCTTATCAAGAAAACTTATGACAAAGATGTAGGCTCGCTTATGTATTGTGAACAGCATTTGGTAAAGCTAATAGGCCTATAATAGTGGACTGGCATAATACTATGTTACAGGCTGTACACAGGTATTAGGTTACATGTAATCTCACAGACTACCATAGTAAACAAGTCTATTGGTGTTCGAAGCAGAATTGTTTCAAGTTAATGGTTCTTGTTATGCCTTATGAAAAGAGTTGTGTATTATTTTTCCAACTACAATTCTGTAATTGTTTGTAATTTTATTTACTGTGTTTACAATGGTTGCCAATTTTTGCACCCTTTGGTAAGCCTTTGTTGTATACTGTGTAAAGCCAATAGTAAAAGCTATAGGTCTAATCTGTTTACTGGGAGAAGTTCTGTCATATTCCTAGTGTGACTGGTGAGCTTGGCAAAGCAAGTAGTTCTGACTTACTTATTGTGAAAACATGTGTTAAAAGCAAAAGGCTTTTAGGGGTAAATCATGTTTACACTGTGCAAAAGACTGGAGGCTGGACACAAATGAATCACGCAGATTGCTGCAGTAAACAAGGGTTTTAATGACCCACCCAAACGATGGGCATAGATGATTTGCACTATGGCAATCCTCAATAGGCTCTGTTAGCAAGAATTTCATATTGCTTTTTGAGAACTGTAATTTGTTACCTATTTCTAAGGTCATTACTGCAAACCTGATGGTTGCCTTGAGGAAATTATTATGCCCAACAGTAAGTTGGTTATTGTGACATGCCAATGATAAAGGTTATGGGCCTGATTGTTTATTATAATAAGTGCAAAGCTGTACAGCCCATCGGCAGAAGCCATTATGAGATAGTAAAGACCAAACTTATTCCAACTGTTTTGTGCGGTCAATAAGCCTTTCCAGCCAAGATGGATTCCACCTTGGACCAGGTGCAGATTATACGAAAGTGCCCTTTTTGTATGGTCATCCCCCCGCACTTTTGCTCCAATGCTGATGGTTATGACTCCAATAGTGCACTTAAGTCTGCTGCCCTGGCCCCAGTGCCAGAGCTCTCTCCCTAAAACTGTTATGCGTAAATTGGCAACCCCAATTGACAAGGACATTACAGCCCTTATAAGTCCCTAGTATATGGTACCAATAGTATCCAGGGCATGGGTGGAACTGGGTCCCCAGGGCTTGCAGCACTGTTTGTGCCACCAGGCCTGCAATTGCAGACTGCAGAAGCAGTGCAAACTGCTCAAACTCGACTTTGCCCTCACCATATGCGCCAAAGTCAATGCACTATATCTGATATACACCCATAATCTGACTGAAAGGAAAGCTCAGTCCCTCCCCACTCCCAACTATGCACATCCATCATCTGAGAGAGAGGTCTGAAAGGAGAGACCAGTCCCTGCCCACACCCTACTACGCACATCTATTATTATAGAGCGAGGTCTCAGCAAAGAAGCCAGTCCCTCCATTCTTCCTACTACGCACTTACGTCATCTAAGAGGGAGGTCTAAAAGGACAGGACAGTCCCTTCCGACACTCTACTATGCACACTTGTCATCGGAAATAGGGGTCTGAAAGAAGACGTTAGTCCTTCCCCACACCCTGCTATGCACTCCCATCATCTGAGAGAGCATTCTGAAAGGAGCCCAGTTCCTCCAAACACCCTACTGTGCACATTTATCATTACAGAGAGAGATCTCAACAGAGAGGCCAGTCCCTCAGTCCCTCCACATACCCTAAATCACACCCCGTTATCTGAGAGAGAGGTATTAAAGGAGAGCCCAGTCCCTCCCCACAACCTGCTCTGCACACCTATCATTGCAGAGAGGTCTCAGCAGAGAGGCCAGTCCCTCTAGACACCCTACTATGCACAACCGTCATTGCGAGAGTAAAATCACCCCAAAAAAAGATTGCTAGTGACATGTCTTGATATCAGAGTTACAATAAATGAGTAAATAAGCTATTTCTATCAAATATTTATCTGTTTAATAATCACACACATTTCACAAAGATGTTCTAAACTGTTAACCATATCTTGTTTTGTTGCAATAAAAAAACATTATTTTACCAAAATAATGTCTGAACACAACATATATCATTAAGTCATTCTACGACACATACACTCACAAAGAAGTCTAGACATTCACTGAAAAATCCAAAGGTTAATGTAGCGTTAAAGTTAGGTGAAAAAAAATCTTTTTTTTTTAAACCTTTAGAAATTCACTGAAAAATCAAAGGTTAAACTAATGTTATAGTTAAGTGAATTTCTCAGTGACATTAACATTTTAAACCTAAAACAAAAGCACAGAAATGTAGCAGTCAGTTAACAGCACTAACTATTACTTGCGTACCCGCCATGTACTGCTTAAAACCTCATATATGACATCATTCATGACATCTCAAATGACATCCTTAAAGACATCACTGATGCCATCATCCAAGTTTCTTTTGTACACATTACTCTATGGATGGGTATAGCTTTAGAGGTCTAAATGGAAGTACAAACTGCCTCAGAATAATATGAGCCATTATAAATGCCATCACAGAAACAACTCCCTTAGCTGCAGAAAGTATTGGTGGAGCACCACATTGATCCGATACCATACACTTCACTGGCACCATAGTTCACATCAACAATCACCCACAGATATATGGGAAACCCACGTTGGATACTATGTTCAACCTGTAAACACCTGTTCAGAGAAAGCCAAGTTTCTAAAAATACTGAACATCTGTTCCAAAAACAAGGCCCTAGTACGGACTGCTTTTTCCTGCAGCAAACCCCTGACAGTCACCAAACTTACATTGAGAAATGAAGTTGATATAAGTAGAGAAGTGAATACTGTAAACAGTATTCACTCTATGGGATGAGTTTATTCTATACCAGATTTTTTGCAGACAATGAAACTCTCATGACGAATACACTATAGAATAGTAAAAAGTATCTACTAATCACAGTGTGCACCCTTTGCCAAACTTGTCCAAAGAGCAACTATTCACTTGAAATAACCAAGGTATGAAGGTGCTAAGGATCATACCACCTGCAGCCTTCATGCTGTGGAGAAAACTTCACAGATAGCCCATCTTCTGAAGAGAACAAGCATGTGCACATAGGTTAGTACCTGGTGCACATAGTCTTCTATGCTAAGTAGAAATTGCCATGCTGAGATTACTCTATCTATAGATCAAGGCTGCTTACAACATTTAGTATGAAGTACGGAGAATCATTGCCTTGATGTAAACTTTTTCTGCAGTACAAAAAAACTTGTGAGGAACATAATAAACACAAGTCAACTGTCACCTACACACAGTTTCTCTTCAATGCAAACATGTATAATGTATTCAATACCTCTACACAACTATGATGCATTAAGAGCACATGCATTTTGTAAACACTTCCACCCATTAGCTGGACACAGGCTGTACAACATTAGGTAGAAAAGTAATATGGTAGTTACCTGCCACTATGTAAACTATAAAACAAACTTACAAACTCATTGGATGATGCCATCAGTGATGTCATTTGAGATGTCATCAATGATGTCATAAATGATGTCATGAGTGATGTCATATGTGAGGTCATAAGCAGTGCATGGCAGGGGTGCAAGTTCTAGTTAGTGCTGCTAATATAACTGCTGAATTTCAGTGGCTTTTTTAGTTTCAAATGTTAACGTTGTCATTGAGAAATTCACCTGACTATAACATTACTTTAACCTTTGTTTTTATTCTATGAGAAGAAAAAAATATATATATTTATATATATATGTGCAAACAATGTATCCTTGATTGAAAACGCACGCTAAATCACACACACACACACATATATATATATATATATATATATATATATATATATATATACACATACATATATACATACACACATATATATATATACACAAAGAATACCTCTTTTAGCAAAGAAGCGAGAGGACACAGCGGGGAGCTTGACAGGGGTTCTTTATTCATTATTCTTTATACATATATATATGTATATCCAAAGGTTAAAGGGCTAGATCACGCCATGAGTGATGTAATATGGAAGTAATTAGCGGTGCACAGCGAGGAGGATGTCAGAGAAATGCGGTTTCAAGACAGTCCATCCTTTGAGTAAAAAATAATAACAATTATATGCAATAAAAAAAGACTTACTTCTACAGCCAGAACAAATAGCATCATTTTGTTTACAAAATGTCACACCATGTATTGAGTGCAGGCAAATGAACCCTCCAACAGAGAACCGGTTTTCCAACGTTCACATTCCCATCACTTTCTCTGGAGCCACTCTAGGTTGACAGCAGCAAGGGTGCTGACAGGAGAACAATGCAAGGGCTCAGAGGCGATAAAGTAGTCCCAGGGGCATCCCTCCGCACTCAATGCACGTCCCGGGCGAACGGCTTCCCACAACGGGGCCCATCCAAGGCAGCGGCGGATGAACACCACTATTAGACTAGAATGCGACTTTGATCATTTCTTGCGTTTTCGTCGGCTTGATTCCCGACAATTAAGAGCCTATTCATCTCCATGTTGGGATGACGTGCAGCATCCGAAAGCGAGGCTTTGTTTCATGCCAGGTGCAGAATGCTGATAAACAAGCAGCGGGATTACTGGGAGCGGAAGCAGATGTTTGGCCTAGTGGAGAGGCCGCGGACTTGTCACATAGGTGTTCATGCATTGTATTTTAGAGCAGCAGTGAAAGCCGGCTTGACCACGTCGCCACCTGCTCTTATTAACCGTGTAATCCATGTGACCCGTAAGAGTAGCGAGGAGGTGAGGGATTTCCAAAGTTTACTTATATCCACGGAGTTACGGGCAGACAGAAGTTTGAGGCTCCCACGAACAACAAGAACGGGAAGCCTGAAGGAGCGTCTTCGGACCACAGAAACAGGATGGCTGTTGACACTAAAAGAAAGAGAAGAAAGACGGCGAAGGTATATAATCAGGTAGGCACAGGTGCCCACAGAAGACTGCTCGTTATTCCGTATATGATACAAAGGATAAAAGGCCAGCGGAGACATGTAAACAGGCAGATTTCGCACACAGGCCTCGCCCATGCACACCTATAAAAGCATCAACTACACACACAGCACACGAATGCACTGTTGCACACCGACCGTCACCATCCCAGGAGAGCTCGGCGGCATTCCAACAAGTAACAAGAAAATGGCTCAGCGGGTTAAACTCTCACGAATGACATCGTATGTATTCTGCAGAACGCGTTTAAAAGCCGACTTTCATCCTTCTGATGTTGATACGATGATTGAAAATTAAATGGGAAATAGTAACACCTGCCATTTATAGAGCAAGGAAATGCCTAAACCGTATGAAGCGCTATGTAAAAGGCAAATTGTTATTAAGATGTTCATTCTTTTCTACTAGACGGGTGTATCCTCTTCAGCTCTGGTTTGCTTCTCTCATGATAGTAGGAATGAGGTCTTGTTGTCAACACAAAAGATGATATGGGGGCAGCACAGAGGACCGGGAAGGGAGCCAACCTGGGCCCATACTAAGGAGGGGACCCTGAGGGTGCAATGAGCCCCTGCGTTCACCTCTGCACTCCTCACACTTGGATATACAGAAGGAGCCACAGATGATGTTGCGGCCCCTTCTGGAATAGTGATCGCATTGGCTCCAGCGCAATCCCAAAAGTGAGTTCTAATATACACGAGGGAACATTTTGCCGCTGCATCTGCACAACAAAGTTGCTGCAGCAAGGAGCTGGAAGAGGTCCACTGATTGTGAGCCAAATACGAGGAAGCGCACACTCGGTGCACCCCCTCGGTGGCAGCCCCTGAAAGAAAGGAAACGAGGCGCCATGAGAGACCCCTCCCCCCCCCCAAGACATTTTCATGCAGGCAGATGCAGTTATTAACTGCACAGTAATTTCTGACCCTCTTTGAAAGGGAACCCGCATTACCACCTGCAAAGTGTAAAACGGGCTCGCTGCATCTAACAGCCAGTCCGCCTTTCACTAATGCGTTGCCCCCTGGCAGGCTGGAATTGGCACGGACATACTAATGAGATCTGTCCTGATCAGACCTGCGTTTGACACACCCAGGAAAGGAGCATCGCAATACAGAGCAAGGCAGTGCACCCTAGACAGCTGCCAACTCAGTTTCTAGCCCGGTCACTCATTCCAAGACCTACATTGCAGCACAAACCCTTGGCCGCTGTGGGTTGTATAATGGATATTTGAGCCTTTACGACAACAGCTTTTGGACGCCTGGTGCTCACTTTGGAAGAAGAGCAGCAGTCAGTCCCTCATCATTAACAGTGGTGAGACAGGCAAGGAGGAGACTGACTGCCTCGGTGTCTCCAAGACTTTAAACAAGCATTAGAAATGCAATAGGTCTCGCAGCATTAGAGTTAGTGCTTTTAGTTTATGGGGTTTTTTGTAAATCTTTAGCATTTTTGTTTCCTGTAGCCAATGCTAAAGAATTAAAAAAAAAAAGCCATAAACATTTCTAAAAGCTCTAACTCAAATGCTCCGAGACCTATTGCATTGGAAATGCAATAGGTCTCGCAGTAGGAAAGTTTGAGCTATAGGTGTTATTTATTTTTTTGTTTTTTATTTATGTGTTGTTTTTTCTAAATAGCTAAATTAATAGCTTTCTTCTTTACAAAGCCAATAGTTATAATTTTTGTAAATGTGACACCTCTAGCATTTGTAAAGCAACATGTTTTGTATTAACGGGACTTATATGTGACTTATATGTATTGATATTAAAAAAATCAATGGCTTTAAAAAACAATCAATAATTAATAAGTAAATAAAATGGATTTTATTTTATATTGCCAATAGCTTAAAGTTTATTACATATATTTAGTGAAGATGCTGTGGTTGCGCTGAGTGAGGGTGAGTGAGGGTGGGTGAGGGTGAGTGGGTGAGGGTGAGTGGGTGAGGGTGAGTGAGTGAGGGTGAGTGAGGGTGGGTGGGTGAGTGAGGGTGAGTGAGGGTGAGGGGGTGAGGGGTTGAGGGTGAGTGAGGGTGAGTGGGGGTGAGGGGTTGAGGGTGAGTGAGGGTGAGGGTGAGGGGTTGAGGGTGGGTGAGGGGTTGAGGGTGAGTGAGGGTGAGGGGTTGAGGGTGAGTGAGGGTGAGTGAGGGTGAGTGAGGGTGAAGGTGAGTGAGGGTGAGGGTGAGTGAGGGTGAGGGTGAGTGAGGGTGGGTGAGTGTGAGTGTGAGTGAGGGTGAGTGAGGGTGAGTGTGGGTGAGTGTGGGTGAGTGGGGGTGAGTGTGGGTGAGTGAGGGTGAGGGTGAGTGAGGGTGAGGGTGAGTGAGGGTGAGGGATTGAGGGGGAGGGGTTGAGGGTGAGTGAGGGTGAGGGGTTGAGGGTGAGTGAGGGTGAGGGGTTGAGGGTGAGTGAGGGTGAGTCAGTGGTAATTACCTATCACGAAATTTTAAAACAACCGCGCTACATCCATACTTTGACATACTTTTCTGGCCTCCGAGAGGTTGGTCTCTTCAGCCAGCAAAGCGCTGTGGACGGGGGAAGCTAGGAGCTACACTGCAGGGTGGGCATGATTGTGAGACGGTGCAGGTTTGGGTGGTGCGTGGGCGAAGAGAAAATGGGTACTGGGTGGGCATGATAGGGAGGCATTGAAGAATGCAGGTGAGATCAGAAGAGGTGGGCCTGGGTGGGAGGTGATCAAAAAAGGGAGGGGAGGTGGGGGATTCAGCAGAGAGGGGCATGCACCAGGACAGGTGACAATGGGTGGGAGGGGAGAATGGGAGAGGTGGTGGAGACTAGAGTGGGAAGACTGGGAGAGGTTTATCTGAGAGAGGGTGGTAGGAAACTGGTAATTGGAAGATGTGTTACATCGTGGGGGTGGTCAGAAGAGGCAGTGCATTGTGGGAAGATCAGGAGAGGTGGTGCAGAGTGTGGGGATGGAGACAAGTGCTGGGGGACTGTGGTCACTGCGAGTCGTGATGCAGGTTGGGGAAGGAAGAAAGTGATGAATTGGAAGCGGTGTGCAGCTTCCCACAAGAGAGAGGTTAGTAAAGCAATCTAATGCTAGGGGAGCAGATACACGGGAGGTTTCAGATAAAAACCTACCTTGAACCATCAAAGAGACCCCTTGAAGTGCGCGAGCCTCCCTGCAAGTTGCCTGTGGTGCTGCAAACGTCCATTGCTCTTGTCTGCTGAGAAGCGAAATCTGCCATGTCGCTAAGCAACAGCCACATGGAGACAGCAGCACGAGCACACTGTGGTCCAAGGAATCCAGCTTACGTCATGGGCCAGAGAGGGGATGTGTTCATGGCGCTCTAGTCACACCGTAACATCCAAGTGCGTTCACCAGGAGAGAGGCGGCCACAGCTTCGAAACACGGCCTTGAAGGGGCGACTGTGGGCTGGAAGAAGACGGCATGGGCTGGGAAGGCGAGCGGGGGCGGGGGATTGGGGTGGGGTGGGGGGTGAGGTGGGGAGAGGCAGACCGGAAGAGGATAACACAGCCTGTGAGTAGCAAATATATGCCAGGGGAGAACAAGACGGAGGGAAGAGAGGGGAGGGGGGAGGGGGAAGGAAGAAAGTGATGAATTGGAAGTGGTGTGCAGCTTCCCACAAGAGAGAGGTTAGTAAAGCAATCTAATGCTAGGGGAGCAGATACACGGGAGGTTTCAGATAAAAACCTACCTTGAACCATCAAAGAGACCCCTTGAAGTGCGCAAGCCTCCCTGCAAGTTGCCTGTGGTGCTGCAAACGTCCATTGCTCTTGTCTGCTGAGAAGCAAAATCTGCCATGTCGCTAAGCAACAGCCACATGGAGACAGCAGCACGAGCACACTGTGGTCCAAGGAATGCAGCTTACGTCATGGGCCAGAGAGGGGATGTGTTCATGGCGCTCTAGTCACACCGTAACATCCAAGTGCGTTCACCGGGAGAGAGGCGGCCACAGCTTCGAAACACGGCCTTGAAGGGGCGACTGTGGGCTGGAAGAAGACGGCATGGGCTGGGAAGGCGAGCGGGGGCGGGGGATTGGGGTGGGGTGGGGGGTGAGGTGGGGAGAGGCAGACCGGAAGAGGATAACACAGCCCGTGAGTAGCAAATATATGCCAGGGGAGAACAAGACGGAGGGAAGAGAGGGGAGGGGGGAGGAGAAATGCGACACGGCGGGAAGGGGAGGGGGCGGAGCGGGTAAAATAAACAAGACGGAGGGAGGAGAGGGGAGGAGAAATGCGACACGGCGGGAAGGGGAGGGGGCGGAGTGGGTAAACAAAGACGGACGTGCACGCGCTTTTAAGCTCAATGCGCATGCGCATTGAGCTTAAAAGTCACGGGCACTGCAAGGAATCGCCACGATTCCTTGCAGTGTGGATAAAGAGTAGATAAGTCCCAATACTCTCGCCTTGCTCGATGCGCATGCGCATCGACAGGCGAGACCTAAAAAGAGGTTCCATGCAGAATTATTGAAAATAAAGGAGATCGAGGATTTCCAGAAACCTAGAGGCACTGTATAGTGCCTTACAGTACATGCATTATTTTCGGGTATTTCTCCTGCCACGTGCCTCAGGCAGGGCTCGAGTCGGGGTACCACGCGGGTGGACGGCGTCCACCCACTTATTTTACCGGGGGGACACCGTCCCCCATGCCAAACAGTTGGACTTCACTCTTTGGCCTCTCCGGGACGAGGAGCTTGGCACCTTTCGTGACGTCGCTTCCTGTTGTGACATCACTTCCGGTGACAGCATCCCCCCACTTCTTTTTTTATGACTTGTGCCCTGGCCTCAGGCACCTTCATGCAACAAAATACGGTCAGTGGAACACTCAAACCCTGTAGTCAGCCAATAGGATTGCCACCTTGATTGTACGTTTAATCATGACAAAGTCCGCAATGCACTAGTGACGACTAAGTAACACTTGCAACCAGTGCAAACTAGTTCTGGGTTTGAACATTGCAATGTCAGACCAGTACCAGGGCAAGAACACTACAACACAACGAACTAACAGCCCACCTACACACTAAACTTAGATTCCCCTAAAATAACTCACTGACTGTATCTTTGTCTGACCCTATACAGCACTCTGCAGCCTTTCAGCTAGATTTGCGCTATACAATTACAACATTCATCCCATTACCCCCTATCCCATTATCACATCCTTCCCAAGCTAGAACCCATCCCCTTACCACATTCACCCCATACTAGAACCCTAAAGCACATAAACATGCCTGGGATTGTTGTTTGGCCCATCAGCGGCATTAATATATTTGTAATTTGTGTCTTTGGATAGAGTGTTGTAAATTGGGAACGACGAGGAAAAGGCATTCCAGGTCTTGTAAGGTTAATTTTTGAGCTCATGAAGCAACATATATGTCATGTTTTTTTTCTATATTCATCAGTTAGATCATTTTTACAATTTGTTTTCAAAGCGCATTTTTTTTTATTTCAAAGTATTTTATTAAATGTATTCATACAGTTATCATCGCTTTACCATTACAGGGTAACAGCCCAAACTGGCTGTCCTTGTCAAGGATACAGGTAAGTGGTATATATGTTAGGCTGTCCCCCTTTCCACTGTCTTGCTATAAGAATAAGAGTGGATGAATGGGGAACAAAAGAGAATAGAAGAGAGAAAGGAGGAGATAGTATACAAGAAGATTACTTCAGTCGTGAGTCTGTTCTAGGCCTGTGGGGATATGCTTTGTGGGCAAGCGCCCTTCTACAGCTGAGTTCACGGGGGTTCGTAGAGGTCCAAGTACTCGTCCAGTGATCTCCACATTTCCCTGGTTGCTGGTCTCCAGGGTGAGTTCCGCAGGGCGGTGCTGTCTTCGCTTCTGAGGTACGTCACCCAATTGTGCCATCCTTTGAATGTTGCCTTAGCTGTATCCTTCCATTTGGAAAGTACAATTTTCACTGCCAAGGTCAGAAGGAGATCTAACAGGTCCCTGTCGTGCTGTGAATCTAGCTCTGGGGTCATAAACACAGTGGCAAGGGTAGAGAACGCTGGTTTTAGTGTGCACCTCAACGCTTTTTTTATGAAAGTGAATATTTTCTCGCAGGACCTTTTAATTTTTGGACAGTAGAAGATGAGGTGTGCTAGGTCCCTCTTTTCATTTTCGCAGTTCCAGCACTGGTTGATTTCCCTGAGGCCTAGCGCTGCTGGGCAAGCTGGGGTCCAGTAGGTTTTGTGTAGTAGCCAGAATTTTGTCCGAGCTAGTACTGGGGAGAATTTGTTCCGAATAACAGGACGCATCACTAAGAGTCATTCAACATCGAATAAGAAGGAGAGCCTAGTCACTGCACCTTCACTACACTCTCCGCAGTAAAAATGTAAAGTGCAATTTTAAATCCACCTAGATACAGAATACCACAAATGTAAGCAAATCACTAAGGTCTTGTAGTCTCACAGATATGTGGCCAAAAGAATTAAGGGCCTGATTCAAAAGTGACTGAGTACCCTCTGCACCAAACTGAAGGTCCGCCCGCCTCATTTAGAGTCAGGGGCCCGTCAGTATGTCAACAGTGGAGACCACTCCATCTCCACTGCCGAGATACACCTCTATAGCCGCAACAGAGAAGGGCTATCAGAGGACTGGCCATTTGCCCGCCCTATTTAGAATGAGTGGACAAATGGCCTGACAAGACAGTGAAAACTATAAAATGACCCCCGCAATAGTAGAAAAATCCCCTGTTTCTGTGTGTGGGGGGGTCACTGTTCTTTCTATTTTTAATAGTCAAAAAGAAAATCCTGCTTTGGGATTTTTTTTCGTGTAAAAAAATCATTTGGAAGCCATCAAGTGGACGGGCTGTTTGGCAACATTTCAATGCATTTACAGGAACCACCATGACAGCAGCTCCTGTAAATCCAAGAAATGTCTGATGGGCCAGTGGACATCTCAAAATTTGGCAGACGGGTACGTCCTCAGGGCGATGAAGTACTTTACTCCATTGCCCTGATGGAGTAAATACTTGTCCGACAAACTCTAAATCAGGGCCTTAGTCTTACTGAGCTTGAAAGGTACTCACCTTACTGGCTTAAGAAGAAAGTTCAGTCATAGCTATTGGAGTTTGTATCTTTATCGAACAGCTTGCACACAGATGTTAGCAGTGAATCTTTAAATCACTGAGCTGTCAGTGACTTAATAATAATCCACATTTGTAATAATAATCCACATTTTTAAAGTGCGAACAATCAGAGTCTCCAGGCGCTGGGGGCCATCGAGAAGATTAAGCAAGCTATTGCCCAGAGTCACATGGTGCTGGTCCAGTCTGCCGCCGGCGCCGGTGATCGAACCGTGATCCCCAGATTCCAGTGGCAGTCGCCCTGGCCACGGCGCCACACCTCTCACTTAAGCCTACACACATAAAAGCCAGCATGCAGGGAAGCAGCAACATATCTTTGAACCACAATGCAAAATACTTGAACTTACTATTAAGATGTTCAGTTTACTTTCATTATTTATTTACATCAATGGTGATAATATTGGTAATTCTCTTAAATTCAACTTCATGAATGATTATGCTGAATTGGTCTCCCCCAGTTTATATTTGATATGTTTACTCTTCAGAGCCATATACTTAATGGCCCTACACTAAGCGGTTATGACGGAGTAAGTAAAGCACAAGGTTGCAATACTGCTACTTTTCCTTTAGTAGTTGTACTCATGGTCTATACTTGAGCTGAGAAACAACCAAGGCGAATACAGCTGAAGCACAGACCTTGAATACATCTCTTAACTCCAAAAGGGAAAGCAGCAGTGGGGCAACCAATGAACGTTCTCTTAGTTCTCAGAAAAAAGCTGACCGGCTACACTGCCCTTCCACCCAATACCACCTACACCGTGTTTAATGCCAAGCTGAGATGGCAAGATACACAAGTTGAATCCCTTGGAATCTAGCAAATATTTAAATATTACGATGACTACCTTCGAGTGGGGGGCTGGGTAAAGTCTCAAGGACAATAGAATCCAAATGATAAAAGACAAAGATAAACACAGAATAGATAACTGTATCAGTTCTGTAAACCTTTAACCCCTGGCATGCGGGCGCGATTCTGCGCCTGTGCAGCACTTTTAAAGAGTGGGCGGGTTCATGACGACCCCCAGCCGTCATCAGCACACTCCCACCGTGCTGCATGACGGACGGGGGCCGTCATCAGCACGCAAGGGTTTAAAAGAGATTTTAAAAAAGGACAATGATGTGGTTGGACTACAAAAGGAAGACCACATCTCCCCTTATGCTCTTGTTTTGTGCTCAAACATTCAAGGTTCTAGAGTTGTCTTGTATCAGAATTGTGAATGATGCCATCAAAGTCTTCAAGCGGTCTACTGAATGTTGGAGAAGTCACAACTAACTGAGAAAAGACATCAATTCATCTTATTTTCTGGATTCAAAGAGCCTAAACTAGTACACATCTCAAATAATAATTTATTCAAACTGCGTAAAATAACACTGCCATACACGAAATCTTGCGTATAAGATCTGATTTAAGCTACAATGTGACTGTGGTACTGCTTTCTATAATCATAACTTACCTAGGATAGTAATGTAAATAAATGATGCTGTCATTAGAACTGTACCGAATGAAAGGAAAAATTGAAAATCTTGGATCCTTACAGCATTTAACTCTTTGGTTAATTCTAGGATGACTTATTTTGGTTTTTTATTAGACACTTTTTCGCCAGACCCCAATTTTGCCATTCCTGTCATAAATCTGTCTACTATGACAGAAGTTCGAAAAAATTTCTTTGTAGCTTATGAGAGGTCTTTTTTTCAAATTACATCTTTTTTTATCAAATCGTAGGCCTCTAGCTAATCCAGAATGATCCCCTGGGGGCCGATGTACAAAAGTAGAAATGCTGGCCTTTGACAATTCACATGAGGTTTCAGCATCCATGTATACGTTTCATGTATAAAAAAAGTTACATAGGTATACAAAGGATATCCATGTACTCTGGTGATCAGCAATAAATGTTTCCCGAGTCTTATATGTGCATTCCACACATTTGAATACACACGGTGCCACTGTGTGTCACACAATATTCGTTACAATTAACGGGGTAACCCAAAAGTCAACCGGACCTGGGTGCAATACGGGAATACAATAGCGGTCCGTAACCGATAATTTACAGAGATAAATTAATTATATGGGCAAAGATTAGGTATTGTGAATACGCTACAATACTGATAATTCATATCCAAAATGGTTGTTAAGGAGCTTCTGTACTCATAAGACAATTTACGGAGAACCTGTATACAATGAGTGACCACAATAGAAGGAGTGCCAAGGCATGTAAAACGGTTGCCAAAAGATAAGAAGGAAAAGAAGGTAGTGGTGAATTGGAAAAGTATATATCAAAAAGAAAAAGGTACAGAAAATAAGTCGGATACTTTAATAAACTGGTACTCTTATCCAGTCAGTGTAAAAAAGAAGAGAGGGGGGAAGTTAAATTGGCCAGACCCATATTTGCTTTTAGACGTAATGAAAACATTCGTCAAAACTTGGTTCATACCTACAGGGAACAGAACCCAAACAACCAATTGACATTGAATGGTAATAAAGCTGTGGGAAATTACAAGTGCAGCAATTGTTCTATATGTGAAAATTGTGTCGTAGGGAAATCCTTGACTTACAATAACTATACTATCAATTCAAAAACCTTAAACAATTGCAGAAGTAGCAACCTTGTCTATATAATCCTGTGCCCCTGCAAGCTAGCTTATGTAGGAGAGACAGGCAGGGAGATAAGACTGCGGTTGTTAGAACACAGATCCGCCTTGAAAACTAACAAAGAGAATGCTCCCTTGGTGGATCACTTCATACGACTGCAACATAAACATACTGAGTTCTCATGGTTTGTCATTGAAAAAATAACTGGCTCAAAAAGAGGAGGTAATCTGGAGACAAAACGCAAAAATAGGGAGCAGTGGTACATCTCCACTCTAGATACGGTTAACCATGGACTCAACACGAAAGAAGATTGGATGAGAATAGTAACATAGATCAATAAAAGAACTCCCCAAGATGATAACTTTTGACCCAGAAATAGATCAATACCAGTACCGTCAGCCAACATTAACATCTTAGTGTTTTATTGAATTAACACAATAAAAACCCAGTAACTGGCTTATGCGGCACAGTAAACTAAGGAAATATCTTTGTCCAAATCAACCAAAATAAAATAGACAGGAATTGTATATCTTTGCGTTACAATATAAAATAAAAATAAAAATAAAAATAAAGCTTAGTCGATTTCAACCAAAATACAGAAAGCGAAGACTTCGTGGTGAAATAATATAAAAATCTAGCAATTAGCATTCGCGGGGACACACTCATCCGATTCTGAAGTAGGAATCTTTTGTAAATAACATCAGCCCCATCGGCATAGCAACACAGCTTAAAGCCTTGTTATTGCCAACTAAAATAAAGTTAAAAAAAACAGAGGAACTCGCGTTTTTGTATAACACTCTCACGAGTCACATGGGGTTTATCATAACCATGTGACCCGATGACGAGTTTTAAAAGCGACCACCACGTTGAGAGCAGTCGATACTCTCACAATAGAAGCGGTGATCGGTCAGACGCCTTCGAACAGAAGACCCGGGGAAACCAGTCGTGTGCGAATAACAGGTAAGAAAGGGATCCTGGGCAATATAGCGATAGTAACAGTTTAGACTGGGTGCTTTTTTAAACCTGCCTTCATCGTGTAATTAACAAAATAAGCAAACCGACGCCAGCATATGCACCTTCTGTATTTTTATGCAGCCACGTGTAAAAGTACCCGGCTGCAAAACAGAACCCCCCTTACGGAGATGAAGCCCGTTTTTTAGGTAAGAATGTATTATAAAATTAAGGTTCGTGAACTACTGTTGGGCAATAAAGTGAGAGTAACAGTTTAGACTGTGTGCGTTTTAAAGCAGTCTTCATGGTGTAGCCAACATAGCTAGCAAATCGAAGATCGCTTAGATGTACAAAACCTAAGCGCATGCACGCTTTGTATTTTTACGCAGCCTCGAGTAAAAATACCCGGCTGCCAAACAGAACCCAACCCACGGAGACAAGACCCGTCTTTTAGGTAAGAACGAATAATGAAACTTAGGTTCAGGAAGTATTATTTAGTTAGAAGCCCATTCTACTTTACAATATAAAAAAACATATTTCTTGCAGTAGAAAACGATTCAAAACGGAGGGGAACCCTTAATTCAAGTACGCCGGTTGGCACAGACGAAAAGAGGTATATTACTATGATACAAACTCGACAATACATATAGGAGATTTCCGCTGCAATTGACCACTAACGCAGCAATATTAGAAGGGGAAATGTATTAATTTATTCTCTGCAATCTACGCAGGTTTGGGCCAGTTCTGTCTTTGGATTATTCTCCGAACAGACAAGTTGCTAAATACAAGCATTTGAAAACAAACTTAAGGTAATAAGAAAGCGCGCACTAGAAGCCTAATTATAAAACATCAATATTTGGGCATGCTTTACTTAACATCACACTCCTCCAAATTCCAGATTGGAGTATAAAAGCTTGATGACTTCACAAGCGACAAGGAGCTACACTCTTGGTAGCTTTCTACGAGCAACACAACCATTCCGGTTAGTGCTCAACATAAATTTATTGGTATGAAAGACACTCGTGTGTGGTTGTGTATGGGACAAGAGCATGTGGACAACACTAACCAGAAGGTTACATTTGAGTACAATGTATTTTAGCAATAGTAAAGGTAATTTGAGACCACTGTGTAATATAAAGGGCCTTTTAGATATTGTTAAGTTTTGTGTTGAAAAATGTGCACTGTTAGTTTTTATTAAAAAAAGAGAGAGACAAATGTACAAAACATGGTTACGCTAGTATTTGTGGGTCCATTAGAAACCTCTCCTTAAGAGCCAGTGGCAGAGTTTGAATGAATATTCTTGAATATATCTTCAGAAAGGGGAATGGAAAAACTAAGGGGGTAAATTAGCAGCAACCAAAGCACAGTAAAAAGATCTGCATGTAATTTATATAACACCACATGTCAGTATAACAGTTGCATTGTATTGTATATTTTTTGTGCATTAGGTTTAACTCTTTCACGTTGTGGAGAATAGAAATATAAATTGGTCCTGAGGAAGGAAGCCTTTATCAAGTTGAAGCTTCCGAAACGCGTCGACGCTAAAACTTAAATTCATATTCGGCGTTGCCAACAACAATCTTGGCTCAAAGGAACAACATTCCTTCCATTGTTGACAAACTAGATGTCCGAAATGAAATGATAAAGACAGATAGTAGTGTCTTTCTACATTAATTTCTCCACGTCCACGTTAGGTGGCCCTGACTGTGTTTTTATATTTTTGTGTATTTTTGTGCCATATATGTTTTTAATTGATAATTTTGTCGATAAATTTTGTAACTGAAATATTTTTAATAAATTGTACCCTTTTTATAACTTGGTTGCATATGTTCCTTCTTGGTAAGTGTTTTTTAGTTCCACAAAATGAATGGTGTGATTTATGGTTGTGAGTTTGAATCCTGATCTAGGAACAGGTTACAATACTCCCCAGTGGGAAAACCCTTCTGTTTTACTCTTATCCAGTCATACAAGGCCTGTCCAATACACGCTTGTCTAAACTATACATGTAGTCTGTAAGTTCATATATCCTGCATATAATGCAAATTCATGGACCAGATAGGGGAAAAGCGGTACAGGTCTGTGAAGTGGAGAGGCGTCGACGTTTCGACTCGACTTGTGCTGCAAGGGTAGTTTACAACCTCAGCGGCGAGTCTTCTTCAGGACAAGAAGGGGAGGCAACGTAAGATGGAAGGCATATATTAGGCACACAATATTGGCACCCTTTACACCGACAACGAGACACCGGTGAGGAGCTGATATCACCCGGTGTGCACACAATTAACTAAAAACCCTACAGAAAAAGATGTCCGGCTAGTTGTTTTCACACATTAAAGTTGGAAAATGTTCAGATGTTAGCAGCTCTGACAGTCTGTCCACAGTCTCTGTACTACACATGCTCATGGTTTAAAAAAATTGTGGAAAAATTATTTATTCATACTTTTTTTAGTGACACTGGTTATGCCCAGCACTGCACCTAAATAACACAACTATCACACCACTGTCATCCCATCATCTTACACCATCAGAGTGACTTTTCAACTTGGCAAGCCAAAAAGAGCCTTGGACCCAAAGTTTAGAAACCCATAGTTAGACACGCTACCTACAGTACCAACATTTTGGAACCCACAAATACTGCACCTCACAGACACGGATCTCCTACAGCTCATCTAAACCAACCATTAGCGAGTTGAATCAGATCCAAATAAAAAATGGCTCAACCACAGTGCCTTGACGACTTACTTGGATGCCACCAACGCACCTTAAGAACCATTTACAGCAAGCTCAAACAGTTTAGAAATTACTACCCAAGTGACACCCTATCAAACAATGACAAAGACTAAAAGGCAGCATGGTACAGAGACCCTAAAACACTCATTACTAAATATTGCTTCAATAGCTCGATGAGTGAGCTCAACGAATCCCTACAATAATAAATGGCAGAGATGTCCACATTAAGTGAATACCTTTGATACAGTCAATAGTTATCAACCCTTAACAAACAAAGCTTGAACTGTAATCGGAGAAAGAAAAGTCCCACCAAACTGGTGAAACATACATTCTGAAAGTCCCACTGTTCCGTGTGTAATCATTGTCATCTGTTGGACAGATTCTTTTATGGCAGCCATGTATGTTCTCTGCTGTTTTGACATAGCACTTGGCTACTTCTGGGTACTTTTTTGTATGGAGGTAGAAGGAAAGAGGGTATGTAGCGGTCACAAGGGGTGACACAGGAATTAGTGAGGAAAGGTGTAGTTCATGTGAAAGATAAAATAATTGAGTGTTCACCCATTTCTGATGCTTCACAAAGTCACATTCCAGGTAAAGGGTTAACAGGTGGGGGTTGCCTTGGATAGAACCTTCAGTGTGGAGCATTTACCCAGAAGCACTTTGAATTGATTAGACGGCTGATAGTCATCTATGGAAGCCCGACTGTGGATGTCCAATAATAAGGAGGAACTCAGTATTAGATCATTTGGAAATATCTAATATAGCCTTAGAGCCTGCCATAGCGGGCTCTACCAGCCATTAAAGGCTTGCTCCAGCGTTGGCCTTTAATACAGGAGTGGGCCTTTAATGGCTGGTAGAGCCTGCTACGGAGGGCACTAAAGCTATTAAAACATTCTGCCCCTAGAGGGCAGAATATTTATTTTTGTAAAACAAAGGCCTCGCGGAGCCCGAGGAGATTGAACCCCCATCGGGCTTACGTGGCCTTTTGCTCACAGCAACAGCTTTAAGCAAACATTGGAATGACCGATCTCTGGGCTTCTACTGGACATTAGAAACCCGGAGCACTCCATTGTTTTCAATGGAGCTCCCAACATTCCAATGTTCTAATAAACTTTATTTGATATTTACCAGGAAGCCTTGGAAACATATTTGCAGTGGATCAACTTTCTTTTTAAAAATGCTGAGAAATATTAATGCTGTATAATTAACATGCCATGAAAAAGCTTGACATAAATTTGCATATATTTTTGCATCGCATCCAATTAATTTATGTTCTGATTTTTTTCCCGTCTCAGGGATGGCAATCGGAGGCTGGCTGGTAAGCGAGATAAAAAGCACTTTTATTAATAGACTCCAACTTAACACTTACAGATGTTTGAAGCACTCAGCTGGGTTGAGAAATGTTCACATGGCGTCATTGACAAGAAGAAATACATTCTGATTTATGCAAGTTCTATATCCTTTTCATCTAAACAACTTCTGTGCTGAAGCTATCCCTTTCAAAATGTCTGCTCAAAGGTGTTTTTAGATCTATGTTTTTGTGTTTAAAGAGTAAAGCAGGCACCACTCAATAACCTAAAAGTCTGATAAAAACACAATGCAATCAGTATTCCCCCTGTATTGTAATGTTGTTTTTATACCAAAAGGGTAACTGAAACCAGTTATTGATCCGTATCCCTCATTACACAATAGCAAGAGGTGATAGGTGGAATCTTCTGCAATCTGGAGGTTTCTGCCAGCTAAATATTCTACCTATGAAACACACCTATCAACGGGGGTGCATTGACAAGGCAGGTGGGACTTAGTTGTATGGGGTACAATCTCATTCAAATGAAGTTCACCTCATCCCCCGCTAACATTATGGAGCATATTGATATTACATTATTAGTAGAAGGAAATCTACCAAAAACAAGTTTAAATTCTGCTGATCTTCTCTCAGGAGGATTTCAAGGATAGTAACAGGAGCTTTCTCCGAGATTTTACAGGGCGCGGGATCATTTTAGCATACTTCATCCGCCAGGAGGCACACTCCTCTGGTGGAACAACACACTACTGCATGCGCCCAGTGGCACAATTTCTACCCTGCACATGAAGGACCACACAAAACTGGTCGATGGAAGGAGTAAAACAGACCAAGAGGCTCACTCATCTCATTCTACTCTCCACTTGGGAAGAAGAGGAATCGCTTTGACACCCGCATAATACGTCATACAGGGCTATCCTGCTTACCCCAATGGCCGACAATTTTCAGTAATAGGATGCATCATACATAATTGGTTATCTTCAGACATGCAAATTTAGAATCATACTCTCTGCCAATTTATGCTTCCCTTAATCAAGATTTAGAATGCTACAGGGCATTCTGGGCGCTAATATAGCGGGGGTGCTGTGACGGACTTATCGAGTTCTCCCCTTAAATTGTACTTTGGGAACTGCCCACTTACCCCCCTCACACCTGGGACTCAGCTGGAGCTGTGGAATGTCTTCCCTGCCCAGGAAGGAGGGGGACGGAGGAAGGGCGCTGTTGACTTGGCGCTTTCTAGAGCACCCTGTGCACCACCACCTGGCCCTTGGACTTCCACCCTTTCCTTTGTTCACTTGCCTGGATTGGTTAAACAGGTGGACTCCTTCCTACCTAGAACCCTGGGGGCACTGCTGCCTGTGCCTGCCCCATGAGGGACTACTGTGAGGTTTACTTATATTGATCAACAGTTGCACTCACTTCTCGTTTTTTTATCTTACTTCTTTAACTGGTTAATTTGGTGCCACGACCTTAAAAGTGTTTTGTCTATGAACACTGTCCAATTGATAGATGATAGGTGTCTACAGTTGGGCGGAAGTGTATAACCAGCGGAAGTGGCAAAAACCTACCACTAACATCACCTCGTCTCAGGAGAGTGTCGTATCAGATTCGGAAACAACTCAAAGTAGAAGACCGATAGAAAAGACATCACAAACAGGCCAAAAGACACAAACCGATAAGTCTTTTTTAGATGTGAGTTCGGCAGCCAACAATGCACCGACAACATCCGCAATGGTAGAACCTCCAAAACAAGGAGGGGAAAAAGAAAAACCAAAGGAATCAGAAGCGGAACGCGAACTGAGATCCAAGAAGAAGAAAATGAACTTGTCATAAACATCTCAGACAAATCATTAACCAAGGCACAAATGAATCTATTGAATAAAGGTATCTCGTTTGTCCCAGTTTACAAATCCAATCCTGAAGAGACCGAAATAGCTTTGTTCAAATTCTTTCGCAATTTAAGGTTAAAGAACTTTTTCAGCACTCTTCCGCCCACAGATAAAGAATTAAGCACAGAGAAGGAATTCAAGGTGAAAAGCACATTCTGTGCTCCCATCTCCCATAAAACCATAGATGCATATGAGCGTGTGGTGTCTACGGAAATCAAAAATATCAACTACAGAAGTGGCACCAAAAGCAATTTCTCTAAGAAGGAATGGAACACATTGAATACATTGAAAAAGATGACCGATATAACTATTCAAAAAGCAGACAAAGGGGGAGCCCTAGTTGTAATGAACTCAACTTTTTATAATGAGAGTGTAAAACAACATCTTCAAGACACTACCATTTATCATAAACTGGAACAAGACCCTACAGAGACTTTTGCTATCACATTGAAAGAGATATTAAACAAGGCTTTAGACATGAATTGGATCACTAACAAAACTTATCAATTTCTGAACATAAAGTACCCAAGGAGACCACAGTTTTACATGTTGCCCAAGGTGCACAAGCACCCAACAAATCCGCCGTTCAGGCCGATAGTATCAGCCTGTGGGTCGTTATCCGAACCCATTGGACAATATTTGGACTGGTTTTTACAACCATTAGTTCAAAATTGGTGCACCCACCTCAAAGACACTACTGCGTTTTTAAATATTCTCACAGAAGTTAAGATTCCCGAAAATGAAGAAATTTGGCTAAGTTCAATTGATGTCACTGCACTATATACCTCGATCCCCCACAATGAGGGACTTGAGGCAATGGAGTGGTGCTTACTGAAGAACGAGGTGAAAGGTTCAGAAAAAATCTTCTTGATGGAAATTCTGCATTTTGCACTATTCCACAGTTATCTGGAATGGGATGAAGAATACTATGCACAGTGCAGTGGGACCAGCATGGGCTTTGCTGGGGCACCTTCCTACGCGAACATCTTCATGTCCAAGTTCGAAAATGAACATATTCTGAACAACCCGGATTGGCAAAAAGGATTGCTTGTCTTCAAGAGATTCATTGACGACATATTCATCATGTGGAAAAGGAAAAAAGAAGAACTCACAGCAAACATAGAGAAACTGAATTCGGTACACGCCAGGATCAAGTTCACACATGTGATACATCACCAAGAATTATCCTTTCTGGATGTAAAAGTCGCCATCAAACAGGGTCAAATACACACAAGTGTACACATCAAAGAAACAGATCGCAACAGCGGGTTGCATTACTTAAGTTTTCATCACCAGGCTTTGAAACAACATCTCCCGATGTCTCAATTCATTCGGTATAAAAGGATCACATCAGACACCAAGGAAGCTTCTGAAACTATCGACAGACAGATCATAAAATTCGAGAAAAGAGGGTACCCTAACCAACTTCTGAAAGAATCAAAAAATAAAGTCATGGCTTTACCAAGAGAATCTTTACTGACTAAAAAAGATAAAAAGGATCAGAAACTCACAGTATGTGTTTTGAAATACTCCATGCAATCGGCCAAAATCACAAACATCATGAGAAAACATTGGGCCATCATCACCCAAGAACCGGATTTACAGCCTTTATTTGCCAACCGGATAACATTTGCATACAATAGATCCAAGAATCTCAAAGAATTGCTCAAGCATAAGAACAAAGAACCCAATGAACCCACATATAAAGGAATGCGAAAATGTGAAAATTGCACACATTGCAACAATGTAATAACGGGATCATCTTTTACACATCCTAGGACGGGACAAGTGATACAATTAAAGCATTCAAGCACATGTGACACCAAAGGAGTTATATATGGCATCAAGTGCCCATGTGGCAAGTTATATGTGGGCCAGACGGAACGTAAGGTTAAGGTAAGAATAACCGAGCACAAGAGTAACATTCGGTTAAAGAATACAAAATCCACAGTGGCAGCCCACTGGATAGAGTCAGGACATAACATCGCCCAGTTACGTTTCACCATATTGGAAGTGGTTAAAGGTCTCCCAGATGTTGATACACATAAAATGAGACTGAGATCTGAATACTTTTGGATTAAAAAGATGGGAAGCCTTCAGCCAGATGGGCTCAATGACAGGTTGGAACTTACATGTTTTCTATAGATTTTTGATCTATGAGACAGGATTTGCCCTGACAGGGCGGAGGACATTGTGCTCAATTTCATGACGCTGTTTGACATATTTTGTTTTCATTTTTGTTATATTAGAATTGTTCTTTGAAATTTGCATTATTTATTGTGTGAGATATGTTAGCCTCTTTCATACATAGAACTCTTGTAGTCTCAGTGAATCCTATTGACCGCTCCAAAATGGTCGACCGCTTTTACTCCCAGGCAGATTTGCATGAGCATAGGTATAATACACAGCGTTTCACACTCAGACTTTATTATGTTCAATAATAGTGCACATGTTTATTAATCTAAAATTTTCGCCAGTCAATTATGGTCCTGCAAAAGGTTTACATTCAATAACCTCGAGTAGGTTTTTCATTAAATTATCACGGGCGGTAATGTTCAAACTTTGATTTAGGTAGAGTAAACACAAGCTAGATTTAGTGGGTTTCGAGAGTTATTCTTCAGTTTTCCACATAAACGCTATGTTAGTAATTTTAACATGTAGCGACCACGTGATCGCGTTACTGACCTATCAGAGCAGCTATAAGGGGGGTTAGCGCTAAGTGATCTAAATGCGGCAGGTATTGGATGAAAGAGCAGGAAGCTGGGACGCTACATTTCACTGTGAGTACGGGCGAGCAACGCCACATAAATGCGAGAGGAATCTTTGATTGTTTAAAGCGCGTTATGTTTAATTTAGACGATAGTTGGTTTTCAATTTTGTTAATCCTCAAACCTCTAGCGCTCAAGTGCCATGTAGTCATTATCAGACTCGTTTATTTCAAGTGATAAAATTCAGGATTTGTTGAAAATGAGGTATGTTATGTAATGACCTAGAACGTAGCTTGGGGCTCATTATGTATTCTTTATTTCCTTCCGTAGAGACCCCCGACGAAGGGTCCATCTGTACCCGAAATGCATTGGGTCAAAGTGTTATGTTGTACCATTGAAACCTGCTAATAATTGGAAAATGACGTATTCAATGAGAAAGCATCATTAGAAATACACGAATAAAAATGACATAAAGGACATTGTCTTTGAAGATTTTTCATTGGAAATGTATATTATGGATTAAGAGGACTATTAGTGGTCCGTGACAAAACGTGTGCACACCCTAAACCCGAGGACAGCACCCTTGTTCTCACCTATCATCCAACTACTGTGAGGTTGTCACCCCTTCTCACTGGGGGGCCCATTGTTCGACAAGAGATCGCTCTACATGGAGGCGCTAGGTGAAAAAAACACTTTCACCTATAATATAACAAGAACTGTTGAATATTCCAGTGCTTGTTTTACTTGCTTTAATTTGAGTTTGGTTTCAATGCCAACCTATTAACAAACATATGAACGACATTAAAGCAAGCGTTTAGCAAAGATGAAAATACGTGAACTACTCAGATCCAGTGCACCCGACCATGAAACCTGTCAATCAAATTTACAGTCCTGGCATTGGCACATGACACGAGGAAACTATATGATAATCCGCAAAGTGCCTAATTGGCCTGTTTTTGAATTTTAAATCCAATGTATAGTGTTCCGACTGGTACCGCACTATTACATGCTCCCACTCCCCATTATATTGATATCTCTGAGCGCTATACCCAGCCCATCCTGTGGCGTCCAGCACATCAGGTTTGAGGTGTTCCTGCTACAACAAAAATTGTCTGCACAGCAGATTCTTGTCGCTATGCTCTGGCTGAATCAAACGCAATGAAGGTCATTATACAGAAAGACTAACTGAAAGGCCCAAAAATATTGATATGACGTATGGATGTTAAAAAAATATATTACTGGTTTGGCTCATGCAGCTTTTCAATGTCTTGGCACACAAAACAAGGACACATACCTAAGATCAAGAACAGGGAAAGTACAAACATACATGACGCTAATTATTTAAACAGCATTTCTCTAAAAACACACACTTTGCTAAATTCCAGGCCTGGGGGCTGGTATATCAGTGCGACTTCCCTTTCAAAGGTAAGCATTTTAGTCTGAGTTTGAGTGCCAAGAAAAAGCAACACTTCCAACGCTCTGCCATCTACTTCCAGCTTTCAAAACAATCTCCATTTTCAGGAAGGGCAAACCCTGCTGTACTGTAGGGAGAAAATAACATGCAATGCATGTTCTGTTGTTAGATTGGTGTTTTTTCTCTCTTGGCTTCAAGAACTGAAAGGTTTGAAAAACAAAGGAGCGGGGGAGATGGCACAGCATCAAAGGCTCATTATGGCTGTTTTTGTAAAGCCGCTGGGGGACTAGATGTGCATATTTTCTGAAGTGGCTGGGCTGTGCTAACACAATTTCCCAATCTAAGCAAAAATTGTTGAGGTTTCGCTTTCTCCTCCTTCCCCCGCAGAAATTCGAAATATTGCAGAATTTTCTGGGCACACCTCAGACCTGAGCCCTGTGGGCGATGATCAGCTCGTGTGATCCAGCCACCCAAGCGCGCCAGTGCCCACAGGATGAAACCAGTGCAAGAAAAACACCCATTTGCAGTCTGAAGAAAATATACAAACCAGCAACCTGAAGTGATGGATGATACGCACTGCCCAACCTGGAGAAAACTGGTGTGTGGCTTACCGACGGCTTTAAGCGGGCAGGGTCTCACCGGTGCTGAGCACCTGCAGTTTTTTAAACGGGGCCTCGAAACGGGTCTCCATCGGGCTCTATTTTGTCCCCAGGCACTGGCGGTCCGTTTCATTCGACTGCAGTGATAGCAGGCACATGGATGTGCGCTGCTCACACTGCTCACTTCTCACTAGTGGAGAAGTTACTGCATGACGTCATGCCAGGTGAATGAAATGAAATGAAATGAAAGTAGTTATTTTATAGCGCATGGCTACCCGGAAGCATCCCAGCACTTGAAGCCGCGGTGACAGGAGGTCTGAGAATGAAAGATGGGATCTAAATATTTAGTTAGTTTCCGGGAAAAAGCCATGTTTTCATTTTCTTGCGAGATGTGAGGAGATTGGGTTCCTGACGAAGGGAGAGGAGCAGGGAGTTCCATAACTTTGAGGTATTATAAGAGAAAAGGCAACCACCAGAGCGAGCCTTATTAATTCTGTTGACTTCTGCCATTGTAGGGGAAGGGAAATCCTTGCTTCTTACTTCTCCCATGTGTCTGCTTTTTAAAACGCAAGACTCCGAGCGCTGTTGCGAGTGACGGTCCCTTTTGAATAGCGAACACTGCAAATGGCCACTTCTCTTTTAGAAACTCAGGAGCAGCAACGTTGTCGTTGTGACACCAGGGCTTTAGGACGGTGGAAGCTTTTTCAATATTCTATACAAGCCATAGTTGCTGCTTATTTATCTTATGCAACTAACAACCATTGACAAAGCCAATAGTCCTGATTTATTGTAGGTATGATGTTTATATATCTGGACGCAATGACAGAAAAGAGCAAATTCCAAGTCGGGCGGCAGTCTATGGTAGAGCACATGTTTAGCTTATGTGTTATAAGCCACGCCCTTTGTAACATTGCCCACGCCTCTTTGAGAGACCCCACCCAGTTTTTTCATCCCACTTACCCATGCATGTTGCAAACAAACAAAAAAGTGCATAGGCGAGTGCACACATCAGGAGAAGACCATTTTTTAGACCCGTGGTTGTCCGAAGAAACGTGAACATATATGGAGGTGTGCCTATTATGGTCTATTAATATGACAATGCATTGATACACTGTCCATATCTGAGAATGCTGCCATGCCGTGCTTGTTCAGTGGCCAAATCTTGTACGGTGTTATGTTGTGTCTTGCCGCAAAACTTTCAATAAAATTGGCTATTAAGAAAATAGTGCACAGTCAATAGTGTGGCACAAAATGATGAGGGTCCCCTGCAACACGTGGGGCGGGGGTCCTGAATACCCCACACATCCCACAGATATGAATACGCCTTAGACTCAAAACGGTGTCCCCTAAAGAGTAGGACTCCCCTGCACCGCAGGAGCAGCACTGGCCTGCCTTACACCCCCCTATACAAGTTAATCTGGGCGTCATACACCTATTAATAAAAGCTGTGTTGGAAATTTGTTTCATTTAATCAGGTTTGCTTTGGTTTCACTAATAATGCGCTAAAAGGTGTAGGAAAAGTTGGCAGAATACCTATAGTCTTGCACAGCCAATTTCTAAAATATTCCTGCCTTCTTACAAGATGTGAAAGCATCAAAAGTGACTCTGTTTCTGGATTTAACATTTTAATAAACGTGTGGTGTGCCAAACTTTGGCACAGTATTTTGAAGAGCACCCCACCCTGCCCTTTTTCCCTCAAGACTGGAGTGAGTTTGAACCAGCAGACGGACATCCAACCACTTCCACGCAAAACTCCAGAAAAGAAAACAGATTATTTATGAAAAGAACACTTAGTTCTCTGTTACTGTGGCTCGTGAGGTGGGTGCTCACACAAGAGAAATGCTCCTCTCTCTCCAGTTCCCATGTTTCTGCCAAGTTTGTTGCTACAGTGATTGATATTCCAATGTACCAAGACATAATGAAATGCATTTCATTAAGTAAAATATGAATTCATACCTTTTTGGGAGTATCAGCTAAATTCAAAACATTTGACATGTAATCCCAATATGTGGTGAAATTAACTGCTCCTGTGGTTATTTGGTGGGATTACTTTTGTAATTACTATGAAGTTATAAAATGTTGCTTTAAATCCAACGTGGCCACAGGAAATATACAGCTGTGCGAGGGTCTCCAGACCTTCTCAAACCGTGGTGAGCAGATGAGCAATCTTTAGTCCTCAAAGGAAGCAAGTATTTGTGGTGAAGCCATGATAGCTACTTTAATGACAGGGGGATTAGGACTAAAAGCAGAGAGGAGTTTCGAGTAAAAAAATATGAAACTTCTGCCATCCAGGAATTTGCAGAATATACATGCTGGATTTCAGGAGTCTGGATGCAACTCTGGTTAGATATTGCAGGGGCCATTTTTCTGAAAGATTTAGTATAGAGGTGGTTTTGGGGAGCTTCTGCATTTTAAGATACATAAATGAATAAATATAATACTTTTTAGCATCTAGCTGTGCCAGAGTCCACTCAATGTGTAGAAACCCCCGATGATACTTCATGAACCCTGACACGAGAAGAATGTGCCTGACTCTGAAACAATCTACCAAAGCTTAAAAAAACCTGGGGGTGAGATGGGATGATAGCCTTTCTTTTACTGCCCAAGTCCAGCAGGTATCAGCGGGGTGCCTAAACAAACTTCGGAATCTCCGAAAATGTCTTGATCTGCTGCCGGAAGACTGCCCAAAGTTGTAGTCCATGCGACCGTCACATCGAGGCTAGACTACGCGAACGGCCTATATCTTGGTTTACCAAAATATCTGATCCAGCGATTACAGACGGTGCAGAATGCGGCTGCGAGGCTGATTAAACATATTCCTTTCAGACATCATGTCTCTCCTCATCTGCGCGGTCTGCACTGGCTGCCAGTGGCTAGCAGGATCGAATTTAAGGCTCTGGCCCTAGCTTTCAGGACGCTACAGGGTAGCTGTCCTAATTACCTCAAATTGAGACTTCCCCGATACCAGCAGGCGAGGTCTCTTCGCTCAAATTCATTGAACCTGTTACATACCCCACGAGCCTTGAAGGCTCGACTCGGGGGTAGGACCTTTTTCGTTAGGACGGTAAAACTGTGGAATGACTTACCGCTCTCTATTCGATCTGCAACTTCAGACTTGTTTTAGGAAGCTACTAAAGACGTGGCTTTTTGCTCAAAAAATCTAAATCACTTTTTTCCTCTCTTACATCTAGCTACTCACTTAGAGCCATGACACCTCCATGTGAGGTAGCTGTTCGCGCTTTAGAAAATTCAGTATTAATATTAAAGTTGAGTCAGGCAGTTCCCCCTGCTTCCCATGGCACCAGCTGGGTCCTCTACCTACTGCTTTGTCCCTGATGACTGCTGCAAGTTCCCAAATTAGACATAGTGAATGACGTGGGGGCTGTGAGTACTTAGGAGTACCCTGAGACTACGACTGAACACGCCTGTAAGACAGAGTGCCCATCTGCCTTCACTGTATGCCTGGCTGTGAGCCAGAGAGAAAAATATATTTAATTGCCATTTAATGGGTCTGTGAAGTGACCACTCGGTTGGTGACCAGATTTTAGAAGTAATGGATGCTGTCCAGCCTTCAGTTACCATACCAGCTTGACATTGACTCAGGAGAATCAATGCAGCTAGGCAGAAAGCCTTTTTTTGGAAGCTAAAGGATCTGCCAACTCTCGGCTGAAACAGCACCAAATGTATCTAAATGTCTGCAGCAAACTCACACACACACACACAAACATTGAGGATCCTTTGCGAAGCTGCAGCCGGTGCTCTCTTCTTCATCACCTCAGATCAATGAAGCTTGGGATTTGTTCACTCACTGCATGGACTCCAGGGCCACTGGTGACTGGTTCCATGCAGCGTTTGAGAGTGAAGAGACTGACAGCAGCTCCCCACAAAGGCTCAAAGTGCCAGAGCTGGGAAGGGTCTGAGCTTCTGACTTCACCCTGCGTGCCCCAGGTGTGCCCAACTAAACTATGCAAGACTACTGACGCGAATGCTCCTTCCTAAATCGGACACTGCGAACAAAGATCGAGATAATATTTAGAACAGAAATGATGTAGTGAGTTCCAATCTATTACACTGTTGCACCTGAGTTGATGAGTATTTGTTGTGCTACTGAAAACTTATTTTCTAAGTAAACGAGCATAACAGTCTTATTTCTGATGTCTTGTTTCTTTATGAAACCCACTAAATAAAAATATTATTGTGCATTATCTATGTGCTAACGGATTTAAACATTCTGGCCCCCACAAAAACGTTCCAAATAAGCTGCATTTGTTCGTTCTAGCTACCCTCGAAAGTCAAAGCACAAAAAGGTACTTTGCATTTCCAGTTTGTCAGTACGCGTCTCCTTACATCAAACATAATGACCATTCTGACTTCAAGAATTGACTAGTTGGCCATTGAACCTCTTAGGCCCCAAATGAACTGGCCAGGCACAATTTATGTGGGGAGATCAGATTAAAAAGTGGGAGAATATGATCTTTAAAACAGAACAAGAATTGGCATAGCCAATAGGACTCGCTTTTGAGACTTTGAAAGTGTTTACTCAGAGTTATTGGCTTTGCCAATATCTTTTAGCTATGTTGCAGAGCATTATGGCTGCTGTGCAGGGTATTATAAAGTTATAATAAAAAAGTGTTCTAAGCTTTTTTTGTAACCTTATATATAACCAAGAATACATTATGTACAACTGAATTACCCTATTAAGAAAATAATTAACATACAAAATGCCTTCTAGTTTTTTGTCCTTTTAATGAAGGCAACTTCTTCCTCCCTGTTCTAATGCTCATTTGTTATAGCTTTTGTTTTGTTTTGTTTTGGGAGGGGGGACATAAACAACGGGATGGTGGAGGTTGGGAAGTAGTACCTGAATTATTATAACACAAGCATTGGACGGACACTGTGGCGAAGAAACATTTGCCAGATTCTGAGAGCAGACTGAGGTGGTGGTGTGCTGATGCGGAGGTGATACTGAATGATACTCAGGCGGTGCAGAGTGATGCTGAGGTGGTGGTGTGCTGGTGCGAAAGGTGACAATAATAAAGATGGGCGGTGCCTGAAGCCCATATTGTAGATACAGCAGGTCTTGAGGCGAGACCTAAAAAGGAGCTTAATTCTGGGAACAAATCAGCCTCCCCAGGAAGCTGAGAACTGCAATTTCTTCCACCAAAGATTCCTTGCAGCATAGATCTAGAGATACAGAGAATTCATAGGAGGGAGAAGCTGTTGGTCTTACTTCTCTCCCATTTTGGCCACAAACATCTATACCGCCTCCCGCTGGGATGGGACTACATCCCCCAGCCTGCCTGAGGAGCAAAGAGAGGGCTGCAACACATGCATTTAAGGCGCTTTGACTCCCACAGCGCGGGATGCGCCCGGGTGTGTGCCCTGAAAAAGGCCCGGGACATGACGTGCCCATCTTAGCCCATCTAAGACAGGAAGAGGCAGGGCCACCTTATTGACATACACAGCCCCAGACATCCTAGCCACAATTTAGAAGCGCAGATCAAGGGAAATACTATGGTAAGACCAAATAAACTCTGAAGAGTACTTTATCACATTGGGAAATAGGAAGGCCAGGGGTAGCCCTCTAGGGGTGGTAAAGAGCTCTAAAGAGTGGTACGTCATGCTGCAAAGAACTGCACTATTGATGACATTAACAATCTTATTGAAGAGGTGGAAACAATGCTAAGCAAGTAGAAAATGCTGAACCGCCCTGAAACAGGCCCAAAGGTAGAAGGAACGTTTAAAAAAAGAAAACCCACATAACTGCTACATCGAGTAAGCCGCCACAAAAAGCACCTGATAACCAGATGTTTGAGCTTGATAACCCCATAGAAAGGATGGGTAGGAAATGGAGCCAGACTGCAGGAAGCAGAGACCCAAGACACAAGAAGCACTGGCCCTAGACGTAATGGAGGTGGGAAACCACCAGGAGTGATTATTTTTCAGAGATTGTTTGCATGAATCGCTATAGCCCTCTTACAACATTAGAAAATGAGAATGGCCGTGCCAACCAAGGAACTCCAACTGGGCTAGTGACCCATATTGAACAAAATAAAGCCTGCACTAGTTGCAACTGTAATAAAAAGACAAGCCAACTAAGAGACATTATTAAACACATGGGGGAGAACTTACACAATCAAGGTTCTAAATTGTACTATTGGTAAAAAAAAGTTGGAATAATACAGCCATTGTCTACTGGGCGTGAGGTGGATGGATGTCTGGGCGTTGGCGGCCCTGCCGTCAATTGTTTAGGTGACAGTGCTAAAGGGGAACACACGTTTGCAATCTGTGTCTCAAAGGGCTTCAGCTAAGAAATTGTTAGGGAACGAGGGCATTGCTTGTAAAATATGAGTACACACTTTCGGGAAACACCAATATTGCAAGTATCCACCAGAGTGCATCATCGCAGAGCAGGTCAAGCTACCAACAACCTAAATTGCTCATACCACCAGATATGATGTACCATCCTACGTGGGAACTGTAAATGCCACGGGCAGTAAATACATGAAGAGAGTGGGAACAAAAGTGTACTACTGTTGTAATGGGTAGTGAGAGGGAGAACTATAACAGCACTAGAGGTGAAGTGTCTACAGGACTAAATAGAACAGACAGGGGCAACTACATTATAAATGGTCTGTGTTCCCTTGCTCTCAAATAGAGCAAGAGAGGATAAAGATACAGTAATAAAGTGATACATTTGGCACTACAGGCACTGCCATCCTATAATGAAATCGGACATTTTGACTGTGAAACGCTGCTATTATAATGATGACAGTGACTACATAGCCCTGGAACTAGCCAAAGATTAATTTTGGGTAGGTCTGTTGAACTGTGATCAGCACCCTTCCCCTCTCAATGGGTCTAAGATTCATTAAACTTAATTTACCCGGAAGGAGTTGCATACAAGTTAATAAGGATAAAGGGCATTCTGGCCGACAGTCAAAAACAGAGCAGGGGGATATTGAAGGAAGAAATGCTGTTGTAGTTGAGTCTGGAAGGGTGCCTTGACAGGCTGAGCGACTGCCATTCCTAAACCAGAAGCTCAGTCCTAGAGAGGCAGTTTATAGTACCATGTCTGGTCTTAAATACAATTATTATTGTCTAGATGTTCTGATTATGTTTTTTTATGTAAGTCTTGAGCAAGACCTTTAGTAACTAATGGGATCTGTTGGAACTTTAATGCACAAGCAGTTTAAAACAAATGGAGTATGCATCTATTTGCCTGCCTAGTGTATCAAAACTAGCTAGAGTGAATATATTTGTATTGATCTTGGTTCCAATTAATGCTGCTATTAGCCTTTACCAAATTCACAACTTGGTACCAAGCTCTATTCAGTTATATTGCATTCAATATGGGCTATTGAACTATTTGCATCGTTTGTAGTAAGTACAATCATTTGTAATATATGTCTGTAATTAGAAGAATATTTGCAGAGCCCATGAATTATGACAAGGTCGGTCATGGTTGAGAATATGATCTTAATTTTGGGTTATGTGTATATGAATTTTATAGTTTTATTCTATATGTGTAAGTTTTATGGTTTATTTTTAAACATAATAAAGAAAGACAGATGTTGTCTATTGGCAATACTGTTGACTTTAGAACACGTGGACTTAGTTTCCAATCCCTTAGAACTTCATGTGCTGATAACTCTTGATAATACTTGTATACATTGCATTTGCTCATATTCAACATGGGTACATTTTAAAACTCTTCAATTAAAGTTTGCAAATGATTGCATGTTAATAACTTGGACTCCAAAAAGGTAGATTTCAGAACAGGAGAGATACAAAAGCATGTCTAAGTTGTATGTCTATGGAAAGTTTACAAATATAGAGGTAAAAGGTCAGTTTTGTTATACCCTACATTTACGAATTGTGCATACATACAATAATCCTTATCCCATACCCCCTTCACTCTTTTTTTATTTTAACTTAAACCCATGTCTTTTTCCCCAACAACATGTAGTCTATCACCATTTGAAGGAGGAAAATAACCCATACCCTTTATACTACTTCCAGTACTACTATTCTCCTACACTTTATTCTAACACTATCATTTACAACTTTCATTACTCTAACCTAAATCCTAATCTTAAACTAATCCTAGCCCCATCAATTACACAAACTCGAACACGAATCCCAAAAATAATACCTACCATTACTGAAGCCCAAAGTATAAATATTTTTCTCATCTTTCCTTACAACATTCCTTATTATAATCCTAAATCAACCTCAGAAAGGTAACCTACTGATAACCAAACCCCATACCCAAATCCTTACTCCTACTCCAAACTTATTATACCTTTCTCCTAACTCATACACTTTAATATAACCCTAACACCATACCTTACATTCACTGTAACCCCTATGAATAACCAGAACCTAATCCCAAGCCCAACCCATACATTTCTTTTCGGAACCTTGTTGAACTTTTTAACCTATTCTCCTTTTTTCAGATCTGTTTTCCCTTTTAATTTTTTGTTTTACTATGAATAGCGTAACTTGGCTTCTGGGCTACTTTACATGCCAGGCTTCCAAGCTACTTTACATTATTATAAAATAACATTTTAGATGGATAATAGGCTATTCATCTATGAAAGTACGTTCCTGTTGTACTATTTCTGACAACAGGGAAACAGGAATATTTCGCTTTGTGCTGAAGCTATTGAGTACACCATTGTGGAGACCATTTGAAAAACTTCTTAGTGCACTTTTATGTATATATTATTTCAGTTATTCTAAAGATGAAATAGGAATTCTTGCAGTGAAAAACAATTTAAGACTGATTAGATTAAGCAGCCACATGGCTCCACACTAATAAAAATGTAATGGGCATAGGATGGGATGGTATTTTATGTCATTTTTTGACAGAACACCCATCCCACTTACAAGAACTGAAGCAACAAATGCATTTTTCATAGCAATGCCATCATTAGGATTGGTAATCAGAAAAAACTCACAGAGAGCATAACGAAGTTTCGAATGATTTGTTTACACTGATTTTGCAATGCTAATTATGAGGAAAAAAATAATTGACTAATAGTGAGAAAATTGCACAACTGCATTCCACTTCAAACAGATCACTATTTTAGATTTAGAGTGACTTGACTGAGAAAGATCCCATTAACAGTAACTAATACGGATCCAATTCGCAAAGAGGGACATAGATTTCCCGCTAGCTGCTATTCTCATTTGTAGCACAAATATTCATGGTTGTTTCACTTAATCACAAAACTCCCAAGCCAAAGCATGTATGATACGTAGCAAAATATAGGTATAAAAATATGAAGTTCTTATGTGCATTTCTGACAGACACTTTTGTTCCTTAACTTTACATTTGTGAATCCTCTGCATTGTGGAGCTATTACGTGCAAATTGAAAATATAGGTTAACTCCCAACTTAATCTTTCAGGTGTAAATTTAGAAGTTCAGCTAAATTTGAAAAATGCATTACATGTCTGTGAAAACCTCCCAAGTTCTGACTCCGTGGGTGTTAAACTCATTTGCATTGCTTTTCTTCATCCGCTCCATTGCCACTTCTCTGGTAACCCATACACCCACCCATCAAGAAGTCATGATGGCAGAGCCTCCTCATACTTTACTTAAATAACACACACATATTATTAGGTTATTTAATAATTAGATCTAGCTGTCATACTCAAAACTGACAACCAGAGTCGGAAACACCTATTGGTACCAGAAAGTTGAACACGAGGCGTACAAGACAATGGAGGCCATTTCAGTGATTAAAGGCGAAGTTAAAAATCTACCTGACTGGGCCATAACAATGGGAGCTACACCACATAGTTCTAATGTATTTTGACTTGCATACTTTGAAGTTCCTTAAAGATCAGTAATGACCCTCCAAAAGGAACTAATTCCGTTCTCTCGGCTACCAGGTCTTCAATCCAACTGGGATATTTAACTATTGCCCTTGAGTGGCCTACACAACATAGAATTGGATGCTTGCTAAATGGTTGAAATAAGATGAGAGGCAGTAACATCTGTCTAGACAGTCAAGTGGCACACCATGTGGAGGCTAAACGTTTGTCGAATACAGGTTGATTACTAGACCGACTTTTCTGGAGGTCAATATAGGTGCACCTGGGCTACTCGAGAGGACCAAATGGCTGAATACTTTGAAAAGTAAATTAAACCTCGACAAGTGTTTCCCTCGATATTTTAAATCTTCCTTAGTGTTAGAATGTAATGTGTACATTTTTCTTCAGAGTTTCATGAGTAAAATGTATTTGAAAAACCAAATACACTGTTTATAGAGATTAAAAACACTGAATTCATGTAAATACTTTTTTTTTTAAAACAATACTTTACAGGCAAACATTGGCCAACAGCTCTGCAATCTTAAAAGATGCACCGGTGTATATTTAACTAAAAGAATTATGAAACACATTTATGGATTTCACATTTTTATTCTCAGTAGGAGTAAGAATACCGCTTCTGAGAACAGAAAAAGTTAAAGTACTTGCTTTACTAATTTAGAACAAGGGTTTTTTTCCGTTTAAGATTGGGGTAATATAATAAATAAATCAGGGAAAATGCATTTTCACAATGTTTTCTGCCGGTGTGTTATGAAATGGGTTAGTCAGTATTTGCACCACTGGAAAACTTGGTCCAGGCAGATTTCAATCTGTTTTTTGTGTTTATCTAATAGCAGAAATTGTAAAAAAAAAGTTTCCTATATACAAACAAATTATATTCAGGCACCAGAGGTCTTTGATAAAACCTCAACATGTGAACTTACTTATACACAAGCATGTTGTGATACATCAAGTGGGGGCTGGGAAAAAGAGGGGTCCTAAAACGTGTTTTCGCCATTCTTTCTTCAGTAGGAAAATTTAACAGCGATACAGCAGAAAACAGTGAATGGATCTACACCAAATCTGGCAGAAAGCTAGATCTTGGTCTAGAAAGCGTGATTTGGTGAAAATCCGTTATCTAGTTTTTGAGCAATTAATGCTCAAAAATGTTTATACTTTATGCGGAAGAGGATCCGCAGACCCAATAGATCTCAAGCTGAGATCAGAATGGCTGCGATTTTTTTATTTATTTTGAGATTTATAGAGCGCCTGGTGACCCGAGGGCATCCCCGCGCTATAAAACTGTAAAATCCAGGACAGGCAAAAACCAGGAACTATTTGGGGAAGAGGAGGGTTTTGAGTTTTTTGCGGAAAAGTGCGTGGCTAGGTTCCAGACGCAGCAGGCGATGTGGCGTCAGCCATCTTAGGACTCTGGACTTAGTCCAGGGACCAAGAAAAAAAGTTAAAAAGAAGTATAAGGGATAGTATAGGGGTGCCCGGACCCCTAGCCTTGGTTGGGTGGGAGGTCCAGAGGGGTCTCCCCTGTGGCCCAATTAAAAAAAAAAATGTTTGCTTTTAATTCGTGCAGGATTATTTATTTAAATGGGGACTCCCACACAACTTAATAAAATAAGTAAATAAAAATGCTTCTTGTTGAAGGAGAAGTGCAAACACATTATGGTGAGGGGGCGTGTAGCCTCTAAGAGGCCTTGGTCCACATCCCTGGGGTCAAACTTCAATTACATGGGAGGGTGTGCGGCCCCTCTCCCTGTACCTAAAAAGCGCACAGTACCCTATCCCCCGGGCCGAGTTAAAATATTGGGGTGAAGGGCATGCAACCTCCCCTCCCTGATCCCCGCAGATTCCATCTCCCGGGGTCGAACTTAAATTAAGTGGGGGCATGCAGACCTCCTCCCCAAGCCTTGCAAGGGCCCCAGAGACTCTATTCCCTGAGGCCGACTTACTCGCTGTGTTCAGGGGAGACTCGACACAGTAGTTTCCCTGCCTGCGAGAGCATGAGAAGGGAAACACATGTCGGCTCACACCTAGTGGTAGCTTTAAAAATGATGAGGTCCCTGGGGTTCTAAAGTCTAGGGGAGGAGGAAGGAACACCCCCTTCTCCATAAAAAAAGAATACGTCCGGAGGGTAGGGTCCTCGGGTGCTGTAAATTCTTGGGGAGGAGAGAGCATTAAAAAAATGGGTGCAAAAAGGGCAGCCGGTGGAGAAGTGGGGGCCCTGTGACTACCTCTCCAGCCCCTTGTGTTTGGTTGTTCCTAGGCCCTGCGGCCAACCCCACGCCGTGCACAGACATTGGGTATGCGTGGTTTGGGGTTGGCTGCCTGCAGGATGTACGCAGGGCCTGGCCGCAGGTGTGGGATGGGTTTTTATACGCAAAAAAACTACAAATTCACTAAAAACACCAAAGATTAAAATTATGTTATAGTTGGGTGACAATGTCAGTGAAAACATACCGTTTTAAACAAACAGAACCATTGAATTTCGCCAGTAATAATTTTCCCGCGTAACTACAACTCGTCCCTAAGGTAACTATAGCTCGCACCCTTACCCTGCAGTGCTAATTACCCCACATATTACATCACTCATGACATGTTCTTGGACATCATTTATAATATCACTGCAACATTTCCAATGAAATTTTTGATGAGAAACTGGTGCATGGCGAGGGCGTGAGTTATAGTTATTGCAAGTAACTATAACTGGTAAATTTCAGTGGTAATGTTCATTTAAAACGGATGTATGACGTTATAACGCATACCATTACAACTACCTACCATTACAACGCGACCATTACAACGCATACCATTACAACGCATAGCGCTTAGAGGTGCTGGATAGTGATAAGTATAATTTACTATTCCAACTCCAGTCCCCGTGGACACTAGGGAAGGTGTTGGATAGTAAATTAAACGTATTCCCTATCCTAGAGCGCCCCCCAGCGCAATGCGTTGTAATGGTATGCGTTGTAAAAGTTGCGTTGTAATGGTAGGTAGTTGTAAAAGTTGCGTTGTAACAGGTGTATACCATTTAAAACAGTTGAATGGAGGAAGCCAAGCAGCAGACCATACGAAAGCGTAGCTAAGAGACCATCAGGATGATTTATCTACGGTTCCTACCCGGGAGCGACAGAGTGGGCCGAACCCCACCCCGGTACATGCTCTGTAGAGTCTACACAGGAGCAGAAATGGTCCAATCCCATCAGAGGTGCTGTCAAACGACCAAGGTAGTTTTTTCCTGCTCTCGTCTGCATTTCACATGCAGGAAAAATGGGACAATTGATTTGCCCTGCTTTTTGCACCAGTAAAATTCTCAGTAATATAGGGCCAGATGTACTATGGCGAAGGTCAGATGGCGGACGGCGCATCTGCGATACAACACAGCTTTTTATCACATTGGGCCAGATATACAAATCTGTGAAAGAGGGAGAAGGCCATTTGTAAGGATTCGTAGAAATCACGGCCCACTCAGATTAATGAGGAAGAATTTCCTGTGTAAATCCCGGGAAAGCAAAGATGGCGGCCAACGGGGGCCATCAGTTCTCCATCTTTGCATTTTCAAAACGCCCTTATTGCAACCCGTCCCTTGAACCGCAGGAGAAACAATAACAAAATGGCTGCTTAAAGCAATGGGGCATGCATGCAGCAGTCCTCTGATATCCTTCCACTTTCCGGATGGATTCTGGCTGCTCTCAGCAGTCAGTAACCTTTCAATAACTGCGTCAAACCTCTGACGTATTTCCTCGTTTGTCCCAAGGTTGAGGAGCGGCCTTCCTTTCCCATCCCTTTCTTCACTCTGATTGGCACGCGATTGGGTGTCCGTGAGCGCCTGGAATCTTGAGAAGGTGTGGCCCCTCCCACATTGCATGGCATTAATTGGCGCAGGTCTACCTGGCCGGATTTAGGTGCAGAAAGTACACAGTCCTGCCATGTAAACAAAGTTAAAATGTGAGAAACATTAAAACTCTGGCACATAAGCGACCAGGAAAGCTGTTACACACCCACTCAACGATTTATTTTTTCACATCAACAGATTTCATTTTTGTTTTTTTGCAGTATTTCACAGATGCCTTTACATACGTGTCTATATTAAAACAGTTTTCAATGAATATGCAATGTCCTTTATTCCCACCACTCCACTGATTGTTCAGGCAGTTTCTAATGGAATCAGGTTTTCAGATCAAGTTTTTGAAGAAAATAAAATGTACTCTCTTGATTAAGTTTGGATTACAATCGAGAGAACCATTCAGATAGCAGCTTTCACTGAGTTGCATGGTGATACCAGTATGGATCAGAAAGGACAGTCCGGCCTGTCCCATAAATGCAAGACCGATCCAGAGAGGGGTACCACTCTTCTTCCCTGGCCCCTTACCACTTATTATCATCCATAGACTATGAAACAAATGCAACAGCTGTGTTGAAAAGGCAGCACTGGTCCGCTGGAAAGCCATAAGGGATGCATTTGCAACCTCCATACATACAGCAACACTCCGTCGCTGGAGAATTGGCGTCATAGGCGGGCTACACGACCAGTGGACTGCTCTAACAGGTGAGCAGAGGTACGTTACCTACTGTCATCTCAATTGTCATGAGTCGCAATACCAGTGCCTCCAGCTAGAAGAAGTGAGCAAGATGCCAGCATAAAGCAAATTATTTACATTTGCCACATGGGTCAACATACCAGGCCACTCCAAGCAGAACACACATCATGACCACTTCGGTAACTCTGAAGGGACCGCAAGAATCCTTCGGGGGAGGGGAGCAGCATGGGGCACGTGCATTAGCTCTATTTATTATATCCACTGACCACAGCTGTATGGAAAAACAAGCATTGGCAAAGCCAACAGGTCTCGCCTACACAGACGCTGTTGGCTTTGCCAATGTGCTTTTGCCATGTTGTCCACAGGTGTGGCTGCTGTTCAGCATGGCTAAAGGTTAGTGACATGGAGTGTCCTAGAGTGGAGTTGGAGGGGTGGAGGGGGGTCGGGGGGGGGAGTACAGTGTCTTAGATTGGATTTGTTGGAGTAGTGACCGCGTTTGGTAGAGGAGAGTAGAGTTCAGTGGCAGAGTTTGTTGTAGAGTACAGTGTTATTGAGTGGCATGGAGTGGGGTTGAATAGGGTGAAGTGGGTTGGAGTGGATTGAATTAATGGAGTAGTTTGGAGTGGATTGAGGTAGAGTGGGTTGTATTGAGTGGAGAGGGGTGGGTTGGAATGGGTGGACTGGATGGAATGGATTGGATTGGTATGGGGTGAATTGAAATTGGATGAGTTGGATGGGATTGGGGTGGATTAGATTGGTTTGGGGTGGGTCGTTTGGACTGGAGTGATAGGACTGGGGTGGGGTGGACTGGATTGGAGTAGGGTGGTTTGGAGTGGGTACATTGAAGTGGAGTGGGGTGGATTAGAGTGGAGTGGATTGGATTGGATTGGGGTGAATTGGACTGGAGTGGGGTGGCGGGGAGTGGGGTCTATTGGAGTGGACTGGAGTGGGGTGGATTGAAGTGTGGTGGCAACGGTGGATTGGATTGAGTGGGGTGGACTGAACTGGGGTAAGCTGGATCGTGGCAGAGTGGATTGGGGAAAGTGAGGTGGATCAGAGTGGGGTGGGGTGGACTGGAGTAGGGTGGATTGACTGTGATGGAGTAGGGTGATAGTGTACTGTAAAAAATAAACCTTTGCAATTTTGTTTGTCCTGTTGGGCATGTTTTGCCAATCATATGCCTTCTGTTTGCAAGGCACTAGAACTTAGAAAGAACAAAATACTACCTCAATCACGTAGGGAGCAGCAGACAGGCTTCAGTGCTTGGTACCTGCTCCACATAGAGGAACGGAAGTGATGTTAGGCCTGCAGTGTCGAGTTACGGGGCTGTAGAGAAGAGTGCCTTGCAAGCCAACAAACGGGTAAGCAACGGGTGGGCTCTGACCCCTTTTTGTTAAAAGCAGGGCCTCGCAAGCGAGACGCATGCCCTAGTGTATGCTCTTGCAAGCTCGACCCTAAAAACAAGAACATAATGTTAATACTATATAGAAAAAAAACGCCTTCAAGTTGCCCAGTAACCTATCGTGCTACAGTGCATGTGTTTCATGTCACAGATGCCTGCTATATCACGGCTGTAGAGAATGTGTGCAGAGTGCAATGGTAGATTTACAAATAAGCATTGGCAAAGCCAATAGGTCTCTCATTTGGGACCAATTGACTTTGCCAAATGTTCTATCTATGTTGTACAGCATCTCCAAAGCTGAGGACTATGGCTTTTTCCAAGCGCCTTGAGACCCTCTGGGTATGTAACGCGCTATATAAATTTATTGACTTGACTGACTTGACTTTTAAAAAAGAGAAGAAAAAAGCATACGGGCCTGCTGCATAAGTTTGTAAATGAGCAAACCTACAGAATGACGATAACTTTTTTTTTGCTTTGCCGATCCGTATTAGACTGGTAAGCAAAAAAAAAAAAAAAAATAGTATGGGTGGAAGAAGAAACTCACTTTTGACACCCACTCTACTCACTATACACTGGCCCCAACACCTCATTGTCTAGGGCCTCCTGGCAAACAACATAGAAGACATCCAGCAAAGAGCCCCCCCTGGGGGTCCCGTTGGGCATTGCAGCGCCGGCCAAAGAGGAGCTGCCCTATGGTGAAGCATGACACCTCTCTTTGTGTATACTAGGGTTAGGAATGTCAGTAATGAAAGATGCAAGACTTTTAATGATACAAAAATGCAGAACTGAACATGAACTGGTACAAAACGTTAGAATTCTACCATAGACATATTTTCATAGAATACAATGTATTACATTGTTCAGTTTAATTTTCACAAACTGTATCTTCACGTGTAAAATTTGCAAGTTGGAATGTTTGAGAATTGCATGATTTTTCTGCATGATGCAGATACCTAACCAGGAATTGTTTTGTCTTGTAGAAAAAATAAACAGAGGGAACCTAACCTTAACTTGTACAATGTTTATGAAATGTTTCATTTAACACTTAGGCGCCCATTAGGATCTCGGGCGGATCACCACCGCCCGCATGGTGGTGGTGATCCGCCCGAGATCCGTCCCCGCCCGCCACTTATTTCCCCTGCCATATTACTATGGCGGGAGGGATCACAGCAGATGGAAAGACCGTCTGCCGCTTTTCTGCCCGGTCAACAAGTCGACCGGGCAGAAAAGAGTTTAATATGGGGCCGTGTCTGTTAGACACCGCCAGCCATATTATCATGGAGGCGTAAACATGCCGCCACGGAAAGGCATGCGGGAATTGCTTGTGGGGGGCTGTTGCGGGCCCCCAGGGACTCTGGGGTTGGGGAGTGCACATGGGGGTACTTATGGTACCCCCCTGCAGTTCCATGCACAACATGGCAGGCACAGCGCGGTGCCTGTCAAGTTGTGCATGGAAGTGCACGGCATGCCTTCCTGGCATTGTGGCAGGCGGTGCTGAGTGCACCGCCCGACACAATGTCAGGTATGCAGGATGCGCCCGCCACTGTGGTTTATGCAATTGTTCTTTACTATATTACTGATGAATTGATTACATATATTGTGAACTTATTAATAAAAAGTTACTTACTAAAAGACTTAATAAAGCTTTGAAAACTCACATCAAATCTCATCATTGACTCCTAAGTGATGATAATTGAACTGTGATGTATCTATTGATTTGCAGCTCCTCATTAATTCTATTCTAACGACCAAGGTCTTTCGGCCTTAGGCCTCGTAAACAAGCGGGGACTTTCCTCAAGATAAGTAATAACATGGATACCATAAACTAAATATTTATTTAAGTTCCTGCTCCACTACATGTGACTGTTTATTAAAGAAAACCAGGGTTTTAGTGAGAAAAATATTCTGGAATCTTAGGTGTCACTGTACCATGGCCAGCGCTCACATTTAAGGAGATATGCAATATTGTATCGCTTGTGTAGCTTTATACCAAGAAATAAAATACTCAATTCCAGAATGGTTCTTTCTTCTCGGTTTGTTTCAGTAGTAGCCCAACCTCATGTAGACTCTGGCGATATTGGTATGATATGGATCAGAACCAACTATAAATTCTCAAAAAAATTCCAAGGGATATATTATTCTATTTAAAAGTAGATGTGAGTGGAGCAGGGGTAAATATGAACATTAAAAGTTGTGACCATAAGCTGATAACTGATTTATATGTAAAACAATCTAATTGAAATTGTTAACTGTGAGACAAGTTGTCCTCCAGGAAACTGTTAAAGAGGGGCTTGCCATACTGTAGTTAGACTAAAACAAATTACTTTGAGGGAAAATATATATTTAAAACAAGTATTAAAGGAGGACCAAAAGCTCTAAAATCGAGGATATTCCAAGGAAATTTTAACTTGGGCCTTGGTGGGATTCATAACAATTTAGAGAAATTAGACCATTATAAAATTCACCTACTAAAAAACACAAGATTGAATACATTCTATTAGGCCCAGTCAGTCAGCAATCACACCCCATAAGAAAGAAGGTATGGTAACACTGGAATATCCAACAATGCAGCTCTGACATTCACAAAGAATCCAAATTACAAAAATATGCTGATTAAAGGAGAAAGAATTGTACCTTTGTCCATCCAACATACATTTAAACTTTGGGAAATTAAACTTTCCGCACTCCTTCTTAAGGTGCAGTAAATGAAATAAAGTTGCTAAAAGAGAGTTTTTGCATCCCATCATGTACCGAAATATTTAAAGAAAACACTTTGTTACCTGATACTTCACATGTAATATACCTAATAAAATATTCTTCTAGATCGCCAAATATTTGTCTAACCTTAGGAAAACTGAAATTGAAAAGGACTGAACATAAGTAATAAATTGGCACTAAACTTTGCTTTCAGTATTGTGTGTGAAATGGTATCAGAATGATCGCAAGGTGGAAATATGGTTGAAAACTGTTAGACAACATTGGAAGAATTGTGAGTACGTACTTATTATTCAGGATTACAGTCATTTTGGGTTGAACTGAACACGATAGCTTAATATGGAGATTAAAATAAAACAAGAAGCGCTCATGGAGGTTAGCGTTCCAACACACAAGTTTGGAAACTGAAACAAACGATGCCAACATTAGGAATGTGGAGTAGGTGGGTAAAGAAGAATATGCTTTCTTAGAGAAATATCTAATGACAAACTAAATTCTTTGAGTAAGCTGTAGTTCTGTGGGTGTAAAGGCTTTGAGCATATCAGGCATTTGGGTTTGAGTCTGGAGTTTATTTTGTTTAGAGAAAGAGACTTGAGTTAATGTTTTTCAAGAAGAGAGTAATGTGTGATTTTCCAGGTGAAGGGTATAGTTTTTAAAGTTCCTAAACGCTTTGGAATATATATTGATATGCTTAGAAACTGATGAAATGCAGCGATATATTTACATAAGGGTTGTGGAGCCTCATTCCACAAATCACATGCTTTAAATGTGGGGGAGTAATTCACCTGGTTTATTACATGTAAGTATTAGTCATTGAGCTATAATGCACACACAAAACTAAAGTCTACCGGGCAAGGGCGGGGCAGAACCAATTGCTCAACTGATTTTAAATGGTGCGCCTTTCACTGCTCATATGAAGTGAGTTAATGACCGTCTGAAACCTTTACCACTGCACAGGGCATATGTGGCAACTCCTATGGTGGTACGTTTATGCCACACGAAGCTGGTGATTATTTGACTTTTAAAGCCATTATACGTGCATTTTTTATCAACAAATTACTGTCGGGTTGTTTGGTCTGATGCACAGACATGTACACAAATCACTTTCAACAATTACAACAAAAGGTATTTTATATTTAAGCAACTATTTGAATCTATAAACATGCAGCAACACAGAGGTGAGGGATTATGCTAAACCCCATTATGTTGGAAGTAGAATTGTGCATTAAGTGATAATATGTAAGGCTCTGTTTGCCACGCCTGTCCCACTTGAGCTCATGTTCTTTTCCATTCAATAATTGTACATTTTATTCTTGGCAAAGTTGCTGCTCCAAAGAATGACTTCTTCACTCGACAGACAATAAAACACACCTCACAAGAGTAAATCCAGGCATTCTCTGTACCCATGCATATCCAAACAACGGCTATTATACCTCCTCCTCGCCGGAAATGAGCCTGTGTGTGACACTCGTGTGCTGCCAGCCCCGGATTAACTGATGCTACTGCCTTCTCGGTGACGGATTCAGCTCCGCGCGCCGTCTTAATCCGCTCTGTTATTGAGCGAACAAAGCTGCAGCGGGGCTGGAAACTGTTGGTAAATGGATCACACGCCGACAATTACAGGCAGGCCCGGTCATAGGATAAACCCTGTAGAACAATGCTATTTTTAACAGCATGCACTGCGGCACACTGTCAGCTGTCGGGACTGTTCATGTCAGAGCGGCTGCAGCGTGGAAATGTCCGTCTCCCTGACTGTCACTGCAGGCCACGGACCTACAGAATTTAGGAGTTTATTAACTAGTAGCTACTAAGGCCCTCAATTCGGATTGAAATGGTATTTTGGCGCTTTGCTGCCATCCCGCAAAAACAGACACCGCATGGCTGGGGTTTTCCCCATTCTGTTATTGCCACAATTCGAAGTTATGCAGGTCAGATTGGTGGCTATTGCAGTGATATTACGTGTTTTCTCCACACACATGAGGGAATAACTGGACTTTTCCTGCACGCATTTTGAAAAATGTAATCTGGCAAAATGTGTGCGTGGGAAAAAAATGTCAAACTTTGTAGTAATTTCATATAAATGTTAATGGTGATTCGGGGGCAATCTCCCATTTGACCGTGAATTGAAATTGTTGTCAAAGTTAAAAGGCCTATTCTCAGAATCCTTTTCAATCTGTTAAAGGTGAGCCGGAAACCTGATAAGCCAAAGAACTAGATAGGAGGTGTCTGAATGCTCCAAAGACCCGCATAGGGGGCAAACTGGTCCACCTTCATTCAAAAGGCACCATTAGTACCTACCAAACATCCTGGGTCTGGAATCCATGCCTAAATGTAACAGGATAGGGCTCGATACTGCAACCTTAAGCCGCTTTGCAAAGAATGTAAATAAAACAGTGAAGTCTTCAACTAAATGGTGAAAACTATCACCCACAGAAGGACAAACCTAACAGGATTCAAGACTGGAAATTCAAATTACACACGGATTTCCAAAAAAAGTGCTTAGGTGCTGTGCTGGTTTCAGTGATCAAGAGGTGAAAGAAGAGGCTAGGTGAATGAGGGTGCGAAGAGGCTATGTGGGTGTGTAGAGGCTATGTGGGTGAGGGTGTGTAGAGGCTATGTGGGTAAGGGTGTGTAGAGGCTATGTGGGTAAGGGTGTGAAGAGGTTAGGTGAATGAGGGTGCGAAGAGGCTAGGTAGATGAGGGTGGGAAGAGGCTAGGTAGATGAGGGTGGGAAGAGGCTAGGTGGATGAGGGTGGGAAGAGGGTAGGTGAATGAGGGTGCGAAGAGGCAAGATGAATGAGGGTGTGTAGAGGCTATGTGGGTGAGGGTGTGTAGAGGCTATGTGGGTAAGGGTGTGTAGAGGCTATGTGGGTAAGGGTGTGAAGAGGTTAGGTGAATGAGGGTGCGAAGAGGCTAGGTAGATGAGGGTGGGAAGAGGCTAGGTAGATGAGGGTGGGAAGAGGCTAGGTGGATGAGGGTGGGAAGAGGGTAGGTGAATGAGGGTGCGAAGAGGCAAGGTGCATGGGGGTGCGAAGAGGCTAGGTGGATGGGGGTGCGAAGAGGCTAGGTGGATGAGGGAGTGAAGAGGCTAGGTGGATGAGGGTGGGTAGTGGCTAGGTAAATGAGGGTGTGTAGAGGCTAGGTAAATGAGGGAGTGTAGAGGCTAGGTAGATGAGAGTGTAGGAGGCTAGGTGAATGAAGGAGTGTACAGGCTAGGTGAGTGAGGGAGTGAAGAGGCTAGGTGGATGAGAAGAGGCTAGGTGGGTGAGGGTGTGAAGAGGCTAGGTGGGTGAGGGTGTGAAGAGGCTAGGTGCATGGGGGTGTGAAGAGGCTAGGTGGATGGGGGTGTGAAGAGGCTAGGTGGAGGAGGGTGGGTAGTGGCTAGGTAAATGAGGGTGTGAAGAGGCTAGGTGAATGAGGGTGCGAAGAGGCTAGGTGGATGGGGGTGCGAAGAGGCTAGGTGGATGAGGGTGTGAAGAGGCTAGGTGGATGAGGGTGGGTAGGGGCTAGGTGAATGAGGGTGCGAAGAGGCTAGGTGGATGGGGGTGCGAAGAGGCTAGGTGGATGGGGGTGTGAAGAGGCTAGGTGGATGGGGGTGTGAAGAGGCTAGGTGGATGAGGGTGTGAAGAGGCTAGGTGGATGAGGGTGGGTAGTGGCTAGGTAAATGAGGGTGTGTAGAGGCTAGGTAAATGAGGGAGTGTAGGGGCTAGGTAGATGAGAGTGTAAGAGGCTAGGTGAATGAGGGAGTGTACAGGCTAGGTGAGTGAGGGAGTGAAGAGGCTAGAGAATAGGTGGGTGAGGGTGTGAAGAGGCTAGGTGGGTGAGGGTGTGAAGAGGCTAGGTTGGTAAGGGTGTGGAGAGGTTAGGTGGATGAGGGTGAGAAGAGGTTAGGTGGATGAGGGTGAGAAGAGGCTAGGTCAATGAGGCTGTGAAGGGGCTAGGTCAATGAGCATGTTAAGAGGGTAGGTGAATTAGGGTGTGAAGAGGGTAGGTGAATGAGGGTGTGAAGAGGTTAGGTGAATGAGGGTGTGAAGAGGCTAGGTTAATGAGGGTGTGAAGAGGGTAGCTAGGTGAATGAGGGTGTGAAGAGGCTAGGTGAATGAGGGTGTGAAGAGGCTAGGTGAATGAGGGTGTGAAGAGGGTAGGTGAATGAGGCTGTGAAGAGGTTAGGTGAATGAGCATGTGAAGAGGCTAGGTGAATGGGGGTGTGAAGAGGCTAGGTGGATGAGGGTGTGAAGAGGCTAGGTGGATGAGGGTGTGAAGAGGCTAGGTGAATGAGGGTGTGAAGAGGGTAGGTGAATAAGGGTGTGAAGAGGCTAGGTCAATGAGGCTGTGAAGAGGCTAGGTCAATGAGCATGTTAAGAGGGTAGGTGAATTAGGGTGCGAAGAGGTTAGGTGAATGAGGGTGTGAAGAGGCTAGGTGAATGAGGCTGTGAAGAGGCTAGGTGAATGAGGCTGTGAAGAGGCTAGGTTAATGAGCATGTGAAGAGGCTAGGTGAATGAGGGTGTGAAGAGGGTAGGTGAATGAGGGTGTGAAGAGGCTAGGTGAATTAGGGTGTGAAGAGGGTATGTGAATGAGGGTTGAAGAGGTTAGGTGAATGAGGGTGTGAAGAGGGTAGGTGAATAAGGGTGTGAAGAGGCTAGGTCAATGAGGCTGTGAAGAGGCTAGGTCAATGAGCATGTTAAGAGGGTAGGTGAATTAGGGTGTGAAGAGCGTAGATGAATGAGGGTGTGAAGAGGTTAGGTGAATGAGGCTGTGAAGAGGCTAGGTGAATGAGGCTGTGAAGAGGCTAGGTTAATGAGCATGTGAAGAGGCTAGCTGAATGAGGGTGTGAAGAGGGTAGGTGAATGAGGGTGTGAAGAGGCTAGGTGAATTAGGGTGTGAAGAGGGTATGTGAATGAGGGTTGAAGAGGTTAGGTGAATGAGGCTGTAAAGGGGTTAGGTGAATGAGCATGCGAAGAGGCTAGGTGAATGAGGGTGTGAAGAGGCTAGGTGAATGAGGCTGTGAAGAGGCTAGGTCAATGAGCATGTTAAGAGGGTAGGTGAATTAGGGTGCGAAGAGGTTAGGTGAATGAGGGTGTGAAGAGGCTAGGTGAATTAGGGTGTGAAGAGCGTAGATGAATGAGGGTGTGAAGAGGTTAGGTGAATGAGGCTGTGAAGAGGCTAGGTGAATGAGGGTGTGAAGAGGCTAGGTGAATGAGGGTGTGAAGAGGCTAGGTGAATGAGGGTGTGAAGAGGGTAGGTGAATGAGGGTGTGAAGAGGCTAGGTGAATTAGGGTGTGAAGAGGGTAGGTGAATTAGGGTGTGAAGAGGGTAGGTGAATGAGGGTTGAAGAGGTTAGGTGAATGAGGCTGTAAAGAGGTTAGGTGAATGAGCATGCGAAGAGGCTAGGTGAATGAGGGTGTGAAGAGGCTAGGCGAATGAGGGTGTGAAGAGGGTAGGTTAATGAGGGTGTGAAGAGGCTAGGTGAATGAGGGTGTGAAGAGGCTAGGTGAATGAGAGTGTGAGGAGGCTAGGTGAATGAGGGTGTGAAGAGGCTAGGTGAATGAGGGTGTGAAGAGGTTAGGTGAATGAGGGTGTGAAGAGGGTAGGTGAATGAGGGTGTGAAGAGGCTAGGTGAATGAGGGTGTGAAGAGGCTAGGTGAATGAGGCTGTGAAGAGGCTAGGTCAATGAGCATGTTAAGAGGGTAGGTGAATTAGGGTGCGAAGAGGTTAGGTGAATGAGGGTGTGAAGAGGCTAGGTGAATTAGGGTGTGAAGAGCGTAGATGAATGAGGGTGTGAAGAGGTTAGGTGAATGAGGCTGTGAAGAGGCTAGGTGAATGAGGGTGTGAAGAGGGTAGGTGAATGAGGCTGTGAAGAGGCTAGGTTAATGAGCATGTGAAGAGGCTAGGTGAATGAGGGTGTGAAGAGGGTAGGTGAATGAGGGTGTGAAGAGGCTAGGTGAATTAGGGTGTGAAGAGGGTAGGTGAATGAGGGTTGAAGAGGTTAGGTGAATGAGGCTGTAAAGAGGTTAGGTGAATGAGCATGTGAAGTGGCTAGGTGAATGACGGTGTGAAGAGGCTAGGTGAATGAGGGTGTGAAGAGGGTAGGTGAATGAGGGTGTGAAGAGGGTAGGTGAATGAGGGTGTGAAGAGGCTAGGTGAATGAGGATGTGAAGAGGCTAGGTGAATGAGGGTGTGAGGAGGCTAGGTGAATGAGGGTGTGATGAGGCTAGGTGAATGGGGGTGTGAAGAGGCTAGGTGAATGAGGGTGTGAAGAGGCTAGGTGAATGAGGATGTGAAGAGGCTAGGTGAATGAGGGTGTGAAGAAGCTAGGTGAATGAGGGTGTGAAGAGGCTAGGTGAATGAGGGTGTGGAGAGGCTAGGTGAATGAGGGTGTGAAGAGGCTAGGTGAATGAGCATGTGCAGAGGCTAGGTGAATGAGGGTGTGAAGAGGCTAGGTCAATGAGCATGTGAAGAGGCTAGGTGAATGAGGCTGTGAAGAGGCTAGGTCAATGATCATGTGAAGAGGCTATGTGAATGAGGGTGTGAAGAGGGTAGGTGAATGAGGGTGTGAAGAGGGTAGGTGAATGAGGGTGTTAAGGGGGTAGGTGAATGAGGGTGTGAAGAGTCTAGCTGAATGAGGGTGTTAAGAGAGTAGGTGAATGAGGGAGTGAAGAGGCTAGGTGAATGAGGGTGTGAAGAGGTTAGGTGAATGAGGGTGTGAAGAGGCTAGGTTAATGAGGGTGTGAAGAGGGTAGCTAGGTGAATGAGGGTGTGAAGAGGCTAGGTGAATGAGGGTGTGAAGAGGCTAGGTGAATGAGGGTGTGAAGAGGCTAGGTCAATGATCATGTGAAGAGGCTATGTGAATGAGGGTGTGAAGAGGGTAGGTGAATGAGGGTGTGAAGAGGGTAGGTGAATGAGGGTGTTAAGGGGGTAGGTGAATGAGGGTGTGAAGAGTCTAGCTGAATGAGGGTGTTAAGAGAGTAGGTGAATGAGGGAGTGAAGAGGCTAGGTGAATGAGGGTGTGTAGAGGGTAGGTGAATGAGGGTGTGAAGAGGGTAGGTGAATGAGGGTGTGAAGAGGGTAGGTGAATGAGGGTGTGAAGAGGGTAGGTGAATGAGGGTGTGTAGCGGTTAGGAGTGCACACTCATGCTGTGCACTGGGATCTGTTTATTCAGCTTGTGTCGAGTATGTGTGGCTTCTCTTGAGTACTGTAGCCTCCAAAGACTCACTGGATTCCAAAAATGAACATCACTGCCCCCACACCCGCCAGTGAATCATTCTGATGTTCACAGGCAGCTTCTTGGCACTGTGTATCCCTTAGTGCTGCCCTGGCCCTATGCCTGGTGTCAGGTGTATTCAACATTGTGTAATAAGGGAACTCGTTTTGTGCCGGCAGGCCAAACGTGAGGGTGCAGTTGGTAGGTTAAAGCATATATAAATATACACAGGCACACTCTGAAGCCAACACTCCCATGTGAGCTGATAAAGAAACAGGATCTGTTGACACAGTCAAGGATACAGTCGTATTCGGTTACAAGCTCTTTGCACTGCAAGAGACTTTGGGGTGAATCACGTCTGAAAGTACATCTGTGCCCTGGTGCGACCTATACAAAGTTTTAGGCGCACTGATGAAGTTTTGAGAGAACAGTTTGCATTGGACATTGCACAGCAAAAATGTAAGTCACTTAGCTATGGGAACTATAATATAATAACTTGGTTTTTATTGATTGCTTCTCTAAATAGCACTCCTACCACACTCCTGCCATTCCAAGCACTGTAAATAAAATAAATTTATCTTACTCAGCTTGACTTTACCTGCTTAACTGGCCTCAGAAGTATGGACAGCTAAGCCACCCATGTAGGGATTCAAACTGTTTGCCCCAGGATAACTGGGTATATTTGAGGCAAGAGTTAACTCACTGCGCCATCTTGCCAGCTTGATCTGTACTCTTCAGCCGTGCAAAAGATAGTCTAACAGACTATTTGCAAGCATTGCTCATCCCTTTTTATGTGTTTGATGTAATTCTCTAAATGGTCAAGGGTATACAAAGACACGGGTCGCTTGCTCTCGGCTCCACTGGAGCCAAGCAGCACCCCACTGAAGAGGCCCAATTTGGCAAAAAACAGTCTTGGGTTGCTGTGTTCTGGTGCAGAGCGGACCTGGCTTGGCAGCACAGGGTTGGACTGTTGCTACCGGAGCAGGATCAAGAATGATTTCCAGATGACGGGGTCTAATCTGAGGGGGCATAGTGGGTAAAAGAACGATGGGTTGGCACGCTAAACCAATTGATTACCAGTGCTTAGGCATATTGCAAGCATCCCTTCCATCACCTTTCGCATTTTTTTTGTGTCAAATTGACCGGTGAAATGTATGCAATGGGGCAAGCATCTATGGTAGGTCTCTGAGTGTGACTGAGGATAGTTCTAAACCTGAGCTCCATGAAAGGTGTCTGAGACATGCCTAGAAAGTGACATCCAGGTTTTCAAAGGAAAGCAACTCTTCAAAAAAGCTATTGTGTGATATCGCACTCCTGCTAACGTGGAGCAATTATGTCACTGTTGGTTGCAACAGACAACGCTGGCCCGGCCCTTCTGCCACCCTGGCATTTCTGCTGTAGGACATAGGCTAAGGGCTTGTTTTAAAACAAGGATGGGCACCAAGACCCAATCATGGTCAGTGGCGTAGACAGTGTGTCAAGGGACCTAGTGAAAGGGCCCATGACCGGTGCTTAATTTCAGCCGGTGGTTTCCGGTGCTTGGCACCGGAAATTAATTGTCAACACCGGTGCTTGTGATAGTCTGCCACAAAGTGGCGCTGTCTGGCTAATTTAGAGATGACCAAAACAACAGTTAACTATTAATTCAATATACTTTAAAAATGATTATTACCTGCTGCCCAAGCCATTCTTATAGCTTCGGGGACTGAAATAGTGTGAACTGTGACACTTTTAGGGGTGTGATAGTTAGTAGTTGTGTTGTTACAATTACTGGCAGCATAGCAGGGGCAATGTGTGGTGCAAGCTACAGTGACCTCCTGACGAGAGCCCTTGCAATTATTATTATTATTTTTTTTTACAATGACACTATCACTAGCACATGCATGTGTGCAGCACCAGGATTGGGCAAGGAAGTTTCAGCATCCGGTTCCAGCAAAGAAGCGGTCCAGAGCGAGGACGTCATGTAAGTTTTGTTTATTTATTTATACAATATTTTCTCCCTGTCGATGCCAGCCGCCACTGCTGTACTTTCATGCAACAACCTAATGCATTGTGTGCGTTGAAGTCATGAGTTGCTGCCACTGAACTGAACAGACTAACAGAACTGATATGGGAGCAAGTGTGTGAAAAGCCCACGACCCTATACACGGCGACCCCAATAACAAGACGAAAGGCTGCAAGGCAACATGATCTAGTAAAAGTTCCTACAAGGGCCTCTTGATTTTGGTCTTTTGACTTTTACAATGACACGAGTCGGCTCGTGAGCCTGCCGCCTGCCATGCACCCCTCCCTGGTGAGCTCTGGCACCTGTTACTTGGGCACAGCCACCCCCATCGCATCAGATAACATCTCTGCACTTCAACTGTTGTTTCACGCGCTACACATTGGGGCACCTGCAATGGTCATGCCTCAGCCTGTTCTGGCAACTTTGCAATCTGTATTCATCTTGAAATCTTATCGCCGCGCGCCGTTCGAACTGCGTATAAACAATGCGTACAGTTTTTACTGAATGCCTAGTTCAAGTGACTGATTGGCTTCTGTACACACCCGGTCATCTGTCCATCACCCGAGCAACATTCTACTAACTTCTTCAAACAGCCTCGCCTGCGCATTCTCTCACCTCGACACAAGTAAATATTGCAGATTTACTTACGGCAGGGGGAAAAATGTCAGGCATGCGTTCCCTCCTCTCCGAGCATCCTGCCTGCCCGCCTCGCGCACCGCCGCTGCACACAGACAGCGCCTTCTTCTGCCCTCCTCCTGCACACTGACAGGCCCCGCCCCCTCGCCCGGGCAGGACTCGGCTTTCATTCAGTAGTCCCCGAGGCCACGCCCCCCAGCGGCTGGACTGTGCCGTCCCTGCCTTTACTTCCCTGGTCTGCTGCAAGCGGGTCCTTCCGGCGCATGAATGCTTTCATTCAATTAAAGGCATCGCAGGGTAAACTCGGCTTCATTTTAATGGGCCGGCCGGCCTGCCAGAAAAATCACTGCGTTAGGGATTAATTAACGCGATGGAAATTTCACGGGGAAATATTCAAGCCACGCGTTTTACTTTGGAATAAGACCTCGTCCATTCGAAAACACCGAAAGACCGTTTAGGGGTTTAGCTAATGGTAAAAGTATCAGATGGAAATTTGATCAGTTTGCTACTCTCAGCCTCGTCAGATTTTGTAAGCCCTTATAAATACAGTCACTCGTGGAACGATGCTTTGCTGGACAGGCTGTTCTAGGCAGTTGTATTTATCCTGTGGGGTACAGTCCGCTTCTGAGGCTCTGCGTTAAGCCCAGGGGCGTGGACCCGCTCCGCCCGACGCCCGCCAGGGGGCATTAGGCATGTGCAAGCTGTTCACCTGCACAGGGCCGCCAAACCCCAGGGTCCGCCACGCCAATATATATCCTTAATATAATAATCCTCTGAGGATGGATACATATTTGCGTGGCGGCCCCTGGCAGGGATTTGGCGGCCTCCAACTCTGTTCCACTTCCAAACACCCTGACCCCCCCTCTTCACTGGCCTCCGCGCCTGCGTTCCTCCGGGGGCCCCCTACCTACGCTCCCTGCCCAGGGCCGCCATGAGCCTAGAGCCGCACCTGCGCCCGTGATCTGTATAAGAACAGTATGGTTGGTGGACTCCGGCTCCGGGTTCGGGCACTTTCAGGAAGAAATAAAATAGCCTTGAAACACCCCCATTCCATTTGGAGGATTCTATTATATTAAACCTATCCTCTTGTAAGCAGTTAGCCAAATCTCCTAGATTGTAAAATGTAGATTTGTTGAAGTAGAGATTACTGAGTTACAAGTAACGCCCCACCAGGAGCAACATCCTAGCTGCTCAGCCTACTCTCTACAGAAACACACACACAGAGAGCAGCGAACTGGGAACCAGGCGCTCAAAACCCATTGGACTCACCGGGCTTCAGCTTCCCCCCCCCTCTGTCGTGTGTGGCAGCCCGGGATGAGACAGATCCCGGGCACACAAAGAGCCGCACCCGAACGTTTCACAGGTCTTTAAAAGACCATTTAAATGTTAATTAGGCCTTGCAGTTGTTTCACCCCTTCTAAGAGCCCCGGCAGCTCCACTCTGCCTACTGATTAAAGGTTCAGTCCCCCCCCCCCCGAAGGACAAAATATGGAAGAAAACAATCAATTCTATGAAAATTTAGGATCACAAATCTTCAACAGGTAAATCCAATTTACGCCTACTACACACGGTACACCTGTAACCTCATAAGAAGGACATTACTCAACATCAGGGTACAACACACATGTCTCTACAACACATCATCCTTAACCACATCAGGGGGCAACACATGTCCCTACAATACACCTGTAACCCAGTAGCAGATGCTACCGAACGGGCGTGGGGGGAGGGGAGGAGGACTGAAGGGTTAAGAAATTAAAAATACATTTGAAAAAAACACTTACCTGGATGCAGCCGGTCGCCGCTTTTCCTCCTTCCTCTCGTCCTCTTTCTGGCTTTCGTGGAAGCAGGGAGCACCCACGCTCTCCTGAGCCAATCATAACACTGCAATGCAGAGTTGTGATTGGTGAGCAACGCGGGCTCCTGGGAATCAATCACATGCTGCAATGCAGCGTTGTGATTGGTCTGAGAGCCTGGTTCGGTGCTTTGACAGGGAATGGAACCCTGGGGATGTTCTCCAACCAGGCTGTTATGCAATCCAGTCCATTGGGCGCTGTAGACCAGTCTGACAGCAAGGGCGTGACAGGAAAGGTGGGCGTTGTAGCCAAGGGACCAATGGACAGTGCATGCAATTCAAGCAATGATGTCAGGTAGGTGGACGGGTGAAAGATCCGCGATGGACAATGTTGAGAGTGAGATTGAAGACTAAAAGAGAAACACATTGAAATAAGGGAACCAGCGACTACTGTCCTATAACCCCACTATTCCAGCATATCCCAACTTTTGGAGTGTTTAATAGGCTTCTTAGTTGTCAACCTCTATCCAAAGTTGGGGCGCGGGGAGGGGCAACTTGAAATTTTTTCGCTCAGAGGGGATTTGCATGTCAAAGTTTCAAGACCACTGATCTAGGACAATGCAGGCCCTGGGAGGTCTGCCTCTTCTCAGGATTAGTAGTTGACTTATGCCCGCCATCGAACACTTTGCCTCTGTGTGGCACAGAATATCAGCTCTTTTAATATGATAACCAGCAAAGAACTGAGCCCAGTGCTTAATCTGAGTCGTGGTTCCGGTGCTAAGAACCGGCCCTTATGGCAGTCTGCCACATAGTGGCGCCGTCTGTCTAATTTTGAGATGAGCACATGGCAGTCTGCCACATAGTGGCGCTGTCTTTCTAATTTTGAGATGAGCACAACACTTATTTAATTATTCAATATACATTAAAAATGACTACTAGCTGCTGCCCAAGCCATTCTTATAGCTTTGGGTGGCCTGGAATAGTTTGAGTTGTCGCTCTTGTAGGAAGGAGAGTGATGGTTGGTTAGGTTGGTACTGTCATCGGCAGTGCCGGCAGGGCCAATGAGTGCACGCACCTCGCTCAATAACTCCCCTACCAGCCTTTTAATGAGGGTAGCATCCAAACCATTGTGACAGCTTTTTAATAAATGATTTGCTGGCATGGAATCCAAGATGGTAAAATCAAGTGAAATAATTTATAAAGTGTTCACTCGGCGGCTAACCACCTCTTAGAGCTCTGTGGTATTATAATGGTAGCCAGGACATTTACAAGGAGCACTAAAACCATTCAATATGTGACTTATGAAGCAATAGGTTGTATTTGGGATGGGTAGAGTCAGAGATGAAGATTGTCCAAATTGCCACGGTCAGTAGAAGTGTGCTCGCGCACTGGTCAAATCCCCAATTACATCACGGAGACTGTATCTGGTCCATTCTATAGCTCCTCAAAAGCTTTCAAATTGATGCAGAGGGTCTATAAAAAGAGCAAGGCGTGGGACTGCGGGCAGTAAAGAGGGCTTTTAGGTTCAGATTAGCTTTCTTTTCTTGACAATGCCTTTGCAAACTCTGAGAGCAGGGCGTAGCAAGGGCAGGGCCGGGGGTACCAAAATGCAAGTCAGGGATTACAGCTGCCACCTCAGGCTGATCCTAATTTACATCCCTAGATTGCGTGCAGTGCTTAATTTGAATCAGTGACAGACACGGGCACTTATTTTTGGGGACCAGCACTTATTTTTCTGCAAGAGAAGGCAAAAAAAACTAAGCAGAAAGTAGGGTAAAGAGAAGGATGGAAAACCCGTCATGAAGGGATAAAGAAGGAACCTGTTGGAGAGAGAAAGGGGGTCAGGGAGTGTCTGCCTTGGATTAAAGATGCATGAGGTGGACGTGGATTCAATGCTATGCAGCATTAGCATATGGTGCGCCGACATTTAAATACAAAGGGTGCAGGATTCTGAGCAGAGCTTTGGGCACCGGCACTGATTCCATTACAAATTAAGCACTGGCACTGTATCATATGATGAGCCGCAGATGAGCTGGGTTTTTTAAATAGTAAACTTAATTTCACTACCTCCCCAGGCCACCAATTGGAGGGGGCTTTAGAAATTGTTTGTGTTTTTAGCCAGGGTAGGAACACTGCTCCTCCAGGCCACTCCCACTCCCATGTACCACCATGACTGGAAGCCCTGCCCCATCTCCAACTCCGCCCCTCTGAGGCCCTGCCTTTCTCACACTGTTATGTTCCCAAGTTGGGATGCCTGGTTATGGACCATGGAAGACGGCTGAAGAGGAGTACGCACAAAGACAAGGGTACAAGATGCCCACCCATAAAACTTGAGTTAGGAAGCGGGCATTAAGGAGGTAGGATGGAAGGGTAAATAAATAAATAAATAAATATATATATATATATATATATATATATATATATACATATACACACATATGCACACATATGCACACACACATATATATGGATACATATATAAATCTATATATATATATATATATATATATATATATATATATATATATATATATATATATATATATATAGATAACACAATCCCTTTCTTCGACAGAAAGAATTTGGGTCGCACTCCAGCAATCGTTTTCAGAATAGCAAATATTTTATTCGCAAAGGATTCCAAACATCCAAACACCTACGCGTTTCGATCTCCCACTGAGATCTTGCTCACGGTAACGCCCCCATGTTTCTGGCCACATTTAAAGGTACCTTGTTCTCATTACGTCAGTTCCTGACATATTAAAACGGGCATGATGGTTAATGTAGTGCTCATATTTACAGTGATAAATAAACCATACGTATAATTTCAACAAATAATCGTGCAAAAAGTTTAAAGTGATTATGAACCAAAAAACATGATTACAGTCTAAAAGTTCCATACTTTTTGTCAATATGAATTAATTTCTATTTCAATCCCTCATTGTTTGCGGGGTTTTGGGACTTTTTGATGAGACTATGCAATGCTGGCTTTGCAGGAATTGCTCTTGCCCGGTTTAAGTCTTTTCTTGAGGATAGGACTTTTCAGAGTTTTGAGGGGAACTGTACCTCAGAGAGGTTACCTCTAAAACTCGAAGTCCCACAAGGCTCCTCGTTAAGCCCAACCATTGTTCATGTATATTTGAGACCTCTTGTGGATATCTTCCTCTCTTTCAGGATTTCGATAATATCATATGCGGACGACACGCAACTGGACTTCTCACAAACTCTGACAGAAGGTTCTGCAGCTCCCTTTTTAGGCATACGTCAGGGAAAGGTCGCAAATTGGATGAGAAGCTCCTGTCTTAAACTGAACGGAGACAAAACTGAGATTATACTTTAGAGCAATAACCAGATCCTCTCTCATATTTGAGCTGGCCAAGCTGTCTAGGTTCTATTCTATCACCTACACCTGCCATAAAGAGCCTAGGGAAGTGGCTTGATAAGTCTTTTGAATTTGATACTCAAGCCATCAAACTAGCCGCGATTTGCTTTGGTAAGCTAAGTACGTTGCACAAAATTCGACCCCTTCCTACCACTGCAAAGAGACTGTGATCCAGGCGCTTATCCTTTCCTGCATGGATTACGGCCATTCCCTGTATTTGGGCGCGCCTAAGGCCACAATCCCCAAAACTGCAGGTGGTCAGAATTCCGCAGCAGGTTTACAGTATAATTTACAAAGACATCAACTTGGGCATCAAATCATGCGTCTCCTCCGTTGGCTACCAGTAGCCTAGAGGATTAAATTTAAATCCCTCTGCATCGCAAACAGGGCCCTGCTTGACAGAGGACAGGCGATCTCTCGATCACTTTTCTCCTTCTTTAAACCTGGTAGATCGTGTGTTCCTCCAAAGCCTTCTTGGCTAAGATCCCTCTGATTAGAAGAGCAAAACCGAGAGGGTGATGTTTTTCATTCAATGCAGCCAAACTGTGGAAAAACCCTTCCTTCTCCGAGTTGTGGAAAAGGAGCTTCCCTTCCGCAGAGTACTAAAAACCTGGATGTTTCAGAATGTGGTCTGGTAAATCCCTCTTAATGTTCTGCACCGACCACGCTGGGAGGCCTACGGGTAGCCATGCGCTATATAAGTGTGCTTGAATACAATAGAGTGATGAACTTCGGATGGACGGAAGGCGAGGTCAGCCGCCCCTAGATGAGTGGTGCACAGGGTTTCTGCAGCTGGACACTACACCCCGCTATCACAAGCACTCCAATCCTAGTGGACCGTGCTGCACCACCCGCGCTCTAGGACCCACACCAATGGGGCATGGCACTCTAGGGACAAAGCAAATGCATGAAATAATTAGGAAGTGGAGGCCGCCATCACCGGTAGCTGGTGCATCAAGTGCTAAGTAAACAGGCACCGGAGTAGGCCATGATCAACAGTGCCTGAAATCGATTTTGACTAAGTCATCGTCTGTGGGTAACTTATACATGAAGTCCCCTGTAAGCGGAAAGTGGAGTAGGCCACGAATTGCGTCACCAACAGTGCCTGGCATAAAATGTCTGCCTACGTCATCAGCTATGGATAACCGGTTCATTTAGTGGTCTGTAAACAGGCACTAGAGTGGGCCACAACCAACAGTGCCCGATATTAGCTTCTGCCTACGTCATCAACTGTGGGTGGCTGATGAATGAAGGGCTCTGTGAACAGGCACTGGAGTAGTGCAGAATCAACAGTGCCTAATATAGGCTTTTGCTACGTCATCGGCTGTGGGTAACTGATGCGTTTAGTGCTCTGTAAATGGGCGGTAGAGTCAGCCAAGAGTGCCTGATGAAACTTCTGCTAGCTGTGGAACCAGGAGAACATGTTAGAATATATGTTGAGTCGATGACGCTGAATACAGACTTGGAGATGTAAAAGTTTGGTTCTGCTACTTACCAGCCTTTTCTGCACCCACCTCCTACTTTCATTTAGTGTCCAAATACCCTGCAGGGTGTCCCGTGACAGTGTTACCTGTGCAGTCACTGTGTCTGATAAAACGAAAAAAACTGAAAGCAAACGCTCTGTACAAACAGACTGTAGTATTTCCTATACATTCATCGCTCACTTTGGGATTAGATCCCCTTGTGCTGTTTATCTCTCGAGGTTTGACAGGTCCACGCATGTAAAACGTATGGGATTAAAAGCAGAGCAGGCAGGGCGCAGCGAAGAGTTTATTTAGAAATGTAAGAGTGGATGACTGCTCAATTTCCGGCAGTTAGTGCGGTTGTACAGGATAGGGAGACAGGTAGGCAGGGCTGGGAGGGTATTTGGGTGTGACCAACAGTGTTAGGAAAACCCTCCAACACGTCGGTCAGCAGGTAGGAAGTTTCGCCCCTCCCTCCCACCTAGTCTTTAAGCATGTTGGGCAGTGCTTAATTTGAGCTGGTGCTTGGCACTGGCACTTAATTGTCATCATCGGGGTGCGTGCGTGGTAACAGTATGCCACATGGCGGCAATGTCTGTCTAATTTTTAAAATGAACACATCATCAGTTGTTTATTCATTCAATATACATTAGACATGACTATTGACTGCAAGCCATTCTTATAGCTTTGGGAGCCTGGAATAGACTGAATCGTCACACTTGTAGGAGTGTGATGATTAGTAATTGTGTTGACGGGAGAGGCAAGGTGTGGCACAAGCCTCAGTGGACTCTTGATGAGGGCCCTGGCTCTTCTTTTTCTACAAATTAAGCCCTGGGAAGGCATATGCTCGGGGATCCTGGGGCTCTGGAGCTTCCGAATTTGTGTCCGTCTTTGGTGAGTCAAGTTTTTTAAGTATGTTATGGACAGGGCAGAGCCTTGAGACCTTCACAGGTGAGTAGCAGCGCTATACAGACCCCTGCGTGAGTGATTGATTGACATTCTCGCGGATGAGCAGGTGCACGCATGAGCGGGTAGTTGAGCAGGTTGTAAGTCAGTGAACGGACATTGGTCAGACACACACACACAGTTGAGAGATGCAAGGGGGGAGGGGCAACTCGGAAGGATACAGGAAGGCATGTGTTTAGAAGACATGCAACACTTTGCATGGGTGAAGTTTTGTAAAGTTATGATTGACATGGATTGACATGGGCATCTGAAGGGTTCTGCGGAGGGAGTGGATGTATAGTTGTTACAATGTATAGTGAGGCTGGGTTTAAATGGTCTGTATGGCTAGATACCAAGGTTTTGCATAAATTAACGTCTGCAACCGTTTCTCTAAAGTGGCCTTTTCCACACTCCTCGTGGCTTATGGAATTTTGATTCGTCCTGGCCAAAAAAACACGTTTTTCATGTGCTAGCCCGTTCGTCAACAGCATCTAAACCTTGGAAATAGAAACCAATCCTATGCGAGGGACTTAAAATGAATCCGAGACCCACTTTACAGTTTGTTAAAAAAAAAGAAAAAGTGTCGGTGGAAGCTCGTCTAACTGTTGGATCCACTAAACTGCAGTCTTGGACATGGATCCAGGCCCCGCGGCGGCGGCTGGCCTGCAGTGCCCGAGGAGTGCAGTCCAGGAGGGCGCGAGCGCCTCGGGGGACGTTTCCCAGTTTGATGTTTGTGAGTTGAAGCGCTAGTCCCAGAGAGATGCACACACGTCACCGTGGAAAACAAAAGACAACAATCCAGGGTGTGGATTTCATGGGTTACACAAGCGCAGGAGCAACGGTGATCTTTTTTCCAATTAAAAAACGCATAAAGCCTATTTACTACAATTGTGCACAATCATCAGCTGGGCGTGGGTTAAAGTACTTGTTGCCACGTGCTGCCCAAACGCCCGCCCTAAATGGCAGTAACAGGTCGAGCCCCTTGTTACAATGTTCATGCAAGGGCAGTTCAAGTAAAAAAATGTAGTGGTACTATGACTGGCAGGGTGGGTTGGGCCCCCCCTCCCCTCCCCAAGGGGGGGGGGGGAGTGTCCAGAAGCAGAGTGGGGGCTCTTTAGGGCAGTGGCGTAACGAAACTTGAGGGGGCCTCCTTACAAAGGGCACGAGTGGGGGGGTTACCCCCCCCCAAACTGCCCCTGGACCCCCTTCCCAGCCCACCACCTACTGTGCACGGGTGGAGGGTGGGACCCCCATCCCCGGCCTACCACTTTTGCTGAGGGGCTGCGGGGGCTTATGTTCCACTGCTTGTGGGGTCAAGTCTAATTAAAGAATTCGAAAAAGGTATGCCAACACTCGCGAAATGTATTTAAGGAAAGTGTCTACATGCCTGTAAAAAGCAGAGGAATTGTGCAAACATTAAAAGAAGACGAGGGATGCCCGTTCCCATTAGTTCCTGCTCTCTTCGACCTCTGAAAAGCTAGTCATGGAAAGAGATAGCAAGCATCTCTGCACACGTCACAGCATCTTGAAAGTTCTGCGGGGCTGCACCAGTAGCTAGCTGAGCATAAGATGGGCTCCCTTTGTATCACTAGCATCAAACTCGGTTGCAGAGCACCGGTCCATTCCTATTCACCAATCATAAAACTCACTCCACTAAAGGATAGCCTTTTCTCTTTCAAGTAAACAGCTGACGGTCCTGACAGGGTTTTTAATGTGGAATTTACCATGTTTGCAGCAGGCGCACAGACCACTTGGTCAACCTAGGTGTGAACCCAAGGTGATAATAATGATAATATTTATTGTATAGTTAGTAAAAACCATTACAAAATGTGAATGCAGCAACATTAAAACACACGAAAATTTACACTGCTGAGTGAGTAAAAAATGTTATAAAAATGAGAGCGTCTTTCGGGTTAATAAAGTAAATGTGTTCAGGGCTCAAGACTTCGCCAGTTTTTTTGCTTTTTCTCGAAATTGTCAATGAATTTGATTGCCCTGCAAATGAGTTGCGGATCTACTGAGCACAGGATTAGCATGATCGCAGACCGGCAGGTGCGTGTTCCATATTCCTTAAACTTGGTCTTCAACCAACTCCGACGTTCCTGGTTCAGGGCCGGGCAAATACAGATCAGGTGGATGAAGTCTTGTCTTCCTGCGCCACATAAACAGCATCCATCACGTTCTAAGGGCTTCCATTTTGGTAACTCGGCATTTGTTGGTAAGCTGCCCAGTCTTAAATTGAGGTATTTCCGTTTGATGAATGTCGAGAAAGCAAGGTCTAGGTAGGTTGCTGGTGCTAGTTTTTTATAAGATTGAATTGTCATCCAGGCATGGGACCGATGACTAAAAATTATTTTGTCATTTAGCAACGAATGCCTATTGGCAGCCTTTTTTGTCAACTGTTTAAAGGAAAGCACTGGAAGCTTGGATTCCCAAAGTGCAGCCAGGTTAGTTGATTCAAGTGATGATTTAAGGTACTTGGCATAGTACGAGTTGGGACTTTTGCTGATTGTTTCCCACATGGCACGGTACAGCACAATTTCTTGATTCATCCACACATCGTACCAGAATTTTATGGTCTCGTACTTTTTTAACAGGACTTGAGATTGCAAACCGAATTCGAGTCTGACTTGTGCGGGTGATGCATTCGTTGGTAACATAAATACACGCTTGTAGATTTTCATTTGGAGTTTGTCCAAGAGTTGTGCACTCTTGCCATGAAGTAATATGCTCCCATAAGCTATTGTTGGAAGTAGCTTGGCTTTCATTATTGTTAGCAGGGGAGAGACCAGGGGGCCTCTGAGTTCGGACGCCAAGCTACTGAAAGCGTGCAATAGGACCATGCTCCTCTTTTCCATGCTGTTTAGGTGCGTAGCAAAGTTAAGACGCTTGTCCAGTAGTATCCCAAGATACTTATAACTTTCAACCGCTTCCAGTTTGACATTGTCTATAGTGAAGGTTGGTTGCACTTTATGGCGTCGGGTTATGACCATAATCTTGGTTTTTGTACTGTTTATTGCTAGCAAATTCTGTTTGGTGTAGCGGGTCAATTCCTGTAATAGACGTTGCAGGCCTATTCTTGTCTGGCTTAGTAGGACCACATCGTCGGCATACGATAGGTGTGTTATACAGAGATTACCTAGCCGCGGTGGGTGAGCATTGATTTGATCAAGGCTTGCTGTTAAGTCCGCCATGAATAAATTGAAAAGGTGAGGGGCCAGTACACAACCTTGCTTTAAGCCAATGAAGGTATTGATCTTCCGGGTTAGCCTCTGTCCATTGTCGATCTTTACCTGCATCCAGGTGTTACTATACAGGTCAATGATCGGCGTTAGGATTGAGTCTGGCAGGCCCTACTGCTTCAATTTGGCCCATAGTAATTTCCTGTTGACACGGTCGAAGGCCGCCTTGAAGTCAACGAAGCAGGTATAAAGTTCCTGGTGGTTTTGTAGGCTTTTTTCACCAATTAAGCATAACGCCATTGCGTTTGCCATGGTGCCTGTTCCTCGACGAAACCCTGTCTGGTTTAACGGGATTTTGCTGTGCATATCCGACCATTGAGCTAGATCTGCTAGCACCAGAGATGCGTAGTATTTGGCTTCTGCATCGATCAGGGCTATTAAGCGGTAGTTAGTTGGATTTTTGCGGTCTCCGCCTTTGTAGATGGGGTTGATAATGGCACCCCTCCAGCTTTCCGGGACCCGACCTGAGTTGCTAATTGACCGAAACAGAATGTTGAATTTACATGCCCAGAACTTGGGGTCCTCTTTGTAGATTGCCTGCGGAATGCCATTCGGGCCCGGCGCACTCTCTTGTTTGCCTTTCTTGATTATTTTTAGTATTCGGCAATCGTCGTCTGTCCATATTGATTGATCCATGTCTTCCTGGCCGATGATCGAGCCATTAGTGCTGGTAATAGTCGTTCTTTCCTGGTTCATAGCTCTTGGCATTTCAGGTTCAGTTGTTGATGTTATGATCTGGTTCGCCGTTAGGTTTATTGAGAATGTATCAACTATGTGTTTGGCCCAATCGCTTTCGGTGATGCATGTCATATTTACAGGTTGAGCTGCTCTGTTAATGGAGTTGACTTGTATCCAGAACGCCCTGGAGTCTGATTTTTTTATGTTGTGCAGCAATTTGACCCAGAATTCGTTAGCTTTGTTCCTTTTTTCCATCCAAACCAGCTTCTTGTATTGCCTCCTTGTCGATCGGACTTCTTGCCAGATACTTGGGTTTGTCCTTAATCCTTGTGCCCGTCTTGTGAGCTTCTGAAGTTGTTTCCTCATAGACAGTGCTGCTTTTGTGAGTTTTATATCAGTCTTCCGATACATCTTTTTTTTTGCGTTGCTATTGGGCCTTGGTAGCCTTTCCAGGAAGTCAGACCAGGTTTCTGAACATAAGTCCTTTTCTGCAGTTGTTTGTTTGAAGAGTTTCTTAGCGTCTGACGCTATTTGTGGTAGGGTGATACTTGACCACCTTAACCGCTTCAGGTTGATTGTTGAGGTTATGCCTGGGATAGTTGGTGCCTTTACGTGCCTGGAAGGACTCAGTTTCATCTCGATGTGTTGCATTGAGTGATCGCTGTCTAATGAGCAGAGTATTTGGAATTTTTTAATTAGACTTAGCAGGGGTAGTGTAACTAATGTATAATCCAAGGTGGAGCTTGCATTGTGGCCTATATAGGTAACGGCAGGGGGTTTGTCATGAAAGGTTCTTCCGTTTAATACCCGTAGGCCAAGGCGTTCAAAGTCCCACATCAGTTGCCTACCCACTTTGTCTATCTTCTTAACAGGTATAATCTCCTGGGGTTCAACTTCCCACAGTTCGTTTGCTACAGAGATGTTGACCTCATCTTCTGGTGGATGTAGAAGGTTGATGTTAAAATCGCCCGTGACAATAATCTCCCAACTTGGATGTTCAAGGCGGGTGTTGGCTACTACATTGACTACACGGTCGAAGAGGTCCTTTTTAGCTGATTTTTTCGGGTGGGCGTATAAATTGATCAAGATGATTGTTCTGGCATTGTTTTTTGATGTGCTTTCCAGTTTAATAATTTGTATATCTGATGCTGATGTGGCCATTTGTGAGGCTCTGATCTTCAGTGCTGTGGATATATATATTGAAAGACCCCCCCTTGCGCGTCCGTAGCACTGGAGACGTGTCGCGCTTTCATGGAAGCATATTCTTCCCGGTACATCGATTGGCTCTGTTGTCCACGTTTCTTGCAGTGCTATGATGTCATATTGGTCCCAGGTTACTGTTTTTCTACTATTGTTTAAGATGTTGTTAGCTCCTGCGATGTTCCAGGAGAGCAGCTTTATTAGTGTTCCTTTGCTCTCTTCCGCTTCCCAGTGGGTTCAATTGTCACTAGTGCTCAATGTCTGTCTCCAGTGATTATTAGTCGGAGTATCAGCCCCCCTGGCACCTTGCAGTACTGAGTGAGTAATTCGGGTTTTGTAGTCATCTCCTTTCCTACATTTTCTTAGTAGCGGTGACGGATAACCCTTTTTTATTTCTTCTTTCAACGTGATTCCCCACTCTTCAAATTTGAACCCAAGGTGTGACCGTGCAGTTTGCAAGCACATCTCTGCAGCAGGTCTACAACCCGCTGAGCTGCAGCAGGGGCCAGCGGCAGGCATTTTAATATATATGCTGCTGGCTTGTGCCAGTAATTGAACTGATGTGCCGCCGCCGCCGCTGCTGATTTAAAGAGAGGGTCTTGAAACACAGCAGCAAGTAACCACTCCAGAAGCCGCGCACATGCTCGGAACAAAAGACGCGTTCAGCTGCAAGCCCCGTCGAGCCTGGTTTCCGCGACGACCATGGAACCAATTATTCATCAAAGTTGGATTAAAAGTAAATGAGCGAGTCTCGCACATGCAGATGTGTTACTTTGATGCTTAAGTGACCAAGAAGCAGGCACTTGAGTTGGGCCACGCGCTAATGTATGCAGAGGTCACCATGGCTGCCATGGGACCCAGGGGGCAGCTCGACTGGACCCGGACCCCCTGTGCCTCAGAAAGGAAAGCACCAGGACATGGTACGTGCGGAAGTGCAGATTCAGACTTCATAGGGGGTGTTATGTCGTAGACCTTAGGATCATACTCGAGAAATAATGCACACAGTCGGTGAGGTACTTAGACCTGGCCATGAGCACGTGCGCTCGGACCTTTTAATTGGCAGGGTCACCTGATCAGTGACGCATGTGTTGGATGGGTGAGGAGTGGTAGTAAAAGCCAGCCCTCTGGGAGTGGCTGGCAAAAACACTAGACTGTGTCGGCACAACACTACATTCCTCGCAAACTTTATTAAAAACAAAAACAAGTCCAACCTATGGGGAATAAACAAAAGACAAGACACCACTTAGTCTCTGCCTCGAGAGGCAGGCCAGAGGACAGCAGTGGACAGGTGCACCTGGGAGCACCCGGGCATCTCTGCACATGTCCATGGTTTAACCAGCTACCACTGGGCACGGACACTGCGTAGATGGAGTCCGGATCCTTTTACTGCAAGTCAGTTGGGTGAATGTCTACTCACACACTGTTGGATGGTCTTGTGTGCTCTCACGGTGATGTGGTTGTTTTAAACAGTTCAAACTTGGTGCATCAGGAATGGTTGTGGGGTCCGCAGCGGAGCTTAACCTTGGGACTTCTCGACTCCATAAAGGACATTCGTGTCAGGACTGGGATGATGTCTTCCTCTGATACCCCATTCCCATTGCCTCCCAGTACCTTATCGGTGGAGCAGCTTCCAGCCCATCTCTTGTGCAGGTATTCCCTTGAGGCCCATTTCGATGGCTTGCCACGGACGTTGGATGTTGGTCTCCGAATGTTAGCGGGCATAAGGTGCACCCTTGCGATGAGATGTTCCTTGTTGGTTCAGGTGAAGCACATGGTAATGATGGTGTGGTTGCCATTAGATGACCTGGACAACAGGTGGCGATGACTGGCTTGGAGTGAGGATGACTGGCGGGACTTCGCAATCAAGTAGCTCGGTGTCTTTGCTAGTGCTGTTCTTGCATGGCATGTGCGGTTGCGAGCAGGGATGCCATCTGTCTCAAGCAGCTGAATGCTTGGGAACTGACGGTCGCACTGGGAAGCCTGGGGTAGAGACACGGGTTGCGCCTACTGGCGACTTACGTTTGGTTCGCCCACTGAGCTGTCGCCAGGGGCAACACTCCGTCTTGGTGGCTGGCTTGTGTCTGCTGGGGTATTCTCTGGTGGTGGCATGAGTCTTCAGTCTCTACACCCTGTGATCTTGTGCTCTTGTTCATCTGTGTTCGTCCGGTCCTTCAGTGACAAGTCTGGCCACATGCTCTTCTCCAGTATGGAAGGTCTAATCACACTTCTCTTTCTTCCTTGGTTCTTGCTTGTCATGTGGCATCCTGCCACACATGGTACGTGTTCTCTTCACCTTGTGCGAGGTGGTCACGCCACCTTTTGTTAGGTCACCTCACTGGAACCTCCTGCCAGCTCCGTCATGTTCGATGGACTGCACATCTTCCCCATCTTGGACTACTCGCAGGTCCAGTCCTGTCTGTAGCACTGGGCGCCTTCCAGAATGTGCATCAGTCATTTTGTGGACGGTGGTGGAGGTAGGTGTAGATTGATTGATTCGATCTGCAGTCTCTTCCATAACTTTCTTCTCCTCTACAAGGCATTCTGAGTGCAACTCGGGATCGCTGTCGGAGAGGAGAGTCTCCTTCCATTTGCAGACGTGGCAACCTGCCATTAGGGGATTTATGACTCTCCTCATGCCTATCCACCCCTGCTGCCACTACCAGCCAAGTCTGCTGGTACTTTGGCCATGTCGCCTCCCCAGTTATAGCTATTTCGCATCTAGGGGAACCACTAGATTGAGCATCTGGCCTTTTTTTGTACCACCTCTCCCAGCAGAGTTGTATTAACGGGCATCCCCAAAGGATGTGGAAAAAAGTGCCCTCCTGTACACAGCCCGGTAGACATAGTGGAGAGCCTCCCCCTCCTATCTTGCGGAGAAGCACTCTAGAATAGTATGATTTTTGCAGGATCTTTAATTGTATTAACATAACACGAGCTCATATCGCCGCCTCCCTTGGGCTTTGTAAAGCCTCTGCCCAGTCGTCATCGTCTAAGGTCTCAATGTGTCCGTCTCAGGCCTCTCATTTCCACCATTGGGTTGGAGGAGTTATTTACAAGTTTCCTTTATATAATGGAAACTTGTCTGTTAGTGGGTCCATGAGGAGACAATCTTCCAATGGTGTCACCTCAGGCAGCTGTTACCTAAGGGCATGTCCCAGTTGTAGGTACCTAAAATACTCTGTTTCCGCCATCTCATATTCTTGCTGCAGGACCTCGAACGTCACCAGTGCTTGCCCCCTCCAGATGTCGCCCAGTCGCTCTATGCAAATCAGGGTGCCTGTAGACTTTTAATGACTTTTACATCATTTACCAACCCTGCAATTGGCCACAACAAGAGTGACACTGAAGTCTCTCAATGAAAAGTATAGCAATATCAGCTGGTAAGATAGTTTGCTGGGCAGAGCGCCTGCTGCAGGGGATGGGTGATTTTCTTTGTGATGATGTAAAGTAAGGTCACCAGCCTAACACATCCTGGTTTGTTTGTATGTTTGTGTATTTGGGCATTTCTGGAGCGGGAACATAGTTGATTGGCAATGGAGAGCACTAAAAAAAAGTCAAGTCTTATTTCAACTCAATACACCGAGTTGTGAACGACAAAAGAAGACAATGTGTAAGCACCACCAGTTCCTACCTGGTGATTGTATTTGTGGAAGGATTTGACAGGAAAGAATATATATTATATTTTAAAGTATTCTCCTGAAAACAGCCCGCTGAGATCCCTCTGCCTGGCTGGATGCCTGCTAAGCATGCCCTACCAGCCTTGATCACAGAGGGCTCGATGTACACGCATGTTTGGCAGCTAATTTCAACCTAGGTAAGCACATGGGATGGTTCACAAGCACAAATCAAAGTCGGCAATTTACAAAACCAGAATTTATATTTCAATTTAGTCACCTGTAACGTTAGAACACTGTGGTATGACATGGGGAAGTAAATCTGCTGCTAGGGGCGATGAGTAGACGTTCCAGGACACGGGTGCCTTGAAAGATGGACTACTACTTAGGAATCTGTGGCTTTTTGGGTAATGGCAAACTTTGCAAGGCACATTCCCACTTTCAATGCAATCACAGCTTTACTCCTGTCAAAGGCAAGAGTAAATCTGTATCCTGGTTGGGAATGGACCACCCTCCCAAAATGTGTGAAGTAGGAGGTGACATTTTTCCAGTGGGGAATCATATTTTCGCTTCAGAGAAAAAAAAAATAAGAATTGAACTTGCACTTGTTTGGTGACGTGCACATGTTCAAATACATATGTGTATATTTGCTCATGCAAAATGTGAATTCACATAGGATTCCCAAGGGTATGCCTAGTTAACTTTGTGAATTCCTCCCGACACAAGAGTTACCTAGAAGAGTAAATTCTCACTGATTTTTGTGAACCAGACCCATAGTATATAATGTCGCCAAAGGGAATCCGCTTCTTTAACCTCTTCGCTGCAGCGGCTATTCCGCCGCAGCGCTAAGGGGGCGGGAGGGCTGCGCGGCGCGCCCATGCTGGTGATGGAACCGCTCCGTCACCAGCCGCGGTCGCGCTGTGCTCATGACGGAGCGGTTCCGTCACGGCCCCGCCCGTGTAATGGAACGCTCAGCGCAGGCGCGGAATCCGCGCCGGGCAGGCGTGTCGAGCTGGCTGTGACGGGACCGCTCCGTCATCAGCACAGCACGAAGGCGGCTGGTGACGGAGCGGTTCCGTCACCAGCAGGGGAGGGGTTAAATGTGATGGATTCCAGTGTTTCTTTTAGTAATCTCCCCGCCTCACCACCACATACGATGTTCCTCCGCAGAGTGGCCTTCCTTATGACACATAGAAACAGAAAGTGACCTGGTGGTTTCCTGCCCCGTGAAGAATGCAGGAAACCACCGGCCATCTGCGGAGGCTGCGCTGCGATCGATGCTTCGCCCTGTTACCATAGGCACTGTCAGGGCATGAAACAACAGGCTGCAATAAGTTGATAATACTTCCACAGCGAGGAGTCATCGCCGTTCTCATCTTCCCCACCCCACCCCTCCCAAGCACACATTCTTGGATGAGACTCCAGCCCTTCAGGCAGGCTAGGCGAGACGAGTGGCACCCAGAACCTGTGGGGATGAATCAGGAACAAAATGTCACGGAGATAAAAGGAATATCTCCCTCTCTCGCTCTATCGAAAAGTCAGGTCTGTTCTTGTGTTATTCAATGCCTGGAGTGAGCAACAGCTTACCTCTAGCCAACACTTCCCTTTCCAGCATCAAGTTCTGAAAGTGCTACAAGGCAATACAGATTGTTCATAAGCACTACACGCATGCCAATAACATTTTATGCACGATAGATGTTCGGGTACCTTCAATTTCATACAGTGAGCAAGGAACTGAGTCAGGAAAATGCACCAAACACAAAAATCAATCAATCAATCAATCAAAGCATTTATATAGCGCACTACTCACCCAGAGGGTCTCAAGGCGCTCGGGTAGGGGGAACCGCTACTGCTCGAACAGCCAGGTCTTGAGCTGCTTCCTGAAGGCGAGGTGGTCCTGGGTCAGGCGGAGGTGGGTCGGGAGGGAGTTCCATGTCTTGGCGGCGAGGTAGGAGAAGGACCGTCCCCCTGTGGTGGCTCTTCGGATGCGGGGGACGGCGGCGAGGGCGTGGCCGGTCGATCGAAGCTGGCGTTTGGGAACGTAGAAGTTGAGGCGGCTGTTGAGGTATCCTGGTCCTTGGTTGTGTAGGGCTTTGTGAGCGTGGGTGAGGAGACGGAGGGTGATTCTCTTGTTGACTGGGAGCCAGTGCAGGTCTCTCAGGTGTTCGGAGATGTGGCTGCGACGGGGGATGTCCAGGATGAGTCGTGCTGAGGCGTTCTGGATCCGTTGAAGTCTCTTCTGGAGTTTGGCGGTGGTTCCTGCGTAGAGGGAGTTGCCGTAGTCCAGACGGCTGGTGACGAGGGCCTGGGTGAACGTCTTCCTGGTCTCGGTGGGGATCCACCGGAAGATCTTACGTAGCATGCGCAGGATGTTGAAGCACGACGAGGAGACGGCGTTGACTTGTCTGGTCATGGAGAGGGAGGAGTCCAGGATGAAGCCTAGGTTGCGTGCGTGGTCTGTTGGTTTGGGTGCGCTGCCTAGGGCGGGGGGCCACCAGGAGTCGTCCCAGGCGGAGGGTGAGGATCCCAGGATGAGGACTTCCGTCTTGTCCGAGTTCAGTTTCAGGCGACTGTTCTTCATCCATTCGGCTACCTCTTTCATCCCTTCGTGAAGGTTGGCTCTGGCGGTGGCGGGGTCGTTGGTGAGGGAGAGGATCAGCTGGGTGTCGTCGGCGTAGGAGATGATGTTGAGGTTGTGCTGGCGTGCGATGTCTGCGAGGGGGCTCATGTAGACGTTGAAGAGGGTTGGACTGAGCGAGGAGCCTTGAGGAACGCCGCAGATGACTTTGGTAGCTTCAGATCTGAACGGGGGGAGGCGAACTCTCTGTGTCCTTCCGGCGAGGAAGGAGATGATCCACTCCAGTGCCTTCTCCTGGATTCCGACGTTGCTGAGTCACTGCACTAGTGTACGGTGGCAGACAGTGTCGAACACCGCAGATAGGTCTAGGAGGATGAGGGCTGCTGTTTCTCCGTTGTCAAGCAGTGCTCGGATGTCATCGGTAGCTGCGATCAGTCAGTGAGACACAAAAGGTTAAAAAAACATAGAAGCAAACTCCATCTAGCCTTCTGTCATCATATTTTTGCTATTTACATTTGCTGCTTGATTATGATAATTCATGCCCTGGCAATCTTTCGGCGGGTCCGGCTTCATTGAAGGAGTCTGGTCTGCCCTGGGCAACTGAAGATCAGCTTGGAAGGGGATGCAATTTGGGGCTAGAACTAGAAAGATGGTGCTAGACAGAGTGACTGGTTTGCTGATATGAGGCTCAAATTAATTCCTGCAACTTTTTTGAGTGCGGTCACAGCCACTTGACTAGCCAGTTGGCTCGCGGCCTCAGCAGTGTTCTTTTCTAATGGGCTGTTGCTAGTTTGCTTAAGAATCTCTAATTTTCACGACCACTGAAAGTTAGTCGGTTGTCAGTTTTGTGTATTTCAGGAATTGACCACTTGACAAACAGAATAATAAGATCAGGCAGAACAGACGAGGCCATTGTCAATGCTACATATACGAGTAGAGGAAACTTCAAACACTTTTATGGGATAACCTGCACAGTACTTAATTTGAGCCGGTGGTTTCTGGTGCTCGGCACCTGCACTTTATTGTCAACACCGGCACTTAGGACAGCCTGCCACATGGTGACGCTGTTTCCGTAACTTTGTGATGAGCACAACCATGTAAAATGCCAGCATTTGTAAAGCGCACAGCTACCTCCGACGGAGGTGTCCCGGCACTGGGGGCCGTCAGGAAGATTAAGCAAGCTATTGCCCAGAGTCACATGGTGCTGGGCTGATCTGCCTCCAGAACCGGGATCGAACCGTGAACCCTGAGGTCCGGAGTCAGGCACCCTGGCCATATTTGTCTAATAAATCAATATACATTAAAATTGACTAATTCCTGCAACCAAAAGCTATACGTATAACCTTGGTGTCGGGTATTAGTCATTTTTAATGTATATTAAAAGTCTAAATTGTCACACTTGTAAGAGTGTGCTGGTTAGTAGTTGTGTTGTTACTGTGTCAGCACTGGTAGGGGCAATGGTGGTGCGAGCTGCAGTTGCCTCCTAACAAGGGCCCAGGCACGTTTTTTTTTGCTTGTATTATTATTATTATTTTTTTTTTTTTACAAATGAAGCACGGGATAACTAGTAGATATTTTTCTCACGCCAGTCAAAAGAAATGAGTGGCTAGTGATTTACAGATGGGGTCAGGTAGGACTGCCATTATTAATCAAACACTGTTGCTGCAGACTGGGTAGAGGTGGGCGAGCAGACAAATTAACAGGCAGAGCTGAGCCAAGGGTCTGGGTTAGGTCTACGAGCCTGTGCACGAGACACGCCTCGAAAATATTTGGCATGTAAATCATGCAACATGGATAATGTAAGAAATATGATAAAGACGCTCCCAAACAAAAAAAAGTTTATTGAAGCGTTTCACTATAGTACACCAGATTATATCACTGCATGGAGAGATATTTTTTGAAAGTTATAGTTTTAAAACATCAATTTCGAAACATTGAGACAATGTCACTAGTGAACACAGAGGAAAGGTAGTTGTTCTGTGCATCCTATAGGTTTCCTAGATTCTTACAGATGGTGGAACATTACAGTTTGTTAAATAAATATGATATTTTAGTCCAGCGCACTTGCTGAACCCACACATTTGAAGGTACTCTCCTAGGAAGAAACATCAGGCTGGTTTAAATCAAATGTGTGTGCCCTCACCAACAGGTCTGGTGTTGACTGCCATTCTTTTGGCTTTGTCAATGAATGTTTTGCCATGGTGCTTATAAAAGTTTATCGTTTGCAGAGCTGCTGGGCCTCACCAATATAAAAATAAAAAATGGCTAAAAGTAAACAAAAATATTTTTGTTGATCTTGAAAAGGACAAAAGGACAACATTTGCCAAAGTATCCCTTGTCACTGAAGGGAAAGTAACTACTTTGTGTACGGATGTGCTCCTTGTGAAAGAGCAGAATGAGATACACTGAATGATCAAGAGAAGAAAACAAATTCAGTGCTGGAGCTGACAATCTTGCTTAACTCAAATTGCTGAAAGTAGAAAGGTCTATAAAACCAATTTCCATATCGAGATTCCAGTGGCACCTAAAACCCTAATCACAACCTCTAGAGAGGCCTCCAATCACACGCACATGGATATTGAGAAGCTTGTATGTGTTCATACCCCCAGCATAGGGGCTAGACCACTGGCTTCATACATATAATTACTGCAGTTGCTTCAGATCTGCTGGTAGAGGATGAACTGGCTGATATGGGCAGGTTTCCGGGGAAGCGTAAGCCCCCAGTTACCAAGGCCATTTTTGGGAGAATTTACACCAGTCCCTAGGGGTGTGAAGAGAAAAGTAGAGTGCTGCGAATGTATTGCTACCTGGCTCGATGAATTAAGCACAATAAGGATTGGCAGGGCACTGGGGTGATCTGTGTTCTATACATATAAACAGGGATTAATTTGAGCTGGTTGTTTCGGCTGCTCGGCACAGCACTTAATTGTCAACACCGGTGCTTGTGGCAGTCTGCCACAAGGTGGTGCTGTCTGAGATGACCACAAAAACAGTCAATTATTAATGCAATATACATTAAAAATGACTATTACCTGCCGCCCAACCCATTCTTTTAGCTTTGGGGACCTGGAATACTCCGAATTGTCACACTTGTAGGTATGTGATGGGTGTAGTTGTGTTGTTATCATTGGCACCGCTGGCAGGGGCAATGTGTGGTGCAAGCTGTAGAGGCCTCTGGACGAGAGCCCTGCCACTTATTATTATTATTTTTTAATTAAGCGCTGAGCTGGTTGGAGGAGGAATGAGAACTCACGATTAGGCCGGGCTGGACGTCCCATGGGTGCTTCCATGTGCTTTCAAGATGAGGTGTGAGGGAGTGCCAGTGGGGAGCAGCGCTTCTTTACAAGTTTTCAAGAGCACAAAATATTTTGTGATAAACAACAGATTTAGGAACACGTTTCAACAGTTGGAGGTGCTTATAAGGAAGAACATGAACTTTTTCAGCCATGAAGCAGACCTGAGCCAACAAGGGATCAGCTTCAAAGCTTCTAGATACAAACAAGCCCGACTGCCGTTTGCCTAATTGAATGAAGTGTTAGTCCACCTCTGGCCAAGTGGACCTTCTGTGGAAGAGAACCAGCTGGGGAGGCGGTCATCGCCGTGATCGGGTCCTACTTTATATCTGACCGGTTCTACCCTGGAAGACATGCTGACCACAGAGGACATGAAAAGTGAACAGGGTGAGGCCTTCACTATGGGGAACGCAACAATATAGCTCTTCCCAGGGGAAATTTACTGTGGAACTCCAGCATGCGGACTCCCACAACACACTGTTAATGTTATTATCGATCAATCAATCAATCAAGGGTTTATAAAAGCGCACTACTCATCCATTAGGGTCTCAAGGCGGTGGGGTGGTGTACAACTCTGTTGGGGTCATTCGAGAGCCAGGTCTTGAGGTTTTTGCTGAATTGATGCAGTGTCGGGCTTGGCCGGAGGTGAAGGGGGAGATCATTCCAGGTCTTGGCTGCAAGGTAGGAGAAGAACCTTCCACCCGCTTTGTTCCTGTAGAAGAGTGGGACGGTGGCCGGCCAGGCGGCAGCTAGGTAAGTGACATTTAAATTTTTTTCTATCCCCCACCCCACCCATACTATTCCGTGGCAGCCACCACTGGGAAGCGGGCGGCTGAGAGGAGGTTTCTCTTGGGGGTATGGAAGCAGAGGTGGTTGTTGAGGTATGTGTAGATAATTCAAACGTGAAGAAAAGACCGGGAGAACACCAACGCACGCAGATGAGAGTGTCAGATCCCAACTGATAACATACCAACAAAAACGTATATTATATTTGAGCAGGTGGGAAAAAGGATAATGCAACATGATTGAATATTTGGAAAAGGACAGCCCTCCGCTCATAAATTGAGACATTACCACTGTTGTTCCAAAGACAAATAAGTTCAGGAGCTTGATGGCTCAAAGAAGGCCCTATTGCATAATGCTGTCCCATAGACTACCCGTAGTCAAATGCCAACGCGTGCATCGGGGCACTATTTTATAAATAAATAAAGTGATGATGTCCAGACAGAGCAAACAAAACAATTTCTCAGCCTGACTGACAAAGGCATCCTGAAAAGGGCACCAATAAAATACATCTCTGCACACAGAACAAATAGATCAATCTGCATATGCTGTTGGCATAATGTCTTATGACACAAGCTGCCTGAGGGACAGAATGTGAAATAGATTTGGATGCAGATCTTTTCTTGCTACCTGGCTCGGCACAACATACGCTCCAAACGCCAATTCAGGGGAGTGGAGTTTTTTTGGCAACCTTTGCAGACTTGTAGGGAACGCTTTGCAAAGGTTGCAGAGCTCTTTTTGCTTTGCTCCTTCAGCATGGAAGGTATGTTGCACATATACTTGTTTAACACAAACACAACAGCATAATGTATGCATAGCACACAATAGCTGCTGTTCCTTTCATATGCAATGCATTGAGCATGGAAAAGCTTCGAATGAGGTAAACTTCCAGAGACATACCCTGCATATATTCCCTGGCTTGGCCAGGTACCAATAGGATGAAAACATCCAGCACCGTACGTGATTTACACGTTTTTGTATTCCCGGACGAAAGTAGACAGTGCAACATTGATTTGATACGCAAATATAGGGCAGGACTCAGAACAGAGAAAAATACAAGTACTTGAGGTTGATTGTCAAATCTTTCTGATTCCAGGAATAAGTCTTACCCTTCCTAAAGCACAGACTCTGATATCTCAAACATATTCATATTTTTTCTCTGTAAAAGTTTGTAGAACAAATATTAAAAGTTTGAAGAACAAATGTTAAAAACAATTCAAGTCCATTTGGAACTGGGGACAGGGCCAGCCCTAGGCATGTGCAAAGTGTGCACCTGCACAGGGCCGCCAAACCCCAGGGGCCGCCACGACGAGGATCGGATCGGAAGGATCAATGATACATCATGGCACTGGCGGCCCCCTGGCAGGATTTGGCGGCCTCCGGCTTCGACCCCGGCTTTCAATACTAAGTTCCGAGTCCGACAGTCACAGTTCCAAGCCCTGACACAGTGAGTCACCCCCCCTCCTCCCTTTAACTTCCCTGGCCTTTGGCTCCGAGGCCGCACCGACCTCGTTCCTGATTGGGCAGCAGCGGCGCCGGGGTGTTTCAAATCATCATGACTGTCACCCGGCTGGCTGGCACAGACGCCGGAAGCCAGGATAGAGTGATCTGCGGCAGTGCGCAGACTCAACCTAACCTGCTGCTTGACTTCCCCGCTTGCGTAACTAACTTGTGGGACTGGTGGCGTATGACTCTCTCTGCACAGCCCAGCCATTTGGTGGTCGTCGACGTCGGAGTCGGACAAAAGCTTAGCGGCCCCTGAGCTCAGACTGAGAATAAAGTGAAGAAGTGTGAACGCACCTGCCGGGTAAGGGCAGAATAGATCCATTCTCTCAGATGATTGATAATGATATTTCTGCACACTGTTTGTGGCACCGACTGACTATCGCGACGCGTCATGGCAAGCAAGCGAGTCAAATGAAGATAGGTAGCCGGGCGTGAGTGTAGCTGTTAATGCTTGAGGTCGGAGGGGCGAATTTACTGCACTGCAGCCGGGAGTTTTGCCGCATCGAGGTAGGCCGCCCGCTGTCTGTCTTCCAGTGGCAGCGCCGGCCACTGATTTCCTTTAGGCCCCTCTCCGCCTGTGTGCCTACAGGGCCTATAATAAAGGTGGAGTCGGGGGTACTATTTTGCATTAAATTAAGCGGCAGTATATGGCTGGAGTCCCAGCCAGCGAAAGGCCTAATCATTGCCGAGTATTATTTATTTATTTATTTTATTTATTTATGGAATTTTTAATGCGCAGCTACTACCCAAGGGTGTCTAGGCGCAGTATGATACTTTAAGATACAGTGGTAAGCGCAAACCTATTGGTTGAAGAGCCAAGTCTTCAATGCCCTACGAAAACAGATGAGTGTAGGAGCAGTTTTGATGTGTGAGGGTAGAGAGTTCCACAATCTAGGAGTTGCTACCAAGAAGCGTCTGTCTCCCCAGGTGGCGGTTCTTGTTCGGGGAACAGCTAGTAGACAACTGGCTGCTGATCTTAGGTTCCTTATAGGGGTATAAGGCTGAAATGCCTCTCTTAGAAATTTCGGGCCGGTATGATGTATGGCCTTATAGGCAATACATAATGCCTTAAATTTAATCCTGCTCTCCACTCTTAGCCAATGAAGATGGCGTATAGCTGCCGAGGTGGACTGGCGCCTTGGAATGTTGAGGAGGACTCTGGCTGCCATATTTTGAACGGATTGAAGCTTGTTCAAAATATATTTGTGCGTGTTAAAAAAGAGGGCATTTCCGTAATCAAGCTTGGAAAACACCAAGGTGGTAATCAGTGTTTTTCCAGCTGATGCTGGCAAGTACGGTAGCAGCTTTTTTATCTTTTTCAACGTGAAAAAGGCAACTGAAACAACCTTATTTACATGATGTTTGAAGGACAGATGTTTATCAAAGATCACTCCAAGATTCCTGACCTTTGCTACTGGGACCGGAGGCGGACCCATCTGAGTAGGCCACCAAATCGGGGACCATTCAGGAGAGATGTTACCAAAGGTCATAACCTCTGTTTTCTCCGCATTCAGTTTTAGGCAATTGCTGTGCATCCAAGCTTGTACCTCCAATATCCCCTCTTGAAAATTAGCTGCCACCACTGGGCCGTTCTTATGCACCGCCAACACAAGTTGGGTGTCATCAGCGTAGGTAGTTAGGCGCATCCCGTGAGATTTTATGACCCTTGCCAAATCTGCAACATAAATGTTAAAAAGCGCAGGGCTTAACGACGATCCTTGGGGATCTATTACATTTTGGAATCACTGACACTTACTCCGAGGGGCAGGGGGCCCACCGCATTCAATTTGCCGGTGCCGCATCCATCGACTCGTAGGCCGCTATCCAGACCCCTTCTTCTGGGGCCCCCTCCTACGCTCCCTGCACAGGGCCACCATGAGCCTAGAGCCGGCCTTGCTGGGGACAATGTATATGTACAGCATAAGAAAGTATAAAACAATGAAAATGAAAAACCAAGCCAAAAGGTTGATTGAATTTCATGTAAGCCACAAGTTTATTAGATATAGATATTACTTTAATGATGTAAGAAAATATTTGTGAAGTGCACGTTACCCCCCAAAGGGGTATCTTGGCGCTGAATAACAGATGTTTATTGTTACCCAACTCAATGGTACAACGGTGTACGAACACTCATGGGGTCAGATGGTGGCAAATGCAAACAAGCATTGACAAAGCTATTAGAACTATCTTACATTTTATAAACTCTCCTGCAGCGAAAATCATAAAAAATGAACGATTGCTTTCTACGTAGAATGCATCTATTGTAAACAATTTACAGTGTGATGATTCTGTGTACTTTTTGAGACAAAAATAGTAATTTGTGTATTGAAAAGCAAGCACTCCACAGGGGGTGGAATGTTGCTGCAAAAAGTCAATAGCAAGAGGCGAGAAAGGGCTACCCGTCTGGGTGGAGCCAAAGCACACTTTATGCACATTTAAAATAATGCTTAACAATAGGTCTCACAGTCAGCCGCACAGTCAAGCCAGACCAACATTTTTAGCAAGAACTGGCCTAAAAATATAACAAGCGCTTGGCGTCTTTATAGTGGGAAGAGGAGTACCATTTCATGGGGCACTAAAGTCATGAACAAAGCATCCAAAAGGAAAATAATTATAAAACGTGTTCACTTGATATTATACGTTTTCAATACACAGCATTACCCTTGAGGAACAGACCACTTGATGAACCCCGGCCTCTCTAAAACAGTCATCAGAATCTACAAGGAGTCTCTATTTTTCTGAAAACAAAAATAAATCTACACAAAATGTAGTCACATTGTGATGAGTAGATTTCCACGTTTCCCCTACACTTATGCAAATCAAGCCAATCGACTCTAAGAACAATTGTATTAGGTTCACACCTTTGGCTATTGATTGGGATCATGCAAACATGCTACTTTATCATATCCATTTTTTACTGAAAAGAAATTATCATCTCGTGATTAATTGAGTTTCACTACAGTCCTTCTTCCCTCTTTAAGAAACACAATATAATTAACGGGAGATCTAATGACCAGGTGTCAACTCTGTATATGATTAAGGTCCCTTTGGGATCGAAACACGTTATGCTTTATGGATTTGAGGATTTCCAACAGAAAATAAAACTTTGTTTATCTGCACTCGGCTGGATGGATTGATTTTACGCTCTGGAGAATGTGTGTTATTGCTTATGGAATATATATATATTATATATACATATATATACATATATATATATATATATACATACATATTTATATACATATATATATATATATATACACATACACACACACACACACACACATGTACATATATACTCGTGAGCAAGGGAGATTATCCCGAAACGCGTTGAGTTTATCTGTTGCCGTTTTTGCTGAAATAAAATCTTTGGATGCACTTGGGCTCGTGTTTTTTCATACCAGGAGGACTGTGTGAAATCATGAAGTAATTGCAGGGCTCGCCACCCAGCACGAGCCCACATCGTGAGAGGTCTTGTCAAGGCGACGTTTAAGCGTTTGCAGAAACCAAATGATGTGATATATATATATATATATATATATATATATATTAAAAACCGCTTGATTCCTCAAGACAGCGCACTCAATCATCCGGTGCTCACATCTTTAACGAGCGGAATCCAGCCCCAACATCACATTATTATTATTATTAATTAATTATTAATAAATTTTTGTAGAGCGCGTAGTCACCCGTGAGTATCCCAGCGCTAGGAACAGTTAACCTGAGGGTAGTGAGGGGCAGGAAGTGAATTAGGGATTTTGTGGGAATAGGAGGGTTTTCAGTCTCTTTCTGAAACGTAGATAGTTGGACTCTGTTCTGATCTCGCGGGGTAGAGCGTTCCAGAGACGTGCTGTCTGAACTAAGAAGCGTCTTCCGCCCGTCCGGACATTAATAGAACAAATGATGTCGCACTCCAGTAATTCTGATTCCAAGGGTTTTATTCGTCACTACCAACAACGCTTTTCACCACAAAGGCTTGTAAAGCCTGTGCAAGAAACCCCTTCCAAGGGCAAATACCTTGAAGGACCAAAAAGGGTTCTTCCCCTGTGGGAGGTGTAAAGCCTGTGCAAACAGCAAAAGGGTTCTCTCATACATCATACCAGACACAGGAAAGAGCATGCCCATAAGAAAATTTGGCACCTGCAGCACACAATATGCAGTTTATTGCCTACACTGCCCGTGTGGCTTGCGCTACATAGGCAGCACGATCAAAGAACTGAAACTGAGGGTCATGGAGCACCTAAGAGCCATCGACAAAGCTGACCCCAGTTATCCAGTGGCCCGCCACTTCGCGGAGGTACATGGACGGGACCGTAAATTACTACAGTACTACGGTCTAGATACCATACCCGCAAATGCGAGGGGCGGAGATCGTTTGAGACGACTCCGCAGACTGGAATCTAGGTTCATTATAGACCTTTCCACGAAGCATCCCAGGGGTCTGAATGCGGGGGAAGAGATGGCGTTCCATCTGGGAAAATAGAACCATGTACAGTGTATACAGGCCATATGCAGTACAGAACCTTTCCCTGCTAGAACATAACGTCTTGGGAAGATTGGAGTAGACATTCTAGGTGATCATAGAATATATACAGGGTCTTCACTGTGGCTGGAATGAGAAGTTGAACATGACGTATGCCGACGCGCTTATCTGTTTGTTTGTCTCACATTGTAAGATTCAATTACCCTGTGAAAATGTATGATTTATCTCATCATCTCTGCACTGTCTGTACGCTCAGGTAGTTCCTGTGTCTAGATTTTATCTATGCATAGGTTTCAACATTGTTGTGTCCCATGGCTTGCATGAATGCACTTACACAACAATGTGTACGAATATACCTTGAGATATGGAATTGTACAGCATAGTGATTTTGTGATCTTCTTTCGGTAACATAAGATGTCATTTTCGTGCAGTATATTGGTGGATTGTTATTTGATATATTAGATAGAGGACCCTAGCCGATCCACGGCTTTATTCTTATTCTGTTTATGCCTTGAACAGTATAATTTTTGTGTATACCCACGTCCTGCATGGATCTGCCCATCTGTGGGCTACATTGCAAAACCTGTGTAACATCTTTAGGTTGCGCACATTGACACTCAAAGATGGCGCCTACAGTAACCATAGTGGGGTTGTCCTCTGTCGTTTTCTATTATTGCAATCAGAAAGTGAAAATGTCTTACTTAATCCACCTAGTAATGCATAACGTTGTTACCACACTGACGAAGGCAGCACGCCGAAACGCGTTTGTGGAGGGTGCCTGCAAGAAATAAATAAACCTGCACTTTTTCGAAAAGTAACCCCCGAGTGCTGTCGTCTTTCTCGTATGTGAGGAGGAATTGGAGCGTGATGATATATATATATATATATATATACATATATATATATATATATATATATGTATATATACACACACATACATACATACTGTTCAGGATCGACCTGAGGCCATGAACCAAAATAGATTAGTACACAATTATAATAATACCATGCTGTAGATATTGCATCTACTCAGGACCAGAGAAGGACAGAAGCCCTTAATAGTGAGAGCGTCCACTTGAAAAGGTCAAAGTGACCATCTTCTCCCTCAGTCTCTTTCAGACAATCTCATTCAGAGGACCAGATCTAATCAAAGTAAAAGTTTCATTGTTGGGGAATTCACAACTACCCTTTTGATGTACAGTTATTTGTAGGACTAGTTAAAATGAAAAGGAGAGTTTGAATATTAAATTACTTTTTTATCAGTTTATTGAAAACAGAACTAAAAGACAAAACCGCTTACTTAGTTTGCTGCATTTAGAAAACGCATAATCTCACACAATTTGCATAATTATTAAGTGCTGCTTGTAATGCGAATATAAAGTATGATCCACGACTTAATAAAATATCAGGTAATTAAGATAACAGACGTCAGTGCACACATTGCGTTTATTCGAGAATAGAAAATAACTGTGTAATATATTTTATTACAATCATGAGCGTGTCTGAAAACTGAAGTACTTTGGGGCAGATGTAGACTTTTTAATTAAATGCCAGTGCTTACCAGCCATACTTAAACTTTAATCAACACGTAAACCGAAATCAGGACGCAAGTCCCTAGAGATGCATCGCTACAATACTCTAATGTGAAAACATGCCTTATTTTGCATTCTAGACAGTCATTATGTTGATGAAAGTAATCAGGGTTTGAATGTGCTCTAATGAGACAATAAGGATATCGAAGAAACTTATTCCAGCTTGCATTTATTTCTCTAGCATATTTTAATACTCACATATTTGCGAGATGCCTACCTCTTATTCACAGTATAAAATAATATTTATATTTAATAAGTGTATATTTGAAGACTGCTCTAACCTACCCGCACGCATGGCAATAACAGCCACAATATAATCAAGCAAATATAAGTATTTTTAAGTTCATAATAGCAAAGTTTGCTCCATTCTGCTTTCAGTTTTAGGCAGATATGGGGCCTGCCATTTAGCCTGGTAACACAACCTCCAGGGATTACATACCTTGGTTAAGTGGTGAAGCTACAATTGAACCTCAAGTCAACTGTGTTATGATACGTAAATTAAAAAAAAACTTGTCCACATCCCCTAAAATATTTCTTCTTATGGATTCAGCGTTGGCGTGCTGGCATGAAGGGGTTGGCCTGCTTGGTAACAGTGTTCTTTCAAACCAGACTTGAAGATTTCCAAATGATGACCTAACTTATCGGGTCCCAAGGACCAATAAAATCAAAGTGCACAAGCACGAAAGGATTTTTAAAATGTATTTTTATTTAATGCGATTTTATATAGCGCAAACATTACCCGAAGGTTCAGAGCGCTTTACAAAAGAACCAGTTGCGTTACATAAGGACTATGGATTACATGAGTAACATAAGAGATACAAACAGAAAAAAAATTGCAAATGTACAAGTCACTCAAGGAAGAGATATAAACAGGAAAAAAATGCACATGTACAAGTTGTAAAGACACTCAAGAGGGAGAGGTACAAACAGATAAACTCTAGAATCACAAAGGAATGGTAGGAATAGGAATGGTAGTAAGTACAAAGGTCTACTACATATTTTAGTGGTTAGAGTTCTATATATACAAATAGTAAGTTCACACAAGAAGAGATATAAACAGGAAAACAAAATTGCACATGTACACGTTGTAAAGTCACTCAAGGAAGAGATACAAACAGATAAACTTACATTTATATGTTCCTAATAATGCCTGGAAGGGAAAAGTATAATAATGCCTTTGACCTCCACTCTTCTTGTCCAATTGTAAAGCTCGTATGCTGGACGTGCTATGTCATACTCATGGAACCATATACTTTTGCTAACCTGAACAAGGGAAGTCCACAAGATGGTCATTACTCTCCTAAACCAGATGTTGTTAGAAAGTTAGTGATGGCTCTGCCAGAAGTAAGCAGATGCAAGACTATGAAGACCCAAACATAGCTGCATTCTAGGACTTCTACTTTCCTAAGATCAAATACCTTCCAGGCACCGGCTTCTGGTAAAATATCCATTAGAAAGGAAAGAGCAGCAGTAAACTAGAGCCATACACGACTCCCTCATAACTGAGAAAGCCTTTTGTTTTCGATGCTAGCTAAATGCTTGTTGACTCTAGAATCACTTGATCTACTGAACCAACCAACCCAAGGCAGATATACAAATACACGTAAAAACTCATCTAAATTTCACAACCGGCTCAATTTATGTGATTTCTAAGATGACAGTCATGTATTCAGTGGTTTAACCAATGAATAAAGTTGCCTCAAACATGTTTTAAACGCCAAAGTCTATTCTCACTTAAGATGTTCTTTAGTACTCACAACCTAATGAGGATTACGTTTCCAAATTATTACTATGATCATGAGCATAAACAAATTCTAGAGTACTGTAGGAGAGAGAGTCCAAGCGCACGCTGTCAAAGCAACATATTTTTTTTAACATGAAGTCCTGGAGCTTCCAGAAGGCAGAAGTGGCCACCAGGGACTCCCTCAAAGTGAAATTCTTCAACTATTATGTAAGGTCACCCTCGAGCACTCCTTATACAAAAAAAGTTCAAACAGTTCCAAACTTTCCACAGTTCTTCTTTATTCCATTCATCCTCTTAAGCCACATACGTTTTGTCATCTATAATTTCATCAGGGCCAATAAAACGATATAATATATGAATTCATTCCTATTAGTTACTCTATCCATTATTAACACAATTTCATTACACCATGTGATTACCGTCACCAACTAGTGACTAAAGGGACATGACTTGCCATATTCCAGTAGTCATTATGCAAGTATCTACACTAGACTTAAAACACCAGTGTGAACATTGTTGCACTATACAAATGACAGCCTCCTATTTGTGACAAAAAACATTCACAAAGTAATTGGAGGGTCCAGTTTATGACAGGGACATTTAGGTTATAAAGCTGACACACAACAATGTTCCTCAAACAACCCATTTACCAAGCACAGAGCAATTCTGCCATGCAATACGTGACACAGAGCAAAATATCCCAGAGTAAGTCATTATCACCTCACTTTCATAAAGGAAAATGAATTCCAAAGTGTCAGTCTTCCATATATGCTCTAAGTCAAGGCCTTCCTATGGCCTGGGTGGATTCCTTAATATAACGTTTCCAGGGGATTTTAGTGCCCTGTTCCAGGGCCAGACAATCTGCTAAAATCAAGCGGGTTAAACCCTTATTTTCGCGAGTGCAAATCTTTATCCAGCAAAGTAATGGTTTAGTGGTCACTTGGTCTACCAGGTAAATTTGCCCCTAGCTCTTTGTGCACTGACCAAGCTGACGTGCCTTGGGGGACTCGCAGCAACCGCTGTAAAAACGTGTTTTTCACCACCTGTGAACAATGAGAAGGGATGTACCCCCACACCTCACTGCCATATGAAACTTTTGCGATGGCCTTGGATTTGTACAGTTTTCAGATGACCTCCGGTGCCCATGAACCCAGTCTGTTGGTAAAGCTGGTAATGGCACCCGCAGATTTATTCAACTCGCTGAGCTTCCCATCTAAGAGGGCTCTCCACTGTAAGAGGTCATCAAGTAACACTCCCAGGTGGGGAAAAGCAGAGACCTTAGCCAGAGTATGATGGCCCGCTTTAAAACATTTTGTGTGAGGCCCCCGCCGACAAGCAACTAGTACATATGACTTAGTAAAATTAACAGACAGGTCCAGCCTTGTATATAGTCACACTGAAACCAAAGTCTACAAAACAAAACTGTAATCAGTAAAGGCACTTTTCCCAAAAAAAATTCATGTGATAGTAATGAGTCTTGATTCTTACCCTGCTTACTCCACAAGTAAACGTGGTATTCTATATGGCCGCCATCTAGGGACAAGTTTGTATACCCATCTTGAAAATCAGACAATCATACATTGTACCATCATCCTTACAAGGAAATATTCAGTAAACTTGTTAAAAACATACGTTTACCATTCTTTTATAGGACAGCTGATATGTACTAATTATTTATAAACGAAATATCAACAACTTCCAATAATAGCCAGACTAGAAAGCTTAATTTTGCAAATTGTATGCCGATGTGTGAGGATAACTGGTGGCATTTTAGGATTGTAAAATAAAAAGTACTCTATTACGGAATTTATATCAATCCGAAAAGGCATCATATATTATCTCCCTAATTTTCACAGTAATGATGCTGACAGCATTAATAATCATAAAATCAGAGCTCCTGTACTGGGAAACCAAAGTAAAAAATCAAATCTCAATCTATCTACCCAACTAAAACAAAAAACCTGCACCAACCTAAGTTGGCAACATTAATAATAATATCTGAGTTTATATGTTGAGAAAATGAAGTGGGAATCAAATTTTGAGTATCTCCCCTCTTTACTCGTGCCTTCCTTGAAGATCTGGTCATGGTAAGCAACGAGTAAACACTTGCCGTTGTACAGTGCTAACAATACAAACTATTTATATATGTAAAAATAGGGGAACAAATAAATGGTTGTTCAACAGATAAAAATTCTTAAAGAGTATATAAACAATCATATCACCCAGTCCTAGAATGGAACACCATCATAATAAGCTAAGCTCTATTCCCAATTGGTAGATAGTACATAAATTCCATATTACACTGGTTGTTGCATCACTTACAATCCAATGTAAACTCAATCTCCCAAGAAATGCTGGAGCTCAAAATCAATATTTAAGCCTATTTTAACGTCTCCCAATTTCACAATGTGAATTTTTGTCTTTTGTTTGCAATCATACTTCACTATCCCCACCTCTGTGGTCAGTAGGCTTAAAAATTGATGATCCGGGTTCAACTTGCATCTTGGATTTCATTGGTCCCCTTTCCATTTCATCTTTGTCGCCATTTGTGTTGTAAAAAAGACGCTCATCAATCCAATGTAATTTCTGCAGGTTTATTGGGGAATAGGCTTTAGATATGCTACCCGGATTCCAACTGACTCCAGGAACCAATGAAGTCATATCACATTCTTTTAGCGGACATTCTAAATCAGATTAAAGCTACAACAGTATCCGGATATGTCCTCCTCGCACTTATTAGCAGCACCACCTTGATCAGGTTTTGTCATCTTAGGGAAATCCCACCACTCACCCCTCGTCCACAATACAACACAACACACTCTTCCCCAACACAAACATCATAGAAATGCCCCCCTACTGTCCCATCAAACACCACATAGCACATATGCAAAGGCCAAATGAAAGAAAGCTCAGCTGAGATGGAAAAGTTTGAAATTGCTTCAGAATCTAACTGCTTCATGTCATGGCTTCTTTCTTCTCTGAAATATACATATGATCCCAGTAACAATGAGAGGAAAGTTGCAGCGGAAAGATGTGAAATCATTTTTGAAATGTGTGTGTTGAGGTCAATAAAATATATCTGCAAAAGGTCTAAAGACGTATCATATTAAATCTAAATTAAAGAAGAAAAATGCAACTCTAAGTCCAGAAAATTGAAATGTTACTTGTCAGACTTTGTTTGGAAGACAACATACTGGGCCCCAACAGTGGTGATTGAGGTCATTTGCCACTGGCATCCTGGGGTCCATCCTATTATGTCTCTGAAAACTGTGCCAACTATACCCTTTCTACAACTTGACTCATGGTAGCGAGGGCGAGCAGTCAATGGCTTCCCAATGAGGTAGTGGAGGGGAGAGGGGGTGGGCACAACGCAGATCTCAACCGTCAAACAAGAGACACAATAATGCACTGTTCAGTCCAGTGCTACCTTAATAAAAATAAATCACTTTCATAACTTAGCATAAAAGAATGTTCACAGCTCAAAGGTGTTCAGCTACATGATTCATGTTAAAACTATGATTGTTAGGTAAGCGCTTAGATCCACTGTGGTGCCCACTTCCCATTCTAAGAGCTCTAGTGGTGTCTATGGGACTCCTACCACCCAACGTAGAAATAGGCATACATAAGGCACAGGTGCAGTTCACTCTGCCTCTACTCATACGGAGTATTTCGTTGTTCAGTTTAACGGTGTGTACCCAAAATGGACTGCATAGGTAGCGGTCAATGTTCTGGCTGCAGCACACATTCTGCACAACTAAATCAGCCTTTAACGCGAGAGGCCCCATTACCTGGTCATGCTGCTGCAAAAGAGTGGTGCTGGCGGCTGCAGAGTTCTCCTGACCAGTGTTTTAGCAGCAACTGACAGAGGGCCAAGATGGCGGCTTCCCTCAGGCCGCAGCAGGTGAGCAGCACAGGTTGCCCCGTCCTGGTAGATGCAGCATCCTGATCTGACAAGTGCGCATTGCAGACAGGTACAACCTCCAGACCAGGATCATATAGGGTGCCAACCAGGATCATATAGGGTGCCAACCAGGATCATATAGGGTGCCAACCAGGATCATATAGGGTGCCGACCAGGATCATATAGGGTGCCAACCAGGATCATATAGGGTGCCGACCAGGATCATATAGGGTGCCGACCAGGATCATATAGGGTGCCAGTCTGGAAGGTGCAGCCTCTGGGCTGAGGTTGGGGGTTCAGTCTACTGTGGCAGCTCCCCCACTGGATTTGCTTGGCATAGGATATCATCTGGCCTTTTGGGGTTGCAGTGTAGCCAGACAGCATGTGATTAATTCTCTGGCTTTAATTTTGCATGCAGTCCACTACAGAGACCTCAATGGGAGACCAGCAGACTCCTCACAACACAGGTTGGCTCTGACTTTTCCCCCAAGTGCAGTCAGCATCTTCTGAGTGTTCATCACGCTGGGAACACCACTGGCTCCTCCTGCATGACCAGGCACTATCCTTCCCTCACTGAGCAGGCACGTGGTTTTCTAGGCACTAGGCAGACCTTCAGCATCTCCAGCCAGTTGTTCTCCAGCAATAACCCCTAAACTCTGGGAAACTGACTCTCCTGCTGACAGCAGCTCCGGCCACACAGCGCTCTTCAAGTAATCTGGAGAGCACTCCCTTCCTTCGTCAAGAAGAACTTGGAACTCGAACAAGGCGTAGTGGGTTAGAACCCACTTTTATACATATTTTCCATACTGGAGATGTGACTTCGCTCTCTACATTTTCAAAACCGGTTTGAGGTGATTCACTTTCAAATGTCATTTTCAGGCTACTCCTCAGACGCTGCCTTGGTGCAGTGACAGCTCTCACAGCGGGAAGCAAAGGGGCGCGCTCCAAGCAAGAATATGCGAAACAAGGGCACAATGAAATGTGAAATCCATGCACCTGACGTTCATCAGCCTTCCTGATGCAGTTATCAGCGACAGACAAAACGACACAACCTGCTTAGAAACTTCCTCACCGTCAACAACATAAACTGCTGCCCCACCCCACCCACACAATCTACCATATGGCAGTGCTCAGGGAAAACTTATCAGCAGGTCTGTGCTATCAAAGTCTTCCTGGAACTTCTAAAAGCAGCCCTGCCTCCATCCTTCTTTTGCTTCAGTGCCTGAATGTCCACCGTCCAGCAACAGGAGCAAAGTTAATCCACTTCCACTGTCTAGGGAAGCTGTTAACACCCTCCATCCTGGGGCGTGCTAAACCAAGGGCCATCCAAAATGGATCCCACTGGTTCCATTGCTCAGACCACACACAGAGAACTAATACCATATATGTGCTACACACACTGCATTTATACACTCACTTACAAGAACACAGAATTTCAGCCCAAGGTTCTGGAGTTCACATAATGGTAAACTTTACTTAAGAGGGGTCATTAGTCTCGCCTCTCCCTGACAAAGAGAAAAGGGTCGAGTCACACTATTGATTCACAAAATCTCTGTACACACTGCCACCACCGCTTTACATGAGTCCCCCAGGGCATGGACTGTAGTCGCATGGCCCATATGAGGGTATGTTTTGTGCTCGCCTCTAAGTCACAGAACAGCTCTCTGGATGTCACCGGGGACAGGCCTAGGCCTTTGCACCCACATAATATATTAGTGTGAAACCCGGGCCAACAAAATGTGAGGATACCGGTTTGACATGCTGCCAGGCACTCAGGGCTTGGATACATCCCCATTGCCAGCAGGGGACATTCCCATCCCAACATTACAACCAACAGAACAAAATCAGGATGAAAAATGTAATTTGAGCTTGGAACCATAAATCATTTGCTTTTTAACACGTTCAATTAATTATTGGTCAGAAACTTTTTGGGAGTAGCATTCCAGAGAAATATTCGTATTGATATTACTCAATCCCTGTTAGCAATTTGCTGCTCACTAAATTACTGTAGCAAACAAGGAAATCACACACGAGAATGTCCCTGTTGAACTCTTTAAACAATCCTGTGTTTGTTTCTTTTGCATCATTAGAACAATGCAGGAGAACAACGTCCCAAGGTTTCCCATGCAGAGCGCAGAACCAAGGAATCCGGAATGGAGATGAGGTCAAAACAATCATGGCCCCTGCCCCACATTCGATGGGAGCCGAAAAACACAAATACGGTATTCATAAAATGCACCCTGTGCTTCACTGCAAGCCGGGCACTGTGTGTAAGAGTAGGGTATTAAAAAAGATGCAAGTTGGGGACACTGAGGCATTAGTCTGCTTGTAAAGTTTATCAATCTAAAGCACTTTCAAGGCTGACTGATTAGTAGGCATGTTTGTGGTTAGGAGGTCTGACAACCCGCGTCAGCTGCGTACAGCACTTCAAAGAAAGCAGGCCAGAGTGAAAGGTCGAGAATGCAGACCACCGTTCACTCCTCGGTCCTGTGGTCACTCCTATCAGGAGAGGAGATGATAGAGGGATGAGTTGTTGACAGAAACATCATCCCTCAGTAGCCTGAGCGGCGGCCCACAGCCTCATGGACCATGCAGGATGCCCTGGGTGGCACTCAGACTGCCAGTTGGTAGAAGAGGACATTTAATACTAAAATGCTCTAGTCCTTCCATTCAGCCAATGAGGTGCGGGTCACATGGCTTTGGGCTCTTGTGCTCAATGACTCTTGCTGGAGTCCTGTGTCTTTATTAGTGCACTAGGCCAGGCTAGATACGAACATGTCTAGGACAAGGGCTGTCTTGTGTGGAAGGGAAATAAGAACACTCCTTACAGAAGCCTTACTTAATAGAATGTTCTTTACATTATCATTTTGAATTAGAGTATGAAGGTTTGGTCACTACTGCTGAGAACTCCAAAGCTGTGCTTGCAGTGGTTAGGTAATCACAACACGGATATCCCAGGGTTGTGGCGCCCACAGGTGACGGAGTGCCTCTTCTGATGCATCCACCCCTAATATGAGCCAGGAAATCACTCGTGTTTGGTCAATCCCACATTACTCCTGCATTTCTAGGAGTCATCTACACACGTGGGAGTGGACCGTGAAGGCAGCTATGCCAGGAATCGATAGGACCAAATGGCTACTTTGGAAACGGATCCTAAAGGGTAAGGTGAGGCTCAAGGATGATGTTATGCAGTGCTTAATTTGTAAAAACATAAGTGCCAGGGCCCTCGCCAGGAGCCCACTGCGACTTGCACTGCCCATTTTCCCTGCCAGTGCTGCCAATGACAGTACCAACCCAACTAGAAAGCATCGCACTCCTACACGTGTGACAATTCAGACTATCTCAAGCCCCCAAAGTCATAAGAATGACTTGGGCAGCAGGTATTAGCCATTTTAATGAATTTTGAATTACTATACAACTGTTGTTGTGCCCATCTGTAAACTAGACATACAGTGTCACTATGTGGCAAACTGTCATAAGCGCCGTGTTGACAATTAAGTGCTGGTGCTGAGCACTGGAAACTACCGGCTCAAATAAAGCACTGATTGTTATTTATTGTAAACATCTTCACCAAACAAAATCCAGAAATAAAGTAGAAATGGGAATATTAGACTTTCCTCATCGATGAAGATAAGTGGGTGTGAGTTTTGCTCTTTTGTAGCTTTAATTTGAATGTCGGTAAGTCCCTGTAATAAGATTTATTTTCTTTTTGCACATCAACACAACTAGGTAACAACACTGCTTAGCCATTCAATGGTTACCCAAAACACTGGAGATATTTTTGGCCTATAGTTACTTGGTATTGCATTCCAAATACGTGGAAACAGTCCTGAAAACATTCCTCTCTCCTGTTGTGCCCTCTGATGAAATAGAACACCTTGACTTTGCTCTAAGATCAAAATATTAAAGTCCTTTGTATCCTAAATCCCTTTAATATGATTTACCAAGACTTGGGAGAGTCTGGCCTCAGCATTCTGATTGTAACCGAAGTGGCCTGGCCACAGTGGGCAGGATGAGGGGTATTATGGGTACTTCTGTTACTACTCTTATGACTAGATTCTGTATCTTCTTGTGATGATGCCAAATGCTTTTCCATGACGTCGCTGCCCTCTCATCTTCTCCAAGGAATGGTGGGTACAGATGAGAACTTTTGTTGGTCCTGCCCTTGTCCCTTGAAACAAACTATCTAGGTTGATGGCTTGACATTGGAGCGTTTAGTCATACTGTATATAGTATTTTTATGTGTTCTGTATTTAAATATGCATTTTTCATGTGCGACAGGCAGCCTTGCTTTGCATGTGAGCCAAAAGAACTGTTAATACATTATAATCCAAATCCAAGGAATGGTAGGGGTTTTGTTTAACAATTTAATAGGAAAAAACAGCTCTTCACCACTTCATTGAGAGCTCTGTTTCAACTTTAGGGAGTCACTCGGATATGAACCTCAGACTTCTTACCCGATGCATTCGTGTGCCTGGACATTCATGCAAGTTAGCTAAATACATATGCCTATACTGAGGGTTCATTTGGCTCCTGATCTGTGGCTGACTCACATTATCTTTTTTGTCTATGTTTTCACATTTTTGATGGAACTTGGTGTCAATGAAGCTAGAATGAAGAAAGAAAAGGTCTGTAATATCAATTGATATGGAAAGCTTTGCATCTTCCAAACAGGAGACTATGTAATTTTTTTTGATATAAAGTCGTAGGGGACAAGTAAGGGTCCTTTAGGATTCCATATATGGCCGATACTTTAGGGCCTCATATTTGTCCATACATACTTGGGATTGCAGTGCACATTTTCACACTACTTTGCCCTGACACAAACGCCACATAATTCATACCCTAACAATGCTGGCATGCAGACAAACAGCAAGAGTGTGCCTCCTCCTTCTTTGTGGTATCCTGGAAAGCCGTCTTTGTTCCTATAACTGAATTAAACCATGATGGGAGTCACCATGAAGCCCACAAAATATCAGAGAGTGGGAGGTGACTTCTTATGAACATCTCCTAGATACATACACCAAAAACAGAAAATGAATTGGCTAGAACTGCAGATTGTGATGTGTTAATAATTTGTTGTAATTTTAGGACTACTTTGCAGGGTTTAGGGACTCCTAACTTCAGAGGAGGTGGAGCTCTGAGTAAGTCTTTCACAGCATGATACCGAACTGATGGAGCGGCCCGGCCCGCTCACTGAAGCTTGAGCTTCCCCAGTCCAAGCACAGGAATTGCAAACCGACCAATAAGGCCTTTACATAGTTCTCTGCATGTCTTTATGCATGGCTCAATGTCATCAGCTCAAGAGTCAATGATTCAATACCAAGATGTTCCTGAGAGCAGTGGACAAGTCTGAAAACAAGCACAAGCAAAGCCAATCGGTCTCACCTATGTGAGAGCTATTGATGTTGGCAATGTCTTTTAGTCATGTGGTAGAGCGGTGTGGCTGCTATGGAGCATGGCTAAAGTCATTAAGAAAGTGCCATACAGGCCATTTGAAAAACACTATAATGTGGGAAGGTAAAAAATAGGACTATGACGTGGCCAGCGCTCGCTGCGTCATAGCACTTTTTTTCCTTATGGTCATCACTGACAATGGGAGGGTGGAGGACAAAAAGGCAACACAGATAAGGGGGGGGGGGCGGGTTATGAAAAAAAGCAACACAACAGGAAGAAGAAAGAAAAAAAGAAGAAGCAAAAAGAAAAATAGTACCTCAATCAAAGTGCAGCAGCGAATGGACCCTAATTAAGATGAAGGTATCTGTACTTGGCCCATTCTCCAGAGGAAAGAAGAGGAAGTGAAGCTGGCATTTGCAGCACAATTAGGGGGCAGTGAAGCACAATTAGGGGGCAGTGAAGCACAATTAGGGGGCAGTGAAGTGGGAATGAAGATAATGAAAGGTAAGCAGTGGGCGGGCTCCAAACTGCATGTTTGTAAGCAGTCTCTCTCACAAGTGAGAGAGCGCATGCGCTGTCGCAAGCGAGACCTAAAAAGGGGTACTGGCAAGCTCACTTGGAGGATGTTTTTTCTATCTTTTCATGAATTCTGCAATTTTCACAAATATAATGCAGTTAGACCAAAAAAATACAAGTGCTATATAAACATATAACATTAACAGCTCCTTATGAAGTTATTATGCTGTTAGGCAAGTATTCCTGTTTGTCATGGCCTTAAAATACCAGTCACTAGTCTAGAATGATCTGGAAAATGAGTGAGACAGTGATGCGCGAGGCATGGAGCATGTGCTCTTATGAAAGATTGAAGCTTTGCTGGGTCCTCCATAACGAAGGTTTCTTTACGAAAGACGAGGAGCAATTCTGATGCGACATATGAAATGCTGATTTAATAAACTCACAAGCATTACACAAACTTGGGAGGGTACTGTTTTCCTTAATGAGGGAGAAAGTATGATTTTTGTCTTTATTAATGGTCTCTTACACCTGTGAAGTGCACAAGTGCCGAGAGAGATGTGAGGTCATATGAGGAACTTGCACATACACACACACACACAACATAATATGCCTATTATTATGAGGACTGGCTATTGACTGTAATAAAGTGTGTAAATTACTATTCTAACTCCACACGCGTATTGACAGTAGGGTATGTTATAAAGCAGACCGAGGAAAATCAAACTGCTCTTTTAGTTTTTTGATACAGTGGCTCGACCGCACCTAAATAAATTTATGGGACCCGTCCTCACAATGATAGTATTTTGTGGGACCCGTCCTCACAATGATAGTATTTTGTGGGACCGGTCCTCACAATGATGGTATTTTGTGGGACCGGTCCTCACAATGATAGTATTTGTCTGGGTCTGACAAGGTTAATCCACGCTATGAGGACCGAGCCAGTCCACACACACACATATCTACTCTATGAGTTGAACACACTGATAAAGAGGGGTCATGGCTATCCATTAAACGCTATCCATTAAACGCACATCAGCATTCAAGCCTATATGGAAAGGTGTTAGGAAGAAATGTTTCCTGCTCCAAATATACAGCAAGGGAGCAAATGCCCCTGAACGGAAGCCACAATTTCCACAGAGGATTTTTTACTTAAGGAAAGTCCATTGGTAGAGAGCACCAAGGTCCAAGTGGGCAGTCCCTTCAGACTACAATCCATATGACAGGCTAGTGAATACAGTGCAACATTTGTTATTGTGCACTGGTGGCATGTAGACGTGGCGGACACAGAGCTCACCTGACAAATATGTCAATGGAAAACAACTGCTGTACACGAATGCCCAGTAAGTCTTAGGGTCGCCTTACAAGACTGCCTTACAAACTAGGAATGTACTCTATCTCATTGTTCTATTGTTGTACACAACATTGAAATATGGAGATTAATGAAAAGTGGGAGCAATGCACCGGAAACAGGGTTGGTGAGTTTTATTATTGTCCAAACAACCACCAACAGATCACATCGCTGTCTCCCTTCGTGCTGCCACCAACCGCCCCTCCTAGGATTCCCAACGCCGACATTCCGCCTGTCACCTGGGCATTGCCAGGAGCCACGCCAGCCCAACATATGGGTATAGTTGAAACATAGGCTCAGGTACCTCCAGATACTAGAAGACCAAGTTCTTGGAAATTCTTTATAGAACAAGACATGCTCTCGGACCTACTTTCTGGACAAAGTTCTGTTAGGCCTTCATTATGAGTGGGCCGGCTGATTGAAGAGAGTAACTTCTGCTTTCACACATATCACAGTTAGGTGTTAGGCAGCTAACACCACACCCCAGCAGTTTTCCCCCAGTAAATGTTGGCAGTCAAACGTGTTGCAATGTATCTGATGAAACAATGCCCAATAGTTACCAGGACATAGGGCCAGATGTATCAAAGGGTTTTACCCATTCTGTGTCTATGGAAAAATGTGTTTGTTCATATGGCCCATAGAGTTTTGGTAGATTATTCCTCTTTTTCAGAGGCAAACTCCTACTGGGTGTCATTTAACAGACCCAATAAATTCTGACGCTGTAGATTCAGATTTTATCAGGTCTGGTAATTATCGACCCAAACACTGGAACTGGCCGTAGCAGACACAGGACATTTTCCCAGTGGGTTGAAAGGGTGGGGGGTGGTTTTGGAGCGGTGGGGGCTGTTTTTAGGTTTCGCTGGGGAACGGAGCCTTTAGGCTCCGCCTCCAGAGAAATCTCTTGATTGCAGTAGTGACTCTGGAATACGCCCCCCTGTCCCATTGGCTAGCTCCATAAATGGAGGCTAGCCATTGGAACAGAGAGGCGTCCGTCATGGCCGGAGGAGACTCGGGGGCGTTCCCGAGAATCTTTGGCTTTTGGCTACGTCATGATACGTCAGCCAAAAGCCGGGAACGCCCCCGAATCTGGTCCGGCCGGGCCGTGCTTGCTGCTGTCCTGGGCATCGTGAGTGTTTTTCCCCGGCACGTTTCCCGCCTCCCTCCCGCCGTTCGTGTTCTCTCCCGCCCCCCTCCCCCCTCACGCCCCCTGTGTCCTCTCCCGCCCCCTCCCGCCGTCCGTGTCCTCTCCCACCCCCCCACCCCCCTGTCCTCGTAGGTGCTTGTCTTAAAGAAGCCGCACTGCACCCCATCGGATAAGAAAAACATGTGAGCCGCACTTTTTCGCGCACGCGTGCGCATCACTAACTCTATTGCACAATGGCTTCATTACTTCACTGCGCGGCGGACTCCAACGTTCCGTGTTTGTTTACCATTGGCAATAGCGCTACCCTATCAGCGCATGTCTTACTAAGATCACGTTCTTTGGCACCGTCACTGGTTCTTTTCTATGTGGTTTTCACTATTACCTTTTCAGGGTGACATTATCATTACTATGCAGCGAACGTCTATGCATCGTTATTTTCAGTTTTCACTGTTCTACAATGGCTTCATGACTTCACGACGCGGCGGACTCCAACATTCCGTGTTTGTTTACCATTGACAATAACACTAACCTATCAGCGCACGTCTTACTCAGCTCACGTATGTCCTTAGCCCCCCCCCTGTCCTCGTAGGTGCTTGTTTTGACTCTCCTCTTCTCCCACCCCCCGTCCGTGTCCACTCCCGCCCCCTCTGGCCGTCCGTGTCCTCTTCCGCCCCCCCCCCTGTCCTCGTAGGTGCTTGTTTTGACTCTCCTCTTCTCCCGCCCCCCGTCCGTGTCCACTCCCGCCCCCTCTGGCCGTCCGTGTCCTCTTCCGCCCCCCCCTCCCCTCCCCCCCCCCTCCCCCTGTCCTCGTAGGTGCTTGTTTTGACTCTCCTCTTCTCCCGCCCCCCGTCCGTGTCCACTCCCGCCCCCTCTGGCCGTCCGTGTCCTCTTCCGCCACCCCCCCCTCCCCTCCCCCTCCCCTACCCCTGTCCTCGTAGGTGCTTGTTTTGACTCTCCTCTTCTCCCGCCCCCCGTCCGTGTCCACTCCCGCCCCCTCTGGCCGTCCGTGTCCTCCTCCGCCCCCCCCCCCTGTCCTCGTAGGTGCTTGTTTTGACTCTCCTCTTCTCCCGCCCCCGTCCGTGTCCACTCCCGCCCCCTCTGGCCGTCCGTGTCCTGTTCCGCCCCGCCCCCCTGTCCTCGTAGGTGCTTGAAGCAGGGGGGAGACCTGTTTGTCACCCAGCCCGCGAGCCCCCTACCCTCCCTCCCCGGACGTAAAAGCAGGGTTGATATCCGGACACCACGGGGAGGGCGGGCGGGCTCATCTGCCCGGAACCCCCAGGGTACAGTCTCCAAAAGAGGGCCGCGCCCCCCTACAACGGGGCCTTGGGCAAGAAATAGAATAGATCTTGGGATCTGACCGCGTAGAGGGTCCCGGCAAAAGGAGTAGCACAAGCCACCGGTGTCAGCGTTTCCAACCAGTTACCTGTCTGTTTCCACCACTCCGTAGGAACATGGCGAGCGCCTCTTACCATATCTCCAACCTGCTGGAGAAAATGACATCCAGCGACAAGGACTTCAGGTGAGTGTTGCGCCTCTTCTGTTTACTTGTCACTTGTATGGGCTGTAAAACACTATGACGAGAAGCTCCCTCACACTACCCGCCAGCTTCTCAAACTCAAGGGCTGGCACTCCTGATTAAATCTACCTCTTCGTATCTACAAGTGCCATAGAGTACTCCCTATTATTGTAGCCCTACAAATCCATTGCCCGGGCCTCACTCCATCTCACTACATTGCGCCGTGTTATGAGACGTCAAGAGATAATTGGTACCTTGGACAATGACCCAGTCTCCCTATTTTCAAGTTGCGTACTCCGAAGCACACCGCATCGTGTCTATCCCATACTATGGCAGATCCCACTAGAAACATAGTTCCTGAAACCTGCCACATTCGGGCATTGAACTTTCCTTTTATCTCCTAAACCAGAACCCCGCCCCACCTCCTGTTGGGGTTGATATATCATGGGATGGTTCAACCCCACTTAGCCGGCGCTCTTCTCCCCCTTCTATAAGGCAGCTTATATGAATTGCAAAAATACCCCGCTTATCTGTCCATCCCTGACACCTCCGCCCATAACCACTTTGTACCCTAAATCATCACAAAAACGGTATTGTCGTCCTCTGTTTGCACCTGTAAGCACGAGGAATTTGCATCACAGTAGCCAATGCTATCCGGTCCCATGTATACAACTACTTTACAGAAGTGATGTACACTTAAAATCCTGGTCATGTAGATCGTCGCAACCCCTCCTTCCATCGACTTAATGTCTCTTGTCAAAGACATACCTCCAGCTCCACAGGCAGGTCCCATGGTGAGGGTGTGGCCTGCTTAGCTTCGAATCATGCCATAAGGGAAATTGTGACAAAGACGGTGCTCTGCCTGCCTCCACTTTAACAATTTTTTTCGTCGACGAGTGCAGCTCATGAGGCATGCATCTACTTTTTTTTTTTTTTTTAACTCGCCTATTTTCATAGTGAGTTGTTGTAACTTCATTCATTTCATTGAGTGTTACTTCAGTATTACTGGTAAAAGTCATCATCACGTTGATTATGTCAGGTTAAAGTAGATTAGCCTTGCCTTTTTATGCAATATTGGGCGCAAACTCTTAGTTAGCTTTTTTTATATCTACTATTTTTGGCAGCCTTGTCATTTGGAATAGAAATGCTTTGCAGGTGCGCATTAGCAGTATAGAGTAACTTGGATTTCTAAGGGCATTCAATGCAAATCATATCGTGAGATTGCAATGTCCGTCTGTCTGTGTGCCTGCGGTGATCGGCTGTCTGCCTGCCTGCAGTGTCCGTGGTCCGTCTGTATGTCTGTGTGTGTGCGTGCAGTGTCCGAGGTCCGTCTGTCTGTGTGCCTGCAGTCTCTGTCTGTCTGTGTGCCTGCAGTGTCTAACGTCCGTCTTTCTGTGTGTGTGCTGCAATGTCAGCCTGTCTGTTCGTTCCCCCAGCAAAAAAAAAGTGAGCACCTACTGTCAAGGCAACCACAGTGTCATGGAGCAGCCCCTCTCCTATCTGTTCCTTCCTTTAACAAATCTCGCACCGGGTGAAACGCCGAAGATGCGCCACTCCGTGCCAGCAGGAATAAGAAACAACCCTTGTGTCTAGGTTTACAATGTCAACCGGACAGGATACGGTGCCTGTCTGTGTGCCTGTAGTGTCCGTCTGTCTGTGTGCCTGGAGTGTCCGTCTGTCTGTGTGCCTGGAGTGTCCGTCTGTCTGTGTGCCTGGAGTGTCCGTCTGTCTGTGTGCCTGTAGTGTCCGTCTGTCTGTGTGCCTGTAGTGTCCGTCTGTCTGTGTGCCTCTAGTGTCCGTCTGTCTGTGTGCCTCTAGTGTCCGTCTGTCTGTGTGCCTGTAGTGTCTGTCTGTCTGTGTGCCTGTAGTGTCCCGCTGTCTGTGCGCCTGCAGTGTCCATCTGTCTGATTGCAATGTCCGTCTATCTGTGTGCCTGCGGTGATCGGCTGTCTGCCTGCCTGCAGTGTCCGTGGTCCGTCTGTCTGTGTGTGTGCCTGCAGTGTCCGTCTGTCTGTGTGCGTGCAATGTCAGCCTGTCTGTGTGTCTGCAGTGTCCGAGGTCCGTCTGTCTGTCTGTGTGCCTCCAGTGTCCGTCTATCTGTGTGCCTGCAGTCTCTGTCGGTCTGTGTGCCTGCAGTGTCTAAGGTCCGTCTTTCTGTGTGAGTGCTGCAATGTCAGCCTGTCTGTTCGTTCCCCCAGCAAAAAAAAGTGAGCAACCACTGTCAAGGAAACCACAGTGTCATGGAGCAGCCCCTCTCCTATCTGTTCCTTCCTTCAACAAATCTCGCACAGGGTGAAACGCCGAAGATGCACCACTCCGTGCCAGCAGGAATAAGAGGACTTTGCAAACAGCAAAAAAAAAATGGAGCACATTAAAACTTGGCTGCGCAGCCATGTAAGAGGCAGGGCATGTCTGCGCTTGTGCAAAGTAGTATATTATAACCAGCCACGTAAGAGGGCCGATCTGCGCTTGCGCAGAGTCCCCATCTCCAGATCTCACACGGGTCACCCAGCATCACAGGCACTGGTCACGCTCGAACCCACGCCATCTTAAACCTTTGCACCTAGGATCTCCGTGCAAACCAGAGCGCTCCACAGCCCGGGGATGAAGTGCTGTGTAAATGTCACAGTGCAGTACATGGTATAGGCCAATTCTACTACAGTACCTGCTTCAGTGCACACTTGCACTGAGAGCAACTGCTGTGCTGTGAGAGCTGTGTGGGCTGTGAGAGCTGTGTGGGCTGTGAGAGCTGTGTGGGCTGTGAGGGCTGTGAGAGCTGTGTGGGCTGTGAGGGCTGTGAGAGCTGTGTGGGCTGTGAGAGCTGTGTGGGCTGTGAGAGCTGTGTGGGCTGTGAGAGCTGTGTGGGCTGTGAGAGCTGTGTGGGCTGTGAGAGCTGTGTGGGCTGTGTGGGCTGTGAGAGCTGTGTGGGCTGTGAGGGCTGTGAGAGCTGTGTGGGCTGTGAGAGCTGTGTGGGCTGTGAGAGCTGTGTGGGCTGTGAGAGCTGTGTGGGCTGTGAGAGCTGTGTGGGCTGTGAGGGCTGTGTGGGCTGTGAGGGCTGTGTGGGCTGTGTGGGCTGTGAGGGCTGTGTGGGCTGTGTGGGCTGTGAGGGCTGTGAGAGCTGTGAGGGCTGTGAGCTGTGTGGGCTGAGAGAGCTGAGAGCTGTGTTGGGCTGAGAGCTGTGTGGGCTGTGAGGGCTATGTGGGATGTGTGGGCTGTGTGGGCTGTGTGGGCTGTGAGGGCTGTGTGGGCTGTGTGGGCTGAGAGAGCTGAGAGCTGTGTGGGCTGAGAGAGCTGAGAGCTGTGTTGGGCTGAGAGCTGTGTGGGCTGTGTTGGGCTGAGAGCTGTGTGGGCTGTGTTGGGCTGAGAGCTGTGTGGGCTGTGTCGGCTGAGAGCTGTGTGGGCTGTGTGGGCTGAGAGAGCTGTGTGGGCTGTGAGCTGTTGGCAATATAAATAACAATGCCATTTATTTATAAGTAAAAAAAAAAAAAGTCATGAGCAATGCCAATAACTCTAACTTTTCCAAAGGCGAAACCATTGCATTGTAAATGCTTGTTGTTATTGGGGACAGGTTTTTCAGCGGAGCTGCAATGTCGGCCCCCTGTAACAAAATCAGCAACAGTGTTTCCCACCAGCACCCACCCGCCCCATCCCCCAGGCCGGTCCGACTTAATTGCCAGGGCTGGTTTGCATTCTCAGTTCGGCCCTGCCCAAACAGCAGGCCAGGCCACTCGCAGTAAAGACCTTTGTGTGAAATACCTCCAGGTATAAACAGCTGGAGCAATGGACACAGCTCTTTCTCACTATTACATACCTCGAAACATTGGACTGTAGCCTCCAAGCTAATGACAAAACCCTGTCTTACTTTTGAATGCCTCCAACCATCGGATAGCACACGTGGAGCTAAGGACAAAGCTCTATCTTACTAGTAAATGTCTCCAAGCACTCAACAGTATCCTTGGAGCTAGGGGCAAATCCTTGGAGCTCTGTCTTAATATTAAATGCCTCCAAGCTTGGGACAGTACCCCTGGAGCTATGGACAAAGTTCTATCCTAATATTAAAGGCCTCCAAGTATGGCACAGTAGAGCTGAAGCTATGGGCAAAACTCTATCTCACTATAAAGTGCCTTCTGGCACGGGACGGTACCCCCGGAGCTGTGGAGCAAGTTTCATTGTACTATTAAATACCTTCAAGAATGGGACAGCACATCTGGAGCTGTTGACAAATTACTATTTTACTATTAAATGCCTCCAAGCATAGGACAGTAGTCCTGGAGCTATGGACAAAGCTCTATCTTACTAGTACATTCCTCCAAAAAGCGGACAGTACACTTTGGGGCCCTTGACAAAGCTGGACCTTAATATTAAATGCCTCCAAGAAGTGCACAGTAGACTGGGAGCTATGGAAAAAGCTCTGGCCTGCTAGTAAATGCATCCAAGCAATGCACAGTACAACTGGGGCTGTAGACAATATCAAATGTCTCCATGTATTGGGTGGTGGCCTGGGACCTAATGTATGGATTAAGGTCCCTTAGCATTCAATGCCTCCAAACATAGGACACTACTGTTGAAGCTCAATAAACTTATAGCTTAGTATTGGATGCATCCAAGCACAGGGAAGCACCCTAGAAAATATGGATGAATAGGAACGTAATTATTTGATTTCATATTTAACTAGTATCATTTAGACCACAGAAAAGTTCAATTGAGGACCAGGGAAAATGAAGTCCTTCTAAATATTTGTGAAGACCGCACTTTGAAACCAGGCACTGAAATGTAGATTAAATATTTTTCCTTTAGTAAAGTTAGATCAATTTCGAAAGTTGCCTCTCTGCATTCGAGTGTATCTTTCGTGCTCAAACTTTACAAGGATTATGTCTGTTCCTTACTGCTTACCGGTATGATGCAAACATTTTATTATTGGAAATGTATTGTTGTCCAGAAGTTGTGTTATGAGTCACAAAAGCAATTAACAGTAAATGTTAAAAACCTATGTTCATTTGTAGTCCCACCCCAAGTTAAAAACATAAAATGACGCAAACAAGATTTTCAATCCAGAAAAATAATAAGTATTTTTTTACTCATGGGATACATTGGAGAATAGAAAAATCAATCATCCTTCTCTAATTTCCACCAGACAAAAAAAATGATCCTGAAAATAGCATTTGAAAAGATTTCCCTATGTCAGCACTTTCTGCTGGTCCTGAGTGTTTTGTCACCAGTTTCTATTCAGCCAGGCTGCTTAGTTGACAGAAAAGGATTCTCTGGTATTTGCAGTCACAGGAATGTAACACTGATTTAACATACTATTTCAGCCCGGGCTCTCTTCTCCGTGCCCGAGAGCAAACCGGCATGAAAACAATGCCCACAGGGCTCTACAGGAAAAGGCCGGGGACAGCGAGGCTTGCAACCGCTTTAATCAAACGAAAAGCCAAGACATTTTTTATGAGGAAAAGTGTTGGCATTAGACTCAGTATTATTTTCTGGGGGTGGTGTTCAGGCGAGCTCTCTGCAAGCGAACTATAATGCACAAACAATAAACAAGCAGCAACAGAACCATAACACCGTCACCGACATTCAGGCCCGAAGTTTCATTTGTTTAAAAAAAAATACAAACAAAACACATATGCCTGCAGGGGACCAATGGCTGTTTTAGGAGCTCGCTGCAGAAGAAGACAAAAATCATAGTTCCTGACAAGGCTGCCTAGTCTTAATTCCACCTCACCACCCAACTCTTCCTGTCTACTCATCCCGCATGTTTTTTCATCCCCGCCTTCATCTTTCTCTTCCTCCCTCTTTCTCCTTTTTCTGCCTTTCTCTCTCTTGCTTTAAGTCAAAGTGTGATAATGAAAAAAGTCCTAGTCTCCAAATAGGAGTGTTGCTGGCTCCCCACTTATAGCCACCAGCAGAAAGAAAGTTTGGACCAGGACAAGTTCTATGACATGTAGTGGCGGCTGCTACAAATGCCAAGTGGTGGGGCAGTCCGAGGCACGGACGAAATGATGGAAATAATATATAAAACAGTACTTACCTGCCACTGCTGGCTGCCAATTTGCTCTTCTGGTTCTGTCCCGATTGCCGACAGCCGTCCATGGGCTGGTGCACATTGTGCAGGCTCCCAGATGCCAATCCTGCTTTCATGCTGGGAAGGGTATTACCGAGCAGGAGAGAAGCACCGGGATTGGTCTCAGTGGCCTGCTTTGGCTCCCAGAAAGGGCCTTGCTGCCTGTGTCTGTTCTTCACCAGGCTGTGCAACGCAGTTGGGGTTGGAGAAATGCTAAGTGCGCATGTCAGTTTGGCCGTCCTTAGACAGCCGGCTAAACCATCATGCCCATCACTCCTCCTCCCTGCTGCTCACTCTCCGTCAGGATAGCCCCGCCCCGCCCCTTCCCTCCCTAAGACCCGGGTGGCTCTGGCTCAGTCAAAAATAAAATGATGATAAAATTGTTTTATCATCATTTTATTTTTCACGTTTGCTCCTGCTGGCTATCAGCAGGGGGGTGGGGGCGATTTTCCTCCGCCATAGCGGAGGGGCCACTGCTGATAACATGTCAATACTGAGTGACTCTCTTTGGCATCACTGTTGGCAGGGTCGGACTGGCTATTTATTCTTCAGACATTTGCCCGGTGGAATGGAGCCCTGGGAGGCTGGTTTCGAAAGCTCGCTGCTTGTGTCTCTGTCACTTTCTTCAGCTCCAAGAGATTACTTTCCGCAGGCATCGAGGGTCTACAAGCCAGAGGGGGGTGGAGAGAAAGAGATCTGACAGGCAGATGAGAGAATGGATGGATGGAAATAGAGAGGTAGAGCAAAGACAGGAAAGGAGTGAGGGTGACTTGAGGATATTTGCCAGGGCTGCTTTTGGTTCCCCGGTCTGGCACTGACTGTGGGCATTAGATTGCCCCAACAAGCAGCAAAAGTAGCCCCTTTGCTGCAGAAGTGGTGGAATAGGTATCCACACTATGGAAGGCACTTTATTTATTCCTGTGACTGCGACAGGTGAAAGGTAAATAAAAGGCAACAGGTTAAGCCTTCCAAATATTTGCAGCTGGTAAGTATTTAGATGCTTGTATGACACTATAATAATAGAATGTTCAAAAATGCGACCAGGTGGTGAGTGCACACCTATAAAATGCACAAACATAAGCATGCTTCATCGCTCGATTCAGAGCATATGTTGGAAATTATGATGGCCAAGCACAACAACCAATCAAAAGTAAGGTGCCAGTTCATACCATATAGAATACAGTAGATATGTCCCAGATACCACTCTAAAGTAAGGTACCAGTTCATACCATAAAGAGAGTAGACAGGTGCTCAGTACACCAAGCCAAAATAAATAAGGTACCAGTACAAAGCACAGGGACAGTAGGTAAGTGCCAGACACCAATCCAAAGTAAATTAACAATTCATAGTATAGAGAGAACAAAAAGGTGCTAGACGCGAATCCAAAGTAAGGTACCAGTTCATAGCATAAGAGGAGTAGACGAATGCTAGACACCACACCAAGGTAAGGTACTAGTTAAAAGCATAGAGAACAGAAGGGCGCTAGACTCCAATCCCAAGTAAGGTGCTAGTTTATAGCATAGGGAGGTAGACAGGAGCTGGACATCAAACCAAGGAAAGGCACCAGCTCATAGGGATAGTGCTAGACACCAATCTAAGCAGGGTACCATTTCATAGCATAGGGAAAGTAGAAAAGGTGACACCCCTATTACAGTTTATAGTATCGGTATATCAGACAGCAGTAAACACTAATTCGAAGTAAGGCACCAGGTCATAGCATAGGGATATTAGAGGAGTGCTAGACACACATCCAACATAGAGTACCCTTAACAGCGTAGGAAAAGTAGAAAAGGTACTAAACACTAATCCAATATAGGTTACCTGTTCACAGCATGGATATAATAGATGACACTAAACACCAGCCCAAATTATGGTATCAATTTGCCGGGTTCATGGTTCGATCCCAGGTGCCGGGGGCAGTTTGGCATCAGGCAATAGCTCACCTAATCTCCCTGATGGACTCCAGCGCCTTGAAACCCCTAAGGAGGGGATATGTTTGCACTTTACAAATTGGAATTATTATTATTATTCGTCGATTCTCCCTACAGCAAATTTAGATCTAAAGGGAAAAATATAGCACAGTTTCAATAAAAGAACATCAGGATACCATACCAGACTCAGACAATTTAGATAATTGTGTTATTGTAATAATAATCCGAAATAAATACAAATGAGAAATCTCCTAAACATTTCAGTGAAGATTATCACAGCGTGTAGTACAAGACAACACATTTATCAAAGGTTCAAGTTCGAAGGATAGTTTCAAACAGATATCAGAATATAGTTACAGATTTCAACCACCATTAAAATCAGAAGGATAGTTCGATTCTCTAACAGCGTCTATAGATTCTAAAGCAACGGATAAAAAATACTCAAGTTAAAGTCCGAGTCTTAAAGCATGGGCAAAAAGGGGAAATAAGACAAAAATGTGTTGTGTGAAATGTTTTTCAAATATTTCAATTCATCAGCGTCGAATGAAGGTGTGCCATCTCCCATTATTTTTACATGGTGTATTTCCTGAAGAGCAAAATCAAGACATAATAATAAAAGATACAGCATACAGACATCTAGCTTGACGAAGCCACTGGATTCCATGCAAGAATCTATTATGAATTAAATATAATATTGACGTCTTGCCAAGGGTAATACACGCTATATAAATGACATTTCAACTAGGTCAATACCCAAAAAGAACCTTATGCATTTTATAAGGAAGCCTTAGTTACTACACTAGCAAAATTCAAAAGCTACCATCGCCTGCCTACTCTGTAACCAACAAACACCTCTGGGCGATCCCGTAGTAAGGCTAAAAACTGCAGTTAGGTGTGGTTTCTCAATTAGGGCATTCAGATGTGGAAAACTGGAAATCTCAGCAATGCATTGATGAAGAGTTGATGAAATGCCTGTTGGAAAAAGTTTTTTAAAAAAACATTAATATCACCGACTAACAATATTTTTCGCTCATAAAAAACGTGGTGATACCAGACTCGAGAGCCAGAGAGCATTGACACAAGCACAAATCACTTACAGGCTTCTGTGTACCCTTAGTGAGTGTGAGTCTGTTCTCAGTGCACTCTCTGAAAAACCTAATTGAAAAGTTCTATTTTTGTTATGTATTTTATTCAAGATATTTATGCAATTGACAATAGGATGCGTGGTAAATATAGTAAGTGTTCAATATAAACCAAAAAATCAATCCTGTGATTAAAAAGTTGTAATTTCAATTGTAGGAACACATTCAGGATCAAATTAACATATATATGTGCAGATATAAAAAAAGTCAGTGACTTTAGGGAGGTGAGGGATGGTCACAGAATGTAGATATGTTATCTTATGCAAACATGCATCCATCAATTGGAAAAATCATATACAGTAACTATTGAAAGTGTATGATAGAATATCAAAAAGGGAATCCTGCAGCTAAAAAGTTGTCATTTCAAAGAGAACATTGGGAAGTTGAAAGCTCCCATGAAGACAATGAATTGGCTCAGGGCCCTTCATGGCTTGTATGTGCCTTCTGCTCCCTCATTACATTGTTTCTCTTCCTAGTTCTCCCTTTTTAATTTAGAATATTCTACTTCAGTAGTGGGTGGAGCCTTATAGCACTTCAGTCACTGGTTGTAATTTTTGTTGAAGGCCCTTCCTCTTGTTATAGGCTCTCGTCTGCACCTTTGGCCTACAAATCAAGTTTGAGCTTTTAACAACTGTATTGCCCTCAGCAGTGGGCTGCAATGCTCAATTACAGTATAATATTCAGCGGTGTGTGATCTGAAAAGTATATTAAAGTAACAAAACAAACTATGGAAAATAGGGAGTGGGGTTGTCTTTAAGGAAGGGAGTGATGGTCAGAGAATGTAAAATATCCTACCTTTCGTGACGGAAAATTTAAATTCTATTAAGCACTCAAAGAAGAGGATTATGCTTTACTACCTTCACTTTATTATGCAAATTCACAAACAGCAGCTATTCAGGAAAAAACAGTGAAAACTAACATTTCCAGAAATACATGGGAAACAACAGTAATATCAACAGCCAACAGGGAGACTCCGTCCACATAAAGTCCTTTGTCTCTCTTGAAGCTCCCGCTTTATTCTCACGAATCATGCCACTACATGTTCCTCTTGCGTCCTGTTTGGAGCCATCAACCCCTAAGCAGTGAGGAACCAATAAATACACTGTACCCATAATGAAAAAACAAATATCGTCAAACAACATTTACACAAGGTGTAAACATATCAAACCTGATTTGAAATCCAACAAAATATCCCAAGCATGCAAAACCATTAGAAAAAATAATACAGCAAATACTTATAGGGGGAAACGACCAAGATCTCTCACCGGGTGGGATAATCCTTGCTTCTGAGTCCTTAACAGAATATAAACTTTCTGTTACCAAAGGTAGAAAATGACACATTCGATGGCAGGAACAGAGGCGAGGATTATGCTAGTTCAAAGATTGCTCACCACCAACTAAGCCACTTCCACCACCGGCTTGAAGTAAAATCTCTTAAAGGTAGAATCTGAGGACCAATCTGCTGCATTCATAATATCCTCTTAACTGGCGTCCAGACTGAATGCCTTTGAACCCATTGCCCCTCTAGCTGAGTGTGCCCTAAAGGTCTTGGTATGAATGCCTGCATCACTTGACGCACCCAACAGGCTATTGTGGGTGATGAAACCGCTCTATGCGACTTACGCAGTGCAATGAGGAGTTGTGGTTTACCCAAAGGGCGCAATTTCTCAGTCATCTCCCCATAGGCCTTCAAGCACTGAACCACACACAGCTTGGAAGCATCGGCGAATGCCAGATATGTGATAATCCTTGTATTTGACTCAGTCCGTTTACTGACCGTAAAAGAGACCCCTTCTGAGGAGAATACTCTGCCTGAAATAACAAGGGCCCTCACATCAGAGGCACTCCTGCGTGACACCAAACATAAAAGCATTTCCGGTTTCGCAGAAAGCTCTTTTCGTGACAAAAATCTGTTGGGTTGCCAGGACAGAAACAAATTAAGGACCTGAGTAACGTTGCAAAGAGCTGAAAAATGGGGTTCCAGAAGCAGGGAGAGGTCAATCCCATGCAGCAACCTGCGTACAAAAGGGTGTTCCCCACCGGAGCACCATCAATCAACGCATGTCCCGATGATATAGCAGAACGGAATGGAATGGGAGGCCAGACCACCTGTGGCCAGGCTGGACTAAAAATGAAGTGCCTGGACTAAATTGGCGACCATGGGATCCACACCTCGTGGCAGATTCCAACCCATCCATCTCATCCAGGATGACCGGTAGCATTTGACTGTGCTGTCTGCCCAACCCTTGTAGAGAAGGACCTCAGCCTGTCTCGAAAGTCCTGGAATTTGTCAGCGTCCCCTGTAATACACCATGCCATCAGGCATAGTAATCCTTCCACCACCATCTGATGCAGGGGCTGATCTGGGTTCAGGAGAAGATTCTGGAATAGGGGGAGATGGATTGGAGAATCCCAAGCAAGCTCCATCACAACTGGAAACCAAACTTGAGACCTCCACAGGGGAGTTAAATGACCCTTTCCGCCTGCTGTCCTCTTACATGGCCTGAAACCCTTGTGATACATTTTATCAATTAAAGGTATGCAGTTCCTGAGGGTGTCAGGTCAGATGTATAAAAAGCAATGGTGGGGGTATGGTTCCTTTTGGAACTAGGGCCCTCACACACCAACGGCGTCACTAGGGTTGGTGTCACCCAGTGCGAGTAACTCATGGTGTCACCCCCTCATGACTTACCCTGTGGACCTCCTCTGTGACAGAGCCAAGGCCGCCTCGTCCGGCACGTCTTCCCGTTAGTCATCCTGCTACCGCCTCCTCCTTCATGTTGTCCTCCTCCGCTCTCCTGCTTACACCTCCTTGCATCCGAGTTACCCTCCACAGTCCCAAATAAATAATTCGCGCTTCCAGGCCATCTTTGTTTACGAGTTCTTGTTTAGGCATCCCTCCCCCCCCAGAATGCTAGAGAGGGTTCGGTGTTACTGGGAAATTACATTATCTAAGTTAACTGGCATTGTGGGAAAGCCCTTATGGGGTAACTTTTCTTAGTGCCAAAGAATTTGTTGGATGACCCGGTAATATCCTCAAGTTCCCAAGACCCTGAGGGATTCTCTGCTGGTTTGTGGGGCAGAGGAAACCCATTGATGCCCAATGATGCCTCGTTGCCTCCTCCTGTGTTGGTGACACAGTGTTTGTCTGTGAACAGACAACAGCAGTCCTATCTGATGCTCAGTGGGAAACTGCACATTTCCCCTACAGGGTCCAAGAAGTCAGTAAAAACACAGGTTACATTTTATGTATGTTTATTTCACCCATGCTAATATACAGCAAATTAATAATATTTATTACGATGATTAGTAGGGAACATGTGAAAACAAAATAAAACTGAATACAAATTTATTCTCAGCATTGCATAAGATTCGTGTCACAAAACCTGCCCTATATTCTGACATACTCAGGAATATACAAGAAAGAACTATGCACCTTTTACCTTAACAGCATGTTTGAGTTCTGCCTTCATATTCTCTGCAGTCCAAGGGCATTATCTAGATACTTGAGTTTAGCGTGTCTCTCCAATCCGTGGTGGTTTACTGAGGCCTCGTTGAGTCTTTCACTCAGTTCTGTCACAGCTGAGCAAAGGTGTGTTGCCGTATGTTTTTTTATTTGACCAGAACACGCTTTTTCAGCTCCATGCATGGCCAAGGTTTTAGGTTGCTTATGTGTGACATATTCATAGTTTCAGGGTAATTGAGTGACATTTCAATGACTATAAGTGACACTATCGCTACTCTGTCACCACTGACTAGAGTGCGACTTCAACTATGCTGCTTGGCGCAGGGCCCCTGAAAAGTACTGTGTATTGCGCAAAGAAGACACTAGACTGTGTGTGAACGTCCGGGCACTGGCAGGAAGCTTATCATGACTAAGCTTAAACCGCTACTAATATAAACCATTACCAATCAAATTTAGCAGACACTGGGCGAGATTATACACCCTTAAGTAAATAAAGGTTCTGGTCATAAAACTCCACCGGAGCGCGAGTGAGGAAGTCTTCTGAAAGGACTGCAGGGCCCATTTAATGGCAGAGGCGCGAGGCTGCAAAGTGTGGCAAGCAGCCAACACAGCATACCAGATTGGTGTCACCCCATGTGCTGGTGTCACCCGGTGCGGTCCGCACCCCCCGAACCCCCCTAGTGACGCCACTGTCACACACCCATATGGGCAATGCTTCATCATAGGGTTTGCTCCTTGTCTGGCCAGCACTGCAATGCCCGATGGGCACCCGCAGGGGGGCTCTTTATCAGAGATCTTTTGTTCCAATGCCGTCTGTAAAGTGCAAGTGCAGGGCCCTGGGTGTAGATTTGGTGAAAGTTGGCAAAAAAAGGTGTTAAAAGGTCGACATGTTTCTTGCCATCATGGAGTCAATAGTGATCAGTGGGCAATTTGTCAGGACCAGGTGAATCTAATCTACCCAGCCTTTGGGGCCAAAGGTAAAATGTACGGAATCCAAACACTCAATACCCAAAATCAGTGTACCTTAACCCCTTCGTGGCGGGGCTAATTCCCCCGTGGTGCGGGGGTAGGGAGTCCGCGCGCGGCGCCGCAGTACTTATGACGAGCCGAGCTCGCCATGAGGCACAGTGGAGCTGTGCTCATGATGAGCTGAGCTCATCATGACTCCACCCACACAATGGAACGCCCCGTACAGGAGGAGAATTAACCTCGCGTCGGCTTTCCACGGCAGTTATTACGAGCTCAGCTCATCATGGGCACAGCTCCACTGTGCCTCATGGCGAGCTCGGCTCGTCATAAGTACCGCGGCGCCGCGCGCGGACTCCCTACCCCCGCACCACGGGGGAATTAGCCCCGCCACGAAGGGGTTAAGGTACACTGATTTTGGGTATTGAGTGTTTGGATTCCGTACATTTTACCTTTGGCCCCAAAGGCTGGGTAGATTAGATTCACCTGGTCCTGACAAATTGCCCACTGATCACTATTGACTCCATGATGGCAAGAAACATGTCGACCTTTTAACACCTTTTTTTGCCAACTTTCACCAAATCTACACCCAGGGCCCTACACTTGCACTTTACAGAAGGCATTGGAACAAAAGATCTCTGATAAAGAGCCCCCCTGCGGGTGCCCATCGGGCATTGCAGTGCTGGCCAGACAAGGAGCAAACCCTATGATGAAGCATTGCCCATATGGCTGAGCTCATCATAAGCACCGAAGGAGTTAAAAATAGATGTCAAGAAGCTGAGAGGATACCCAATTTGGGTAGTCTTTCTACCTCCTCGAATGAGCGCTGCAGACATGCTATACTTTAGTGTGATAGTCCTGGTGATAGCACACTGGTGACTACACCATCTCGAGCATCTCGGGAGTCCACTCCTGAGGCGCTCAAGCTGGGGTAGGTCACTGGTGTACTATCTATTTATAAGGTACACCGGTTTCGGGTACTGAGTGTTTGGATTCTGTACATTTCACTATTGGTCCCAAAAGCTGTGTAGATTAGATTCACCTGGTCCTGATAAATTGCCCACTGATAATTATTGATTACATAATAACAAGAAACATGTTGACATTTTACTCCATTTTTTACACCAGGGATCATTGTCTCTACTGGTGGTTACCACGTTTTTTAATTGGACAAGCAAACTAGCCGAATAAAATTCTTTCCAGAGATTTACTCAGTCTATTTTAAGTCACTGTTCACTATACACTCACACCAACTTTCACCAATCTACACCTAAGATCCTACACTTGCACTTCAGATGGCATTGGGAAAAAAGATCTCCGATAAAGAGCCTTGTCGAGGGTGCCCATCAAGCATTGCAGTGCTAGCCCGAAGAGAAGCACCCATATGGATGTGTGAGGGCCCTAGTTCCAAAACAAATCATCCCCACCTTTGGTTCCTATATATCTGACCTGATACCCTCCCCCTCAGGAGCTGCTTACACCTTTAATTTTTTAATTTATGTTGGACCTTCATGTGCTCTTGGTCCATTCTAGTTGTGACTGAAACCCTTGTGATCATCCAGAATGGGGGAAACGCGGATCCCCTCTCCTGGCTCCAGTTTTGAATGAATGCACCAGTCGCCACCACTTGTGGGTCCAGTCTCCAGCTTGAGAACCTGACCACTTGATGGTCCAGACACAAGACAAAGAAGTCCAGCGAGAAAGGACCCCACTGGTCCAAGATCATTAAGAAAACCCTAGGGTCTAGCTTTTGAAGTCTCGAATCTGGGAAGAGACGAGAGTGCCAATATGCCACTTGGATCATTTGGCCAGGAAGATATTCTGCTCTGACTGATATGTGATGGTCCAGTCAGTACTACCAAAAGCTATTTGCCAGATCTGAAAGAGCTTTGGACCTTGACCCTCCTAGGTAATTGATGTAATGTACTGCCGACACATTCTCCATCTTGAGGAGGACACAAGGTTGGATCCTGTCCCTGGTCCAGCATCTAACTGCAAAGAAACCAGCGAGGAGCTCCAGACAATTGATCTGTAACTTTTCTTCTTGCTGTAACCCATTTCTGCCAGTGGCGAGTTCCCCATGCTGCGCTCCTGAGCCTAACCTACTGGCATCAGACTCTATAACAAGGTCTGGATGGGTACCAAAGATCGCTCTCCCGTTCCAGGTTTCCATGTGGGAGAGCCACCAACCTATTTCCTCCTTTGCTGTTTCGGACAGAGGCACTCAGATGGGAGTAAGATAGCCATTCGTACTAATATAGTGCTTTGAGATGCTTTGCGCCGGATAATGCAGCGGGCCTGGAAAGATCGCTTGGAAGGAAAACGGAAGTAGTCCTACCAGCTGAGAGTAAGATAGCGAGTTGCACAAATGGTGTGCTCTGAGACGCTGTACGCCCAATAATGCAGCGGGCCTGGAAAGAACGCTTGAAAGGAGAACAGAAGTCGTCCCACCAGCCAGGCAATCTGCCTCCGTAGTTAGTTGCCCGGATAGTGTTTTCTGGATTTCATGCTGAATTCCGGGAAGGGAAGCTCATGGTTGCAGTTGCGGAGTCCATCACAGACCCCAGGGAAGTAGTTTCCTGTGAAGGTTTCAAGAAATACTTTTTCTCTTTTTAATACAAATCCCAAGACATCTAGAAGGTTCACCTCTGTCTGAAATTGAAGAGACCACTTCCGGGGGATTCACTGACCCATCAGGAAAATGTTGTCCAGATAGACAATGATCCACATCCCCTGATCCCGCAGGTGCTCCACTACCGGTTTGAGGACCTTTGTGAAGCACCAACGGGCCGACAATAGTCTGAACAGGGGCGTGTTGAAGGGAAGCCAAGACTTCCAAAACCCCCTATATATGGAGGTGTCTACAGCCACTGTCATCATCCCAAGGGAGGAAGGACAGGGATTCTACATCCACACTTGTGCTCTCTGATGTCTGCATGACATACTGTCCTGAAGCTTCATCAGAAGCAGGCACAAGATTGCCTAATATGGCACTGAGAAGTCCAGTAATTTATAGGTAGACCAGAGGCCTTGCGGTTTAAAGGGCTACTCCCATAGACTCTAACCCCACTACAATCTGTCAGGGAAATAAGTCTGGGATTGTGTCCCTACCAAGGCCTGCACAGCCACTGAATCAAAATTACAGACCCCATGGGCGTCAATCTGGGACAATAAGGAGTCACGTTAGGCCAAGGGAAATACACAATACAGAGTGCTTTGTGGGGCATCTGTCTCCAGACTGTAGGAAAAGGCTCAACTACTCTAGCGGCACAAGCATGCAATCTCGCTCCATGGAAATTATAAGACACGCGTCGTGGGAGCCAAAGAGCTGCGCTGAGCGAGGGCCCTGCAGTGCCACCTACCGGGCGGAGGACTGCTCCGCGTTCGCGGTCCAGCTTTGTAGAAATGGTTGAGTCGGCCACATAAGGACTCAATAGCGTCCCGCGGCCTCCCGACCCATAGTGACAAAACATGTGAATCAAGCAACAGCAACTAAAATAAGACGGTTAGCAATTAACACGCAATACAATTTTACAAACACAGGGAGAAAGAGACTCAACTGTGGCTGCTCAGCAGCGAATAAAGAGGGAGCTTCAAGAGAGAAAGGACTTTATGGTGATGGACTCTCCCTCATTAGCTGTAGATATTACTGTTGTTTCCCATGCATTTCTGGGAATGTTAGTTTTCGCTGTTTGTGAATTTGCACAATCCTCACCACGGTACTGACATAGAATCCATATAAGATATCTCAAATATTGACATATCTAAAAACCAAATCTATGTATATGAATAAATATCAATGATTTTAAAAGGCAATTATCTCAAGCAAAAGCATGCAGCTCTAAGTGGAAATATGAATAAAAACATTCACCGTGAAAAACGGCAAACATATATATGGTAAAGGTATCTCAAACATTGTCCCCGAGTCTATATCAGACCGAGATGTCGTAGCCAATCAAAACTACCAACCACCAAGATTATACATGTAAATATCTTAAGGGTCTGAATGTGTACATCATTTTCCATTGTCTGCCATACATTTTCATATATAGTTTTTTTTTTATAATGGATTTTTATATAGCGCGAACTTGACCTGAAGGTATCGGGTATCAGAGCACTTTACATAGCACCAGTTGTGTTACATGAGGACACATTTATTTTTGTTAGTCACGGGGAGATTAAGTGATATGCCCAGAATCACAAGATGTTCAGCGTCATTGCCGAGACTCGAACCCGGTTCCCCAGATTCAAGGTCGACCGCCCTAGTCCTCTCCCCTAATTGTTTATTTCACTTCACACTGTACTTATAACCGCACAAGCATCCCAAAGGTTGTTTTAAGTCAAGGAGTATTTTAAAGTTATGACATTTTTCGGCACTGCGTACCATACCAATGAAAGCGAAAACTAAACTCATTTTTTATTCTTTGACCCAAATTGCATTTTTATACAGTGCGATTTACTCTGTCTCTAAAAAGCTCTGTGGTAGCTTCCTGGCATTTCATGTAGAATCCCACATCTGGAAAAAATCTACCAACTTGAGGAAATGAATGAAAAACAACTCGCCCTGAAGTATGCCTCCCAGAGCAAAATAAACATTGGCTGACCACATCTATTGATGCAACAACTTACATCTCTCTCATATGTGTCTCCAAACTGATGCAGAATGTGCTCACGACTACACAAACGTATACTCAAAAGAGCTGCCAAGCAGCACAGAGATGCAAATTCCTTTTGTAAACATTAGTTTCAATTCAATTATTTCTGTGCAGAGAGCACTATAGCAAAGTAAACACTACACACAGTATTATAACTGACAACGGTATACAATAACCCCACCATAAAAGAAGTGGTTACAAATACCTTTTATTAAATCTCCTGCTCTAATGCACTGAGAAAGGTCAAAAGTTCAGGAATTATTAGGAGTTCTTAGTACCAGAGTACTTCATAGGCCCATCTTACTTTTGCCTAACTATAGAACAATACAGCTAAACTACACTGCATGGAATTAGAGGCCTAACCTCCAGGGCCAGCTTCAGTGGCGGCTGGTAGAGAATAACGGTGGGGAGGGGGGCGGGGAGTTGGGGTTCAGAAAAAAAATATGACTTACCTTCTCCTTGCCGGTCACCAACCGCATACTTTTCTTCATCCTTGTGGTTCTCCTGGCTCCTTTAAGCCAATAACGACGCTACTGTTACAATGACATATATTGACAACAACAAGGGACCCCAAATCAGTCAGCAGGGGACCTTGGGGAACATACTTCTTTAAACAACAGTGGTCCCATGCATTCCATAACATAAGAAGCAATAAATATAGACTAGTGTTGGGCACAGGCTTGTGTACTACACGGGTGTACTGCGGAAGGTATTTTTTTGCAATTGTGATTGATTGTTTATTAAGTAAACTTGAATGACCTCTGTCCGGCTGGACATGTCACTCTAAATATAGATCTGACTTTGTCTATATTGACTGTTAAAATAACATCAACGTCGTGACTGATCTGAATGCTGTTGTCCGGCGCTCAGGCAGAGACTGAAGGCATGTGTATGTTCTCCACCCAGGCTGTGTATTACAGCCCAGTGGAAGTGCGCATGACGGTTTGGCTGGCCCAAAACAGCTGACCAAGCAACCACTCCTCCCTCTGGCGTCACGGGAGCCCAGCCTGCCCCGCACTAACATGGCTGCAAAATAAAACGATAACTTCTGTTACTATAATTTTATTTTTCCTTTTGCACTGCTCCGAGAACAGTGGGGCGATGCTCCTCCGCCTTAATGGACCTGCCTACATATCAATTACACAGCATAGATAGTCATCCGTTGAAGGTGACAAGTACTGTGACCTGATTGTAAAGGACCTTCAAGAGATTCAGTGACATCAGCATGAGGGGTAGACGCGCTCTCTGAGAACAGCATGAATTCCACTGGCCAGGTCTCGGTTTGCTCTTCAATCAGCGGTTGGCCACCCTTTCAGTCAGTGGGTGAGATAAAGAAGCTTACTGAGAGCTCCGTGGTCATCCTGAGAAATTAAGAACTGAGGAAAATAATTCAGGAAGATGAGGTTCAGGATCAGTGCTTAATTTGTGAAACAAAATAAGAGCTAGGGTTCTCGTCAAGAGGCCACTGCAGCTTGCAGCACACATTGCCTGCCCTTTAGGCCAGTGATAATAATAACACAACTACTAACCATCACACTCCTGCAAGTGTGACATTTCGGACAATTACAGGCACCCAAATCTGTAAAAGAATGGCATGGGCAGCAGGTGATAGTAATTTCTAATGTATATTGAATAAATAATTAACTGTTGTTGTGGTCATCTCTAAGTTAACTAGACAGCGCCACCTTGAGGCAGACGGTCACAAGCATCGGTGTTGACAATTAAGTGCCGGTGCCGAGCACCGGACACCATTGGCTCAAATTAAGCACTGGTCAGGATGGAGCCAGTAGTCCTGCTTTTGATCTTATATGCTAACAACTTTTCGTCCATTGGTCCAGTGTCCAGTTTAAACAAGATGGTTCCAGTGCTCAATCTGCATTCCACTGGCTTCATATGAACTACCCCCAGCCTGTATCTTACAGCTGATGTAAAGATAGTATGACTATTTTTGCTTTGTGTTCTTATGCTTTATTAGGGAAAGTATATTAGATGCTTTACCAGTGTTATCTTTTTCTTTAGCAGTTGCAAAGAGTGATCACCACAAAATGGGTAGGAAGTGTGGTGGACTTTGAAACCTTGGGACGGGATTTGAACCCTGCTACAGCATTTGACCGAAGGCATGTGATTCTGGGCAAATAAGTTAGTCTCCCTGTGCTTAAAAATGTAAATATGTGGAATGTAATTGTATATATGTTATATGTAATGTAAATCTGAAAACTTTATAAATAAATAAATAAATAAATGTGTAATTGAAAGCTGTAAATCACCACAGAATATGCAATGTTGCCCATAATGTATGGCACACCAACGCAAACATACAAAACCAGAAATATGCGTAGACCGGGTAAACAATCACCCTAGAGTTCAGAGCATCCTTGAAAATCTGGATTTCAGTATAAGTCAAACATTTTTTGGAACGTCTTTATTTGTGCGCTTAAGTCCATGAAGGGCAGGTGAAGTGGTCACAAGAGTGTCTTCCCAAACGTCAGTGAATTGAGCACCTCGCAGTTATCTGGGGTGACCCAAAGCTCTCAATATCATCTTTTGTTGCCTGGAACCCTAGGCCCGAACCTAGTCATCAGCATTGACTGCATCACGTAACCCTACAGTCTGGAGTGGGCCAACTTAGGGTATCTACTGGCACCGTAGCTATGCAAACCTTCAAGCTTACCTACTAAGGCCCACCATGGGTAAATGAGAAATAATCCAGATGGTAAATGGCTTTGGACAGGAACTCTAGCCGTGGGAGAAGGCTCCTCGCTAAATCATAGGCCCGCAGGGTGCACATAGGTTATTTGTTTAACATTTTCTTTTGTATCAATTCAGCATTAATTAGCATTAGTATTGTTTCACTTGCATTGTCATTTCACAGGAAGCCTCCATTAATCTACAGTTTTCATTGTGTTGTTGGGTTTAGTGATATTGTGCAGTGGCAGGGGTTTTATATTGTTGTGATGATGTGCTTTGCCAGTTCTCAGTCACAAATCCTTCTCTTCGGTCCATAGGATAGATCATTTGGAGCCCAGAAGGACGGCTAAGAGTCTGTGGCAAAGAAAGAAATGAATTACCAGTAAAAAAAAAAAAAGCTTTCAAAACAAACAAAACTTCAACCAAAAATGGAAGAAAGTTACATGTTGGGCTGTGTTAGTCTTTCTGGTCATTTTTAAGACTATTTTCTGTTGATCTAGGGCGACGCAGAGGAGGGGCTAAAGAAAATGTACTCAGCGCTTGGATACCCTCCCAGGTGCCAAGAAGCGCTCTACAAATCCACTGATTGAAGGTGATGGTAACCAGAGCAGAAGAAAGGCAAGGCACAGGAGAATAAGGGAGTAAGGAAGCAGGGGTGAGTTGGGATAAAATGCGGTGGGATCTAAATCAATATTTTTAATTAGTAATAAAAAACAAAATATCAGGCTAGGTGAGAGGGCCAGGCTTAGAAGGGAAGGCAATTGATTAGCTAAAAAGATGCCACAGCACTTGTCTCAAACTTAGGGTGTTGCAGCTAGGTCATGGGTTTGAGGCAAACTCAGCCTTTTATTTTTCTAGGGACAAAAATATGACAGCTACTCTATTGCACAATATGAATGTCAAAAAGTAGGTGGGCGGCGTGCACTATACGAACAAAAAATGAGAAGAACTGACAGATCACATTTGTCATGAAGTAAACAATAGGGATTCATTATCATTAAGTTAATTTGGGCATTTGAGTCCGGAAATCCGCCATAAACTGATGGATCTGAAAAAAATCATATTTCGGTGCCAAACTGAATGGGTTTTTTATTCACAGAAAAACTCATCGCCTTCTATCTAACGTCAGATACTATGAAAAAAACTACAAATGGTTGCAACTCTAGGGCCTAGTGTCAGTGCCTGTGTCTCAGGAGAAACAATTGGTCCAAAATCGCTTTTATTTCTAGTTGGTTCCTGCAGAGACCAGGAGTAGGGATGACGCACGGCATTCATAGCCTCGTTTCACTTGTTTAAAGACTATTCCTTCTAAATAAAATGTCAAAATATCCACCAACAACATCATTTAAGGGTGGATTTCTGTCCTAGAGCTGTTATAATCACATATAAGTGTTAATCCTCCGTGAGGCGATTCCATGCTGATACATCTTGTATAGTCTTTGTGACATCCACCAGTGACAAATCTCTCCAATTTAAGGGAAGCAGCCGCTCTATGGGAAGGATTTAATATAATGGAGAGTGTCTTTAGGGTACACACGTGCCGCTGTCACCATACCAGCCATACCACTTTCACTGCAAAGCAATGTCACCATTGACATGTATTTATCACAAGCAGTGTTATCAAATATTAAATCCTATATAAGAACAACGGCAGGGTTTTAAGCCTTGTCCGTCATCTATTTCAAGCAAGACAGGCTTGATTTTTGAGAGGACGTGGGGACAGCGACCAATTTTGCATTTTATGGTAAAATTAAAAAATGTATGCAGTTGGGTAGATTAAACAATCATTGGCATAGCCAATAGGTCTCGCATTTGGGACCTTATAAGTGTTTAGCCATGCAACAGTTAGTGTTGTTAAACCAAGGATACTCTGCTGCATAACTAAATACTTATAGGGTACAAAAAGCGAGACCTATTGGCTATGCCAATGCTTGTTTGTTTTTTGTTGCTGTTTTGTTTAAGTTGCCAGATCTACAATAGCTGGACATGGTGTTTGTTACCAGTTCTTTGCATCAAATGAACTTGTTTTCAGTGCTCTGAATGTTGTTTCCATTCTGGTTGTAGGAAGCAGTCATTCCCGGGGTGGTGGGGGCTGCCCATGCACCGAACTTTGCAAATGAGAGAAAGCCTGGTGCAGGCGCAAATCACAAGTGTGGAGTGTGTGAACCCCAGGCAGCATGACTCACTCGCATAGGAGTACATGCACTGACCCTGCATACTCAGCATGGTTTAAGGAAACTCGACCCACTCCCTCCCAGGCATCGAACACATATTTACCAAGAAACTCTGAGAAGAGCCTGCCTGCTGCACTGACGGCTGGTGGCGTGTGTGCCTGGTGAAAGCGAGCACTGACGGCTGGTGGTGTGTGCGCCTGGTGAAAGCGTGCACTGACGGCTGGTGGCGTGTGTGCCTGGTGAAAGCGAGCACTGACGGCTGGTGGTGTGTGCGCCTGGTGAAAGCGTGCACTGACGGCTGGCGGTGTGTGTATCCAGTGGAAGCGCGCACTGACGGCTGGTGGTGTCTGTGCCTGGTGGAAGCGTGCACTGACTGCTGGTGGTGTGTGCCTGGTGGAAGCGTGTTATGTTATGTTATGTTATACTAGATGTTATATAGCGCACGGCTACTCAAAGAGTGTCCCGGCGCTTTGACGGATGGTGGTGTGTGTGCCTGGTAGAAGCGCACACTGACGGCTGGTAGTTTGTCTGCTTGGTGGAAGCGTGCACTGATGGCTGGTGGTGTGTGTGTCTGGTGGAAAAGCGTGCACTGAGAGCTGGTGATGTGTGTCCCTGGAGGAAGCGTGCACTGACGGCTGGTGGTGTGTTTGCCTGGTGGAAGAGTGCACTGAAGGCTGGTGGTGTGTGTGCTTTGTGGAAGCGTGCACTGACGGCTGGTGGTGTGTGTGCCTGGTGGAAGCGTGCCCTTACGGCTGGTGATGTGTGTGCCTGGTGAAAGCGTGCACTGACGGCTGGTGGTGTGTACGGCTGGTGGAAGCATGTCTGGTAGAAGCATGCACTGATGGCTGGTGGTGTGTGTTGCTGGTGGAAGCGTGCACTGACGGCTGGTGGTGTGTGTGCCTGGTGGAAGCGTGCCCTTACGGTTGGTGATGTGTGTGCCTGGTGGAAGCGTGCACTGACGGCTGGTGGTGTGTACGGCTGGTGGAAGCATGCCTGGTGGAAGCATGCAATGACGGCTGGTGGTGTGTGTTGCTGGTGGAAGCGTGCACTGATGGCTGGTGGTGTGTGTACCTGGTGAAAGCATGCACTGACGACTGGTGGTGTGTGTGCCTGGTGGAAGTGTGCACTGATGGCTGTTGATGTGTATGCCTGGTGGAAGCGTGCACTGACGGCTGGTGGTGTGTGCACCTGGTGGAAGCGTGTACTGACAGCTGGTGGTGTGTGTGCCTGGCGTAAGTGTGCACTAACAGGTGGTGGTGTTGGTGCCTGGTGAAAGTGTGCACTGACGGCTGGTGGTGTGTGTGCCTGGTGGAAGCGTACACTGACAGCTGTGTGTGTGCCTGATGGAAGCGTGCACTGACGGCTGGTGGTGTGTATGTCTGGTGGAAGCGTGCACTGACGACTGGTGGTGTGTGGGCCTGGTGGAAGTGTGCACTGATGGCTGGTGGTGTGCATGCCTGGTGGAAGTGTGCCTGGTGGAAGCGTGCACTGACGGCTGGTTGTGTATGTGCCTGGTGAAAGTGTGCACTTACGACTAATGGTCGTGCCTGTTGGAAGCAGGAGCATTCACATCTATAGCAGACACAAATGAAACTGACGAAGAGGGAGGGGGAGGGGGGCAGTGTGAGTAGAGGAGCATTCACAGCAATAGAAGACACAAATAAAACTGCCTAAGAGGGAAGGGGAGTGCGAGCAGAGGAACCTGATTACAGCTATACCAACATTGGCATAGCCAATAGGTTTCGCTTTGGGACCTTATAAGTATTTAGTTATGCAGCACAATATCCTTGGTGCAACAACATGAACTGTTGCATGGCTAAACACTTCTAAGGTCCAAAGGACGAGACCTATTGGCTATGCCAATGCTTGTTTTTTAAGGGCAGGCAGTGGTCCTTGAGTCACAAAGAGGAAGGCGTCCCCTGGGATCCCCTCCCATTTGCGTCTCGATTACCACACTCTTGAAGAGGGCGGTAAATTGCGAGTGTTTTGCAACCGTAATTGCGGTCACAAAACATTCATACATGGCTAGAGTGTCGCTATTAGAAAGGGAACTCCCTTTCCTAATAGCGAGTTGCAAAAGACTATTTCGCGTCTCACAATTTTTTGGTAACTCGCAAAATAGTGTTTGTGCATGGCCATGTAGGTTTTTACGTGCGCAGACGGGTCGCAAACCTGTTTGCACACACAAAAACTTGTCGTACATCTGGCCCAGTGTCTTTTACCCATGTGTTCTGGTTTGGAGCAGAGTGGATGTATGGGGTATGGAATGATGTGGGTTGTATTGGAATTGTTAGTTATGGAATTGTGCAGGGTGGAATTTATGCTATGGAGGGGATTTGTGAAGTGGAATTTTGTGGCATTGTGGATAGATAGGGGTGAGAGCTGCACAGAATAGATAGACAGTAAGACAGAGAGGGATATGTAGTTTGTGCACAAAATCTTTCCTTTTCATTTTTTTATTTTTTATTTTTTACCTCAGTGACCCTTTATCTTCCTCCAACTTCTACTGTCACACAGAAACACACACCAAGGGGCATGGAGGCAGAGCACATTTTATAGATAAATCTCAGAGTGTGAGCAAATGAAGAAAATTAGACTACTTTCCGTCAATAAACAATGAAGCAGCTGGAGATGGTCGCTTATTTGAAATACGTGACCATTACCATGCTGCATTATTTGTTCCTGAATTATTCTTGTGGTTATAGCATTTCCCGCAAAACGTCTTCACCAATGACCATTTGTTAAAGTATTGACAAAGCTTAAGAGGTTTGATTTTAGTATGCGTTTGCACTGAGTGACACACCATACTGCCTTTCATAAAACATGAGCACTGGCAGGCATAGGAACAATGATTTTCACAAAGTACTGAAAGAGTGGTGCTGAGGAAGACTGAAGAGTGTAGCAGAGGGACGGCAACAGAGGACAAGGAAGAGATAAGGAGAGGGAAAAGATGGAGAGAGGTAAGCAGAGAGAAATATGGAGGGAGGAAGGGGAATGAGAGTTGGAGGGACATGAAAAAAGACAAGACTGGAAGGGGACGGAAGAGGCGCACTTGGAGAACAGCTATTGTGAAGAGTGCAGCGCTAGGAACAATATGCAGTATAAACAAGAAGAATTTGGAGCAATCCGACCTCTGGAGGATGACAGGCTGAGCATGCTGTTTTCAGCAATAAATTGATTTTGTTGTCTTGCTTTGGGGCCCTAAGGTGGAAGCTCCACCCTCTTTTGGATCTTCTGTGTGCCCAAAGCTGCAGGCCTTCAGTAGACATGAGACATTTATGAAATGGGAGTGTCACACCTGGACCCATGCAGGCCTGGCACCTGAACCCTCCCAACACCCTTTGAGATGACTTTTGTTTAACTCAAATTATTCTGGGACGGTCTAATTGGCAGAGTATTTAGTGTAACAGCTAGAGCTGCTGACCTTGAAGCTGGGTAACTGGGTTGGAGCCTCAACATTTTAAGATTAACAAATCACGTAAACTCTACGTGCCTAAAAAAAAGACAATGTGTCCATCTATAATGCAACTAGTATTTCTGTAACGTACCTAAATATATTCAGGTCGAGTTTGCCACTATATAAAACTGCCCAGAAATGGGGGCATCATGCCTGTTTCCTGAGGCCTTGCCTCGAGCATTGTTTACAGGTCTGGGGGCGGGAAAGTCGACCAGGAGGTGGGGAGAAGGGGGTAAAACATACAAAACATATTTTTTATCACCAAATGGTCACAACAATAATCGATTCAACATGCTACAATATGTTAAAATGCTTCGAAATTGTCCAATTTGATATCAGACAGACTATCGCGGTATCCGCGCTTTACTTTTAATGTTAAAAGTAAACCGCGGGTGCTGCGATTATAGCAAAAGTAAAGAAATAGAAAAAAACATATATTTATTTACGTTTGCTATAATCGCGGCATCCGCTCTTTACTCTTGAAGCGCGGGTGCCGCGATTATAGCACAATTAAAGAAATAGATGTTTTTTTCTATTTCTTTACTTTTGCTATAATCGCGGCACCCACGATTTACATTTAATGTTAAAAGTTAAGCGCTGTGCCGCGATTATAGTAAAAAGTAAAGAAATAGAAATAACATCCTATTCTTTACTTTTGCTATAATCGCAGCACCCACGCTTTACTTTTTATGTTAAAAGTAAAGTGCAGGTGCCACGATTATAGCAAAAGTAAAGAAATAGAAAAAAACATCTATTTCTTTACTTTTGATTACTAGACAACACAGATTACAGAATAAGCGCGCGAAAGACCGTGAAAGTGATCACGATTGCGGGGACGCGCTCTGTCGTCAAGGAGTAGTGGAGCGAGGCGCGCTGCATTGGAGAAGCGGAGTGAGGCGCGCACGCTTGTTTACGTAATCGCAAGCTGCTGGCCAAGCCTTTGGGTGCAGCACTTTTAAAACCTGCTTACAATATGTCTCGCAGAGCAGCATATGCGCTGACTCAGCGAGACCTAAAAACACAGATGGCAGCTGTGTACGTGCACGCGCTCGTGAACGCAAGTTGGAGGCCAGCAAAAGCCTCTGGTGGCACTTTTAAAAGCCACTTACTAAATGTCTCAAAGAGACAGCATGCGCCGTCTCAGGCGAGACCTAAGAAGGCGGTGTCTTGATGCAACAATACCAGTTACATTGGTTAACTACTGCCTCTTTTCATTACTGCTTTTATTCAAAAGGTGATGTGATAAACGTGATAATAACTAGTAGGCAATACATGATCGCTTACATGTGGCAAACACACATCGTCTACATCACATGTTGCTACAAGATATAATAAGGTTGCCTAATATGTCCAGCTGCAGTGTATAGTTTTTTCCCCAAGATCTAGTCTTCCAGCAGCCTCAGTATGCTAAAAGCAACCTTGGTCAGTGCTCATTAGTCCGGTGGCTGCAGGTGATGGGTACTGGTACTTCCAGACTTAAAGAGAAAGACAAACAAGGAAGATAGGAAAACATTGACAAAGGCAAACAAGCATTGGCAAAGCCTTTTTTCTGTACTTTCTTCTACTACGGGCTGGTTATAAACATTTGCTTCTCCTTGTTGCCTATGTTACTTGTTGCGCTCTACACAACAATGGTGTCATGGTCCATCTCAAAATATTTTCATATATGCAAAAAATGTTGAAATAACTAGTTTAAAATTTAATTTGTTTCACTAATAACTATTACGTTATTGTGTTACTATTTTGATGTATCTACCCTGCTAGAGCCCCCTTTTTCCGATATACTGTTATATTATATTCAAGGCTCTCGAAGGTTACACAGGCTTAACCCTTTAGGTTTTCCATTATTAACAGGTGAGCTGCACACACTACATCAGAGTGTGGTTACTTACTCCCAGTACTGTAAAAGACTAGCAAAGTTTGGTGTTAGTGGAATTTATATGGGGAACAACATTATTTACTGCTTCACATCGAAAATCCAATATGTATGTTAGTGCTGGGTTCCTTCCTATGCCCTAAATTAACGCAAGAGAGGCACGACATGTTAAGGTACTTGATATAGGGGGTCAGGACAACCAAGGAGAAGTCCTGTCTGTGTTTGGAAACCACTAGTACAAAGAAGGGACCTAGTTTATAAACGTTTTCATGTTTTTTAATCCATCTATGCCCAAGCTAGCAGCAGAACTAGAAAAGATGCATATCCATCCAGCAAGGCTGGGCAACGGGCTGATTTATTTTCTGATTTTTGCCAAAATATAATCAACTTGGCCTGGTACCAACAGGACGTCAAAGACCAGCAAATGTATAACAACAAAATCCGCCTGACAATACCTATAGATTAAACATATATATCATACGGTCTAGGAAAAAGTAGGACAACATGTCAATGGCACATGGGAAAACATATCTGATATAGAGAAACGTGTAGGCTGTAACATTACCAGGCTATGTATCCTTTTGGGAAATAAAATGTAAATCCCTAATAAAATAAAAAATAAAACTAGAAGCTCATTTGCTTAATATAAGAACCTTTAAAAACTAAACTTTAATGGAGAAAGATAGAAGGTCAATAAATATAACGTGTATCACCCAAAGACATCTGCCTTTATGCGATTTTGATGAATACATTTCGATGCAGAAAATAAGTTATCTTGAAAAATGCGGACTGTGAAGATAGATTTTGTGGCCACAAATGGAGGTATATTAACTGTGAATCTTTATAAAATATGCCCTTATTGCCTATAAAGAAAAACGTAAATAAGATAGAAATGTAAACCATTTGAGCAATAGCAATATCTAGGACACCACAGGGCATTGGAGAAAAGAGGTGCGTCTATGTAAGCAAAGAAATTAACATTATTGCATTTTCGAGATTTAAGGGCTGGCTGATGCTTGCGGGTAGAAAAGGAACACAGGAAAAGGCAAAAAGCGTAAACTTTAAAATTGTACTTGCTTCCTTGATTGCTGTGATATGTATTTTTTTCAATAACTATGTGTCCTTACATTTAATAACGTTTATTACAGCTGTAACAGTCATTAATAGGAAATTGTTAAACACGCTAAGGAATAAACCGACGTGTTGGATGATATTTTTCCAAAAGTCTTCCCTGGATATTCAAAATGGTGAAATAATCATAGCCACAATGCGAAAATAATATATATTTTTTTATTTACAACGACTAGTTAACTGTTATTTGGTTTTCAATATTTATTGGAATTTACAAGTTGTAAATGTGACAGAGTGGAAAAATGAGATATATCTGCAGTTCTGTGCTGAGATGGTAATTTTTAGGCATATTTCAGAACAGAATTAAGAATGTACAGCAACTGAGCAAGGAAGTTTTAATGTAATATGTTGGCTTTGTAACAAAACGTCAATTCACATTTTGTCAATTTCAGAGTAAAGAACCCTACATGTCTTATTCACACTAACAGGAAAACCTTTCAACTAATACTTCTCATACCCATCAAATACCTCAAGGAAGGCAATGGGTTGAATCCAGCTCAGTAGAATGTTTACCATGGCCTCACCTTATCACATGGAAAGACATCAAAGAAAGAGGGCTATCTTGGAGGATGCAGAAAAGGAGGATGCTATGGACCATCACTCACGACCTGTGCTGGCAAGTCACTAGTGAGACGAGGCTTCCCCACACGTGAACATCTTTTTTGGTGCAGGTCAATCCATAGATATCCAAAGGTTTGTCCAATGCATACAAAGCCTCGGTCAAGTGACAATGTTTGATTATAGTGCGGAAACGGGTAAAGGCAGGAGGAAGGGCAAGTGAGCTTATTTAGTACTTGGCTATCGGCTCAGCAATGAGAGCGGTCAGCGGGAGGATGTACACAGCCACATTATTCACCTCTTATCAGGTACCCAATGACAAAGAGACAGACACACAAACTATTGTGCAACACATCAAGATAAAAAAAAAATTCTATTGATTCACCTATATATAGGTCGATTCAGAAAATTATTTTTTCAAAAATACTGGGCGCAAACTGCGTCCAGCATTTTGCGAGCAGTAAATTGTACATATGGCCCATTGATTTCGGTTTATAATGATGACCATTATTTACGTTTAACATCAAAAATGAACAATCTGAAAAAACGCAAGCATTGAGAATTATTTTCAGGTTTCTGGGATCTTGGAGAGAGGGTAAATACCTTTGAGGCAGAGGGCCTTCCTCTACTGAAAGTTGTGATTTGATTGTAATTTTATATACTACTTGGATGCCTGTGGGGGTCTTGACACAGACGTGTACGTTAGTAAAGAGCATTAACTGGATCTACTCACTGATGGAAAAGCCATGTCCTTAGGGATTTCCTTGAAGATAGGAGATCTGAACAATTCTTTAGAGCGATAGGGATAGAGTTCCATGATGTTGCTGTCCTCAACAGAAAGTTTCTTCCAACCCAAGTAATACTAAAAGTTTTACAACCTTTGGTCCTCCCTCTTCTGTATCTCATCATGGCGCCTGGAGCCACCAACCATGTCTCCTCACATAATATTTCATAGGAGACGCGCAATGAGACACAAAGACCCAATTTTAGGTAGGAAGGAGGAGACGAGAACAGGGGATTATAATGGCGGAGCACAGATGCTGTTCCCATAAAACTTAATGAGTATTTATTTTCAACACTGGCCCTTGAACGTGTAGCAACAAAAAAATCCACGTAAAGTACTGGTTTCTTTATTTGTTAATATTTAACATTACTTTTAGGGGAGAAAAAATTGTAGGCCTTAAAAAAATATGTTACCATAATATATATTTTTTTAAAGAAACGGCCAGTCAAAAATGCCACGGTGAGTAATTCATTTAGTAAACAGCTGTAGATTATAAAAAATTCTAAATACTGGACAAGGTTGTAAACTGAACCTTTGTGAAGAAAGCTAGGAACTCTTTGGAACTACTTTGAGAGCGTTTGGGAGAAGAGGGGGAGGGATACAATGGTTGATCATATCAATAAGCAAAAGACTTCGCATCAAGTAACTGAATTGTTAAGGGGATAAATGTTTCATCCATTGACCGATCTCTTGGGAGATCTTAATTTTGGTACGTGTGTAGTAAATAATCACTGACTGTCATGCATATTAAAAACATAATTAGTATACATCAGCACAGAAGTGAGTAATCATTTAAATGTCTCAACAGCAGAATGACAATCGCACACTCAGACTGAGGGATGCGGCTTTTTATGGGCACGGGGGCGCCATGAAGACGCCAGTTTGAGCAGGGAGCGCTCAGCATTAAAGCACTAATTACCCTTTTGAAGTAAAACACTTTCAACATGAGATGAAGAGAGATGCAGAAGCTGGCATGGGACTCAAGCTAATTCAATTAGGTATCCGAATGCCAATATAAAAAGAATACAAATTACCAAGGCCGGACACATTGAATATGCAGATGCAAGCTACGGTGCCACGCTTTGAATGATGCGATTTGGTGCGACATGTTTCTACATTTACTTTGCCATCTGTGTGGCACACGGCATCAGGTATTTTAATAAACACTCTATTTCTGTTTAAATTCAGAAAGATGCAAATGTACCCTTATGTTACGCATGTTTAGGAAACTGTCATACATCTACACATTAACGAAAGCAGGCATTACAGTAACTTTCACCAAGTACTTAATTTTCCATAGAAATTCCCCTTATAAGGTATGTACTCACAAAGTAGGTGCAGATATGTGCACACACAATTACAGCAATGTTATTTCCTCCTGTCACAAATGGAAACAAATTACTAATTATAGACATGGACACTGGAATTATGCAATTATGCGGGTGCAGCGATTTTCGCATAATTCAAGATTTGCCCTATTTGCCACATAATCTTTCATCTGCAGCATAATCTGCAAATTTTATCTTTCTACCTCAAACGGATCAAAAGTTACTAAATATGCAGCAACACATGTTCCTGTGCGCTGGAAGGCCATTTGCAAAACTGAACGGGTCACCTTTCTGTTGATTATTACTATATTTGTGTGTTAAACTGGTACAAATGAGGTGCAACCAACACCCAGGCAATGTTACCAACTTTTAAAAAGACTAAATAATTAATGAATACTATTACAAAATGTGCAGCATTATGCCGGATAATTTGCCTTTTCTTGCCGCATAATTTACTAAAACCTGCAACAAAGTGTGTCCCTCTCCTGCCACATAATTCCAGTGGCTGGATTATAGCTCCTGCGGCGAACTTTACCCACTATGTACAAACTCAGTAATGCTCGTTTTACTGACCTCAGAATGATGCAAGGCCGAGCTTCGTCGGTGTTACCCTTAGTTTGCCTACCGATGTCTGTTTGCAGTTCCTGAGCTATTTAACGCAATTGAGTAACTCTTTTCAAAGTTGCAAACTCTCAAAATGTTGCCCCTGGCGAGGTAATGCTGCATTCCGACGAGATAGGAAGATCGACTTTCAAGTCTTTATTGAGGCAATTTTCAAGTCATCCTTGGGCCAGGAGTGCTTTTCTTACTGGGATACATACTTGCTGCCCCAGTTGTTATATGTGTTTTTTGGCAAAATGCCCTCAGTCATTCCCTGAGCACCACCCCCCCCCCCCCTTAAAGTATGCGGCATAAATAATGAATGGTCCATAATTCGTCTCCGTAAATCAATCTCTTCCGAGTGAGCGCGTCGTGACCTCGGCGCACGCGACCAGCTCGGTCATCATCTCAATATGGCGCTGTCCAGGCGGCCAATAGGGCCCTGCTAACGGGAGCCAGGGGACCGGGGGCTGTGAAGGATGCTGACAGAGAAACCGCTTTCAACTTCTGAAAAGTAAACAGAACCGGGTCACGCCACGCTGAAGGTATGGAGCGAATTGTTAACACATTGTTTCAAATGACGTGGAAAAATAAACTGAGCTTATAGAATTACTTTTTTTTTCAAATCAGAAAATTAAAAAAAATAATTGTAAATCGACATGTAAAGTTGCCTCCAGCAAATCTAAGTCCTGGCTCCATCTAGGATCTGAAAACATTTAGAATATAAAACAATAGTAGGAAAATCTCTGATTAATTACTTATGAGGGAACGTATGTGCCTGGAGACTTCTTTCATGTGGACTGTAGGCGCTCATTGATAATTAATGTGCAGCATAGGTAGATTATGTGCATGGTTAGGAATTCTGGGTTAAAAACAACCTGCAGTAGAACACCATTGGTACCGCAGAGCGAGCCCCAAAAATGTGTGGCCGAGCAAACGCCACTATATTTAACCCAAAGTTTTGCTCAGAAGACTGCGGCCAGCACTATCAAAGGTGGGGGTGCTGAAAGCCAGGGTTGGTAAGTCAATTCCAACTCAGGCCTCTTTAATCAACGACCAGTCCCTCCCTGTCTCTTCAACACACCTTTGCAGGTCCCTTTGTCACGTGCTTTCCATCTGTCTCTTCATCCTCCTTTACCCTTAAATGTTTTCATTCTCTTGCTATGGGTCAAAGGCTGATGAGAAAAAATAAGTGCTGGTCCCAGAAATCAGTGTCAGTGCCAAACACTGGTGACCAGCAGCTCAAATTAAGCACTGGTTGTGTAATTTATGTATAAACACACTTATAAAGAAATGAAGCAGTGCACATGGTAAGAGGAGGTATGCATCTTAAGGGCATAGAGAGTGCAATGCAAGTGCAATGCACACCTGTGCCAAGTAAATCCGCTCCCAAATTATTTAAAGCCCACTGGAACAGTTTCCCTTTAAGGTGGTCCTTGTTCAAATCTACCTGCTTACCCAATTGCGGCACAACGTTCTAAGAACTAGCTGTGTCCCTTTCCTGCGATTCTTTAACCTGGAACCATATCGTACTCATTCAAGAATGTATTTGCCTAATACCCAATGATCTAACTAGATGCCAATTACTCTTTGCATAGGCATGGATCAAGCTCAGCCAGACGCAGGGTCGGCTGCTGCAAAATAAAGTGTGGGGGTAGTAATTTAAAAAAGGATTCACCAGACGCTGTCGGCCGCCTCTGTTCTAGGTAATATCCCACTGTCCTTGGTGACTTTCTATTGCTGATAATTCAGGTTCACAGCTGCCCGCCAGTACCCATTTGCTGCATTTTTCTCTTTTGTTCTGGGTCAAAGTCCATCGATGAAAAATAAATTCCAGTCTGAAATAGAGAGCCGGTGCCCACCGCCTTTTAGCACATGCACAAATTAAGCACGACTCACAGCCACCTCCGCTGGGAGAGCCAGTGCCCACTCCACAGCTGCCTAGTTTGAGTTGTCACTACCTGCTCCAAGGGTGCGTGCTCAGCTTGCAGAGCAGATGACAGCACGTGGGAGGAACCTAAGCCAGAGGAAATGCTGGTTTAACCACTTCGATGCTCAGCTCGTCATCAAGCTTACCTGCCGTGTGCTGATGACGAGCTGAGCTCGTCATGTAACGCGGTAATTTAAAAAATGCCGCACACAGCGGGAAAAGCCGCCGCAGCGATGCGGTTAAGCTCCATGCGTGCCACTCTGTTTGTGTCTGGTCTACAAAGTAATGATGTTATAATGTATACTACACTGCCCAGGGCTCCCTTTCGGTGTTGCTTCCTTTCAGTCAGTGGCTGCGAAGGAACAGTCACTGCAAATGTGTGGCACGGTTTTTATGGGTCCACTCCTCTGCACCCGGCACGGATTCCCAGAGTCCTCATCCAATCCAGGCGCTACTCTCATATTATACCAAGCATGAGAGAAGTGCCGGCATTGGCCTGAGCGAGCTGGTCTGACGCTCGCTCAGGCACAGGGAGCCTGTGCCTTTTCTGTACCCGGCTGTGTAACACAGCTGATTCAGAAAAGGGGGTGGTGATGAACAGAGTGTCTGAATTAAGCAGCCCACTCTTACCCAGTCCAAAGATCAGGGCTTGATCCATCACTGTTATCTATCTCACTGCACCATCCCAGCTCAGAACCTGGCTATATGCAAATCAGGCCTCCCTGGCCCAGTGCATCATGGGAACAGGGCAGACTAAACTACCAAGCCAATTCTTCACCAGAAAGGAGACAAGCTACCGGGGACCGGTTTCTGGCATTTCAGCCTTCTTCGGCCCGGCTTGCTTGAATCCTGATGGTGCAGTGAGAAAGGGACTCATGTCTGAGTATACCCTGCCACACCTATAGTGGCCAAAAACGATTCAGAAAAGGGGGTGGTGATGAACAGAGTGTCTGAATTAAGCAGCCCACTCTTACCCAGTCCAAAGATCAGGGCTTGATCCATCACTGTTATTTATCTCACTGCACCATCCCAGCTCAGAACCTGGCTATATGCAAATCAGTCTGTCCCTGGCCCAGTGCATCATGGGAACAGGGCAGACTAAACTACCAAGCCAATTCTTCACCAGAAAGGAGACAAGCTACCGGGGACCGGTTTCTGGCATTTCAGCCTTCTTCGGCCCGGCTTGCTTGAATCCTGATGGTGCAGTGAGAAAGGGACTCATGTCTGAGTATACCCTGCCACACCTATAGTGGCCAAAAACGATTCAGAAAAGGGGGTGGTGATGAACAGAGTGTCTGAATTAAGCAGCCCACTCTTACCCAGTCCAAAGATCAGGGCTTGATCCATCACTGTTATTTATCTCACTGCACCATCCCAGCTCAGAACCTGGCTATATGCAAATCAGTCTGTCCCTGGCCCAGTGCATCATGGGAACAGGGCAGACTAAACTACCAAGCCAATTCTTCACCAGAAAGGAGACAAGCTACCGGGGACCGGTTTCTGGCATTTCAGCCTTCTTCGGCCCGGCTTGCTTGAATCCTGATGGTGCAGTGAGAAAGGGACTCATGTCTGAGTATACCCTGCCACACCTATAGTGGCCAAAAACACAGCTGGGCTGGAGAAATAGAAGTGTGCAAGTCTGTTTGGCCGGCCAAAGACGGATGGCCAAACTGACATACACACTTACAAGTGCCCACCACTCCTCCTCCCCGTCGCTGACCTGTCAACAGATGATTACCTGGCCCCTCCCCACATCAGACTCTTGTCGGCTCAGGGAAAAATAAAATGGTAATAACATTGTTTTATTATCATTTTATTTTTCATCAGCTGGCTATTAGAGGGGGCAATGCTCCTCCACCATTACAGAGGAGCCGCCACTGGCCAGAAGCTTGGATGAAAGCATAATTGTTCACACTTAATAAAAACGGCTAAACCTGGAAGCTATCCTAAGAAGTTTTATAAAGGACATAGTAAAATATCTTCTTTTGCACCATTGATAAGAAAAACAGTCAATCGATTTAGCATGTACGTTGTAGCTTGAGGAGATACTAGGAGCAGTCGATATAGTGACATTCGATAAATGTAGGTCAGATCTTTTAATTAGAAGAATCATTAGCACAGCATGACTCAAAACGGTTTGTCAAATTCATTGGAAAGGCAATAATGCCAGACCTTAAAAGATCTATATACTAAAATAAATATAAGTAGCATCCATAGAAAGTTAAATACCATAGTGTTGTGGTTTCATGCCATATCGAATGGCAGGTGTTATTGTTACCTAGTACAATGGTGCTCGATTCATGAATTGGGAAGGTGCAGAGCTGATTCGGCTATGACGTCATCTGGACTTGATCGGATACATTTTAATATTTTACTCCTATGAAATGTATCAGCTCTATCCCTGCCCAATAATTGTACATCATTTGCTATCTGGTCTTTTGTACATGCTGCTATGTATTTTGTCCATATATTGGGGTGCGGGATAACAGTAATAATTTGTAATTGTAATCTTGGACTCTAGGGCGTCGAGTTCATGTACTCGAGAATGTTTTTTATTCATTGTTAGTTTATTGCACTTGCACTTTTATTGTCTATTGACTGTGAAAAAAGTATTTGAATTTGAGATAGGATACATGGTCCGATCAAACAGATTTACAGAGTGCAAAATATGGGAAACACATGACTGTATAGAGCCACATAACACGGCCTTACATATTCATTTTTTAAAAAAATGGATGAAAATATGTACTGTTAACAATATATTTTCTGTATGGACCGAGGCATTACATTGATTGATGCCTGTAAGGAGTATTTACTGTGATCATTTCCTATAGGACACAAGTCCTGTGGGACTATAGGACTGTGAAGCACCATTATTTTTTGGTGAAAAGCTAAGTACCTTTTTGGTAAGATACCTTATACAAAGATAATCCAGTCACCTCATTTTTCAACAAATCAGCAGTGAATATATGCTCACACATATATATAATATATATATAATATATATACTACCCAGTGGCAGGCGCCGCTGAGTAGTTATAGTTAGATCTGCTGTTCCGTAGGAAAACTGTTTTTTGTGTTGCTAATAACTTTGGATCCTTTAGACAAATCTCCATGAAACTTTCAAAATTGTGCTTGTGCTAATGTTTGACCAGTTTGTGCATGGAAAGTTTTGGGGTGATCCGTCAAGCGGGGCCGAGAAAAAAGGGCACCTCAAAAGTCAAAATTCCCATGCATTTTAAATTGAGTTGTTTAGAGAAAGCCAAGTCCCTCAAGATTCTCAACATCTCTTCCAAAATTAATAACCTACTAAAAACAGCCTTTATTTTGTATCAAATACCTCACAGTCACTGAACCTACGTTGAGAGAAGTTGATATTAGTAGAAAAGTGGGTACTGTACACAGTGTTTACTCAATGGAGAGAGTTTACTCTGTACCACACAGTTTCCAGACTCTGAAACTCTCATGAGAAAGAAGCCACAGAGTATTAAAAATTATCTAAAAAGAACAGTATACTCTGTATGCAAAACGTGTCCAAAGAGACACTATTCACTTAAGTAACCAAGGTCTGAGGGTGCTAAAGGTCATACTACCTAAAGCCTTCATATTGTGCTGAAACTTACAATGATACTAATGATACAACATCTTCTAAAGCTAAGCAAGCACAAATACATAGGTGAATACCTGGTGCACATAGTCTTATGTGTTATATAGAAATTGTCATGCTGAGACGATTCTGTCTCATAACTCAAGGCTGCTTACTGTGGTTAGTATCTACTATATAGAATATTTGAACTGTTGGAAACGTTTTCTGCAGAACCAAAAAAGTTGTGTGGAACATACAGGGTAGAAGTCATTAACTGCTATCTGCACACAGAGTTACCCTTCAATAGAAAGATTTATAACATGTTCAATACTCATCTATGAGGCATAAGAAGCACATCTATTTTTTAAATACTTACACCCAAGTATCTGGACACAGGCTGTACAAAATTTGGTAGAAAAGTAATATTGGAGCTTCCCTCAATATGCAAACTATGAAACAAGCTAGCATACCCATTGGATAATGTCATCAGTGATGTAATTTGAGATATCATCATTAATGTCATCAATACTGTCATAGAACATGTCGTAAGTGATGTAATATGCGAGGTCATAAGCAGTACATGGCAGGTGTGCAAGTTCTAGTTAGCTCTGTTAACCTTAACTGTTGAATTTCTGTGGTTTTTTTAGTCATGACATTTATGTCACTAGAATATTCAGCTAACTATAATGTTACTTTAACCTTTGTTTTTTTCAGTGATAGCGTTTTCGTATAGAGTGCAGAGCTTAATTTGGTTGAATATAATTAACTTTCTTTTTTACATTATTGTGTTTGAAGGGAAACGAGTTGCCGGAGTGCTCCTTTCTTAAAAGGTGCTTTAATGCATTGTTTTTTATTTACCACACCACCATCTTGGACCACTACATTTAAATGTACGACCACTGTGTCTTGCTATAAGTGAAATCATGTCTGGTGATTGGTGTACACGTATATATCACCACAACTGCATGATGACACAAACATGTGTATGCATGATGATACACGCATGCAACTCATCAAACAGGCTGAACAAAATCAGCAAAAAGCATTGAAAAAGCAAAAAGAGACATATTGGCTTTGCCAATCATCATTTTTGTTTTGGGATGCAAGTGATCTTGCTACATCCGCTGCAACCCTCTATATTAGTTCTGTCTAAGAGCCCATGTCATAAAGTGCTGCAGAGTAAAATGTCTGGCTCCTACCCACATAGGCATAATCCACATTTCTATTTGATTTTCGCTTTTTATAGGATTCACGAAGAATCCCAGAAGTAATTCTCAAAATCTACAATGGGCCATGATTTCTAGTACTCAACCTCAAGAAACGTCCTTGTGCAAAGATATCACCAGGTCACAATTGACAATAGTAAATCAAGCAGAATTGTATATGTAACTTTTTCCTATAGAACCCAATTCGGTATTGTGGTGTTGTTAGTTTGCCACATAAGAAAACCACAGAAACTTGCACGTTTCATAGGTGGAAAGCTACGTCTCCTAAATATGTGAAAACCCACATTTTCGAATTTGTGTGTCTCCATTTAACTAATTAGATTAACACATCTGAGATAAATTCAGGACTAGAGACAGTGTCCATATTGAACTCTATGGAGTAGTTACCATGTATAAAGTGGTGAATGCATACATTTGGCATTTGGTATGGGTAATGTTTTGTGCCAATAAACCACTCTAGCCTGTCCCTTTCATTCTAGTACGCGTAGGCATTATTCTTTGAAGCACATCCAGTACTTCAAAGTCTTCCAATTTGGTTCTCCATAATTACCCTTTTCTCTAGAGCTTTTTAAGTCTAAAAGTTATAAACTAACTGCTGTTCAAGAGACGAACATTTGTCAAGGCTGTAATAAGTTATATTTCTAGAGATATTCTGTACGATCCATAAGCTTTGTTAGAGCCAGAGATTAGAAAAAAGTTGACCCTTCTTCTTTTAAAGAGATATTCCTGCTTTTCAGAATCCGGTTTTTCAGGTGGCTCCGGATTCACTCAAGTGGACAGGCCGGTTTGCACGCCTGGCAGGCTTTTCCATTTAAGCAGGTATGGGAAGGCGGAATGAATAGGAGAGGAACAGAGGAGGTACACATGTAAAATCCTTAGTCTGCCTATCCCTACACTAAATAGGTTGCAACATGTGATATACTTATAACGCGTTTTAATGTTACTTACCAGAGGCCACAGAGATGAATATAGGATAACATGAGGATAAATATTGGTTTAGTTTAAAAAGCGCCAGCTGAGTCTGTCTAGCCCCCATAGGCTAACACTACAGGCACTGCGGCTTATGGGGAGTACGGATGCCTTTAATGCTCATTAATTACTGAGACCATTGATGGAAAAATGACTGGGGCCATACAGGTTCAGTAATGCTGGGGCCATTGATGCCGGTTAATCCTGCTACCATTGAAGCTCTTTATAGTATGGAGTCCTTAAGACTCTTTACTATAGGGGCCACTGAAGTTCATTAATGCTACCCAAACCAATGGACCTGTGATCCAGAGCGACGTCTACATAGCTAACCAAACGTGGTGTACATTTTGACAAATGTGTGACTACAAAGGACTCCATTCCTTTCTAAACCAGGAAGCCGGTATTCCCTAAAGTCTAGGGAGTCTATTGAACAATAGATTCTGAATCAGGTAGGAATCACCTGGGCATAAAGGTAGTTCACACCTTTATTATTATTTCCTTCTAGAGACTGTTAGAAGCCACAGATACCTTTGGAGGGATCCATACGACCAAAGAATGCAAGAGATCTTTTTGGCTATCATCATTGGGCAGAACGTGTTGGCAGATGAGAAACAGGTTTTAGCAGTTACCCTCATTATACCTGTTCAAGATTGGTTTTAGAGATACCCAGTGTCCCTTTGAATAAAGGTAATAACCTGGTAAAAACGAGGGATTTTTAATTAAACTGGATCCGTCTTTGTCCAATTAGTCTTATTCAAGAACTCCCTCCTTCCACCTAAGTCTTCGAGGAGGTTGAGTCCGCCCTGGTGGTATTTACCAACGGGGCTGGGGAGAGGATGCCAATGATGTAGTGTTACACTATTATGTGTGTGAGGTTTTCTCTTCCATAAAGGATCACTTTCTTCACAAACACAACAGAAGTCCAACAAATCTTTGGTTTACCGTCTATTCCTAGAATTGTTAGGTAACATGATAGAGAATTTCTGTTTCTATTACGTTCCCATTGATGCTACCGTATCCGTTCATGTGACAGGTTTAATTTTCCTGAGGGACGTATGATGACCTACCCTCCTCCTTTCTATTTGTGTGGTTTGGACCCAACCCACATTTCTTTAATGTTGGTGTCATTGATGTTAATTACTGCATGAGACCATTGAATGCTGAAAAGTGCATGGGACCCCTGATGCGTGTTACTGCCTTGAGTCTACTCTGCTTTACTTCTTCCTAGTAACACTGATGTTGAAGACTGCCTCTTGATCTTCTAAAAGATGCCAGAAATTATACTCATCACTGAGTTTAGAAATAGAGTCTCAATTCTGCCTGACAACATTGGCTCTCATTGAGAGCTGTTACTGCCATTGGAGATCAATGTTTGCTACTACCGGTGGATGCTGACACAGGGCATCACTGGTGACAAAAGACAGTCATGCTCTTTGACGCAACCATTACGAGAATGGGGTGGCCCATAAGGTATGGACGTGGGTGAATGTAATTATAAACAAACAATGGTCCTAAACCTATAAATTATAATATTTGATCAAATCAAAGATAAATCAATGTTCAAATCAAAAGCAACAATGATGGTTCTGGCGGTGCTCCCCCCACCGTCCTGCTATCAGGCAAGACCAACATAATTCCCAAGATGGAGGATTGGACCGCCGCAAGAACGAGCCTCGAGCCACCACTTTAATTCCCCGAATAATTCCTTTTACCGGCGAAGTTATTATGCATACCCATGCTGACAGTCCAAATATATCAAAGGAATCTAATTAAGCCTACATGAGAGGCATTGTAACTGGTGAAAAACTCTCAAGACAAACATGACACATTAGTTTTTGTCCTGATAATGATGCATGTATTTCCTAGCTGCATCGAAACGTCGTCGACCTTACTGCACCATATGTTTGTTTGAACTCACGAATTGTGTAAAACAATGGGTTGCTATGAACGAATCCTAGTCTGTAAAACTGAACAATAGTACAGACCGCTTTTGTGCCCTTTTACATAATTTTTTTGTCACCTGTTTTGTCTTGTCCCCTGTGGGTCACAGGCTGTGCCCACTTTTGTATAAATGTTATATATATAAACTAAAGACAAAAATTGAAAAATAAATACCTGTCCGGCTGGACAGAGGTCATATATACTATTTAGTATATGTCTATTATTCGTGTGATCCTTAATTACTAGGGTCCCCTGTTCTGTACAATAGATTACTGCCCAAGGACCCTAGTGTTATTCCTTTTGGGTTTCCCTTGTCCTGTCAAAACCAGTGAACTCAATGACACTCGGTGAAAGTAATGACTCGTACGCTATCGCAATGGAGATTTAAGGGGTCAATGAGTTTCCCTTCTTCTGCTGAATGTGGTGTAAAGAGAGGGCTGCTGTGGTATTACCAGGGGGATACCGAATGTTTTTTTTTGTAACAAATCAGCATGTGAAGGGTTCAGAGTGGGATTTAAACCCGGTCTCGTGTTTCATGGCCGCCACTTATCAATTACACCAGAGTTCCGGCCTAAATTGGGGTTCCTACAAAGGTCAGACTGGGACAGAAAAGTGGTCTGGGAATCAAAAGAAACGTGGCCCCTTTAGGAAACCGTACAGGTAAAAAAGTTACCTACATTTCCATATAGGGGCAATTTTGAACTTCTAAAGACACACTGTACAGGTGTTTTGCAAAGGATGGGACACTGCATGCATTTGTGTTTGCTGCAGGCAATATTTATGGTAATATCAGGGCAATCAACAGTAACAAGCATTGGCAAAGCTAATAAAGCTCGCCTATGCGAGAACTAATGACTTTGTTAATGTATTTTAGACATGTTGTACAGCAGTATAGTTGCTGTTCCACATGGGTAAAAATCAGTGGCGATGAGCACAGTGGCATGGAAGAGAATAGCACAGAGTGGAGTTTTGTAGAAGAGAGTGGAGTGAAGTAGTGGCCTGAGCGGAGTGGCATACAGTAGAGTGGTTTAGAGTGAAGTGGCATAGAACAGAGTGGGTAGAACAGACTGGAGTAGCATAGAATATAGTGGAGAGGCGTGGTGTAGAGTATAGTAGCGTGGAGTGACATAAAGTAGTGCACAGTGATGTACAGTAGAGTGGCAAGGAGTGACAGAGTGGAGTAGCATAGAAAGGAGTGGCATAGAGTGGAGGGGCAAAGAGTGTAGTGGTGTAGGGTTGAGTGAAGTGGCGTAGAGTGATGTGAAGTGGTGTCGAGTGCTGTGAAGTGGCGTAGAATGTCGTGGAGTGCCATAGAGCGGAGTAGAACAAAGTCGGATAGAGGGGTGTAGAGTAGAGGGGAGTGGAGTCATGTGCAGTGGCGTAGAGTATAGTGGCAAGTAATCGATTAGTATAGAGTAGATTGGAGTTGCGTGCAGAAGCGTGGATGGAAGTGAAGTGGTATGAGTAGAGTGGCCTAGAAAAAATGTCATAGAGTGCCATGGAGTGGCGTAGAGTAAAGTGATGTGAAGTGCCGTAGATTGGAATGGCATGGAGTGAGTGGCATAGAGTGGAGTGGTGTAGAGGAGAGCGGCGTGGAGTGCATGGCATGAAATGGAGTGATGTGGAACTGAATGGCATGGAGTGGAGTCAAATGGCATAGAGTAGAACAGAGTAGACTGGAGTGGCATACAGTGGAGTGGCACAGAGTGGAGTTGAGTGGCATGGAGTATAGTGGTGTGGAGTGGCACAGAGTATAGTGGCATAGAGTAAAATGGTGCACAGTAGAGTGGAGTGACACAGTGGAGTAGAGTGGTGAATAATGGAGTGGTGTGGAGTATAGTGGCATTGAATGGCATAGAGTGGTGTAAAGCAGCATACAGTAAAATGAAGTGACATGGCGTAGACTGAAGTGGCATGGAGTGGAGTGCATGGAGTAGTATATAGAGGGGTGGCATAGGGTGAAGTAGAATGGAGTGGCGTAGAGTGGACTAGTGCAGAGTAAGAATCTGGCATCTACATGAAAGGAAGTTATACTAATAAACTGGTAATGTGAAAAAGATAAACCTCATGTCATGCACAACTGTAAAAGAAAAAATACATGCACTTGCAAACACTGTTTAAAGAATCTGGCATGTACATAAAAGGCATTTATGCGTATTTAAAAAATAAAATGAAAAGAGGATAAACTAGTGCTCATTAAAAGCGCTTCAATACCTTTGGGTCAGGTTTGCGCTATATAAAATTGCCAATAGAAATAGCACAAATATGAACGCATAGGCTGCCCTTATTTGCACAAAAACTGTTTGAAAATAAAGAAATACACAAGCATAACAAAATAAATGGGAAAAGTAAAAAAATTGTAAAACTCAGGACTTGGGCGATGTGCACCACAAGAACTGTTTAAAGCTAAAGAAAAAAGTAGCACCCACAAAAGAAGTAGTGAAATGACAAACGTACTTGGGCCGTGCTCCATGGGAGTGTTCAACAAACAAAAAGTAAGTCAAGCCGTCACGCGCAACCACCTACAAATAGGTATATGAGAGTGACAATGAAGCCAACCAATGGTAAGCAATAAGCGGACATGCGCTTTCTAAGGGAGAAGTAAAAACTAGCCCCCTAGACCACAAAACAAGCACACAAACAGCCAAAAAAATCCGACTAAACATGGACCTTTAAAAACAGCCCTTCTGCACTGCCACATTGCCCTGTTGGTCAGTCCTTCCCTGGTTTAAAAAAAGCATATTTGCTCTTTGCACCCCTCTATGATTTACAAATCTTCAAACGTGTTTCACTGTGTGTACAATTGTCATTTTCTTGTGGTCTTTAGTAAATTACTAAATATCTTTGATATTTAAAGAATTTTTTTCAACATTAAAAAAAAAGATATGTTTCACAGCGAGTTAGATATACTACCTTCCCTCGCTGTTAGAGTTATAACCTTAGTAATTTGTGCTGAAAAAACAGATGGGGTGACTAAAATACCAGTGTAGACGTATGTTTAAATTAGGACACAAAAACATGACAGGTACCTTATAGATAAACACTAGAACATGTTAATTTGCCACCAGCCACTAATCACTTGCCATCAATCATACAAGATAAGTGCTTGACTCATAATTTGACGAGTTCATATAAACAGCAAGCAAGATTATTTAAAAATGGGACAACAATACATCATTCAGATAGGTCCTTTAAAAAATTAATCTGGAAATATTTCTATTTAGTCTTTGAAAATATCGATCATTGTTATCTGTATATCATTCAACCCATGCCCTCATACTACTTGTCATGATTCTTGGAGTATAAGACCAGGACAATTTGACAAGCGCGGAGAATCAGGATGCGCGCACTTAGGACCCGGCTCCTCCGGACCCCGCGCCTGGTCACTGGTGGTTGGACGGCCGGGCGGCCCAATCGGCGTCCGGCCGGCCCACTTCCGGGTCAGGCGATGACGTGTGTCCTGGGTGGTAGGGGGCGGATACCTTTGGCCTATTTAGGGTCAACTCCCTGTGACCGGGGTCTCTGTTCCCGCTACCACTCCAGGATACCTGACTGCACACGCTGGCACTTAGGCCATTCTCGTGTTCCAGGCCGGAAATCTGAAACTAGAGGCAGAAGGATCGGGCGTCATCCACGTGGCCAGGTAAGGAGTCGAGTGCCTAGGAGGGCCTCGTGGGCAGCCGTGAGTCACGGTGGGTGCTGGGACGGGTGTAGGATTGTCACTGCCTTACGGGGTTTACGGCTGTGTGCGGGGCTCCTTCGTGGTGCGGGCTCCTGCCGGGCGGCGTGGGCAGCGCTTGGGGAGGGACCGGGAGCGGGGAAATCTTGGCGGGTTAGCAGCAAAGCAGAGCAGGCCTCACAAGGCTTCACAAGTAGCGCGCGGCATCAGGGTAACAGCTATCCCGAGTTAGTGCGTGAGGGCAAAGTACAGACAGCATGGCGCCCAAGAAGGGAGGACAAAAGAGGAAGGATTCTGACCCGGAGAAAGCACAGATTATGAAGTTACCTCTGGCAAAATTGAGCAAAGAAGCTCCCGAGATCGGAGAGGATAGCGATTCCTCGCAGGAGGATCAGCCGGAGGTAGTGGAGCGGCCGCGCAGGGAGGGGGTGCCACCGAGGGCCGCTTTCCCTCCATTAAAAAAGAAAACCAAAGCACAGCCAAGGAGGAAGGGAGGGGCCAAACAGAAGAAGCGTAGGCCTAGCCCTGCCGGGGGAAAGGAGGACGAGGGATCAGCAGGTCCCGTCCCCACTCCTCCATTAGATGCAGATGCTGTTGTACCTTCCACACCCATTCCGGCAGTGCCACAGGGGGTAGTTCCCTCTTCAGGGGCTGGGGCTCCCGCGCCATCAGATCCAGTGGGGTCAGTACTGTCTGAGATTAGCGAGGCGCTGAAGGCATTGGCCCCGGGGGGCGCGGTACCAAAAATCGTGGACCCACCGGCCCCACTCCCAACGCAGCCGGTGGCCGCAGTGGTGGTCGCGCAGGACCCAATAGAAAGCTTGCTGACATCAGTGACCACATTAGTGAGCCAATTATCTGCTCCGAATAAGGTACTAGAGAGAGTGAGCGCTGGAGCGGCAGCACCTTGGGTTCCACCCCAGGTTACAGAGCAGGGCGCATTACAGGATATTCAGAGACAATTGGCGCTCATAGTTGAATCGCGCAAGGCAACCCCCAGCGTGGCAATTGGAGCGCAGCCCCCGCCGGCAGCACTAGCTGCAGCACCTACAGGAGGTAAGCCAGGTGACACAGCAGCCAGGAGCAGCGAGATAGGGGGTGTGCAAGGGAATGTGTTGTCTCAGTCAGGGATGTTAGCTACGCACGTGACTATGGAGGTGCGGGAAAAAATCTGAAAGGGCGCTTATGTACATATATTCTCCCTTATCAGGCCCAAGAGAAGAGATGAGGATTACAAGGACAGGGATGGGAAAGAGCTCCCCTTCAGGGATCGGAGACCTAGGGTCGAGGAAACAATAACGAACTGGCTGTTCGGTTTTCATGTTTATGTCACAGTATTGTTGGAGAAAAGGCCAGAGTTGGCTATCCCATTGGTGTTTTACACTAACAAGATCGTGAAGGCACACTCCACACACGGGGGCTCAGTTTGGTTGACTTATGATAGGTAGATTTGTTGGGCGAAGGTTGAGAATCCAGCCATTTGTTGGGATCAGGTAGAGGTGAATGCCTGGTTAGAAAGCGTGAGCAGTAGGGAGCACCCCGCTAGGCAGCCTTTTCGGACTTCCCAGGGAGGGCTGGGTGAGAAGAGAGTGACCTGCTGGGCATTCAATAGCAAGGGGTGCACCTGGCCCCCCGGGCAATGCAAGTTTAAGCATGCATGCGCCTTTTGTGGTCACCCCTCCCACCCCGAATTCAAGTGCAACAAGAAAGCCAAAGAGCGTGGAGTGCTGCTCCCAAGGATATCAAGCCCCCCCCAGGCATAATCTGCCTACCCCGGTGGATATTGGAAGACTGATTTATTGGCTGAACTTGTACCCAGACAGGGCAGCAGCCAAGGTGTTGTTTGATGGTTTTTCTGAAGGTTTTCGCATCCCAGCGTTGCATGTCCCCCCTATTAGCCAGTGTAACAACCAATTATCTGCGAGCACCCATTCCTCTGTAGTGGCCACGAAGGTGGACAAAGAACGGGCCTTAGGCCGAGTAGCAGGCCCTTTCCCGGCTCCTCCATGGGAGAATTATGTGTGTTCCCCACTGGGGGTGGTGCCCAAAAAGGAGCCTGGACAGTTCAGAATGATTCACAACCTCTCTGCACCAAAAGGTTTGTCTGTAAATGACTTCATTGATCCGGCGTTGTGCTCAGTGACGTATTCGTCCTTCGATGCCGCTGTCCAGAAAGTGAGGGACCTAGGTAGGGGGGCATTGTTAGCTAAGACGGACATCGAGTCAGCATTTCGCCTGTTGCCCGTTCACCCCGATGATTACCATTTGCTAGGCTTCCAGGTGCACCAGCAATTTTATTATGACAAATGTATGCCGATGGGGTGCGCGGTCTCCTGCAAGTACTTTGAGACTTTTAGTTCCATGTTGCAGTGGGTGTTTTCTCTCAGGTCTGGGTGTACAGATGTGATACATTACTTGGATGATTTCATGGTGATGGGACCGGCGGCATCGGATGCGTGCGCCCAGGCCCTTGGTGAACTGGTAGCTATGTTTCAGGAATTTGGAGTGCCGCTGGCACCGAACAAGACAGTGGGCCCTGACACATGCATGTCCTTTCTAGGCATCGAAATTGATACGGTAGCAGGGGAGTGTAGGTTGCCGATGGATAAAGTGAGAGCCTTTTCCCTAGCCATTGAAGCTGCCCTGGCAGGTCCTAAGGTGACCTTGCACCAGTTACAGGTGTTGGTGGGACAGTTGAATTTTGCTCTGCGAATCATTCCCATGGGGTGCCCTTTCTCGAGGTCCATAGCTAGAGTGATGGTGGGTCTTACCCAGAAGCACCACCGGGTGCGATTAAAAGCAGGAGTTAAGGAGGACCTCAAGGTGTGGCGCAATTTCCTTAGGGACTTCAACGGGTGGGTAGTATGGCCCGCACCGCTGGTGTCCAGCGTTGAGCTTGGCCTGTACACTGACTCGGCTGGCAGCATTGGTTTCGGCGCGATTCTGGGTTCCGCCTGGTGCGGGCGGTTTGGCCAGCGGCGTGGCACAAAGCAGGCTTGACAAAGAACTTAGCCTTTCTAGAACTCTTCCCCATTTGGGTGGCGGTCACGATCTGGGCTGAGCGCTTCAGAGACAGGGCGGTGACTTTCTGGTCAGATAACATGGCAGTGGTCCAGGTTATCAATCGGCAAGGGGCCACTTGCCCGCATGTGTTAAGGTTGTTGAAGCTGTTAGTGCTGGCATGCTTGAGATTGAATTTGACTTTTAAGGCTGCGCATATACCAGGTGTCGATAACCATCCTGCTAATGCTTTGTCTCATTCCAAGTTGCAGGACTTCCGGAGGTTCCATCCGCAGGCGAGAGAGCGCATGACTACGTTCCCTACATCACTGTGGACAATTGGAGCTCCGCTTTAGCGGGGCTGGTAGGTGCCGCCCTGAGTGATCGCACCAAACGTGCCTATCAGCTGCATTTTAACGCTTACAGATCATTTGTGGGCCAGGCAGGGACGGCGAGGATATTTTCTCCTGAGACGATCTACGCCTTTTTACAGGCATTAAGGGATCAGGGCAGAGCGGTGGCTTATGCTAAGGCCACTCTTTCAGCGATAGGCTTATTTGCAAAACTGGCGGGGGAGCGGGACCCTGGGGCCTCTTTCTTAATAAGGAAAGCATTAGCAGGGTGGGCCAAACTCGAGGGGCCGAGGCGGGACTGTCGTAGGCTTTTGGATCTCCCGACCTTGATTGAGGTCCTTGGGGTGTTACTGTCTATCTGCGACTCACTGTTTGAGGGAGTCATGCTTGGGGCGGCTTTCTGCCTGGCCTTTTATGGGGCGTTCCGTCTGCGTGAGATAGTTGTGGCCCCCAGATCAGACCATGGGGGGGGGGCCTGCAGTTCCGGGACACGATCCTTTCCCCAGGGGGTCTAGTGGTGCTTTTGAGACGTTCCAAGACAGATCATGCGGGAAAGGGGGCCACCATTCATTTGCAGCCAGCACCTGGAGTATCGGCCTGCCCCGTATCCCGTATGCGGGCGTACCTGGCCCTGCGCCCGGCTGGGGGGGGGGGGGCGGCGCTGTTCATTCATGAGAATGGGGATTGCCTGTCTCAATATCAGTTCAAGGCAGTGTTTGGGTTGGCTCTGGGGAGACTGGGGTTAGGAGCAGCAGGTTACTCCTCGCATTCCTTTAGAATTGGCGCTGCCACGCTGGCGGCCAGAGCTGGAGTATAAGACCAGGACAATTAAAGCGGGGACCGAATGGCTGAATGAAAGACAGAAAGTGTGATTTTGAGGAGGGTACAGAAGAAGAGGAGAAAGAGAGAAGAGGCAGCGAGGAGAGACACCCACAGAGTAAGATTAATTAAAAGACATAACGAGAGGACAAAAGGAGGGAAAATGATGAGGTCGGAAAGTGAGCTAGACAAAAGATAAAACAAAAGATAAATATGGTAGATGGATCGAAAATAAGGCATAAAGAGAGAAAGTAAACAGAAGCAGTAGATGACTTAGCCATCAAACGCTGGCAAGAAGAGATGGCGAGCAAATAGAAGAGAAGGCGAGCAAAGACAAGCGAGGCAGCAAGAGAGATAAGAAATAGAGAGAAAAGAATGAAACATGGAGAAGAAAAAGATAGGAGAAAGGAAATAGGTGCCGGAAGATGAGAGGTGCGAAAAGACCAAAATAATGAGAATAAGGTTGATATGTCACTTATTTCAAAATCACAGGAATCGTCCCAATGGTAGGTTGGAGGTTGCATCCAGCTGTCAAGTAAATGTATGGGATGATCAGAAAGGAAGTCCATTTGGGCCACAGGGAGGGGCATCTGTCCTTTGGAAGCTTCAACTTGGTCTTTTGCCCTCTCCCTCTTTTTCATTGCCCCCCACCCGGCCTTTGTTTTGACAGTTTGCAGAATGAGATTATAAATTAAGCCAAGGGTTACTCAGGCCCTGTGGGTCACCACCCACTGCACCTCCAGTTTAAAGTACAGGATCAACAGTGGTGTAGGTAATCCAACTGGTGTAAATGCTTCGAGCAGGTAGATCACAGCCTCAGGAAAGATACCCAGTCATTAAAGTAAAGAAGAAACTCCTCCTCCATGACTAAGAGCTAGGAGGACGAAGAGGCAGATTTCATTACAGAAACAAGCTTCTCCAAGTCTAAAATGTCACCTTTGTGCCATCTCCTTCGTCACGAAACTTGAAGCATACATCAAACTTATTAGTTGATATCCGATTTACTGTTAGCGCCTTTCCTTTCTTGTGCTATGTTTACTCATTTTAGGAAATGCTCATTTGAATGCAATGTTTTTCAAAAACAGATCAAGAAAACGCATGGACTTTCAACAATATGTGAAGAGGAGTTCTTCAGAACCCTTGCTGCCTGGTTTCTGCCTGAACCTGGTTAACAAGTTAGTTATTAAGTTTTTCTAGACCAACAGCTTGACCACGGGAAGCCTTACTAAAAAAGGTAAGTCTATTTTTACGCGGGATTCATCCTTAAGTTAAACACAACTTGCTCTAGAATTTTTGGGTAAATGACACTCATAAAATGTAAAAGGCTTTATGAATTGAGTCCTACAGGTTCACCCATCTGATTTCACAGAAGACATTGCAAAATGTCTAAGGGTCTTATTCACCTAGGTGATGTAGGGACTTGCTCTTGTAGTGCTCCAGCCTAACTAGGACTGGCTACTGCTGGTTTGATCCTGGCGTTCAAGAACAAGCCTGGAGTACTGAAAGAGTAAGTAAAACCTACACTTAGCAAAGCCTTTGGAATTGGTTGACACATTTGAATCTCTAGGCCATTTCCTCGTACATTTCGAGGCAATGCAACAAGAAAGGGTAGACAAGGACTTTGCCTGGGAATTTGTACTTTAAAATACGGATATCTTTAGCCTAGACCCACAAGTCATGGAGTAGAGAAGAAATACAAAATAACAACAATTTTAAGAAAATTAATTACCTGTGCCTGTTTGCTTTTCCCAGCCCCAGCATCGCAGATGGGGCTAGTGGAAGCTTCACTGCGCATGAGGGTTTGGTTGGCCTGAAATAGCCGGCCAACCCTCAAGCACAGTGAAGGGACAAGGAAGTGCAGTACCACACCCCCACCCCAGTGTCATCCCCCTGGACCAGCCCCCCAAGACTCCTCAGAGTCCTGGGGGCGGTTCCACAGGGATTAAAATAAAACAATAATAAAATGTGTTTAATCCCCGTTTTATTATTTATTTATTTATTTATTTTATTTTTAGAGTTTTCTATAGCGCGAACTTGAACCGATTAGGTTATCAGAGCGCTTTACATAGCACCAGTTCCGTTACATGTTATCACAGCAGTTTACATAGAATCAGTTATGTTACACATTTCAGGAACTTGAACCGATTAGGTTATCAAGGCGCTTTACATAGCACCCGTTCCGTTACATGTTATCAAAGCACTTTGCATAGAATCAGTTACGTTACACATTTCAGCACGTTTCTTTTTGTTCTAGTGAGTAGGGTATCTCTTCACACGGGGGAAGGTATACACCTGGCTATATTCCAACAGTCACACAGGCGACTAGTCGTTACAGCTATAAATCTAAACACAGGGAGGGGATACACATGGATACAATCTCAGAATCACTTAGAGGTCTAAAGCGAATACCATTAATTAGAGTTATTCATAAGAGTGGATGCAGTCACAGCGCACGGTCAACTGCATGTACTAGTGATTAGAGTTATCTCTATATACATAGGGAGGGGATAAGACTGGTTTTAAAGTCACATCACCAAGGGGGGGACAGAGAAGGGCAGGAAAGTGAGACCAACCAGCGAGGGAAGAACTAATAACCTGAACAAGAGCACATGAGGCAAGAAGCCACAGACGACTGTAGGGATTTGTAGAATACACAGTGCCCAACATCTCCTGCACTACGAGGACTATTGGAGTTGCATTCCTTTACACTAGAGCCCAGAAGAATTAGAAGGCTTCCCCTTTCCTCATGAGGTAGCTCATGCATGCTGCTCAGGTTCTCTCTGTTGTCTCAAAACTGGCTGGTGAGCGTTTCTTTTTTTAACTGCTTGAAATGATCTAATAGGAAGATCAGTTTAAAACAGAGAACTGGTGCCTGAAGAAACAGGGTAACCAGACAGATGAGCAGAGCTTCTTCAATTTACAAGACTGACTAGGGATTTAGAAGGGTTAGAAACTAAACCCAGATGCAGTGTCAAAAGACATTTGAACACTTAAATGTATAGTGCTATAAATTACATGAGTACACATCATGAAAGAGTGCTCAGAATAAGCCCTTACAGCATACATTTTCTGAAAGGTCCAGTGACACAAATCTAAAGTGACTCGTCTCATTATTTGTAAATACAAGGTTAGTGCAAGCATATGGAAAGAACAACCCAGAAGTGAAAATAGTAAAAAAAAAAGATTGAATAGTTTTCCACCCAACAACGTATGTGACTATGGTGATAAAACTTGAGTTAGGTTCTATTGTAAACATATGATCATAAAGGTGGAAACTCACGCATTCAGCCTCCATTTGAGGGAAGCTGAAGACCAACCGACTAAAGTGCTTGACATTTGTGGCTGAAAGAAGCCCATAAAAATAAATGTGCCTCAGTTCCCAAAAACATATTCGTGTGTATCTGGGGTACCTTTGCTATAGACCACAAATCTAAAATTTAAACTGTTAGGATGTGGACACCCAAAGCCATTAACATGGCCAACTTTCATGAGTGCAAGAGGAGACCTCAAGTCCAACCATGGCGAAAAGACAACGTGCAAGGCACTAGTTCAGACTGCAGGCTGAAATATATTGGAAAGACGATTTGGATTGTGTCGATTAAAAGGCTGTCAGAAACATGTCATGCATCAACTGTGCCAGGCAGCATGCAAAAATGTTGCCACCGCAATAACAATCCCTTCCCTCTTATTAGTGCGTAAAATACGCAGTACAATCGCATATTGACTGAATCCAAGGAGCTTGCACACAGGTTTATGCCATTTTTTACGTGGTCAAACATAGGCAGGGCAGAAAAAGGCAAAATGATGTAGAGTTTCATCAACTAAGGGCAGGAGGAGGTGCACCTAGTGGAGCTAGAATGTTTCTCATCCCATTTAGCACAAAAACCATTCACAGGCAGGAGCCCGTACCTCCATTTTAAGTGAAGTTGCAAAGCGATGCATCCAGGGACGGCGTCAAAGAGTGATTCGTGTGCAGGAGTAATTCTGAAGTCTAATAACAAATCTGTCAGACTCCCCGCCTTTACACGCTTCAGTTCTCGCAACCACAAATGCTCCTTTAACCCCTCCCATGCTCATGACGGAACAGTTCTGTCACGAGCCTCGGGTGGGCTGTGCTGGTGACGGAACGGTTCCGTCACGGCCCGCTTGCTGCGCCTGCGCGGTGCGAATCCCACGCCTGCGCTGAGCGTTCTATTAGGCGGGCGGGGCCGTGACGGAACCGTTCCGTCACAAGCACAGCTCACCCGCGGGCTGTGACGGAGCGGGTCTGTCACGAGCACGGGAGCGCCGCGCGGCCCCGCCTCCCCCTTAGCGCTGCGGTGGAATAGCCGCCGCAGCGAAGGGGTTAAACGTTCTTTAACCAGGGAGAGAAGGACTAACTTTGCTGCATTCTGGGTATCCTAGAGAAAGATGACAAGCCGACCTCATAAAGCATGGGCTTAATATATGCAAACCAAGGGATTCTCTCGCCGGCTGGAGAACTGAGGAGCCCCTTTAACATTGTCCTAAATGATTCCAGCTCATCTCTTGTCCAGAGACTATGCCAATACATGACGGGTTGGAGTTTCACACTAAGGTTGATCGAATGCACACCAATGTTCATGAGTGGGGGCGACTCCTAAAAAATCGTTTATTTTGCGGGTAGTGGCAAGACGGGTGGCACTTCTCCGCCCTAATGGATGAGCCGCCACTGTTGTAAATTATTTGCCATTTATCACACAATTCATCAACCAACTTTAGACTCACATATTAATGTTACCTTTGTCATACTTGGAAAGAAATATCATATAACATTTTTTCAATGATCCATATGAACACTAGTTGAAGTACTAGCCAATAATGTAACAAATGTATAATTCAGCACACCCATAAGCTTATAACATACTGATATAAAACTAAATCACACATATATGTCCACTCGCATCAACTGCATTATCATTACATATAGACTAGATTGACTACTTCATAGTCTAACACTACTCTCATATTACCGAACCACCAAGGTCATTAGATTTCGAATATTATAGCGTCTGCATCCATGAACGAAAATTCACCAAAATACCTGGGGTAGCGGAAGTGACATCACACATCATGTGACCATTACTTTCACTCACACGCACATGTTTACACACACATTCACACCTACACTCGATCTTTCATATAAACAACCTCTCATCCACGGACACAACATATATTTTAAAGGATTGTTTTACTTACTTCAGCTGCTAGTGACAGTCATATTGAACTCCATTGTTTACTACACTGATAGTAAATAATATATTATTCACTATTAGTGTATTACAGCATTGACAAAAAACAAAGGCAATGGAGCCCCAACCAACGTCCAAAAGGACGAGATGCCCCGGTGTTCCTGGTACTGACTTTGCTCCCTCGGAGGCCAGGGGTCGCAAAGACAGTGCCAGGGGCAGCTATGGCAAAGCAGGGGTCACAGCCGCAAATTCTGGCGACCCCTAAATGACGCCCAGTCTACCGTCCATACTTGGTAAAGTTGTGTTTGCTCGACTAAACCCCTCTGTTTGTTCTTCAATAATGTTCCTCCTGGAAATGCACAAAAATCTTCAACAAGTCAGTGGTGAGTAATTTATTTGACTAGCAACACTTTGATGAGCTGGGCGAACTGAGGTACATTGCGGTTCCCCTCCGCCGAGAACGCTGACCCCAATTTACCTGCCCCAAGCGGAATGTTTTGATTGGCAGCATTAGCAGAGAGGCCAAGGACTGCATGGGATCAAAGTGGTCTTCACTTCCGTCCTGCTGCTATAGCCTCTGCTTGATCCCTCGATATGCCCGGCTGCGTGCAGCATCACATGTTAGGTATGTGATGATTAGCAAAGGATAGCGGGGGATTCGACTCCACTGTTGTCCCCTAATACTTCCTTGGAGCCGTAAAATACACATGGAGAATTGTAGTATTGGGCAAGTGGAACAGTGCACATGCTGGACTTGGGTCTTAAAAGGCCAGTCAAGAAGCGGCTGAGAAAACAGCAGAGGCTCATGGGTCCATCTTTCCACTGAGTGACAAAATGGGAAGCAGCAGAGGGTATTTTTCTATGAAATAGTGGGCATATCTACAGACTGCGAGGATGCCCTATAGATTTGAACTAACCTTTCGCTACAGCTACATTTAATTCCATTTTTCAAAGCTTTGTGTAAACACCCCCAAGCGACTTAGACCTAAGCTGTTGGGTAATTACCCACTGATGTGTTTTCATGACAGCTGATTTATAACTTCTCGCCTTAAGGAAGGAATATTACTCTTTCTCATAACGGCAGTATGAATCATTTTTGACATTCTTGGTTTTTTTGGTGGGGGGAATATTTTACCTTCAAGAAACTGAGACATTCTAAAAGAGTTGTTTTTGCTTTGGGCCATAAGAACGAAGAAATCAAGTTGTTTTTCCACAAATCTGCAGACCAGGATGTGGACAGTAAACCCCCTTTGTAGCAAAGTATCTTTAACTAAAATAACAGCTTTTCTTTCAATCAGAAACCGACTTAAACATGGTATAGTGATTGAGGTACTCCAAAGTGTCTTCTCTCGATATATTTCATTTTCTGTTGCCTCCTCCTTTCCACTGCCACTCTATTGCTTATGTAGACATGCTGGCACTCAGGAAAGCGAGGGGAAACTAGTTGCCAAACGGGTATTTCAGGGGCATGGAACTCCCTTGGTAGCCACACTTCTGGGTTGAGCTGGGAAGCTCTACAAGCAACGAGAGGGGTTCTACCATGTTGAGAGTGGGCAGAATGGTGAATTCTGGGACAGCCAGATGCCACACGTCGCAGGAAGTGGTCGTCGGGAGGGAGGGGACCTAGGAGCCCAGTGGCTACTGACCACATCCACTCCGAGGCCACTTTCTGGGCATAAAAAGGGCACCCCTAGCACCCAGAACTGAGATCTCAACGAACTGGAGAAGAGGACCGAAAGAGGACTGCCCTGCTGAACCAAGGACCCAGCACAGAGAGGCTGTACTGACATGGACTCCGTCTGTTGAACTTGGTGGTTGGCAAAGGAGAAGTGACTGCGCCTGTTATGCCCCGAATGTGGAAAACTTGTTTCCCGAGAATACCCAAAGCAAGAGACTCATAGGGTCAGTTGGCTCACCTGTTCACAGCACAGGGCTACAACAGTTAAAGAAGCTTGATGGGGTGAGTTGATAGCCTAAACCTTCTGACCATCACTCCTCGCCGCTGTGCTGTACCAGAGACCAGGACACGATGCACAAAGATGCCCCTGAGTCCGTTGAACCCGGAAGAGTGTCAACGGAGGGCAGCTTGGTCGCCCAGGAGGCAAGTTAGCGTCCAAGAAGGATTTCGCCATGACTGCCAAACAAGGTGACTGGAACGCCAAGACCACTTCCATAGGAGTCTACAGCAAGGAGATAAAAGGGCGAAGAACACTGCTTCTTTCTCCGAGGTAACTGTTTCTGAGGACCTTGCTGGTGCCCCAGACTAGCTCCCTGCCCGAGTTAGGCACCTAAAGTAACCGCACTGATACTACCCGTTTATTTCATGAAAAAGTTTCTAAGTGTCAAATTTGTTGACTTTGCCAGGCCTTGTTTCTGGTTAAGTAAAAAGAGAATATTTACCACGTTGTATTTGCTTTATGTGCCAAACCCTCATGTGGATCTTCTTTTTAGTTTGGTGTCTAAAAATACATCAAAATACAGTCTATTTTTATAAATTGGTGTTGGATTTCGTGAGTGTCTCATGTATTTCTTCTTCAATTGTTTTGGTGCTGTTAAATGATTTACACTTGTTTCTTTGTGTATGCCAGACTGCTCAGAGCCACAGCTACTCAGGGCTGAGCTAAGGGTTTGACAAACGAAACCTACTTGTCCTAAAGGGGTTGGTAAGTGTATTACAGGGTGAGGTCACACAACACCATATATCACATCCCATTTCCTCACAATACCGATCCATAATTTTGTTATTATGGCCCCCAAAATAATATGCCATAGTTTGCAGCTACTAAGAAGGGGCAGAGTAGTAATGGAGGAGCAATATGTAACATGACCTCTCTTCCTGCATTAAAAGTTAAAAAAAAACCTGACCTCCTGCCGTACATTCTCAAAACTCTGTGTGCCTCCTTCACCGAAGCAGTGCTCTCTGCTCTCCATCAGAGCAGCGAGCCAGCGTCACACTGAATGCGGTCTTCAGACCTGTCAGCTGCAGGCTGAATTCCTTTATGATATAACATAAAGCAGACGGCCGACGGCAACGCTACCTCCCCAGTGCTGCCGTCGGCCATTGGCCGACGGCATTCCACCCGCGATCGGAAACGCCCGCACCGCGGCGGAATTACCGCTGCGGTTAACGGGTTAAGAACAACTTTTGTTTACCACTGCAGATATTTATTTATTTATTTATTTGGTTGGAAGTTTTATATAGCACTGGCTAGAACCAAGGGCATCAGAGCACTTTACAAGACCTAAAATTGATCGAAGGACTTCACATACTATAACCGGACGGAACAAAGCAACATAGTATATGAATCTCAATGAGAAACAGATAATCCAAAATTTTCCTTTGGAGTCATTACTGATAGATTAGATTCTGAATTGGGTCAGGCAACTGTGCCAAACTGCACTCAATATTTTGTTTCCTAAATATTTATGGTTTACATTGTAGAGGACTGTGTGGGTGATGCAGGCTATCTTGAAGATGCATCTTCCTTTAATTGGGAGCCAGTTCAGACTCTGAAAACAGGTGGCATGTCCAATTTCTTGGTGCTGTGAGTAGTTTAGCGGCTGTATTTAGAGTTTTCCTAAGAGGTGCAAGGTGGCTCTTTGGGGTTCCGGTGATTATGGAATTGCCGTGATCGAGTTTTGAGAGGACGTGGTTGCATTATTGTCTTTATGTCTTCAGGCGAGATGAATGGTTTAATTTTCTTTAGCAGTTTTAGGGCGTAGAATGCTCCTTTGGCTGAACTGATAATGTGTTATTTCAGTGACAGGTTCTTGTCTAGGGTGATTCCCAGGGACTTCACGAAGTTGGAGAGTGTGAGTGAACAATTAAGAGTGTCCATGCGAGTGAACAATTAAGAGTGTCCATGCTCTTGAGCCATTGTTGGATTGGCGATGGCCTGTCATCTGGGGAAAATATTAATTTGTACGTTTTATTTGGATTCAGTTTAAGTTGATTGGTACTTAGCCAGGTGTGCATCTTGTTTAGTGTGTTATTCAGATGGCAGATGTCAAGAAGGTATGATATTTTATAGTTCTTTTATGTGTCATCAGCACATAGGTGATATTTCACACCTGCTTGTTTCAAGACAATTGTGAGGGGTTCCATGAAGAGGTTGAATAGGGCTGGGGTGAGGATGGAGCCTTGTGGAACTCCTTGTAGAACTGATTAAGGCTGTGAGAGGCAATTGCTGTTTTTTGAAATTTGTTGCAAGCAATGCTGTAGGTAGGACGTAATTCATTTCAGGGCTATGCCATTGATACCAGAGCGATTTTTCAGGGTCTCAAGTAAAGCTTGGTGGTTGACTGTGTCCAATGCCACTAATAGGTCGAGTCGCATTAGCAGGCAAGAGTTGCCTTCATCTAAGGATCTGAGAATGTCATCTGATATATTGAGCATAGCAGCTTCGTGCTACATCCTTTTCTAAATCCTGATTGGAAGGTGCCATGCAGGTTAAACTTCTAGATATGTTGGTAGAGTTTGATCAAGATTTAGTTTTCAATTGCATTTGCTAGGAAAGGAAATGTAGTGACGGGTCTGAAATTGTTGAGGTACTTAGAATCTGCTCCAGGTCCATAAAGGTGAGAATATGTGAATTAGGTTCTGTGCTAGGGAGGATGGGAGGGGATCTGAGGTGTGGAATGTTGGTTTCAAGTTTGCAATTATCTAGTGGACCTCACCTTCTGTCAACGATTTAAACTCTGACCAATTGCTATTGTTGTTTGGTAAGTGAGACTCCTCCTGGGTTTTGGTTATTTGTGTGTTCCTCAGGTCCTAGGTATGGCCTGTCGAAGGAGTTACCTTGGAGATGGATACGTCGTCAGAGCAGGGGAGCTGAGTTGCCAAACTTGCGATGTGAATAAAAGATTGTTATTTTTTCCTTATTTTCAGAGAGAAGAAGTTCGCTGCTGCCTCACATCGTACATTAGTGGCTATAATTTCAGTTGGGAGGTGATGATAGTTTGTTGCTCAATAAAGATCACTCGGTCTGTTTTTTACACAGTCAAGTTGGTTGCGAAAGAAAGCAACCTTTTCTCTAAAGATGTGTTTCTTGTAGGAGAAGCGTACCGATCTAAGAAGAGCAATGTGTTGGTGTAGGGTTCTGTCTCCATAATATTTTGATCGTTTTAAGTTGTCTTCTCTCTGTGTTAAGTTTAAGATCGAACCAGGATCTTGACTGTATCTTTCTGAAGCTTGAGCGGTGCAACTTGCTCAAGTAGGTTTGTCATCATTGAGTTATAGTGGTCGGTGAGGTCATCCACCGTGTGTAGATGTGGGTGAGAGAGAAGTTGGGCGTAGATTTTCGATTCCAGAGTAAATAAGAGAATTTGTTGGATGTTCCTTGCCCAGTGTGTGTGTTTATTGGGTGTGTTTAGGGAGAGTGTGCGGTTGGCCTTTAGTCTGTATGAGATGGTGATCCGAGCAGTCAATGGGTGTGATGGATTGAAGAGTGGCGCGGTAACTTCTGGTAATTATCGCAGCTAGGGTAGTGCCTCTGTTGTGAGTCTGCTCTTTGCAAAGTTGTTTGAAGGAGTTGATTTTGAGTAAGTTAATTAAGTTACAAATCATGTTGTCATCTCTATCATTCCGGTGAATATTGAAGTCTCCTAGTAACCCGGTTTCTGTCAGGGATACCTGTGTTTTGTCGTCAAATAGTTCTTCGATGTAGGTTGAGTGATTACCAGGGAGTGATAGATTGTATGAAGTTTGATAGGGGATGTACCTTTAGTTATAAGTTCAACTCCTAGGTATTCAGATGTTGAGTAGTTCATGGTCTTGAAGGTGTTGAGGCGTATTACATTTCTGTAAATTATTTCTATTCCGCCTCTTGTATGTCCTGGTCGGTCACGTTGAATAATTGAATAGCCAGGTGGTTGAGTATGGGGTTGGAGTGTTCAAAGAGCCAAGTTTAAGTTTGGAATGTATTGTCCACTCTATCTATTAGTATAGTTTCAGCTATTTCAATTGCCTGCTTAACAGCTGATCTGCAGTTAAGGAATATGTCACGATAGTGAATAATCAGATTTAGAATCGCGTATTTATACTAGTGGTGCTTAGTAAAAACACAGAAAATTTTAGATTGGTAACAGTGAACAATGGAATGTTTTTCACGGACATATTCTGAATGACATTAAATAGACGAGAGTGAAGATCAAGTGGTCTATGTAGTCACTCAGAACCCCACGTGAAAATCATCCTTGTTATTCACTTTTTACATACATTTAGATGTATGTTATGTATGGCTATCAAGCTCATTTGCCTCTGTTTTCAACATCTATCCAGGGACATAGAAGTAATGAGGGAGCCATACAGAATGTTCTCCCTTGCCAAAGACAAAAAAAACTGTTTCTGCTTCCCAATCCTACCAGCCTCTGTGTCTTCTCTCAGCTTACTACTCCTTCCGCTGCCGTGCTTGCAGGCTCTCTGAGTGCAGTGCATGGTATTACTGCATAATTTTTTTTTTCAGTATTTCTTTTTTTTTTATAAGGTATTTTTTCCTTTTTTTTACACATATACACATATACAGAAAACATACAGATTTCACAGGTTATCTTTTTGATACAAGGCCCCCAGCCTCCGTTAGGTGGCTGCTTGAGGGTCAGTACATAGTTATACATTACATTACATTTGCTACCTTGCTCATATCTGTTGTAACACATAACACTAAACAATTGAAGTGAGGTGGTCATCATAGGATTAGGTGATGTGTCAGTACCATGGAACTTATACTGAGGACATATATGATTGGAAGAAGTGATCTCTAGAGTTGGACACTACATCCATTTACGTCTTACCAACGGGTCTTACAGTGGCAACAAAGACTAATTCTGTACTTCCCTCACCTCTTCCTCTGGGTGACTACTCGGTCATGATTTTTCATTTTGCATAACACCTATATTAATTTGCATCACATATTTAAATACATATAGTGTGATTTACATGTTAAGGTTGACCACAGTTAATGATGTTCACATTAAGTTAGCCATAGTTAATGTAGTCCTCAGTTCGATTAATACACTCTAACATGGGAGTGTACTTTTGGCTGCCTGCTCTTTCTCAAGATCTAGGAGCCAAGTTGCATTAGTTACTGTGAGAATTGTTTATATGAATGTGTTCCATAGAGAGGGAATAGTACATTTCTATAACTGTGCCTTGGACATGCTGACCACAATATTTTATTGTGCAGCTGAAAGCTTCATTTGTCCAATTAGTAGGAATGTCAATGAATGTTGCTTGTTGTAAAATATTAGATTCTGATTGGTTCTTCTTTCGGGAACCTTAGGAAGTTCTTCTTTGAAAGAATTGTATGTTTCAATTGTGCTTTACTGAGCTCATTAGATTCAGATGCCCTTTTCGACTCTCTCAAGGCTAGACGTCTATGCTCCTGCTTAACCCCTTCACTGCGGCGGCTATCTTGCCGCAGTGCTAAGGGGGCGGGGCGGAAGAGCGGCGGGCGCATGCTGTTGACGGAACCGCTCCGTCACCAGCGTCGGTTGCGCTGTGCTTATGACGGAGCGGTTCCGTCATGGCCCCGCCCGCTCAATAGAACGCTCAGTGCAGGCGCGGAATTCGTGCCGCGCATGAGCGGCGGGCGGGCCATGACGGAACCGCGCCGTCATCAGCACAGCGCCACCGCAGCTGATGACGGAGCGGTTCCGTCATCAGCGCTCAAGGGGTTAAAGAGAGGCTCCTGCTGAAATCCACTCTCCCTTCCCTGAATGAATCTTTACTTGATTCTGCCTGTTAAAGGCTTTACTTGCTCACACCTCCGTCTGGACTCCTCTTATGAATTTCCCCTATTTTCTTAGCTTAGTATATAAGGGAATCTTCCCTTCCTGGGAAATTAAATCTGATTGATTTTGCTCTATGGCAACTCTTACCATTTTGCTTTGTATGTTCATGTTTTAAATTCATTTGAATTAAATATAAAGACAGATATGAAGAAACCTTTTTTCTATGCTAACCTTTGATGATGATGTGAGTTTGTAACTTTTGTAATCTGCTAATAAAACCTTAATGGTTTGCAAATCTGCTACTCCCCATCATCATAGTTGGCCTTAATGTGCTTCGCTGACATTGATTGGTTCATTGCTGATTTGTTGATGCTAAACCCCAGCCACGGACTAATGGTTCATCCGCTTGAGTGCAGCTCGTACTCGAGTTTACACCAACAATCTGCACGGTGCAAGTCTCACCCCCACTGCAACATTCTGCATCCAAATATTTGAGTCTCCAAAATAGCCCCAAGGCCCCTCGCCTGTTTGATGTCTCTGATCCATTTTCACCATTTCGCACAGCTGGCACGATGGTTAGATCAATCATGAAACCTACTTAGCCTTTTCCATGCTCATGATGATCTCAGCTTGTCATGAGCCACGGTGCTCGGATGCTCATGACGAGCTGAGCTCGTCATGAGCCCTGGAACGCTCACACGTGGGGATAATTCCCCTGCTGTGCTGAGCGTTCCATGGGAACGGGTGTGGCTGTCACGAGCTCAGCTCGTCATGAGCACACGAGCACAGTGCTTCTTGACGAGCTGGGCTCGTCATGAGCATGGGGACGCTGTGCGCGCCCCCGCCCCCACAGCACAGCGGGAGAATTACCCCCGCTGTGAAGGAGTTAAAACCCACTCCTCCAGTGCTAATTCCTCAGGGGTATTAATGGAGTTAGAGACCCCGGAGGGCAGCACAAAAAGGCATGCCTCCCCTAGCTCAAGAAACAAATCCACCTTGAATCTTTCTTTCAAAGTGAATAACTACCCCCCAAAAGAAGTCATAGGGAGGGTAAGGAACGACCTGCTGACTGACCACCACTCATAGTTTGATGGTTGTCACAAACCTACAAGTTTAAATGCTCCATTACTGCCTAGTTTTCTTATTACCAATGTCTCTGTTTTATCATCCTGGATGAATGAAAAAACAGATCTGGAGAACCTCAACTAATATTCATTTAATGAGTGACGCATGGAATTGTTTTTTAGATAAATGGTTTTACTACGCGAGTGAAGAGCTCATAGACCTAAGATGTTGCTGTTATATTGTTATTTACAACACGTTTTTCAAGTCCTGAAGTGCTTTGTCGATAGATAAGTAACCGCTCAGTATGTATCATCCAAATAACGCTAAGTCACACGCATAACTCCACTTTCTTCAACTGCATGTTGTTCAATCTATTTCATACATTTATTATATTGTGTATACTATCTTCTCCTGAATTCATACATATGTGTTTCTGTTCTTTTATAAAAAGCACCAGCACCCAGCTAGAATCTAGATTATGCAATTCAAAAACAAAATAAAACGAAAATAAATTAGTTTATTTTGCAACATATATATTAGATGCATTTCAATGTTTTCATTTTAGGAAAGTTACAGGGTGTATTTTTTCTAATAGGGGGTTATGGGGCAGCCGACCTTGGGAGTTGTGCCCCCTGGGCGATGTGGACAGGTGGTGCAGTCCAGAGGACTGCAGGACAGGCAATGGAGCAGACCAAGCAGGGGTGGGGCTGGGGGACATTTTGGAGATTGGTTTCGGGTCCACAGCCACCATTTTGTAGAAAGCAACAAGTTGGCTGGGTGTATAGATAGGTCACTAAAAGGGGCACCAACAGGGGATAGCATGGGTAGATAGAAAGGAGGGTGGAAAACAAGGGGCTACCAGAGGGAAGGGGAGCATGTAGGAGAGGAATATGAGAGGCCTTACCCCGCCTGCAGAAAGCAGGGAGAGGACTTGTTGAGGAGGTTAGGACAAGTTTGAGGCACGGTGCCACCGGCCGAGATGAGCGTCAGTGAAGGTGGTAGCGGCGATTTTAGCATGTTAGCCACCTCGCACCAAGATATGTCGGAAGGAGTGTAAGAGTACGCTGTTCACGAGCCCACTGCAATGACCAACGTACCTGAAATAGAGTGGCAAGCATTGCGCTCATGTTTTGGATGATCCTGCTTGTAGGGAGCATCGTCACCGCCTTCTGTGAGAGCCACCATGCTGCAGAACGATTGTGTCTGCACTGCACTCAGAAAAAGACATTTGAAAAGAAACCACCTGAAACCAGTTCCTGGACTTCAGTCGCTGGCTCAACATCTCACGTCTGTAACCATCCCACCTTGATCCATTTCTAAGGTCTTCTTGACCGAGGAAGTGAGTGCTCTACAACGTACTCGAAGACCTACTGTGATAAAGAGATGGGGTCTCTACGACAGCCAGTCTCCAGGAAGTATCATCTGAAGTCTGTGCAACTTGCTGAAGAGCTGTGGTCTGCTCAGCACTAGAAGCCTGACCGCTTTCTCAAAGGTCAAAGGATTGTGCCTGGCCCTGCAGGAGGAGAGACGGTCTTAGAGAGAACAGACGCCGCCATCTTGCCAAGGCGTGGGGGCTCCACAAGAGCAGACTTGCTAGCCTGATTGGCACGGACACGAGCTACGAGGGATGATCTGGCCTCACTGCCTGGTTTATTCAGCAAACTAGGTGAAGCATCATCAACCCTAAGCAACACACGCCATGCAGCATTACAGCAAAGTGACCAGAGGGACTTCCGCTGATGCCTTTGATGTACTGCATGCCTGGTGAGGCCCACCAATAGCGCAGTAGCGGAAGACAACCACTACCACTAGCCAGAAGCTATGAATGTTGCAGGGGGGTGACCGCAGTACTGTTCTGGATCTCGTGTCAGGATCCAAGAGGCAGGGCCACTTCCCGAGATCCTTTGTTCACTGGCTGAGGTGCTGGCTTGGATCATTCGAATGGTGCACCAAAAACCACTTTCCTGTACCACATCCAAGCAAACCGGTAACATAAGGCCTGAATCTATTGCCATCAAGAAGTCTCTTTGATAAATAGTCGAAACAAGCTGACCTATGGGCAACTGAACAGAGCATTTGCTTGCAGGGTCTAATTGTGGGCCTGCACCAGTGTCTGGTTCCTACCTGAGGTCATTTTCCTTACAGCTAGAACTATGGGGCGAGTTTCTTGTAGAACTGAGCGCCCCATTGCGTGCTTTGTAAGTCCCTCTGGCTGAACTCACATTCATGTGTGTTGCATTTCATTTTGCTTCGAGAATAAAGTACTTCTCTTTTTAGTAAGACAAACATTGGAATGAATAGTGTATTATTGTATGTTGGCTGCTTGAGTTCCGAGTGTCTATTCTCCTTTGGAAGCCCTTAACGGCCCGCCCTCGCTACCCTGAGAGTTAAGGGAGAAAGGGGTGTACTTGGCCCAGTTTGCAAAACCACTGTAGAGTGGATCTCAGGAAACCAGCAGCAAATGACCCTAACGAGCAACAAATGACTTTTGTGATCCAGTGGCCTGTTTGCCCTGTGGCCCTGTCCTGAGTGGGGCCTGGCCCCCTGCAGCTAGAACTGATCACAACAGCCACTATATCAAAGCTCTATACAGATGTCAACCTGCCGCTTGACAATCACTCTCTCTACACCGAGGCAGGTGCCCGCGCACCCATCCAGCCCAGCTCTGCCAAGGTGAAGCCCTCACCAGCACCCTAGTATGCACAAGATCACGGACACCAAACACCCCATCAAAGATAAGGGATATTGCACCATTTCATACAGCATATCAAACTCATCACTGCTGAGGAGACCCCATTTTAACATGAACAGAATTGTTTAACCATATTCTAAAGGGATACATCTGAATTAATATTGCAATATTGAAAATCCGACGGATCATGGGAAAATGGCCACACGGAAGAGGCAAAAAAAGAAAAAAGTCAGCAGTCGTGGAATCCCGGTGCTCGGCTTCCTCTTGAACCTTTGTGTTTATGTATATAAATATATGCTCACTCGACCCCTCTCGTGAGCAGCTGCTCTGTGTGTGCATGAGAAGCTCAGCAGAGAGCGCGTGTACAGCCACACAGACACAATCAGGTCAGTTGTCCGCGGTTTCCCACACAAACACCCACGCTTGATGCAATGTGAACACTGTGGACGGAAGCTCGCCGGGTCCAGAAGTAGGGCGCTGGTTTTCAAGCAGCAGGTCTGGAGTGATGGTCGACAGACACGGAAGTGGGCTAATATGAAGCGTCTTATCAGCTCCAAATGTATGTGTAGAAAGTGCTCACAGTCAACATCTATCCGACAGATTTATATGTCCGACGATGAACTCTTTACTCTTTATGCTCACAGGTAAAATCATGCGTTTTCTCTCCGTCACCATTCACGTCACTGGTCACCTTCCTGTGCTCACCACCTTCACCTTGCACTGACCCTTCGTCCTTCCCTGTTCCATGACAAGATCATGTACATGGAGTCCTGTACATAGAAATGTTTAACACAACTCCAGCCCGATGGATATTCCAGTGAGAGAGGCGTATAGTGCGGTGTAAAGTTGAAACCACACAATTTAAGTAGAAAGTGTAGTTTATTAAAAGAACACAGGAGCAAGGTAGGGAACAGCCTACACAGGACTTCTTCAACAGCAACTCCTATAGTTGCTAGGGAGGGGAAACCAGGATACAGTGGAATACATACAGACACATTCTAAAGAATTAAAGGGCAACATAACACATCTTCCCCTTTTACAAAAGGAGATAAGAAAAAAAAACAAGTTAGAGAAATAAGACATTCAGCAAACAAAATCTTCTAGCCACTTAGGTTTAGAGCAAATACGTTTCCGGTTTACAAATACATCACTGCTACAAGGAAGTTCATTGACAGAAGTTGAATTGACATCATGATACGGTGGAATAGAATCAGAGGCAGCAGGGACACTGGAGGACGGAACAGACCCATCTGAAATGGAAGGAGGGTTGACTACATTTGCACTAGGAGGAACATCACATGCATTGGAGGAGGAAGGATTAGGATCGGAGGAAAGATTTTCAGAAACACTAAAACCACCATGATCCTCACAAGGAGTAGAATTAGAAGTGGAAGTACATGGCAGGTCAGGAGAAATAAAGTAGTCATTTGTTGAACACTTTTTACCTCTGTAAATGGCAATTCTTTTAAGATTCCACACTTTACCATCGCTAAGAAGGACGGCATTTCGAAGTATTTTCTTGACCATAAGAGGTTCAGAAAATTGGGAATCACCCTTACGAACTTTCCAGGGTTTTTTAACTTTAACCCACATGCCAACATTAACTTCTGCAGTGCTAGAGCAACATCTCTTATCAAAGTTCCTCTTATACTCTAGGTGCTTATCAATAACATCAGATCTGACTTTATTCATGCAAATGTCTAAACAAGATTTCTGGTGTAACCATTTGGGATTGCATTTAGTTCTGGCAACACGACCTCTCATGATCTCAAAGGGAGACATTTTTAAAGCATCATGAATATTGGTCCTATAGGACCAGACAGCTTTGAAGGCTGAGGTTTCCCAATCCTCACCGTTTTGTACAGCTATTTGTATTGCATTTTTCAAAACTCTGTTGAACCTTTCACAAAGTCCATTACCGCTCGGGTTGTAAAGAGAGGTAGTCTTATGGACAATACCTACACGTTCAAAATAGGACTTAGTTAATTTGGACGTGAACTGAACGCCATTATCACTAATGACTTGGTTGGGCAGGCCCTCTTCAATGAAAACTCTGTCAATAAAATTCAAAATAGAAGAAGAATCAACCTTGTCTACAATGGTAATATTGGGCCATCTAGAAAATACATCAATCATAGAGATTATAAATTTATGATCGTCACCAATTGGTCCCATAATGTCCATGGCAACAGTATGCCAAGGGCCCTCTGGAACCAAGGGTTCACACATGTCGGGTTTGAGTGTGTTGAGAACTTTATCAGAATTGGCACAAGTGACGCATTCACGAACGATTCTTTCAGTAAGGACATCAATACCTGGCCACCAATACCATTGTTTAACATTTTGTTTGGTTTTCACAATACCACAATGATCTTTGTGACACAGATCAATTATGCCCTTCCTTAAAGAAGAGGGGGGAATGGCTTTTTCACCTCTAAAAATAGTATCATTACAAACAGTTAGTTCATTTCTAACCTCCCAATAGGGTTTAAGATCAGACGATAAATCTTTCTTATCTGTCCAACCTTCCCGAATGAAGGTGATAATAGAAATTAGAATATTATCTTTGAGGTAATCATCCTTCCACAACTTTTTATCTATACAAAAAGGATTACTGTCAAGAATATAAGCAACGTGAAAGGAATCCCACTCATTCACCTCACATTCTTGTAAGTCAGTAGGCATCCGGGAGAGAAAGTCAGCAATGACGTTGCTTTTACCAGGCAGATATTCAATTTTAACAATAAAATCTTGTAGCCGCATGGACATCCTAGCGATTCTAGCAGTAGCATTGTACAGGCCTTCAGTAGAAAGGAGTTTAGTGAGGGGTTTATGATCTGATCGCACAATACACTCCCTTCCCCATACAAAACTACGAAAGTGCTCAAGAGCCCATACAACTGCTAGAGTTTCCTTCTCAATGACTGAGAACTTACTCTCCGGAACAGAAAGTGCTCTTGACGCAAATGCTACGATGCGTTCTTTACCTGAGCTGTCAATTTGAGATAAAACACTTCCCAAACCTTTATTACTAGCATCAACTGTGACTACAGAACTTAGATCTAAATCAAAAGGGCATAACACAGGAGCATTAATGATGTCCAATTTGATACTATTGAACTCATCTTCACAAAAAGGAGACCATTCAAATTTAACTTTGCTTTTTAGGAGTTGTCTAATATTGAATACTTTGGATGAGAAATTTTTAACACATTTAGAATAAAATTCTACCATTCCTAGAAATGATCTTACATCATCTCTACTGGCGGGAGGAGGAGCATCTTTTATGGCATCAACTAATTTAGCCTTGGTTGAAACACCATCACAACACAACACGTGACCAAGATAAGTTACAGATTTGACTGCAAAATGGCATTTAGAATATTCAATGGTTAAACCCTTATTTTCAAGAATGCCTAGAACTTCTTCTAGGATGGAATTATGTTCATCTTTATCTTTACCGTACACTAGAATATCATCCTGAAAGAATTTAACTTTAGGATGTTTCCCAAAAAGTTGGTGCATGATGCGCTGGAAAATGGCAGCAGCAGACGCTAAACCAAATGGCATGCGTTTAAATTGGAAACACCCCATGGGAGTGATGAACGCAGTAAGCTGTCTACTCTCAGTGTCTAGGGAAATCTGATGGTATGCGGAGGATAAATCTATTGTGGAAAAGTACATAGCACCATTAACTAGAGACAGCATTTCATTAATTTTAGGTAAAGGGAATTTGTCGACGACAATATTCTCATTTAAGTGGCGGAGGTCCACGCAAAGACGGATTTTGCCATTGGCACGCCTTGCGATAACTACTGGAGAAATCCAATTAGAGGACTCAATAGGTTCAATAATGTCTTCCTTGACAAGTTTCTCTAATTCTTTTTCAACATCGCCCCGAACCAGAATGGGAATATTTCTGGCTTTGAAAATTTTAGGGTTAGCATTATCTTTGAGAACAATGTGGTGAGAAAAACCTTGAAAATTCCCTATTTTACCACTAAAAACTTTAGGAAATTTTTTAAGCATGGAATCACCAATCTCAGTTCCCTCATTGATAACTAAAACAGGATCTGGACTGTTAGGATTTAACACAATATCTAAATCCCACTGATCTCTCCACCCAAGGACAGAAGGTCCAACCTTGGCAACATATAATTTACAAACAGCTTCTCTTCCTTTGAACTTAAAATTTAGAGGTTTGTAACCAATTACATCAATCTTACCACCGTTAAATCCTTCAGCAGAGATGTCAGGAGAATAAAGTTCATTACCTAAATACCGAACAAATTTAGAATTCCAAACATTTTCATTGATGATGGAATATGGGGAACCAGAATCAGCATATATGTCAATAGGAACTCCACCAATAAGCATGTTACAAATAGGTTTCTTGAGGACATTCCTTTTCCCTGAGTCATTAACATTAAAAATGTAGACTTTTTCAAGAGGTTTAGGAATGCAGATCTCATTCATAGAACAAGGTGTGATACTCTTCACACAGTCATCATTAACATAACAATGCATAACCTTGTTACTTAAAACTTCTTCATCATCAGAAGATGAATCATAAACAATTTTAACTTTTTTGCTTTTCAGTCTATTGCAAGCCCTTGAATAATGACCAATTAAATTCCAATTAGAACACTTTTCTTTCAATGCTGGACAAAGTTTGTAATTAGCTAAGTGCGAACTGCTACCACAACGAAAGCATTTTAAATTATCACTCTTTTTAAATTCAGTAGGTTTGTTCTTATATTGAAGCTTTTGCTTATAGTTGGATTTCCCTTGAACTTTTGAAACAGTTTGGTCACTAGTAGTTTTTGCATCAGAAATGGCTTTTTCTTCATTTTTAATAGCTTTAGCGCTTCGACCAGAAAGTTCTGCTTTTCTGACAATAGCCAATATATCTTTGAGATCTGAATCTCCATTTATCCACAATCTGTCTTGAATGGAAGGATCCGAAGCATGCATAACTACTTGGTCTCTAATATACTGCTCTTGGAGATGATCGAATTTACAATCTTCAGCTATTTTTTTAAGTTCAGCAATATAAACGTCAATGTTTTCTCCAGGTTTTTGTTTCCTGTGGAAAAACTTGTAACGAGTAATACCTATACAAACCTTAGGCGAAAAATGACTGTCAAAGTCTTTTAGAATATCTTCAAAAACATTAGAATCACCACTTCCACCACTTTTGGGCATCTCTTCATATACTTTAAGACCACCTGCACCTAATGAGTGTAAAAATAGTTTTTTCTTTCTCTCTGGTTTCATTTTACCATCCTCATCAATAGTGTCAATAAAGTTCATAAAATATGCTTTCCATTGAAGCCATTTCATACAGGGTTCTAAACCAGAAGGCCAAAAAGGTTGTGGTGATTGAATTGTAAAGTTTTGAGAAGTCATTATGAACTTGAAAAGTGATAAATAAGAAATAAATAAATCTTACTTGAATTTCTGAGATGGTAGGAACAAACGGCTGCTTAAAACAGAATGCCTCTAAAATAATGAAGAAGAAAATGGTGAGTTGAGATAAAAAAAAAAAATCTCTTTGAAATTGTAATGAAAATGAATAAATAGTAATTCCGTTTGTTAAATGAGCGTAAAATGAAGAGAAACGCTCTTGAAATGCGTTAATAACGCGAAGCGCTGCTGTGGGGAAACGTTGCCATGGAGATGGTTTCCTTTTCCAGACGCGTACAAGCGTCAATGCGTGGAGTGCTCTTTACAATGGAATCACGTCACAACGGACATCAAACGTGGAGCGCTCGGTTGACACGCAACGTAGGTTGACGAGGTAACGTCACAGGCAGCAAACAGAGAGAAGAAATGGAGTGCGAGCCAATTCGGAGCGCGCTGAGCTGGAAGAATGTCGCGCTGAAGGTAACGGTTTTGCTGTGGTTTTAAAAGACGCATGCAAAACAGTTTTTACTTTCAGGTTTAGTAAAAGGAAAATGGCACAAACGGAGAGAATGTCAGCACTTGGGGATATGCGGTATGAACGTAAACTGCTGAGATGCGCTGAGTAAATAAAAATGAATTACTCACGAAGTTTTTCTTTTTGAAGACGTTGCACACGAAGTGTTTAGCGTTTAATCATGCAGTATAGATGATTGTTCACGAAATGTTCACCGCTTGACATGAAGTAAACAGCTGTTCACCGCTTGTCCATGAAGTATGCAGCGTTTGCAAACGAAGTATTTAGAGAGACTCTTTTAACGTTTACTCTCCAAGTAAACAAGAAATAAAAACGGAATTTGTAGAAAACGAAGAAAAAAAATGTAGAGTTGGGTTCTTCAGATTCCTGGTGTTCTTGAAGCCAAGTCGCCAAAATTGTAAAGTTGAAACCACACAATTTAAGTAGAAAGTGTAGTTTATTAAAAGAACACAGGAGCAAGGTAGGGAACAGCCTACACAGGACTTCTTCAACAGCAACTCCTATAGTTGCTAGGGAGGGGAAACCAGGATACAGTGGAATACATACAGACACATTCTAAAGAATTAAAGGGCAACATAACATGCTGGCTGGCGCGGACACTTTGGGCCTAAGGCGCGCACAGTAATACATGGGAGACACACAGTATGCTGGTTGGGTGCCGAGTGACGTCGTGTGGTCCCGCCCCCTTTTATTCTCCACGCTCCGCCCGCCGGCCTAAGCGCGTGAGTGCGACATATCCAACCTGTGCCGGGTTGAGTAGCTGGAACGCTAACTCATTACATCCCATCCCAACTCAATCTCTTTTCCCCTTTTCCTTGTGAGCTGCCCTCTGACTCACCACCTGGCAAGCAAAGTCCCTCAGGCGGGAGTTCGGAACCGGGTTCTCTCCCAGTCCATATCTGGGGTGATGACCCCGGGCGAGGGGTAGGGACTCCGGTGCCCTGGATGTTTCTGTGGACCCCCCCGGAGCCCTGCAGTGTAGTCTCAGCTCCTCGGTGGGCTTCACTTGACACAGTTGAGGGTGTTTGCTGCGGCATGCTTCGGTGGTGTTCTACAGGATCCCCTTCATGCCTTTCTTTCTCTTGCTCCGGGGATATTATCTTCTTCCACAGCGGGAAAAGGCTCGGACACCTTTTTGAACCATGAGAAGTTTCTTGTCACCTCTTCTCCTTCTCTTTCTGTGGTTATCATAGTTCCCTTTACACCTAATACTGTCCAGAAACCGGACTCGTACATGGTTCGGAATTTTCCTCCTGGTCTCCGGCTTTTCATTATCACCGTGTTCCCTTGTTGCAGGTCCCGGGACTTCGCCCTGCTTGTTCGGCTGGCAGCGAGGTTTTGTCTCTCCCTTCGCCCGAGGGCGTCTTCCTCATTGTAAGGCGGCGGAACCCATCCTGGGTAGACAGGGATAGAGTCACGGCGATACCCGTTGAACATCAGCGCCCACAGGGTTTGACAGGTGGTGCTGTGTGGGGTTTTCCGATACTCTCGGAGAAACAATTGCAGGTGTCATTCTGGATCGGCATTCCCTGCCACGGCAATGCGTAATCTTTCAATTTCTCCGTTGGCGTTGGCCTGAGGCCATTGCGGGGTGATGCGACGATGTTGTATCCTATGATGTTGCATGAAGACACAAAACTCCCCCCCCCCCCCCATTGGAACGGGGGCCGGTTGCTGCTCTTGACCTATTCTGGACACACAAACATTGCAAATGTTTTCTCGAGTACCGGGCAACCCGGGAGAATGCCGTGGAGCTGACATCTTCTACTTTGGGGTGTTTAGAGTAGCTGTCGACCATGGCTATGGTCGTTCGGCCATCAGGTAAACTCCCAAAGCCGATGCTCACCTTCTCCCACGGGGCCTTCCCATGCTCTTCCGTTTGAATGGGCGCCGGTCGTTCTGGGGCGCTGGTTAGCAGGCATGCTGGGCAACTCTTTACGGCTTCCTCCACTCAAGCTTCCATCCCCAGGAACCAGATCTTTTCCCACATCTGGGCCTTCATTTTTTCGATCCCCTGGTGTCCTCTGTGAGCCAGCTGTGTTGTGTGGTGTTGTAGAGCTGTGGGGATGATGATGCGGGATGCTCTTAGCAGAATTCATCCTTGAGTCACACTTAACTCGTTCCTAAGCGTCCACATCTTCATGAGGCATTCCCTTTCGGGTCCTGACCAATCGTTTGCGGACTGTAAGAACTGGTGCAAGTTTCCCCCTTGAAGGGCATTGCACACTTTGGCCATCACTGGGTTTCCTTCCGCTGCAGCGGCAATGTTCGCTAATGTCAGCACTTTCGGGCACGTGATAGTTGAGATCATGTTAAGGTGAGCCGCAAGTGTTTTGACTACTGGCTCTTCTCCTTGCCCTTCCTTTGGGACCGGGTGTCTAGAGAGGAAATAGGCTGGGTTCTTGGGGCCTGGTCTGAATATAACTTCCATCTCGTATTGCTGGAGCCTGATGGCCCATCGTTCAATCCTCCGAGGTGGGTGCGGTGCTGAACCCTTGAAAAAATTTACAAACGACCAGTGGTCTGTGATGACCTTGAAAGGTTGGCCGCAGAGATACAGATAAAAATGTCGGCATGCCCACCGGATGGCCAGGGTCACTCGCTTGATCTGCACATAGCGCCTTTCTGTGGGCGAGAGTGCCTTTCTGGCATACGCTAGTGCCGCCCACCTTCTCGGCTCCTGGTCCTGGGGTATGCACTGCCCTGTGGCCCACAGGGCTGGCATCGACAAGCATCTCGTGTGTTTGGTGGGGTCGAAGTACACCAACGTGGTGTGGTCGATGACAGCGCTCTTGACCTTCTGGAATGCTGTCCCTTCCAGGGTCCGCCACTTCCACATAGTTTCAGCGTGAGTGAGGTTCCGGAGGGGCTCTTCGAGGGTGGCCAAGTCGGGATGAATCAGCCACAGTATGTGGCCATGTCGAGGAAGCTTTGCACTTCGGACACTGTCGAGGGGGCTGGCTCATCTTTGATGGACAGAGACTTCCCGGATCTACTTGGATCCCATCCTGGTTGTAGAGATAGCCGAAAAACTATATCTGCCTCTGGAAGAATAGGCACTTTTCCCTATACAGGGTGATGTTGTGTTCTTGGAGTCGCTTTTGCGTGGCCCTCAGATGTCTGTAGTGTTCATCCGCTGTGTTGGAGTGGATGAGGCTGTCATCACTCACGTTCAACACCCCTGGCAGACCCACTGGGATTTCTCGCACTGCGTCCTGGAACACCTCTGCTGCGGAAGATATTCTATAATTGAGGCACTTGTATCTCTGCAACCCTAGGTGAGTGCTGAACGTGGTGATGTAGCAGCTTTTTTTGGGCCAGGACCAACTGATGGTACCTTGCGTTGAGGTCCAATTTGGAAAACCACTGGGACCCATTGACGTCGTCCAGGATGTCGTCCATCGTTGGCGTGATATGACGTTCCCGCCGGATGGCCTTGTTGGGGAGGTGCATATTGATGCAGAGCCTGATCTTTCCTGGCTTTTCCTCTATCACCATGGGGGACAACCATGGCGTGGATCCAGAGACATTCTCAATGACCCCTTGATCTTTGCAGCTCCTGTTCCACTATCGATCTGAGGTGGAAAGGGATTCACCGGTGGCGTAGCGCTGTCGGGGGGACAGATGGGTCGATATGGAGTTTGATTGGGGCCTTCTTGATACATCCTAGGCCCTTGTACAGGTGTTCGAATTGATTCAGCAGTTCTTTGGTTTGCCTGTAGACTCCTCGCGAACATTACCAGGTCCAAATCTTCAGCAGTGTGGCTCTTAAGTAATGTGTCGGCCTCTTGGTTGATGACATGAATGTCGGTGGTGATTTCGTTGTCTTCTGACTGTATTGGCATGGTCATCTTGCTACGGAGCGGCAGGGGCGAGTCGCTTCCACATGCAAAAATCTTTGTTTTGGAAGGTTTTTATTCTGGTTTGGGTCTCAATTGATTGTACTGTTGGACTCCCATAACGTTAACCGATGTGCTGGTATCAATGACTGCGTTTACTTCCGACCCGGCAATCTTAACTGTGCACGTGGGGTGTTGTCTCCTCCGCTTCGTGAGCTCCTACGAGAAGGAAACTAGGAATGTTTCTCCTTGTATTCAGTGGATGTGTCTTCCACTCAGTAGGTGACATGTTCGTTCCTCTTCATGCCTCGTGAGGACGGGAGGGAGGCGCTCGATAGCTGGCGCACTAGACTTTGCATTGGTCTGGCTCCTTTGCTGTCCTTGCGCTGGGTTTTCATCCAGCATACAGACGCAAAATGATTTGGGATGCCACAGTGGGAGCACGTCCTCCCTTGGACGGGGCACGCCTGGGCTGGGTGATCTTCGCGCCCACAGTATCCGCACTGGTCTTTTGAGGTCTGCGGTGGACGGCCTCGCTGCCCGCCCCCCTGTCTCGATTCCTGATGGCGTCAGCCCGCTCCATCTTGATGGTTGCGCTCTTTTATGTTGTTCGCGTCAGCGCCAAGTCCATCTCATCCACTCTGGCTGCTGATAGGGCATGTGTTCTGGCCACAACTAGTATGTCGTTGAGGGGTATGTTCAGCTGCCTCAATATCAGTCCACGCGGTATCTTGCTGCGTACTCCTTGGATGAGCTGAGCACGCATCTCCTCTGCAGCGCTGTCTTTAGTGGCGTATGTACTCGCCATCTCTCTCAGTCTCATGTGGAACGCGTCTATTGCTTCTCCCTCCCTTTGCCGGGATTGTCACAATTTGAATCTCTCGAAATCTGGGTTCAATCGTGGGTCAAAATGCGCGTTGAGCGCCCTCACTACCGCATCATAGTTGTTTGGGGCTCCTGTGTTTGAATAACAGGTATATACGTTCCCCTGCATAGTGAAGTAGTAGTGAGCGCTTTACTGCCCAGTCTGTTTCCCTGGTTGTCACAAAGTAATTTTCCAAACGTCTAAACCACGTTTTCCATTATGGAGACGCAGTGGTGGTGTCAGCCGCCTCACTGAAGGGGGGTAATATGCCTGTGGGTGCATGTTGCATGATGACTCGGACTGGTGGCTGGTTCTCATCAGGCTTGTCACCCATTGTGCAGTGAGAGTGCTGTCCTGGTTCTACAGGGGTGTGATGTGTGCGCAGTGGGGGTGTGCTACTGCCTCCTTGTTGGGCCTTGGGGGTGTTTCTTGCCAACAGCATTGCTTTATGCCTCGTGCCTGTGGCTAGTGTCCTTCCACTGCTGGTGCTCTCTTTTGTTTTCCCTTGGGCCTTGTCCACGTGGGCGTGGCCCCTCGTGGCTGTGTGGGCAATGGATGTGTGTGGTTGTCCAGAGCGTAGATGCAGTCTGTCTGGGCTTCTGGATGCGTGGGGGCCTCGCTCTTACCGGCAATTATGGATCTTGCACTGTGGCTGCAGCGGGTGCTAGTTTCAGATTCTGGCAGCTGTGGGGCACAGGGAACGCGGATGGCGCACCCACCCCTCGTCTTCGGTGCCGTTGGGCTGCTTGCCAGCTGTGCGCAATGTCGGGTGCACGGTGGGCGCGTGGGAGCGTAGGTTTGGCCCCAAGCTCGTCTCCAATGTAAAGTGCTGGCTGGCCCAGACACTTTGGGCCTACGGCGTGCAGTAATAAATGTAAAAACCACAGTTGATGGACAGAATGCAGAACAATGTCATACATTCACCCCAGTACAAAGATCTGGGCCTAAATCCATCGTTTTTTTGCACTCCACACCACTCCAGTTCAGACATGTCCATATGCAAATCAGTCTGACCCTGTGCCTCATGGGAACAGTCCAGCCCGAACTGCCAAGCCATGCCTTCCCTGGACCGGAAACAAGCTTCCGAGGACCATTTTCTGGCATTCCAGCCGTCTTCAGCCCGGCTTGCTTGAATCCAGTGGTGTGGAGAGCATGGGACTCACGTCTGAGCATACCCATCCCACTCGGGGTGACAAATGCAAAAACCACAGTTGATGGACAGAATGCAGAACAATGTCATACATTCACCCCAGTACAGAGATCTGGGCCTAAATCCATCGCTTTTTGCACTCCACACCACCCCAGTTCAGACATGGCCATAGGCAAATCAGTCTGACCCTGTGCCTCATGGGAACAATCCAGCCCGAACTGCCAAGCCATGCCTTCCCTGGACCAGAAACAAGCTTCCGAGGACCGGTTTCTGGCATTCCAGCCGTCTTCAGCCCGGCTTGCTTGAATCCAGTGGTGTGGAGAGCATGGGACTCACGTCTGAGCATACCCCTCCCACTCGGGGTGACAAATGCAAAAACCACAGTTGATGGACAGAATGCAGAACAATGTCATACATTCACCCCAGTATAGAGATCTGGGCCTAAATCCATCATTTTTTTGCACTCCACACCACCCCAGTTCAGACATGGCCATATGCAAATCAGTCTGACCTTGTGCCTCATGGGAACAGTCCAGCCCGAACTGCCAAGCCATGCCTTCCCTGGACCGGAAACAAGCTCCAGCACAGTATGCTGGTTGGGTGCCGACTGACCTAGTGCGGTTATGCCCCCTTTTATTCTCCACGCTCCGCCCACCGGCGTAAGCACGTGGGTGTGACATATCCGGCCTGTGCCGGGTTGAGTAGCTGGAACGCTAACTCATTACAAGAGGAACAGGCCATTCCCCTGGAAGTACATTCACCCCCTTTTACTTCCGGAAAGTATACAGAGTGCACGTTCTACTTCTGTAGGACTCCAAGACTCTTCTCACTCTCACCATCTTTGACCTTGCCCACTCCCAACCACACACGACAAACGGAGGAGCCACTTACACACCTAGTGGAAGTGCTTCGAGGTCTCCCCGGGGATGAGGTACTATGACAGCGTTACAATAAAACAGCCTCCTGGCACATAAAGCAACAGCACAGGGCAAGTTTATTAAATAACTGTATTCCCTGTCACCGGGGAAAAGCCATTGAAATCACATATCTGCTGCCGCAAAATGCTCCGAATAATCCTGGATTATCCACACTTTGTACATAATTAGGGCTCCCGGTTTAATGGTATTTACTTTTGGGCCATTTCCGTCTGTATTTATCCATATCTATTTTTTGGCCATTTTATCTGTATTTATCCATATTTATTTTGTGTTTGCGTATAAATGAAGTTGTAAAACAGTACATTTCCATATCTATTTAACTGACAGATGCGCACTCATACTTTGATGTCTGTCGTGTTTTAGCTATTTAAGCTGCCAAATATCACACAATACATACACTGGTAGATATTAGCACTATACCTTTAATATATGTTAACATATTTCGTTATTTAAAGACATTTCATCCTGTTTTTTAATTTCCCATGCTGTCCATCTGCTCAGGCGGTGGCCTATATAATTCATGAAAGTAAGCATGGCGAGTCACTTAAAAAAAGCACAATTTTCTGTATTTATCCACTTTTATAGATAAATGCAGACAGAAAACACATTGTTTTCTGTCTGTATTTATCTGTAAAAATCTGTAAAAACGGAAAACCAAGAGCCTTATACATAATCAAACACCTGCTGCATCATTTGAAAAGTTAATCAAAAATGTTTTTTAGCTCAAAAGAGATCAAAAACGAATTAAGAAAAAATTGGCACACGTGCTACTACAGAGTGGCAGACACCCTACAAAGATTGCTGTGAGTTCAACTGGTACTAATGAGACATAAGCTTTGCCCAGACAGTATTAATGTATGTAGATATGGCAATAATTCCGTAAACTCTGATGCATAATTTGATCATCCATTGCCACATAGTTCCAGTGGCCCTGCATTTAACGCAAAGATCACCAGTACCTGGTAAGTGCCTTAAACCACCTCATACATTACAGTCACACAGCACCTGGTAAGATTGTTAAGACATCGTATTGCCTATAACCCACACTGCCACAGCACGTGGTAAGTGTGTTAACAGCATTCTGCATTACTCACACGGCCACAGCACCTGGTATGTGTGTTAAACTACAGCATACTGCACAACGCAGGCGACCACAGCACCTGGTATGTGTGTTAAACTACAGCATACTGCACAATGCACAAGACCACAGCACCCGGTGTATTAAACTACAGCAATCTGCACACAGCCACAGCACCTGGTATGTGTGTTAACCCCTCCGGCGCGGCTGGAATTCTGCACCTTTGCGGCACATTTCGATCGCGGGCGTGGTCATGACAGCTCCCGGCTGTCATCAGCACACGCCCACCGTACCTGATGACGACCGGGAGCCGTCATCAGCACCGAAAAGGGTTAAACTATAGCATACTGCACAACACGCACGGCCACAGCACCTGGAATGTGTGTTAAACTACAGCATACTGCACAACGCAGGCGACCACAGCACCTGGTATGTGTGTTAAACTACAGCATACTGCACAATGCACAAGACCACAGCACCCGGTGTATTAAACTACAGCAATCTGCACACAGCCACAGCACCTGGTATGTGTGTTAACCCCTCCGGCGCGGCTGGAATTCTGCACTTTTGCGGCACATTTCGATCGCGGGCGTGGTCATGACAGCTCCCGGCTGTCATCAGCACACGCCCACCGTACCTGATGACGACCGGGAGCCGTCATCAGCACCGAAAGGGTTAAACTATAGCATACTGCACAACACGCACGGCCACAGCACCTGGAATGTGTGTTAAACTATAGCATATTGCCCACCGCACACGACATAGAATGAGTTAAGCCCAGTCTGATTTTAGATAAATTCCTCTTCTTGGACTTCTATAAGGAGTCCTCTCTTCTGCGGCTTTTCCTGACGTCATTTGCAGGAGGGATGTGCTATTCACACCTTTAAAGACAGTTTTCATGTCTGTTGCTTTTAGTTTAGAAATGTACCAAGCAGCTCCCTTCTCAGCACAACCATCAAAACAAAAGGGTGCGTTTAAATATAGCACCCGCTTCCCCAATCCAAATGTTCTGCCAAACTTTCAAAATAACATCGAAGGAAAGTCAGCAGATGAACAGCGGTGGTATCTGCCTCGCATTTCAATTGCACCAACATTGACGTCGCAAAGCGTGCACCTTTCCAGTCCGACAGCTTATTTTTAGAGTTTGCATAATTTGTATCAAAATCAATTCAGATCGGGGTTTTAGAAATACAAAACCTGGTTTTTATTCCAATTATTTTTTTTATATCTTTAAAATGGGAATTGCAGGGCTGTTCAGAGGATGTTTCTTCACACCATTCATGCGTTAGGCATGGATTCGCCGAAATGTCAGGGGTGTTGAATGACCACTTTGCTTCTGTGAATGGGTTACAACCACTTTTGAGGAGTTAGTAACCTAAGAATGGTTTGCGACCCAAATTATGATACCAAATAATTGTTACGTAGTATTTGAAATGCAATTTAATAAGGATGCTGTAACCACCCCAACAAAGTTTTGATTCGGTTTGCATTTCTAAACCTGTTGTGTGATTTGGCAAGGGAGTGCTTGGCAATCTATTGTTTCTGTGATGGTTAACAAAGATAAGGTCATTGTGTTCACTAAGCAAACCAAAAACCTTCTGTTAGCCCTTCACACACTATCCCGAAATGTATACACCGACTCTCACTGCATGTCCAGCATCCAGCAACCTTTATAATCCTACCAAAATGTAAACATTTGTTAAACAATTCAACGAGAAAGCTTATTTTGCCATCCATTGAACCACTCTTATGTTGCTGTCATTGCTCGGGGCCATGCCCGCCCCCCCAAACAAATATTCCTGGTTACATGCCTGGGTGTTGAATGCCAGCATCACACACTCTGACTTTCGTAACATCAGAGGTGGGGTTCCCTTCTTCCACCATGATTAACTCAACTGCCCCCCATTTGCTGCGGAGGGTCAAGAGGCAGACAGGCATTTTGTCACTGGAGCACCTCCTTTCAACTAAGAAATAGCCTAATTTACTGCTCTTTTCTTGTGTAGTGGAACATTATAGCGATGGTGATCTAAGGCACTGGCCTTACCTTACCTTACCTTCTGGAACCAAGTCAAATTACAGGAAAGTTCTTTAACACCTTCGCTGCGGCGGCTATTCTGCCACAGCGCTAAGGGGGCGGGGGGATCCGCGTGGCGCGCCCATGCTGGTGACGGAACCGCTCCGTCACCAGCCTCGGTTGAGCTGTGCTCATGACGGAGCGGTTCCGTCATGGCCCCGCCCGCTCAATGGAATCCGCGCTGCGCAGGCGCGTCGGGCGGGCCATGACGGAACCGCTCAGTCATCAGCACAGCGCTACCGCGGCTGATGATGGAGCGGTTCCATCATCAGCACAGAAGTGGTTAAGTCTGGTTACTTTGTGTTCCTGCTGTAGCTTTCAAGTCTTTTGACACCAGGTTTAATGATAAAAGTGTCAGGGTTACCTGGCTGCTGTCATGCTCTGTAACAGGTCTGGGGCCATATCATGAAGAGCTGCGGGCAGAGCCGGGTGCCTCTTTTTATACTAGCGCTGCCTAAATGTAATACTGTCCCTTTTCTACTTGTGCTTCTAGAGTTCATGCTTTAAATGTTGGATATTCTGTGTTATATGTATGAACTTTAGACACATCAAACGCAAAAAACGAGGGCCCAGCTCCAGGGCCAGCTTTAGCACTGGTGCCGCCAGGTGCAACAATTTTTTTTGCCCCCTCCCCCATGACCTCCTCCTCGGATTCCCTCACTTCCACCCAGCAAAAGTGCCCCCTCATCCCTCCATAGCCCCTTTCACACCTAAATTTAATTTGTTTTAAAGAGTTGATTTTACTAATCCACTCAGCAATCCACAAAAAATATAGATTTCGTCTTTGCAGCAGGCATATTAACCCTCTGTCCTAATTTATGGAGAGTCAAAAGTTGCATTAGACAAAACTCTGATCTGTCTCTCTAGCGAGAACATTGACCACAAGAGTTAGTTTTAAATTTTTATTGCTGTCTGAAAGCTGGACCCACAAGGCAAGGAACCCTTGTAGGGTTATTGCCAAATACAGCCCCCCCCAACCCACCCGGAGGTCAGTGTCCTTCATCCAGGTTAGCACCCAGAGCGGCCGCACCGGTCGCACCGCCCTATAGTCAGTCCTGTCCAGCTCTTTGCTGAACCAGCGCAGCTTTTCATGATGTTGCAGATTCGTGCTCTTCAGAATTTTGCATTAGTGCAGAAATAAAACTGTGCATATCTGTTTGTATTAGTTGTGCTGTTCGTGTAATGTGATATTAATCAAATAGAATGTACACCAAATAGTAAAAACGGAGTTTTCACAAACTTTGCTGTGTTCACACATTAAGGAGAAACAAGATGATCACGACGTTTAAGAGTGGTCAGGGATCGCAGATGAGACGACTGACTTGCCCCTTGTGACCCCTGGCACTTCCTTTACAACACCTGGCCTCAGAGGTGGAAAAATCAGTGACAAGAAAACAGGGCAGCTCCACCATCCTTGACCTTTGGCTGATTTTTGATTATGCTAACTAAATAATTATTTGTTAATTCGTCTCAGTGCATTGAAAAATGGAGCATCGGGAGCTGGAATGGTACCTTCAGAAGCAGATAAGAAAATAAATACTATTAAAGGTATGCTCTGTGCATGCTTGCAGATGAGAGTGTTTGTGGGAGAGAAAGAATGCTTATGTGTATGTTTGTGAGCATGCGTAGGAGTGAAAGTGACAGTTAATGAAGTAGTGTGGCTCACTGGTTAGAGGCGGCAGACCCGAGAGCAGAGGACGGCCCGGGACCAGGGTTCGATTCCTGGCGCGGCAGGTTTCTGGACCAGGGTCAGCGGACTCGATAATTCTCTCGCCTCGGTGCCCACTCTGATCAGCGATCACACTCGGCAACTCTGGGCATTAGCTTGCCTCATCTTCACTAACGGCCCCACCAGACCGCCGGGGATGCCTGGTCTCACCCTGGAGATACCCATTAAGGGACCATCTCTCAGGGAAGCCAGGAAGGGTTTCGCAGCGGTCGAAGCGCCTTGGGACCCTCCGGGTAAGTAGTGCGCTATATAAATGCCTATACATTACATTACATGACAGGTAGTGAGTGAGAATAAATTTGATTGAATGTCAATAAGTGAGTTAAAGTGAGTGAGTGAAAGAGAGGGAGAGTAAGCGTGAGTGGAAGTTGGTGTGAATGCATATGAATGAATCAGTAAGACTGAGCGAGATTGAGTGAGAATTAGTGAGAACGAGTGAGTGAGAGCACGATTAAGTGCAAGTGAGTGAGAATGACGGAATGTGGTGGTTATGCCTGCAAGTCTGCTTTTGGCACTAGCGTATCAAAGGTAAACCTTGGCGTGTAGAGGGACCCATGACAAAATACTGGTGCTCGATTGATTTGATCTGAGATTTATATAGCGCCTGAATCACCCCCTAAGGGGTATCTCCGTGCTCGCAAACTGCTTAGTCTGTCAGCAACAGGGGTATGGGTTAAAACAATGTAGTCTTCATAAGCCTACGGAACTGCAAGTGATCAGAGCATTCCCGCAAATGTATAGGAAGTTGGTGCTGGCATACTGGAGTCAATTCATAGCATGCAGGGACCTGTGACAAAATACTGGCACTGGCATGTTAGAGGTGATAAACAACACAAAACAAAACCCTTGTGCCTACAGAGTACCCCGAAGGTGGCATGCTTCATCATAGGGTAACCTCCTCGCATTTTGAACCGAGTCATAATGCGGGCCGCAACCCTCTCTCTGAGAGGGAGGAGCTCAGGGATGTTTTTGGATAAAGAGAGGTATACTAAATACCTTAGGCAGGCTGGGTCTGATAAGGGATGTGGAGTAAAACTAGCTACAGGGTACACAATAGACTGTCTTGGGGTGCCCCTGGACCAGGGTTAAAAACAGAGCTATGCCACTCCTCTTATAGCTTAGTTTTTAACCCTATAAAGTCTATTGTGCACCTTGGAACTAGTTTAACTCCACATTCACTTTGCTCCGAGGAGGACATAGGAGCACCGAAAGGATTCGCTGATACACATATATGGGAAATGGATGTGGCATGTGCTGTGCGGGAGTTAAGAACCAGTGTTTGGAGGAATACTTGGCAGAGAGAACATTTAGGAGGAACCAGATGAAGTGGGCGAGACAAGAAGTGATCTAATAGATGGAGAAATTACAGGGCAAGTAATTACCAGTGACAGGGATTTTGTAACAGTATCATTGGGGGTAAGATACGCTGGAGTGACCTGTTGGAGTCCCTTGGGAAGTTGGTGAGGATAAAGGCGCACAATGACGTGGCACAGAGGTAAGTGCGTTGAGTGATTTAGTGTGCTGTGAGCATTTCAACGGAGTACAGTTTACCTCACATTTGGCACAAGTCACTGAAGAGTGGAGGGAAGGAGCTCCAGAGCTAAACCTTAGCACACAAGAAGAAAAGTCTCACCTTTCCTAAATGGCTGTCTGGAAAGGTTGCATTACAGATGAACCTATGTACTGATCCCTTTTCCTCCACCCTTTAAGTTGCTCTTTTTCTAAAAAAATGTTATGGTATTTCAAGCAGCTGAGGATTGCATAATGATTGTTCCGTGTTGTGGAATAATACATCTGGAATCTTGCAGGGTCAATACATGTGGATTGCTACTTCCAAAATTCCAGAAATTACAGACTTCAAAATAGAAGCTACAGCAGGAAGCGAGAGAAACCCAAACTTAGCACTAAATCAAGACTGTCTGCACAGAGCACATAATCATACTTATGCAACAGCCTCGTGGTCCATGACCTTTAAATAATTCTTGGAGGACTACGGCAGGTTATGGGCTTTAAGCATTAATTCATCCTCAGTGTGAACCACAAGTCCCTGCAAATGAAACGCCCGAGTCGTCAGTTTGTTTACGCTGCCAGCATTTGGAAGGCCTCAATGTATTGGACAGGACTTTGCAGAAACGCTTGATCTGGCTAGCTTTGGACACTCCAGGGAACAATTAGCATTTTCAGAGTCAAGCCTGGGCGGAAGACGACATCTTTAAATGGCAGCGTCATCCGCCCGTGGTCATTGTTATGAGAACTCCGTTCCAAATATCACAAGCTTGGCTTTCATTCACAGAAAGACCCTGCAGTGTTCAACCTAACAAGTATGTGTAGCGCTCGGTTCACTCCAAGGAGTCTCGGCGCTAATGACAAAAATGTAGTTTTACTCAGTTCAGTGGCACTCATTTTATTGACCTCAGGAGGATGAAAGGCTGAGAGGATGTGTCTGGAGTCAAACATCTGACCATGGGGTTGGACGCAGATCCGCAGAGGGGATGCCCTCGTGCAGTGGACCACCAGACGCTTTAATTAGCGCAGCGCATACAACACCTGATGGGTAAGGCTGGTGGAGTGCCGCGCAGAAAGCGTCCGCACAGTCCACCCCAAGGGCTTACTTTCTGTCCACCAGAGAATATTCTGCTGACATGAGATAAAATGCTTATGTGGATTAGGAAAATCAATTTCACGCGGATTACATTAAGCGTGCATGTGATCCTGTTACCATTTCGCGATGTAATGCTGCATCATCTTGAGCTGATAAACTCTCTTTCTTGAAGGAGACCCAGTGAATCTGTGACAGGAGAGCTGTGGCATTGCGTTTCTGCATCCAGAAATGGGAATATGGATATATAGTCTTGCAACGTCATCATTGTATCATTTATCTGCATCAGTGGCCATTTTACTAGATGCAAAAGAGACCGTAGACTGCTCTAGCGGGCTCCAAGTTATATATATCCCTTCAAACACAAGAGGCAAAACGCAGCGCTAGCGACAAACAGAGGTGCGCCATTTTTGCTCCAGGATACTGACTAATGACTTTCCTGATCCCTCTTTTTCCAGGCCATATATGGACAGGGGTTCATCCATGTTGGTAGATTCTTGACAAAAAAATCTGTTATTATTCTATTGGTCTGCCTGCTTGCAGAACAAATGCAAAAACAACAATTGATGGACAGAATGCAGAATAATGTCATACATTCACCCCAGTACAGAGATCTGGGCCTAAATCCATCGTTTTTTTTCACTCCACACCACCCCAGTTCAGACATGGCCATATGCAAATCAGCCTTGACCCTGTGCCTCATGGGAACAGTCCAGCCCGAACTGCCAAGCCATATCTTTCCTGGACCAGAATCAAGCATCCTTGGACCGGTTTCTGACTATCAGCCGTCTTCAGCCAGGATAGCTTGACTCCAGTGGTGTGGAGAGCATGGGACTCACGTCTGAGCATACCCATCCCACTCGGGGAGACAAATGCAAAAACAACAATTGATGGAAAGACTGCAGAACAATGTCATACATTCACCCCAGTACAGAGATCTGGGCCTAAATCCATCGTTTTTTTGCACTCCACACCACCCCAGTTCAGACATGGCCATATGCAAATCAGCCTTGACCCTGTGCCTCATGGGAACAGTCCAGCCCGAACTGCCAAGCCATGTCTTTCCTGGACCGGAATCAAGCATCCTAGGACCGGTTTCTGGCTATCAGCCGTCTTCAGCCAGGTTAGCTTGACTCCAGTGGTGTGGAGAGCATGGGACTCACGTCTGAGCATACCCATCCCACTCGGGGTGACAAATGCTGAAACAACAATTGATTGACAGAATGCAGAACAATGTCATACAGAAACCGGTCCTAGGAAGCTTGTTTCTGGTCCAGGGAAGGCATGGCTTGGCAGTTCGGGCTGGACTGTTCCCATGAGGCACAGGGTAAGACTAATTTGCATATGGCCATGTCTGAACTGGGGTGGCAGAGTGGGGTAAAGAACAGTGATGGATTAAACCCAGATCTGTTGACTGGGTATGAGTGTTTGATTGGTTCAGATGCTCCGTCCATCACCACTCCCTTTTGTGTGCTTGCAGAACAAGCATCTGCAATACAATAGGTCTCGTATTAGTGAAATGTAGAGCTACTTGCTTTGCAAATAGAAAACTAATGCAGCTACGCCTGCCTTTGTTTTTTTACTTATTGACTTTATAGCAATGGCGATACGCCACGCTTTAGATGTTTAAAACTAAAGCGCAGCGTGCTGCTATTGCTACAAAAGTCAATAAATAGAAAAAAAAGTTATGCTGCCCTATATTTTTATCTCTATTTACTATTGCTGCAATCGCGGCACGCCACGCTTTAGCTGAATATGTTTAAAAGTGAAGTGCAGCGTGGCACGATTGCAATAAAAGTAAATAAATGGAAACAAAATGCAGCCTGCGCCCACCTTCGGTTTTCTATTAATTGACTTTTGTGGCAATGGCGGCATGCCGCACTTTAGCTTTAGATGTTAAAAGCTAAAGTGTGGCGTGCTGCCATTGTCATCAAAGTCAATAAATAGAAAAAAAAGTTGTGCAGTCGCCATACATATATTTTTTTGTATACTATTTATTTACTTTTGAAGCAAGTGTGGCAAGAGACGCTTTAGCTAAATATATTTAAAGATAAAGAGCGTTGTACCGTGATTGCTATAAAAGCAAATAAATGGAAAAGAAATGTGGCATCAGCCGGTCTTTCTTTTTCTGTTTATTGAGTTTTCTGACAATGGCGGCACGCCGCACTTTACATGTTTAAAGCTAAAGTGTGGCATGTTGCAGCTGCCACAAAAGTCCATAAATAGAAAAAAAAGCTGTGCGTGCAGTGCTGTAATTTTTTTAACCTTGCATGCTAATGCAACAGAAATCTTTGAAAAACACACCTAAAATTACAAGAATCAATTACAATAACAACATGTCAGGGAAATGCGGTTCGGGCAGTGCGGAGCTGTTGTGCCTGCAACCGCAGCCACGCTGTAGATGTAATTAACAAAAGAGTGCTCACAAAGTATAAATGAAACATGCCGAGTAACAACACATGTGATAAAGGAAGTCCTTATGGGAGGTTACAAGAGTAGAAAAGGAGGGATGAAGGAGGGACTAGTGAGAAAAGTAACCAAACCAGTGGAGTAACCACAGTTATAGAGGCCCCCCTGCAAGGTACACAAGGTACATAGAGGGGCCCCGCTCCGGATTTAATCTGGAGCTCTCAGGACTGAGTACTGTGCTTAGGAGGTCCCCTGCAGCTCCGGCAACCCTGCACTGCGGGGCTGTGGAGGCCTGTGTTACATCACTGAACCAAAGAACAGTCTACAGAACAGTCACAAGATCCAATTGATAACATGGGCAGGCAATGGGCGGAGCTTCAAGCCCATATCCTAAACACAGCATGTCTTGAAGAGACAGCACAAGCACTGCCTAGGCAAGACCTGAAATTATGTTCTCTACAATGTGCTAAATAATGCATGACACAACAGTACTTATTGTGGGTTTTTAAGGAGTATATGGAGCTTAAGTGAGATGGAGATCTTGTGTGATACAAATATTACTTTTCAAAAACTCCCTGAAATGCAGGCATCAACATACAAAAAATGTATTATGAAATTTCATAAAAATATATCATGATTACATTTTCATTTTAATAGTCAGCAGAATGGCTCAATGAGTTTAACTCTCATTGCTGATACTTACCAGTGATTGGCAAATCACAAACTCGACCTCCCATCTTTGCGAGGTAGGTACATTGGGAATAAATAAATTGGGTAATAATAACTAGTTTACAATGCTTAAAAACTGCAGCAGTGTGGTATGAAGCACTAAATAAGTAATACGTCTTTTTTTAATAAATGTCAGTTTAACAAGAATCCTGACAAGAGGTATACACACCTTTATCTAAAATGTACCTTGATAAATTAGTTTGTAACTAAAAGGAAAAGAGGGGGCAGTCCTAGTGACTATCACAACATAGCTGCTACCATGGAAGAGGTTGACTCCTGGTCTGGGCTTTCCGGATATTACGGATCTCTGATGGACAATAGATTTATTTGGTGGACGAGTCAATTGAGGACCACCCGGCCTGAGAGCTTTGATACAAGTAGGGTGGTCTTGCGAAACACGGAGCGTACAGTGCCTGTATATCTCTGCATCTCTTAAATGGCCTATATCATTGCAGAACACATCCAGGCGAGCTCTGATGTCCCACTTGGCAACCACAGGTAGTTCCTTTCTCTTTATCCAGGGTATTGTATGGACTGTTCTTGCAAGTAGTAAGGTGGTAAGCGTAACTTCCGAAAGGTGTGCATGAGCACCCACAGAATGTCATATTTCAAAACTGATACAAGAATCATACTAGGTAATATGGCTGTAGCTTCACCACTGGTCTTCAAAGACTATCTCTAAATATATGTATTACACATTTAGTTTTAAAAGTGCTTTCCTATTAAAAGTCACATATTTGAGATGTATTTACGTTTTAAGTTGTAAGATTTTGTCGCTTATAACAGGCTACTATGAAAGTAATGTAGAAAAAATTAAATTAAATAGTATTTCTGTCTCTCCTGTCCTCCTGTGTGCACTTTGCAAATACATAGAGCTCTATTTGTCTTATCAGAATAACAGTTATGTCATTTAAATCATAGCTGACATGAGCACACTCCCTGCCTGTACTAACTCTCCCAATGCATTCTGGTAGATGCAGTCCTCAATAGGGTTCATACTCCCAATCAATCACTCGCTTGCCACCTATTGTGTTCAAGACTCCACAATCATATGTGTCTAGAGATATAATCACTGGCTGCGCCAACAGACAACAAGCACTCTGAGTCAGTAATTTAACGTGACTGCAGTTATGAACTGCATCTACCACAATGCATCTGGGATAACAGTTGCTGTTATACCACGCAGTTTGCTCCCCTTACCTTATTGATTGTCGAGAGCCTACTGGAACCTTTCATCTGATGAGCATAGTGAATGCACCAGCGTCCTGAAGTGGTACCTAACCTGCGAGACAGTGAGCGGCTTCTCAAGCACCTCAACTAATAAGTTACTCTCTGCTGATGACAGACAATCAGTGACACAACAAAACAGTGCTTAATTTGAGCCTGTGGTTTCCGGTGCTCAGCACCGGCAATTACTTGTCAGCAATGGCGCTTGTGACAGTCTGCCACAAGCTGGCACTGTTTGGATAATTTCGAGATTATCACAATAACAGTTAATTATTTATTCAATATACATTAAAAATGACTATTACCTGCCACTCTTATTGCTTAGGAGCATGAAATAGCCAGAATCATCACATTCGTAGTTGTGTGCTGGTTAATAGTTGTGTTTTTGTTATCAATGGCAGCATGGCATGGGCAATGTGTGGTGCAAGCTACAGTGGCCGCCCAACGAGTGCCCTATTTGTTTACAGATTAAGCACTGACAAAAAACTTTAGAAGGGGGCCCCACACAACCACGCTGCCACAAATCGGGTTTATGTTCATTAACCCCACAAAACCCACACCGGCAGCAATTCTTTCAGCGATACAAATAACTTACAATATGTAACCGGGCTCTTAAGTCACGGTCATTAATTAGATTTTCAAAATGATGGAAGAGGGGTAACTTGTTTGCCCTTGGCCTCACAAAAACTTAATTCAATGCAGCCCTTAAGCAAAGGTTCTTCAGGGACTACTTTGTGAGGGATAAACAGATGGAAATGAAAGCCATTAAAAAGAAATTAAGACTAGACCACCACTAACTTCATCGCTTGATTAAAAACTCTGCTTTTTCCCTTCTTCAGTGCAATTCTGTATTTTAATATTTTTAATTAGCAATAGTCCACCTGGTGTGATGATTCCCATGAGTCACTGGTAAAGGAATACTGCTTCACTTGCGTGAAGTATTGCCTTTTGTTGCCTACTACACACATATGGGGCGCTGGAGACCTCCGTTTGAATCCTACCTCCCTCCTTCATCAAATTATGAGATCTCAAACAAGTCACTGAACGTCTCTTACCTTGTTCCTCTCATCTGCCAGAACCAGGAGCGCCTAGAAGAGATTCCGCTTACATTGGAGGAATAAAACCTACCCACATATCGCAATAAGTGGACAAGCCAAACTCTTGAGGGTGGAGGTTGCTCCTGCTTCTTGACAATTTGGAGAAATAGGATACGAACTATGCTTTTTACAACAAGGTTTAACCCCTCCCCTGCTGATGACGGAACCGCTCCGTCATCAGCTGCGTTGGCACCGTGCTGATGACGGAGCGGTTCCGTCATGGCCCTGCCACCGCGCCTGCGCGGCGCTGATTTCGCGACTGCGCGGCGTGTTTTATTGAGCGGGCGGGGCCGTGACGGAACCGCTCCGTCATGAGCACCGACGCTGGTGACGGAGCGGTTCCGTCACCAGCATGCGCCCGCCATTCGGCCGCCCTCCCCCCTTAGCACTGCGGCGGAATAGCCGCCGCAGTGAATGGGTTAAAGAGAAATTAGTCAGTAATAAAACTGTACAAAGTGTGCCAAAAGGGAACTTGGGAGGATGCCAGAAGCCTTATTTCTCTACATTACCAAGTCTTGTATGTGCCTTTCAGAAAACCAGTGGATGCCCAAAAGACAATTATTTCTTTGTATGTATGTATGAATTCATGTTGCATGTTTATAGCACAGACTTGTCAATAGGCAGTGGAGCACAGTACGTGGTGAAAGACCTGCATGAACTCAACAAGTGATGGGAAAGGTAGCTGACTTACGGATTGTTAATGCATTGTAATGTAGTGTTCTTTAAAGAGAAGCATCTTCAACTTTTTCCTAAACAGCAGCAGTAATCAAGCAATTCTAATGGATTTGGGGATGTCGTTCCCGATCCTCAGTGTATAGATGGAAAAGGTCGGGTGCCTTATTTTAATTTTTTACACTTCCTAGTCTGCAGTCTCATGGTTGTCCGGGCAGCAAGAGTGTCGAGAACAACCAGAGATGGTGAGCTTCTCTGCAAGATAAGCGGGGTTACTGGTCGTGGTGGCTTTGTAAATGAGGCAGCTGGTTTTCGGCAAGATGAGGGATGGAAAGGAGAGAACATTGAGTTCCTTGGAGATGGGGGTGACGTGATCATATTTCTTCAGGCCCTGGATCAGACCTGCTACTGTGCGCAAGTATAGACTCTGGGAGGCCACGGAACCGGGCATTTCCACCATGTAGGTGCGAGAGTATGAGTGCTTGAACAGCAGTTCTTAAGTCCCTTTCAGGTAGAAATGGTTTAACTTTCTGTACAAGAGAGCCTGTACCTGACCGCCTTTGTTTTTTGACAAATAGGTCCTCAAGGGTGTGGTTGGTGTCCAGGGAGGATACCAGTGACATTTGAGTTCCATGAGAATCGGGATTGAAAGCCACCAAGGTTCTGGTCATTGAGCCAGGTTTGTTCTGTTTGTTTGATTTTCTTGGCAATAACAGGAATTTTGTCCTGGTTGAGGCTTCAGGTAGGTGTTCTGTGAGGAAGCAGAGGTGACTTTTAGGTAGAGTTGTGTATCACCAGCTTATTGGTGAAAATGTTGATGCGGTTATCTGTGATTCCCGGCACTCAGGACACCGTCAGGAAGTTTTTGTTCCCTGGCAGCCTTTTCACTGCCTGCACACCATTGTAGTACCACAATTCCAGGAGAGCGAATGTAAATAAGTTTTCCCTGAGTGTTGGGCATTCTCCTACAGGATAGATGTTCCAAATTAGCATACCTCGTCATTTGCAGAGCGGCATTGTCACGCTCCATAGTACAGGTTTAGTGCCATTTTTAAGACACTATGGAGGAGAAATCTCCTGTAGTATCTATATGAAGTTTTGAATCTTCCCGAGAAAAATTGTGTTGTTTTCCTTTTGCCCTTGTCCTGATGAGGTCCAAATTAATGGGCCAAAACGCGCTGACCCTACAGCACAGAGGAGTCCCACAGACCACGATTGATATATAAGAAAATTGATTACACACGTTCTGTACTATGTGGAGGGTTGATTTATCCCCTCTAGTGTGTACTGGACTACTTCCTTTTTTTCGGATTGCTCTCTGAATGAAGTTTCTTTCTTTATAACTAGCAACAGTATTAAGTTACAATGGGTATGAAGGATTTGTATATGTATATGTGTGTATTATCTTGTGTATATGTTTTGTGTGTTTTTTTGACACATTTAAAAAGATAAAGTATTATTTTGATAATACTCTTGGAGTTAGTATCTGAGTCACAAAAAAAGAAAGATTCAGAGATCTAGTACTCATTGATAGGGATTAATTAGTTTCTCCCTACAGAAATATATGTTTTTTCATTTATTCCTCCGCATTATTTTGTTTCTACAGTAGTTATCTTTGAGTAGAGCGCCAAGGGTTCTATGAAGAGACTGAAGATCATAGGAGCTATTATGGAACTCAGGGGGACTTTGCAGGCGATAGGGATATTGTGGTGTCTGGGGCTGCCCATGTGAACAATCGGGTGTCAATTTGAAATATAGTAGGTGAACCAATGATGGACATAGCCTGTGAATCCCAATTGAGACCCCAGGGGGAAAATGACGGTTGGATGGTCGAATGTGTGAATGGTAGCTAAGAGGTCAAGCAATATCAGGAGATGGGGTGGGCGATAAATTCCGCTTCACAGGCAGAGTTTGCAGAGTTTTGGCCAATCCGCATTTAGCTTGTAGCGCAGAGTTCCATCAACCACAGTTTTTCTTGGATGTGGCTCGCCAACAGTAAGTTGGCAAGAAAGAATTGGTGTTCCCTAGCATGATTTTTGTGTGCTAGGAGGGCACCCAGTTAGATTTTGCCGAAATAGGCGGTCACGACCGTTTACGTGAGAAAGCTGCCACTAGAGTAGAAAATCTACTCCTGCGGCAGCAAAACCAACATGAGAAGCTGCGCCCTCTGGCACACTCCATGGTGCCGTTCCTACTGAATTTCCAGTGCGTTACAAGATCCGGGTGCTACAAATCAAAGCGAGCCGCACGATGTGCCGATTTCCACCTGTTTGAGGAACTATGCGAAATCTTGTGGTGTTTTTATACAACTCCGCAGAATTCTGCAGAGTGAAACTACACGAGTTCCGCCCACCCCTTATCAAGAGGCAGGGATTATCCTCCTCTCTGGTCATGCGGGCATCCCCTAGGGTGTACAATCTCTGTGCTACAAATGATCTGAAGCCAGACTGATAGTCATGCAGCAGAAGTTATAATCAATGTGATCTTGGCGTTAAACATAAACTGCTTTTTCAAAGATCTTGCCAATGAATGGTAGGTGAGTTACGAGCCGTTAGTTGATGAGGTCCTCAGGGTCTTGTGCCTGCAACAAACTCCACACCTGATAGTGCATTCTTATTACGGTCTCCTTTCCAGTCATCTGGCCTTGAAAATGTATGTAAAAATAACAGGTGATGGACAGAATGCAGAACAATGTCATACATTCACCCCAGTACAGAGATCTGGGCCTAAATCCATAGTTTTTTTGCTCACCATGCCTTTCCAGTTTGAACCCAGCCATATGCAAATCAGTCTTGACCCTGTGCCCCATGGGAACAGTCCAGCCCTAACTGCCAAGCCAGGTCCTCCCTGGACTGGAAACAAGCATCCAAGGACCGGTAAAATATCACCAGAATATGATTTTTTAAAGTTTATAATACTAATAATGTATTTATATATATATAGTCCTTCTTACCATTCTTCTGTCATTTAAAAGCAGCTTAAAAAACAGATGTCATCAACTAAACGACTTCAAGCTCTTGACATTCATTTGTCAAAAAAAATCTTTATTCGATTTAGTTTTTAAATCATAAAAGCACTATACTAGATATTCATCCTAAAAACACATTTTTACAAGGAAATGATTTCATGATAAATAAAAATAGTCATACATCAGCTATTTTCATAAAAAATATCTATAGTTCATAAAAATAAATTCAAAAAATAGACAACAGCTAAAAGTGTCAGTTCCTCATCTAAACTTTGCATCACTAAAAACGCTGTACGACTTTGTCTCAGCCCCATCTTTTTTGTCAGAGGGAAGCGTTCTAGCGTTCTCACCACTGAACCTTCCTCCATGTTGTAATGGCAGCAAAGCTAGTGGTATTTCTTTGCTTTTAGACATCAGATGGCAGAGTCTAGAAGAGCCTGGAGTTCGAATATTCCAATGTGCCCCTATATAGGCCAAAAAAGTGCCAGCATTGAGAATAGGGGTGCTCAATGAACCAGTAGCGGGCCTGAAATATGTTTAGGCTGGTTATGGTTTCTCAGTCCGCCCAAAGTTCCAGGGTTAGTAATTTTATCATATTATCTCAGTAATCCTCTGGAACAGCTATAGCCATAATGCTTTGAGAGGTGTGGCGTAGCGGCCAGCGCGGCTAACTGCAGAGTGCGGGTTCACGGTTCGATCTCTGGTGCCAGCGACAGCTCAGCATCATGTGAGTCTGGGCAATAGCTCACTTTAGCTCACTTAATCTCCCCGAAGGCCCCCAGTGCCTTGAAACCATAAGGGGTGATATGTGGGCACTTTACAAATATGGTTTGTTATTATTAAATATGGTTGAATATCACCCCTATAAAGCATACACTGCCATGCAAGCTACCACAGTGTCACAAAGTGTTTAAGCCTGACCAAAGTAGCTGCAATCCAATGGGTTACAGACAGAAACACAGCGTTAAAAGTTTTAGTTATAAACATCCCTCTCACTTTTCTATGTTCACTTACAAAAAAACATGACAACTGCGTATTCACATTGTGTTTATTTTTCTAAATTCGTGCCCATCTTCTCAAAGTAATTCTGACCAAGGCGGAACCAATCTATGTTCTTGTACCACTGGAACACACATTTGTAAATGCTTGAGAGGAAAACTCCTTGGTGACAGGTTGGGATCCACCATCACTCTCTCAGTGCCTCCAGGGACAGAAGCATCTCACAGCCACCAAAGGTGATCTGACACCATCGCCAGCCGCACCTGGACTGCTGCTTCTCTTTCCTGCCTTCCTAGACACAATGACCAATGAACGACTGCTGAGGAGCACAGATGCCCCACATGCTTTGGCTGCAGGGCCAGTCAAGCTTCATTCCCCATCTTTGTTCTGAAGGAGAGCATACAACGCTCCCCTCTTCCCTCCCCCCCCCCTCTCTGCCACCTCTCTCTCGCCCTCCACCTTACCCAGAGATCCCTGCATACATTACCACGCGTTTCGAGTAGGTGCTAAGTGTATGCAGTGTTTGGGACTTCTGTGTAGTTTATGACTGGAAAAATCGGTCCCCCGTGGTGATTCTCCATTCCAGGGGTCCAACTTGTAATTGCACAGTACCGGAGTGGATTTACCTCACAGTAATGGTAAAATAGCACACACTTTTACCGTGCAACTCGTAATCAGACCCTCGGTGTGTTCTTTCCACGTGCTCTGCCCCTGTCACAGAGCCTCGTGCACCAATGACAGAGTCCGTCTGACCATTCAAAGGCAGCTGTGTCCTCCCACATGAACCATGCTTTGGTGGACACTGTGATTCACACAATGCAAGATAGAATACCAGCTGGGCATGCGCACAAATACATACCATGGCAGACCAGTGGGAACAGATTCCCACTTATTTTTCTTATATGTAATTTATAAGAAGGTCCCATGTGGACCAAAGTGCTTTTGGGCACTTGTTTTACCGCAGCAGCCTGGACATTACACACTTTGTTGAACTTTGTAGAACTGTTTGTAGGAATTACTGTGATCTAGATGTGCTGAGGAATACCAAGCTACAGTACCCGGGGATGATGACTGACACTCCCTGGCCCTGGGGCAGGACAAACACAGAGACATTCTATCTGACGCTCTCTTTTGCCATTCGTTTGTAGCCAGTGCACGTGTGAGCACAGAAGACTAGTGAAGCACCGAATGAAACGGACAGGTAGTGGGCACAGTGCGCTCAAGGTGCGAGTGGACATTCTAAGTTACCCCACCTCAGAAGAACCCATGCCCGTGTAAATGTAAATGTAGTATACTTGTAAAGCGCACAGCTGCCCCAGCAACAGGGCGTCCCGGCGCTGTATACCGCTGTGGAAGCCTTCCTGGCTCTCCCTGTGAGACGCTCCCTACTGGGCACCCCCAAGGTGAAGCCAGGCATCCCAGCGCTGTTGGGGCCGTTGTGGAGATTAAGCAAGCTATTGCCCAGAGTTGCAGCGTGGGACCCATGATTAGAGTAGGCGCCGAGGTGAGAATTATCGAGTCCGCGGACATTGAGCCCAATACCCTTCAGGAGCAGCTCTAGGCTCATGGTGGCCCTGGGCATGGAGAGTAGGTAGGGGGCCCTGGAAGAGGGGGTCCAGACTGGGCGGAGCATGGAGTCCAGTGAACGGGGGCGGGGTCAGGGTGTTTGGAAGTGCAACAGAGCCAGAGGGCACCAAATCCCTGCCAGGGGCTGCCACACAAATATATATCCATCCTCAGTGGATTATTATATTAAGGATATATATTGGCGTGGTGGCCCCTGGGGTTTGGTGGCCCTGTGCAGGTGCACAGCTTGCACATGCCTAAGGCCGCCCCAGGACCCTTTCACCTTCCCTTGAGCTGCTTCCATGCGTTGTTTTCAGAGATATGACATTGTATTGCAGAGGGAGGTATTGGCAGTGGCGGCTTCTCCGCTAAGGCGGAGGAGCGTAGCCTCACAGGAAAAATAAAATGATAATAACACCGGGCCCTTGATTGGTTGGTCTCTTACCTTGGTAACAGACACCAAGTGGTAGCCTTACCGCCCTTCCGTTCGGACATCAGGCGGGTGGGGCAGGGCGTACCGCAAGGGTCGGCCATTAGCCCTATTTTATTCAATCTATACCTCCGCCCCCTGGTTAGTTTAATTAAGTCCTTTGGCAACGTGGTGATCAACTACGCGGACGACACGCAACTTATCTTCTCGTTTGAGGGTAGGGATGCTGTGTCTTAGGAGACCTATCATCGCTGCATGTCAGCTACTGCAGAGTGGCTGAGTCTGAACTCATTGCAATTTAATAGCTCAAAAACTGAGGTATTGCACTGCTCCTCGGACCGCATCTCTCGTCCTTTGCCACCGGAATTTTGGCCTCCTTCCTTCCAGGGTACAGGGGCAGCAGCAGTCTCCACTCGAAATCTGGGGGTGCTATTTGAATCCAATCTGCAGCTTGACGCGTTTGTCAATAAAACCGTGGCAACGTGCATGCTGCTGCTCCGAACACTGCAGAAGATTCTATCTTTCCTGCCGGCTCATGCCCGACCGGAGGTAGTGCGCAGTATCATCTTAAGCAGGCTTGATTACTGCAACGCGCTACTTCTGGGTGCACCGGCTGCCCTAGTGGGCAAACTGCAGCAAGTGCAGAATATGGCGGCTAAGTTGGCTCTCTCCAGACGGCGTCTTGATTCGTCTTCCTTGGCGCTCTCGGACCTCCACTGGCTGCCTATTTCTCGGCGCATTGACTTTAAGGCATTATGTATTGTCTTTAGGGCCCTTCATGGCCAGGGACCTTCCTCTTTACAGAGGATGTTCTCCTGGTATGTTCCCACTAGATCTCTCCGTTCCTCCTTGGCATGCCTGGTGGTAATTCCCAAAATCCTAAGGACGCGGATGGGCGGATGCTACTTTAGGTTTACTGCAGCCAAGTTATGGAATGGTCTACCCCTGTCCTTGAGAAGTAAAGAAAACCTCCCTTCCTTCAAAAAAGGATTAAAAATGCACCTCTTCCCCAGGTCGGTGTAAAGTTATAAGGCAGTACAAAGTAGAGTATGGCAGACCAAGTCAAGCGCCAGGATACCCTATGGGTGACAGTTTAGCGCTATATAAATAAGCCACGCAATACAATACAATACCATGTTATTATCATTTTAGTTTTCAGTCCTGGCTTTGTTGTGTTTCTTTAAGGGGCAGGGTGGGGCGGGCTGGGCTGCCACAGAGCAGGGGGAGGAGTGCTGGAACTTTCTAAGTGCGCATAACGGTTTGGCCGCCATCATGGACCAGCCAAACAGACATGCCCACTTAGCTTGTTCTCCTCTCAGCTGCATTTCACAGTCAGGTGGAGAACCCGCTGAGGCTCCCACTGCCTGTCTGAGTGCCGAACCAAGCCGCTCAGACCAATCACGACGCTGCTATCATGCTGATGACAGCAGCGTCGTGATTGGCTTAGGGGAGTCTGGGAGCATGTGTGCTTCCTGCATTGACCGAAGAGGACAGAGGAGAGGCAGCGGCCAGCAGGTAAGGGAAATGTTCTTTTTTTGTTTTTTAATCCTTCTCCACCACTACTGCCCGGTAGCAGCAGCCGCTACTCTGTAGTAGGGCCCCCCCACGGAGCCCCATGGCGATCTCTATGGGACGTGGGGCCCTTATAAGAATGCATGCTAAGGCCGGGAGGGCCAAAGGCGACCCCTGAGCCGTACATGGAGTATCACTGGCAGAACACAAAATGGGGGAACACAGCAAACATGGGATTTCCTTGTAAATCTGCACAGTGCAGCATAGTTATTGTGTGTGTGTGTGTGGTATGTGTTGCACAGGGCTTAATGGCATGATATGCAGGGCACAAGTCCTAAATAAAGAAGTGGGGGGACGCTCACAGACAGGAAGTGACGTCACGACCGGAAGTGACGTCACGAAAGGCAAAAACCTAGACGTGGGGGGACGCTCAAATACGTGAGGTGACGTCACGACCGGAAGTGACGTCACGAAAAGGAAAAAAACCTGTTAAAATAGGTATGTAAATGTAAATGTAAATTGGATTGGCAAACTCCGATGGCAGTGTAAGGGCAAGTGGAAAGTTTGTTGAGGACCTTGGCTAGAGAGCATACACTGGGAGGGGGCACGAACAGGAAGCCCCTGGTCAGTTAGTGGTAGGAGAAGCGTGTGAAGGATATTTAACGGAGTGTGGGTCGGACGGAGCGTTGTGCTAGGGTGCAGGGGAAGTAAGCTGAGGCAGGGGCATGGAATGTGTGAGCAGAGAAAAATCCGAACATGGGGCAAGGTGTTCAGGGCAGTCTTTGCATTGGGGCGACTAAAAGTAGGAGGACCCTGCAGTTTAGTGGCAGAAAGCACTCTAAGAATGCCGGCAGTTTGAAGAAGGCAGAGATGTGCACGCGGGGTTAGGTCCCGAAGGGCTGTTAAACAGACAGTGGTGGGAGCTGACTGGGGTAGTGTACAAGGCTCGTTTCCGGCTGTGCAGTTGCATACTAACGGTGCGATTAGTTCATGTAGCTTGGCTTCCGGGCTCTGCTCTTACCTACGCGGGTGACTCCGCATCTGTGCCGCCTCCATCCTTTCGAGCGTCCTTTCAGCCCCCGGGGGGGGGACGGCGTTTAGATTGTGCAGGGTGGACGGCGTCCACCCTGGAAAACCCTCCGAAATAAGTGGGGGGATGCCGTCCACCCGCGTGGTACCCCGACTCGTGCCCTGAATATGTATGCACTATAGATTGTATCATAGTGTGCCCCTTACTGTTATATTCATAAAGTATTAGACGCACATACTGTACCCAACAAATACTATGCCGTCTAGTGCACCATTGTGTATGGGCAACGGAGAATATTTTTCTACACTAAGGGACACATTTAAGAAAATGCCGGTCATTTATTTGACTGGGCCTGTGTCGACTGTAGGGAGTATTCTCGTTTTATCACCTTTCTGCAGTGTTTCAATATCGCTTTCATTTTTGTCTGTGTACATGTCTGCAGCTTCACAGAGGGGTCTACACGAAAAGCCGATGCGTTTAAAGTAAAGAGGGCTGCATTCAGCTGCTGAGCGCAGCACACATTTCATCAGTTCATCTGCGAAAAGGGCCCGAGCTGCCTTTCTTTCCCTCAGGAAACGAGGCTGCGCGTGACACTTGCCACAGAGGCTCCATTTACCAAGCGTCATTAGCTAACCTGTACAAATTACCCTCCCGGTGATTACAGGCGCGCGCCCTGGTAATTCGAAGGCAATCTGCCATTTCACCTGATGGCCGAGCAGGAGGCTGTGAATGTCAGCATGTCCTACTGTTTAGCGGCGAGCCGCGCATGGCCAGAGTGCGGAAGTGACGCATGCAAATCCCATACCAGCTGAATAATTACAACTCGCTTTACCCGGAGTAAGGCGATGAAAGCACAGAGCAGAACCAAACTCGTGTGAAGTCTTAATCTTCCGTTTGAAATGCCACTGATTCGCTTTCATATTTACGAAATTGTGCACATTCAGCTAATGATGAGACATTGCATTGTGCCATTCGAGAGCGGCCTTTCCTCTGGAGAGCGTGTAGCTGGGAGGTCCAAGGTCTCTCATTCACTCGGGACGGCGTCTGCCCGCCGGGGGCTCTGGGAGTCACTGCAAAGCCTGGTTTAATATGACTTCTGAACATTAGGGCCCGATGTAGGTAGGCTTTTACCGGTCGGTAACGGCTGATTTCGGCCGTTACCGTAAAAGCCTTTTCCTATGTAGGACGCTATTTTACCGATTTGGTATTTACCGAATCATCATTTACCGATTCGGTAAATGAGATGTAGGAAGCACTTAAAAGAGTGCTTCTGAGCCTTAAGAATTTGTTATTTACCACCAACTATTAGTTGGTGGTAATAATAAGGAATTCCTATGTAAATGCATAAATGTGCATTTACACCTGTGCCATGTGACAGACATACATGCCTTTAGGGCATGTATGTATGCCACATGTGCACCCCAGCACTAATCAGGGGTGCAACAGGGTGTCAAAGTGACACCCTTGACTTTTTCCCTCTTTTACCGAATCGGTAATTACCAATTCGGTAATTGACATTCATTCCTATGGGCCTCCAGGCCCATAGGAATCAATGGCAAATACCACCAAATCTTACCGATTCGGTATTTTTTATTATTATCTACATTGCAATTACCGATTCGAAAATACTGAATCAGTAAAATTCGATATTTTCGAATCGGTAATTTAAAATTACCTACATCCAGCCCTAAGTCCTATGTCAGGGAAGTGGTTCACACTGGGCTGATAACTAGAAAGGCTGCCAGGCACAGACTACTCTGACCTAGGGCCACAAAACTGGTAAAGATGAAATGTCAGTGCTCATAGTCCAATTCAAAATTAGATTAAATTAGATAACTATCAGTAGATCCAAAATGTATTTCCTTTATGCATATTGTTGCAAAGTATAAACAAATGAGTGGAAACCGTTAAAATATATTTTACTGCCCTATGATGGATTTAATAATCTTTGCACACTGCAAAAGTGTTGATTCAAATATCTACAACCGATGTAAACTTTACAGAGGTTGAATTATATATGACAATGGTCCTTGTGTCTTTTATACTAGGGTAGCAGTACAGATAATATTGAACTCAAATATTGTTTAACACCACAAGACGTTATGAAAAGGTGATGGGTGGGATATTTTAATCTCAGCCACTGGGAACCACTTGGACCACATACCAGTCCGTTGTTATTTTGCACACCGTGCCACCTCAGATTGGAACCAGCCCCATCCAAATCAGTCTTGACCCTGCTCCAGTGGGAACAATTACAGTCTGAACTACCAAGCTAGGTCCTCCCAAAACTGGACCACAAGCAACCCAAGACCCGTTTCGCCTTAATATGGGCTCATCAGTCAAGTATAGCTTGGCTCCCGTAGCAGTGTGTACAGGACCCATGTCTGGCCAACTTTAACTTTGCAAAGGTGAACGAAGTGAAGTGTAGCAAAAATAAAACAAGCAATTGCAATGCCATAGATCTCGCATTTATGAGAGTTTGAGCTATTGGCATTGTAAATGTCAATGCCTTTTATTTATGTGTTGTTTTTAAAACAGATAAATAAATAGGCATTGTCATTTACAATGCCAATAGCTTAAACTCCCGCAAAAGCAAGACCTATTGCATTGCAAATGCATGCTATAAATTGGAGACAGCATGTCCTGGCTGCAATAGCAGGCAGGACAAAGCTATTTGAAAAAATAGTGCTCGGAGGCTACAATTAAAGCCTACCGAGCAACAATACACGTAACAGAAGGTGTCATCATGGGAGGTTACAAAGTGAGAGAAGGTGATACTAAGGAGGGACTAGTAAACTTTTTGACCAATGAACAGCCATAGTTTACAGTGGACAATGATGCAAGCCAATAAAAAATGTGGGCGGAGTGTGCAGAGCTTCAATTCCCTACCTCAATACAGCATGCCTCACAGAGCAGCGCATGTGCTGCTCAGGCTCGCCTTAAAAAAGGAAAGGACATATGTCAAGATTTAAAGCACATGCTGTAACTGTTATTGCATGGTTTGCCTATATTTTACAGGCAGTTATTATAGTCTGAAACATCAAATTTTAACTGCAAGCCCACATTACTGGGTGTGCCCAGTAACCAGAACGAATGGCTCACAGACACGATAGCTGCACCTCTTGCTGGCATTTCTCTGGATGGGGAGAGGATGTGGCCGAACGACTAGAACGGTTGACCTCTAAGCTGGGGAACTGGGTTCAAGTCTCAGAAGGGACGCTCAACATCCTGTGATTCTGGACAAATCACTTAATCTCCCTGTGCCTAACAAAATGAATGTGTCCATCTGTAACGCATCTGGTGCTCATGTAAACCCCTCTGATACCTTTGGGTCGAGTTCACACTATATAAAATACTCAATTTTTTTTAACAATGTAGTAATTACTTTATCTTTCCCAATGCATCCCATTTCAAGGCCTGCCAATTGCAAGTGACTTGTGACAGAAAACTACTGTAACCATTTGCTGTTAATAAATGTGCCACCTCTTTCCACTCTAACTAGTTTCTAAGATGCAGGAGTTCTGGCTGGAAAGTAACAAAATGGCTGACAATCAACAAGAGAGCCTACAGTCTATGTCCTGATAGACCCCTTATTTTGTTAAGTGGGTACTCCTAAGCAGCTACAGAAGAAAACTCACCCACTAACGACCGTCAGTGGCTTGCTTCATCACAGGGTTTCCACCCGAGATGCCAAATGCATCTGGGTGTGCTGCGGCACCTGACTTACAGTGGAGCTAGTTGTTCTTTATCAGGGATCAGAGCTGTTAAAATGGCCTTAAGATGTCCCTGCCGGAGTTGGTGATTTTTTAAAAATGGGAACTTTAGGTAAGTTTAAAAGTCACATGGTTAGATGTGAAGCGAGACTCATGTGGTGACTCCGATAAACTTGGAATGATCTTCATCTTTGATTTTGACCTTGTGTTTTTGTGAATTCTAAACATTACATTGTCACTGAAATTTTCACCTAAATATAACGTTACTTTAACCTATGTATTTGTTAGTGAACTACTAGGGTTTTATAACGTAAAGTAATATTTTTACTATAGGTAAATCCAACCCCTCGCTGCTCAAAGTCCACAACGCCACAGGCAGCCAAACCCCACAGCGCACAGCCTTTGCTCTCTTGTTAGTGGTAGAGGGGATTGCACAGCCACTATTGTCCCCGGGGACCCCACCCCCCGGGGTTAAAAAATATATTATATTGGGAGGAGGGCACGTGTTCCCCCTTGCTAAGCTTGTGGAGCCCCCGGGGAGTCTAATCTCTGAGGCCACATACTTTATAAGATTTTTTATTTTTTATTTTATTGAGTTTTGTACAGCGCAAACTTGACATGAGGGTATCAGAGCGCTTCACATAGTTTGCCAAACAGCCATTATATGAGATACATTTGGAGTGGATAGAAATACAAGGTGACAGAGTGTAAACTAAATATACAAAAGACATTTGGATATAGTTGATGGTACAGTTTTGAGGAAATTATGAAAGACATTAGGATATAGTTGCCAATGCAGTTCTGGGGTAGATATGGAAAATTTAAAACAGCACGAGGTTACAAGTGTTACAAGTGTTGTAAATATAAATACATAGTAGCAATTATAAAGGAAAAGTCATTAGGAGAGGGGGCGTGTGGTGCCCATCCCCAAGCCTAACTGGGCCCGAGAACCCCATCCCCAAGGCCATATTTTAATTATAGCAGGGTGTGGCCCCACTCCTTGAGCCTTAAGAGGCCCTGGGGACCCAATCCACTGGGACCCTATTTTAACAATAGGGGGTGCATGGACCCCCCTCCGTGAGCCTTTAGAGGCTCTGGAGACCACATTCCCCAGGGCCAAATACCTCACTATTTGGCGAGGGGGCGCGTTGCCCACTCCCTAAGCACAAATGGGCCCCCAGACCCCCATCCGCTGAGCCATATTTTAATTAAATGGGAAGGGGCGTGTGGCCCTCCTCCCTTATCTTTAAAAGGCCCTGGAGACCACAACTTCGGGGCTGACTGCCATAATAATAGGGAGAGAGGACACATGGCTCCCCTCACCAACCCTATTCATGCCCCAGGGACCCCATCCCCTGGGGCCTCTCAATTATAGGTGGGTGTGCACCAATCAGCAAGTTGGGGGCCCTGCAGAGTGCCCCAGGCCCCCGCGGAACCAGTCGGCTCCCTGCATACTGTGTGAGTCGGCAGTGAGCTGCTAATGCTTGCTCCTGCCCGACGGGAGCAATATGTGTTTCCATGACCACAGGAGTGCAAGCAGGGAAACAGAAGTCTGCTCCTATAGGATGGTTGAATTTTAAAATTTCCCGCCAAGTGGGAGAAGACTTGCCATCCCTGCCCATGCTCCTGCACGCAGGGAAGGCATGTTTACTCCCACTCTGTGGTAGATTTTGAAATGCTTCCACCAGGCAGGAGAAAACATATGTTTCCCTGCCAGGGGCACGGTCTGCGAGCTGGCCCGGGGGCATGGGTCCCTGGGGCCCATTTGGGCTCAGGGAGAGAAGGCCAAGTGTCCCCCTTCTCTAGAATAAAGAATATGGCCCCATAGATGGGGTACCCGGGACCCATTTAGGCTCAGGGAAAGAGGTCGTGCACATCCCTCCCATACAGTTCAGTGTCTGGCTTCAAGGAATTGAGTCCCCGGAGCCCGATTAGGCTAGGGAAGGGAGGCAGGGCACCCCACTCCTCTCCAACAAAGTGATCGGCCCAGGGGGTTGGGGTCCCTGGGGCGCCTTCAGGCTGGGCGGGGGAAGGGGGGGTGCGCCCCTCCCATTTTGTTCACAAGTTAGTCCAAGGGATGTGGTCCCTGGGTCAATATCGGCTTGGGGATTAGGGCCCTATTCATGGTCCCTCCCCCTCACAGCAAAAACACCAGATTATCTTTCATTTCTAGGCCCAGTAGAGGGGCCCTCTGGGAGCACCCCACAAAAGGGGTATCTGAGGGTACCTGAAGTGGTCCATTGTATTATACATGAGCATTCGGAGGCGGTGAGCGAGCATGCTTGCCTGGACTGTAAATAATGGCAGGTGAGAAACATGGAAAAGGGGATCCACCAGAGCGCCAACTAGCGTGGCTGGTATGAACGGAGGATGGCCAACCACCTGTAAAAGCAATATGGGCAAGTACAGGTGACACTGTAGCGGAACAGGATCAAATAAACAAGGCCTTAATGCAACATTATTCTGCATTTTACAAATGAAAGGATGGCAGTGCGTCAAGAAAAATGACAGAGTTGTAAAGGTGGCATGACTGGTAAATGTAGGTTAATTCCAGGCATTCCAGGTGGGGCTACCAGTGTATATAGCTGGAATCAGACGGGCTCTACAAGATACGTCGGCGTGTAATGCACCGGCGGAGATGGCTTTCTGGTTGAGTTTTATGCCCAATACGCTACATTACTGGCGCTCAAACTTAAGGAGGTTTACAATGAGCCTTAGGAGAAGAGTAAGCTCTCGCAAAGCATAAGGGAGGCTGAAATATTACTCCTACCCAAGACTTGTCAGAACCCATTAGAACTGAAACCATAGCAGCCCTGGACTAGCCTAAACTTTGCCTACAAGATTTTAGAAGAAGATTTAGCAAAGAGATCATCCTCCATGACCGCCCCCCTCGTGCACCCGGATCATACAGTATTTATTCCAAGTAGATGGAACACAAGTAATCAATCCAAGACTGACAGAGTTTGAAAAGTTTTGGTGAAATGAAATAAAATAAATCTTAATTATAAAGTAATTGGATACCGCACCCATGATTCATGAATACTGGCATTCTAAGCCAGAGTAACCTCCTCCGAGGAAGATGTGGCTAGATGCAGCACCAGTGGGGTTTGGTGCTGGAAGTTTGAGGCACCAGGCACCCAATCTCCTTAATCCAAGTTTTAGGAATTGTTTATAATCAGGCTGTCTGGTGCAAGATAATGACCTTTAAAAGCAGGATGAATGATGGAAGATGCCCTTTAGTAACCGACTGCACCACGCAGGACACCACAATTCAGAAGTGGGATGCAGGAAGGAAAGTGATGCCCTTTAGAAGCAGGCTATGCAGGGCAGAAGATTGTCTTTTACGAGCGAGGTAAACCATTGAGGACATACATGGAGCAAAAATATGCCCTTAAGAACCAGGCTCCACCATGCAAGAAAACCTCCTTCAGAAGCAGAGTGCAGGGTGCAGGATAATGTTCCTTAGAAGTGAGATGCTGAAGCAAAATAATGCCCTACAGAACAGGCTGCATGGTGCAATAGATGGGGCAAGAAGTATAACAAGCAGCACCAGGCGCGCGGTGTATGAAAGAACTACATAAATACAATGTATTTTTATGACAATAACAAAACGTTGTAATACAACTACATATAAAAAGAGCAAGCAGCACCAGGCGCGCGGATTAACTGAGCTAGCGCCGCGCGCCCCTCTGCAGACTCCCCCTGCATTCCACGAGGCGCGCGTCGCAATCCGATTCTTTCTGCCATGCTGTCGGCAGAAGGTCACGCGCCCAACGTAATCCTATGCAAAAACGCTGCACGCGGCCAGATCCTGTCTCCACTTTCCACTCGTTGTCGGCTGAGCCAACAGCTATAGTTCTCTCTGCGAGAGCGCGCTTTTGCGCGCTTATCGCAGCGAGCCCTAAAAATAGCTGTCGCACATTGTGCACCGACGTTTACAACCAGTGTTCAATTTTGAGATGCAATTTATGTATTAAATGGTCACATCGCAAAATGTCCAGTCACAGGGGGTGAGGCATAACTAACTGTTTAATGAATACTAATTATGCAGACAGCTACTTGCTACCACCTGGATTGACTACAACCACATGGATGTGGACTGCGAGGAGCAGCAGACCTCATCCTTGTGTTTATATTTCAAAATTGGGAAACTTTTTTTAAGCAGTGTGTGTTCCTTAAAGTAACTGGTGCTGCTACAAACAAAACGTTTCCAGTTTGTAAAGCGCTTGGAGATGGGGGGAAGTTGTCAGAGACTGCTCACGCTAGGCTGCCAACACATTTCACCAAGGGAGACACCTTCCTCGTTGCAATTCAACTTATTTGACATAAGTGGTCAGTGGATTGAGACCGGATTGATATATCCTAAAGCGACTCGCTGTTATGAGAGGAATGGATGTCCCTTACACGACCTCTCCTATGATTCAGAACTGACCGCAAAACCCATTTTGTGAGTTAGAAAGTCTTTTCCAACTTGCAAAACAGGTTTAGTATTTAGACATAAGGGCGGTATGCACAAAGACCTAGAACTGGGATTTCCAGATTGCGATTCTTAGCAAATCGAAATTAGGAAATCGCGATTCCTCGTGTAAGAAAATGTACATCTTTTAAATAGCAATTGCTAGTGGGTCGCAAATTGACCTACCCCGTGAATATTAATGAGGTAGGTTGCAGGTTGTGACCCATTAGGAATGACAGCCATCACAGGGATGGTGGCCTGCTCGGTTCAGTAAACCATCCTGAGTGTTATTGCTTTTTAATAAAGTGATGCACTCCATTTTCTTTAAAGTAACATGGAATGTGTTTAAAAAATAGAAAATTACACTCTTTAGGTGTGACAGTGGTCCGTGGGGCCACTGCCTGCTCTTAAAAAATGTTTTGCCAACATTCTCAAAGGAAAAGGGTTTTCCTGAGGATCCCTTTCCATTTGTAAATGGTTACCACAACTTTTAAGTAGTCGGTAAAAAAGAAAATTTGCAACTGTAGCACGGTCTCAAAACATTAATACATACCACTGGGATTCGTTAGTTAGAAGGGACGCCCTAGACACTCCCCTTCCAAATATTGAACAAATATACATTCGCAATTCAAAATTACGATTTGGTAAATTGTTGTCGGATTTCAATTTGGGATACATACATACCAGAATGCTTTTTTAGTGGTAGGTTGCGATCACAAAAAAGTTTTGAACAACTGCAAAAGGTCTGTGTGTATCTGGCCTGTAGTCTTTAAGAAGCGGGATTTATAATGAAAAGCACTGGACTGCAGAAGTGCCTACTTACTTCCAGGCGCACTGAAGATTCCTCTGGGAGCAGCCCATCAGCACTGGGCCAGCGCCCAGCTCGGGGGAGGTAGGACAAGGAATCTGATTGTAATTGGTTTCAATCGTGTGAAGCCTGCACTGCTGCGCCGCCTCCTCTTTGAACGTTGCTTGCTGGCAACTGTTGTGTTGCTGTGTTGAATGTCTGCGTGCAATCTGTCCCCTACACTGAGCACAGTTCGAACAGAACATTTACATTCACATTTCTGAATTGTTCTCGGATGAATCGATAGAGTCACTCACCGCCCAGCGCGACAATCGCGATAGACGTGATACTATTAAGAATTATACAAGAAATGATGCTGGAGCTGCATGATTAACTAAGAGTGATGTTTAGCAAGCATGGCCAAAAAAAATTAAACGGAAGTCCTTATCCTCGGCTCCACCTCCTCTGCATGGGAAAATACCTGGTGGATCACTGCCCCCGGAAACCCACCCACCCCAACGCACCATGCATGCAACCTCAGCATCATACTCGACTCTTCACTTACAATGAACCGCCGGATGAACGCCGTGTCCTCCACTTGCTTCATCACCCTCCGCAATACTTCAGACGACCTTCAAATGGATCCCCCCCAGACTCCAGGAAGTCCATCACCTGTGCACTCATCACCAGCAGGCTGGACTACGGAAACGCTCTCTACGGCGGAATCAACAAACAAAATCCTCCGCAAACTCCAGCCCATCCAGAACGCCGAGGCCAGACTTCTCCTCGACATCCCACACCTGACCACAACACCCAACACCGCGGCGACCTCCACTGGCTTCCCGACGAAAGAAGAATAACCTTCAAACTGCTCACACGCATATGAATCCCTCCATAACACCGGACCCCAATACCTCAACAAACGAATCTCCTTACACGCCTCCAAGTGAAACCTCTGCTCTGCTGACCTCGCCCTAACCACGGTCCCCTGCATCCACAGGGACAGAGCAGGTGGCAGATCCTTCTCTTACCTGGCGGCCAAGACCTGGAATGTACTCCCCCACCGCATCCGACAAAGCCCAACACTGCACCAATTCAGAAAGGACCTCAAGACCTGGCTCTTTGAATGCCCAATAGAGCTGTTCACACCCACCAACCCCCAGCACCTTGAGACCCTTGCGGGTGAGTAGTGTGCTCTAAAACCCCTGATTGATTGATTTTTCTTTCTCTGGATTACAAGGGGACAGTGGGTTCATTCCCTTCGGAGCACATTTTTAGTTCCGGTTGCCTCTAAATATGTGGTCTATCACAGATGGTTGCAACTTTTATTTGCAATCCAATGCTGGAATGGCTTCACCCCCAGTGCTACAATTCCTACATCCTCAAAAAGCATCCATTTAAACATGGAATCAAAGCTATAGGCATTGTACTGTAGTAGCCTGGAGGGCTTCCTACCTCTGTGGAGGCCACAGAGTGCTCAGAGGTACACGGGATCCTGGTGCCCTTTCGGGGTGCATGGTAAATTATATGGTGCTTTTTGTAGTTTTGCTTGTAATGGAGGTATTGCATAAGATGTGAGGTTGGAAGACATGCTCCAAGGACATGCCTTTGCATGCGAATGAGGTGCAACAGAGAGTGGTAGAAACAGCCTCAGTTGTGCAGTTTAGGAGGTGTGCGTTTGCTAAGATTGAGGTCACTGTAGAGTACATAACGTGCATACACAAGCTATGAGAAGTCCACCAGACAGTAGGTTAGAAGTAGTCAAATGCAACAGAGAATCAAACCCGGCAGGAAGAGCTAAAAGACCAGGTCATATATACACAACGTGGGTGGGGGATCCACCATGAAGCACATGAGGCACAACCTCTGGAGGATCTGATACATAACCAGAGTACAGGTAGCCCTGAAGGGAGGGATTGATGCAGCTGCACAGCACCGCCCTATCCAGAGGTCCAGCAAGGCACTGAGTGCCAACACCAAATAGGGCTTCAATAACAAAAGGCCCTAAACCCATATGGCAACACACGCATTGGTGTAGTGCAAAATTAGGACAATTATGCCAAACTGGCGAAATAACAGTTGGAGCTGCAATGAAAGTCAGTGAGGTAAGCAGGAGACATGCACCTTTTCAACAGAAATGATATTGCCCCCTGCTGGGCATGTACTACTGATGCGTGAGGTAAGAAGTGGTAGAGCAATAAACATATTTGGCCTGAGCAGACTACACAACAGCCCAGATTTCATCCTCTCTTGCTAGGCTTATAAGGAAGACAAATGTTGAGCATGGTTTCACACCCCCACACTTTTGTCCCCAAAGGCTCCCAAAGACAGGCGAGCATCAGTCGGCCAAGCCCTGGTCGGGTCATGGCTCAAACCCTATCCACAATGACCCACTGCACATGTGAGAGTGAGATGCTACCTGGATGAACAATTCTTTGAAATTAAGTGGAAATAAAACCTAGCTTCTCATCCTTGGCTATAATACCAATCCACCAATGGACTTGGGATGGCCGAACCGCCTTATCCCTCCGCCTGTACCGAGAAGAACCATAAAGAGCTTCAGAGGATGGTTGCATAAATCCCTAAATGTGGATTCACAACTAAACTCACAGCAAGATGTATGTACTCCCCCTGCTCTCCAAGAGGCTAGTGGTTCAGGCACTCATACTCCCTCATCAGGACTACGGAAATTCTTTTTAGCTGGGTGCTCCCAAAATGACACAAAAAAAATTGCAAGAGGTGCAGAATGCTGCTGTCCGAATACTCCATAATTTTCCTATACACCACTCTACCCGCCAAAGTCTCAAATCCCTTCACTGGCTCCCTGTGGCGGAACGGATTAAATTCAAATGACTCTATATTGCCTATAGAGCCCATATGCCCAGAACACAGGGCCCCTGATCTCTTGTTCCCTGATTTCCCCCTATTTCCAGGGGGCAAACGCTGTGTTCCTCCAATACCACCCTAGCCAAGATCCCCCCATCAGAAGACCCAGATGGGGAGGGTGGTCCTTCTGTTACAATGTGGTCAAATTGTGGAACACCCTCCCTACCTCTCGGAGATCGACTACAAAGGAACTTCAGTTCCGCAAGTTAGTCAAAACCTGGCTGTTTCAGAAAAGCTCCCTCTGGTTTGTCGGAACAGTCGCCTTTGCACTGGCAACGCTGAGATGCCAATGGGTAGCCATGCGCTATATAAGTCCTGTATAGCATAGAATAGTCACATAGCATTTGACAGGTTACTGCCTCGATAGAACAAGACTAATTCAGCCGGTGGTACCCTCATGTCCTCACCCTCCATGCATGCCCAATAATAGATTTTTTGTAATGGCGTGAGGAGTCATCGCCTGTCCTAATATTTCCTCCCACAGATTTCACTCAATAAAATCAGCAAATTACACATCAGGATCAAAAATCAACTTAGTGACAGGAAGCTTACTAGGCTTCCATTGTAAGCTCTCCATACAAAAAAAAACACTTCTGTAAGACTGCATTTGACAGACGTTGCTGACAGGAGTTTACTTTCTTTGTTATATTTCTTTTATTTTGCTGTTTTTATGTACCCATGCTACCATGTTGCTGCTGTGAAGTGATTCCTTGCTGTTGGGGTGGAGGATGGGGTCTACAGATGAGAAGGCACTTGACTCAGTTGGACTAGGCAGTTCTCAAAGCCATACTCTTTTCTTAAGACCTCAGTTAAGTGCTTCATTTAAGCTGGTGGTATCCGGTGCTCGGCACTGGCACCTAATTGTCAACACCAGCTTGTGACAGTGTGCCCCAAGGTGGCGCAGTCTAGCTAATTTACAGATGATCTCTAAAACAGGTAATTATTAATATTTACATTAGAAATTACTATTACCTTCTGCCAAACACATTCCTAATGCTTTGGAGACTTGAAATAGTCAGAATTGTCATGCTTGTAGGATTGTAATATAGCCTTATTGCCCGCCGTAGCGGGCTATACCGGCTATTAAAGGCCCGCTGAATCGTTAAAGGCCCGAGCCGAAGGCTATAAGGTTATTAGAACATTCTGCCACTAGAGGGTAGAATTTTCTAACAAATTAAACAAAGGGTTCTCGAAGCTCGAGGGGATATAAATCCCCTCGAGCTTCGAGAAGCCTTTGTAGAACATTGGAATGTTGCTCTGCGGACCTTTACCGGCCCGTAGAAGCAGGGAGCACTCCATTGTCTGCAATGGAGCTCCCAACATTCCAATGTTCTAATGGTTAGTGGTTGTGTTATTACTATCCTTGGCAGCGCTGGTAAGGCAATGGGTGATGTAAGCTGCAGTGGCCTCCTGACGAGAGCCCTGCACTTATATTTTTTTTTACAAACTAAGCAGTGCCGGAGTTGTTAGTATTTGTGTTATTGTCTGAAGACATCTCTGAGGTGGAAGGGCAGTGTCATAGAACTCCACAGGAGATATCCTTCCACATTACAAGATCCTGAAGCCAACCACTTGCATTCACCAGTCAGAAGGCGGGTCTTGGTATCTGCCTGGGGATGCAAGTGGAGGCGTGGGCGTGTCTACGAATGACAGAGGGATTTTGAATTCAATCCTTTGGTTGATTGGGAGTCAGTGTTGTGACTTCCAGGCTAGTGTGACTTCATCTGCCCATCTCAGGATGGGTATGAAGTGGAAGGCATCAATTCAGGATGATTAGAGTTTGGTCAGCGGTGGCCCCATGAATCTCCTCCAAAGGCACTTCCAGCAGGTTGTCCATATAGGAGAGGTCCCTTGCTGTGACCAAGCCAGTACTCTTTCTCAGCTGCACAGGGTAGTATTCAGATAGAGTTGGTGGGCGGTATTCTTTTGGACAGTACAAGGTGGCACGAATCAGAGACTCTCAGGTTGGGGGCTTGGTGGAGCGCATCGGGGAGAGAGCTCGTGCAGGGTGACCCGACAAATGCAAATCACCAGGAAGGAAACTCCTTTCTTGAAACCGCTGTGACTGAGTCAGATGGAGTAGCCAAAGCCAACTATAAAGCAAAAAAATGGCCCCATCTTACCCACACTAAGGTCACGTGATCCCGGCACATGGTGTCACTCTTTACTCATCAGGAAGCGGCTAATTACTTAGCGGAAACAACGACTTGGACCCCAGATTCAGCACCGCGTGGCCACAGGCAGCTCTTTAAGTGGACCGGGTCCCTCCGAGCCTCAGACCCAGAACACTGAAACCGGTTCTTATTGGGCCCTATAGTCGTGTCCTTGAGTTCACACTCATTGATTTTTGAACAATGATGTAAAACACATTAAGGGGATCAACGTCAGCGATTTAGGACCTGTTTATATTTTACAAGTTGTACTTATTCCTCTATTCCCATGGAGTGTTTGGTTTTTCTTGGCTGCCGTGTTTCTGTAGTTTTTTCATGAAGCCTAGCACTCTTGTATAGCGCATACATTGAACTCAGTCGCTTCCGTGCGTTCATATGGACTACGATTGAGAGTTCCGGAGTTGAGGCTGAAGCAATGTGAGTTTCTCACAGTGGTATTTACTGGGTGAAAAAGGTGTTCAGAGCAGGAATGCCCATCCAATCCTTGGCCTCTCTGCAGAGAGTACAGAACAATGGTCATGTATGCAAGTGTGATTCTATGCAAGTGAATGAAGGAGATGCACAGTGGTCAGAATATTGGCAATGCGTAAGTAAGAGATTGCATCGCTTACAGGTCTGTGTTTGGGGATGTTGAACAGGAGATTGAGTAAGTACACAGAGGGGAGAGTAAAAAGAGGGTGCTGAAGAGGAAAGATATGAGGTGTGAGATATGCGGGTGGAGGATTTCAGAAAGATGTGACAAGAAACAGGTCATCAGTGTCTAACAGCCTGCAGAGGAGAGTGATACGGAGGACAGCATGGGAGTGAGTAAGGCCCTCTGAAGGCCACTGCTCCTACAGACCTCGGCAGTCTTTACTCAGCCTCACAACTTCAGAATTGAAACACTTGCAATATTAGTTAAAACAAAATCATTGTTGTTACTCATTTATCGTACAAAACGAACAACCATTGTCAAAACTAATAGCCCTGGCTTATTTTAGGTGTGTCAGCAAAGTATTAGGCGGCACTCTAAGGGAAGCACAGATTATACATGTACATATTTAAGCCACGCCCTTAATAAATAGACCACACCCCTTTTGACCTCCCCTCCCAGTTTGCTCATCCCACTCAAAGCCCTGGCCACAGCGAACAGTCCGCTTCAACCACAAGAAGGCTTTTATATTGCACAGTCAGGATTTATTCCCTCCCAAGCCCAGCAGACTGGCTATTCATCCTAATGTGCAGTAGGAATGTCTAGAATTGATTAAAGAAAAACGGCCCCTATATCTTTGCATTTTTTGTAATGACCAGCACATTTTCAAAGAATGTGTGTGGGGTGAATATCTGCAGCTTCATGGAAAAGAAGGGGCTCAACCTTATTAATAAGTCATTTTCCAGTGTTTGTTTTTTGTTCTGGCATGTGGTTCCCATCACTCAAGGCGCGTCTGTTTTTGTGGAAACTCCACCTCAGATGTTCGTGCTTCCAATTAGAAATACAAATGGGGGGCGTTTGGGGGTGCCAGTAGGTCTATGCACATGATGGAGGGTCTTTGCCCCTTCCTCCTGTATATTTACACAAAATAAACTCCAGATATCTGGAGTCTAACTCGTTTAGCCGCTCGCAGTAAGACATGCCTTCGAGGCACACTGTGCAAACTATAGACATGTTTCGAATTATTATTATTATTATTAAAACTTGTATAGCGCAATGAATCATCCCGAAGGGGATCTCTCGGCGCCATTGGCATCACACTCCCGCTCACTCCAGCCCCTAAAGTCATAAAAACAACCATATTTTCAACCGTTTTTTGAACTGCCCCAACGTAGTGCACGCAATCTGGTAATCTATTCCAATGGAGGGGGGCGAGATGAGAAAAAGCACGCCCACCCATTTTAGATTTCCTGATCTTGCACATGCATAGCAGTTTCTGATTCCTCGATCTGAGCTGGTGACCCGGGACATAGGGGATTACCTTCTTCCTTAGGTATACAGGTCCCAATCCTTGCGTTGCTTTAAACACTAACGTCAAGAGTTTAAACACTGCTCTCTTTCTAATAGGTAGCCAATGCAATAGGGGTAGAGACGGGGTACGGCCTGGCTTGTTGAGGGCCAGCCTCGCTGCAGTGTTTTGTACCACTTGCAGCCTGGAAGATAGGTCCTACCTTATGCCTACTAGTAGGGCATTTTCCGTAGTCTAATCTACTCACTAGTAGTGCCTGAATTAAGGTCTTTCTGGACTCAAGGGGAATCCATGGAAAGATCTTTCTCAACATTCGCAAAATCCCAAAACAAGAGCCAGAGAGCGTCTTCACATGATCTTCCAGCGAAAGTTAAATGTCAAACAGGAATGGGTGCCTCCCCATGTTCCGAGGGTCACCAGTCCACCGACACAGTTCCCCAGCCTTCCCAAACAGGAGGATCTCCGTTTTATTGCGTTTAGTTGAAGGAAGTTGCTGCCCACCCAAGAGGCTATGTTCAACATACAGATATTAAACTTGGCTCTGGTGGCCACGGGGTCCAACTCGAACGGGATTATCACCTGTGTGTCATCCGCATACGAGATCGTCTCAAAACCGCAAGATCTAATAATGACAGCCAGAAGAGCAATATAGATGTTGAACAAGGTGGGACTTAAGATGGACCCCTGGGGGACCCCTTTGTCCAGTGCCGTGGTCTGTGACACAAATGTGTCCAATTGGAGACATTGTGTTCTGTTGATCAAAAAGCTTTGTAGCCAGGCTAAGGCCATCCCTCCGATACCAATCTCTCGCAGCCTGTCCAGCAGGATGCTGTGCGAGATGGTGTTGAAGGCCGCCGACAGGTCCAGGAGCTCCAGCATTGTTGGGATCCCCCTATCCAGAGACATCCTAATTGTATCTGTTACTTCCACCAGGGCGGCTTCAGTGCTATGCCCCACTCGGAAGCCCGATTGGGAGGTGTCCAACAAATCAAACTGTTCCAAATAACCCGTGAGTTATTGGCTAATCAGCGTCTCCATGACCTTAGAGCAGCAAGGAAGAAGGGAAATCGGCCTACAATTTTTCATGTCTGCCGGGTCTGCCGACACCTTCTATAACAGAGGTTTAATGTGCGCCTTTTTCCATTTCCTGGGAAATGTAGCCGTGGCCAAAGAGATGTTACAGACCTCTGAGAGTGAGGCAGATAGAACCGGAGCCAGCTCTGACATAATAAATGGCAGGACTGGGTCAATCGGCGACCCCGATTTCGTTACTGCGAGTACCGACTCTACTTGCTCAATGGTGATGGTTGCAAAAGAGTCGAGCCTAGATGATGCGATATCCCTTCCTCAGAAATTGACCCCTTAGATGCATCTCCAGCCCCCATAGAGCTGTAGATTCTATCGATCTTCTCCTTGAAATGGCTGGCTAAATTACCACAAAGCTCTTGCGTGGGGGGGAACAGCAGAGCTGCTAACTTTAGGATTAGTAAACTCCTTTAGTATCTTAAAGAGTTCCTTTGAGGAGTTTTTTTGCTTCTGGTATTCGTGTACCCAGATGCTCTCTTTTTGCTGTATTATAGCTTTTTACATATGCTCTGTGTGCCAGTTTATAAGCCAGCTTATCCTCCGGCTGCTTAGTCTTCCTCCATTTCCTCTCACTTCCTCTACATTGTGCCTTTTCTTTTTTAAGACCTTCCGAGTACCACGGGGCTGGCGCCCTCCTCTATTGTCCCCTCACTACTTTGACAGGGGCTATGCTGTCTAAGGCATTTCCAATGGAATCCTCCCGTCTTTTCAGAGTCTTTTCACTAGCCTCCCCTTCTTCAAAAAACAGGGTTCAAAAGGCCCGACCAAATGTTTCCGGAGTGACCTTCCTCCAAGCCCTCCGAAGGCTGTCCCTACGTTGGAGCTGACTTCCGACCTCTGGCCGACTAAAAGAACATCTTAGTATCAAGTGGTCAGTCCATGTTAGCCCCAGCGGAGATTCTACAGAGAGATCATGGGAATTTGTAAAAATAGAGTCAAGAGTGTGACCTGCAACATGTGTGGGTTCCTGAACTCTAGAGAAGAGACCTAGCCACTCCATGACCGACAATAGAGAACTCAAATCTATATTGGAAAGCTCTTCAAAGTGATCGTTAAAATCCCCGGTCAATAGGAAGTAGTCAGATTGTAAAATATATGGGGCGAGGGTTTCCAGTAATGAGGAACAGAACAGTTTTTTGCTTTCTCCCGGGGGATGATAAACTACTGCCCCCATCCACCAGGCCCCCTTGAGGGACTCCAGCCGAAGCACCAGTAATTCAATGTAGGTAGTCGACACTGTGACCACTATTTGAATATAGTGTGGTGCCCGCGTTGATATTGCCAGACCCCCCATTTACCTGCCCTATCTAGTCTTGTGTATAGTCTTCCAGAAAAGCAATGGCCAGCGCCGGAGTGGAGTGGTTTTGGAGCCAGGTCTCAGTAAGGAAACAAATATCTGGCTTCAGATCTACCAACAGATCCCACAAATCGGCAGAGTGATGTTCTTGAAATCTCGCTGGCAGCAATTAATGCAACTACACTTGACAATCAAAATCTTAACCAGTTCCAGTGATTTGGCATGAAATTTAGGGCAGAAAGCGCTTTAATAAATGAATAACTCGTGTATTGTGGACCACGACCTAAGACAGTCCTTGGAGTTCAAATAATACTCGCAGCAGCTTTCTTTACATGGCCCTGCATACCCACAAATAAACTGCATGCTGCACGGTATGCATGTATGTGGTATATGCATAGCTGGCAATGAAAAAATGAATGCCACTGTGTGAGGAGGTGGTGGGGCCTTGCAGGGGGTGGAGCCTCATGACGAGAGCTACCTAAGAGGCACTTACCTCCCAAAAAAAAGAGTCATTGAGACTGTCGCTGATATCCTGGGGTGTCTTCACACTTCTTAATGGACATTGGTTGCTTACAGCCTCTGAAAATGAGCTGAAAACCCAAAGCTCGTTTCTCCAGCCATATTGTGATTTCGGCTCCTCACCAGGTGAGGGTGTTAAGGGAGCTGAAAACGTGTGACACACTGTGGAACCGTGTGAGTTGCCAGGTATGTATATGTATGGCGCAAGGCAACGGAAAGCGTAGAGTCCAAGGCAGTGATAAACTCAATGCACAATTGGCAGGAAAACTGGGTTTCGAGGGTCGAGGTGGACTGTTACATTTCAAATAATTAGTTTTTCTGACCGTGATCTCATCAATCCTCGCTAAAATCGCGCTGTAGGATTTTGATAGCTTCAAAGTCAAATGGGACTGTTTAACCCCAGTGCTTAATTTGAGCCGGTGGTTTCAGGTGATTACAGAGATTTCACCCCGAGTGTGGAGACTCCCCCACAGCTGTGGGGCCTTGGCCTTGGGTGCGAAGGCACTCTGTGAATGAGGTCCTTAGCTAGTGGCGGCTTGCACAGGTAACACTGTGAGTCGGGGTGGGGCTGGGTGGGGGCGTAATTCAGTGTGACATACAATGAGAAAGTTGAGACTAAATGAATAAATAAAAGCACTTACTTTGCGCTCGCAGCATCACCACGTCGCTGATGCTGCGAGCGTAAAGTACGTGCTTTTATTTTTTAAGTCTCAACGTTCCCGTCTTATGTCACACTCCACTTCCCCACACCCAGCCCCGCCTCCACCCCGCCACTCCACAGTTACCTGTGCGAGCCGCCACTGTCCTTAGCGCTTCAAAATGTGGACAAGCAGCCAAAGCGTTCTTGAAACCATCAGAGCAATGAGTGCACTTGTCTAGTTGCAATGATGCAGTTTGTTCTCTCCATCCCTGCCCAGTGTTTTTGGCGCTATACCAGCGCTCAGAGGGTTGGCAGTAATAGCTTTTCTAGCCAAGGCGCTATCACCAACCTCTTAAGCGGCTCAGTTTGCAGCTCCTCTAGTTCAATGGTGTTACTGTAGTGAAAAAGTAAACTGAACAGTACAGAACCAAGTATCTGAAAATGCCATGTTGTACTACTATAGAACATGTGTCTCCATCTACTATGCTATATAAAAAGAATGTTTTGCAGCTGAAACCCATATATCACAGCCAACAGCAAATGATTTTACAACAGATGCATTTGTTTACAATCAAAAAAACTGTGATATTCACACCAAGATAGATTTGAGGTGAAAAAATATGAATTCTGTAGATTTTCTACAGATCCTCAGATAACATTGTACTGACTTGAAAACAGAGTGTAACAGAACTCAGACACACAAACTTCTTAATTGAGCAATACACTGAATGGCCGCTGCTACTTTTCCCATTCCAAAAATGAGGAGTAACAAAAATGGAAAAATCTTTAACTTAAGACCCCAAAAATGAGGACGAGTGTGGAACGCCATTCTTCCACTTTAAAGTAGAAATATACTTAACATCATAAAACTCCAAGTTTCCATTTACAGTGTCCATATTCTCACGTAGTAAATTTCATTACAATGTAGTACTATTTGCCACAATCATTGGCAAATTCAAATGGAAAGCTTATAACACAACGGCAGTGAGATTATGAATACTATTTTGAATCTTTTGTTCCCTTCAGGTCTATAGGCACATGGCGAGCCTCTCTAGACGCCTATATGCACCTACAGCAAGAGAAAAAAAAGAGAAACTTTCATTTTATTAACTTCTAAGGACATGCACATGTTTATTCTAACGCAATAAAATGGTGCCCAAAACCGAAAAATGTCATATATATTTTTTTTGGAAGGCTTCTTGTTCTCCATGTGGTGCATTAGAAGGGTTTTCCTGAAATCTTGAAATTGTTGGATTGATTACGCCATAATGTACTAATAGGTATTTTATAGCAAGTTGGTTTATTACTTGCAGCTCTTTTTTATACTTTTTTTTTTTTTTTTTTTTAAATTGGAGGTTCATTGTACTCCTTCCTTTTTATTATGTTGTTTTAGATAATTTATATATTTATTAATGTACTTCGCATTTTCCAGAATTAACTTTGTGTCCTTTGTCTATATCGAACATACCACTAACTTTGATGCTTTGAATGAATAATATGTGTTTGACGATTGATGTGATTCGTGATTGTTAGTGAATTTTTGATGTATTTTAAACATGTGTGATTACTGTGTACTGTACTTTTTAGGTCATTCTGACCGAAATAAAGTTTATATGAAATGAATTGAACTGATATTTTTTTGTAATTATAGTACAATCCATAAAAAAATTGTTTTGGGGTGAAAAACATGCAAATGTACTTTTTGCTAACTTTGTTTCACCCGAATAGGTAAGTTATCCGCAAAGGATGTTTTTCAATTATTTTGTTGCAAAGAAAATGTGCAAATTGATTTTAATTTATAGAAGAATTCTCCCAGCAACTAAAGTCGTTAAGGAAAAATGTAGCCTTAATTGTGACTGGACACAAAAAGTGTATCAATGTAAAGTTTCATTAATTTCCAAATGATTATTTTGCAGCTAGTCTGAAAGCGTTATTTTCACACTTTGGTGCCCTCATCAAGAGCCTCTATTCACTTTAGAAAGAAAAAAAATGCTTAATTGTTCAAGAAGACAGAATGGCAAAAATATTGCTATGTCAATTATTTAACACATAGAACTTACTAAATAATACTTTTCAATACAAGATTACTTTAACTCAATCACAAAAGGTAATATATGAAGTCTTATCATTGCCAGATAAGTGGTGTTAGCAATTTACTTAAGTTCAAGAGGCTGTTCGGAGAGGGTAAATTAAGCATTGTATTTTTTTAGCTTCTGTGTATAAGATGTCTCACTTCATATGACAAAGTGAAACTATCATCATATCCTTTCAGAAATCTCATCCTGTAATACCTGTACTTTGTATTTAGGGGTCCCTCAGTACATCTTCCAAGGGTTGCAAAGAGTCCAGTCTGCAGCAGCAAAACTGGTGCTGAATCTGCGACGTAATTCGTCCTCCACCTCTGCACTAAGAGAGCTTCACTGGTTACCAATCAGGGAAAGGGTTCTCTTTAAGTCACTCTGCAAGCTGTTCAGAGCATCACATGGCCCAATTCCTTTACAGGAAAGGTTTTCCTGGTACCTTCCTCAGAGACAGCTACGGTCCTCTGGTGCCAGTTTACTGGCAACCACAAAATGTAAACGCTCCCGGATGGGGGGAGGGGCTTTTAGTGTGGTAGGGGCACAGCTATGGAATGAGCTGCCACACAGGATCAGACAGATTGATTCTTTAACTGAATTCAGAAAGAGCCTGAAAACCTAGCTATTTCTTAAACTCTGATCCACATGTCTCATCTTTCTGATCACCATCGTGTCGATCAAGTGCTCTGATATCTGAAGCGCCAGGATACCCGAAGGGTGGCAGTAGCGCTATATAAGCACAGATACAATACAATACAATACAAGACCTGTGTCAGGGAAAGAAGGATTTCATGTCCATATGGATTGCTGCCCCCAAGTCTTAGCGACGTAAACCCTTGCCTATTTTGATGATTTTTTTTATTTTTTATTCTTAGTTGTTTGTGTTTTTTTATTATGGGATGTATGTACTTATATCATGTGTTTGATTAATTACGCAATAAAAATGTTTGGACTTTGCAATATTTTTTGTCTGACAGTAACCTGAAAGTTACGGCTTTGATCCCAGGTACAGGAGGCTCCACCTTTCATCCGTCTGCGGTGAAAACGTAAATGCGCACAATTGAACGGGTCAAGAGTTAATTGTTATAACAGCGCTGCCAAATGACCCTTTCGTAGAAAGTTCCTTATATCAAATTATATTGCTGAGCTCCGAGTGGGAAACAATATACAGCGGCTCGCTGCAGAAGAAAAGCAATCCTTCCGAGCACCGAGGGGCCCCGAGCTGCTGCTTTCAACGCTGAAATGATGAGCTGGGCGGGAATCGGAGCCCGGTCTCAGCCGGAAGCCTGGCAGAGCCGTAGTCCACTTTATTTCCCGTCGCGCGCTGATGGAATGAGTATGAAAGCTTATGACAAGGCTCGCGACGAGCCTGCAGCAGAGCACACATTGAGGCGGCCGGCAGAGCGGCTCACAGCTGAGCCAGAGTGAGTCTGGCCTAGCGACAGGACAAGAAACGAGACATAATGCTAAGCTTTCAGCTTTGAGAGTTTATCTACAATGGAATTAGCCCCGTGGAGGGTGAGGCCGGGGGTCTGTTCAAAGCCTCCGAGGGCACCGGCTGACACTACTATTCACAACCCACAGGTGCACCAGGGTAGCAGCCGTGCTTTCACTCACACAATACAGAAGATCACATCCCAAATGGAATTTAAATTGGGCCCTACTGACATGCTGCACAAGGGGTGCCAGAACAGCGCTTACTGCCTTCCAACTTTCTTCTGTTTTTACAGTGTGTCTGTAAAGCGCTCTGATACCTAGCGCTATATATAACTTTAGAAATGAATAAATAAATAAGCGCTGTGCTACCTACAAAACCCAAGACCCTCATCCTCACCATCACAGTTAGAGAGCAAGAGTCACAAGTCCTATAAAAAGAAGTGGGGGGACGGACAATATGCAAATGACCGCATGACGTCATGAAAAGCAGAGCTCGCACGTTTCCTACGTTCAGTCCAAGTTTTTACTTTGTATTCTGGAACTTGTAGTCCTGCCTATCCCATTAGAAAATGAGCACATTTGTGTTCCTACGTTCAGTCCAAGTTTTTACTTTGTATTCTGGAACTTGTAGTCCTGCCTATCCCATTAGAAAATGAGCACATTTGTGTTTTAAAGAAACATGAGGGATGGCACTTAGGACAATACTGCCTACACGGACGGTTTCCTTTTTTATCCACGCTCCGTAGGGCACAAGTTCTTGGCAGGGGGGACGGCGTCCACCCTGTGAAAAGAGTGTGGGGATGCCGTCCACGTGGACCCCCGACTCGAGCCCTGGCAAGCACTCACTCTTGGGCAGGGACAAAACAGGCCTGGGCAATCTGTGTGGCAGCGCAGGGGCCTGCGCATGCGCACTACCCTATTCATCACCCTTCACTGGACCAGGGCCAGAGGGGAGGGCTCGAGGAACCCCTTCCACGGCTTTTGCAGATAGAGGGCGTCGACCTGGCCTCGCAGCCATGGCCACATAGCCGAACAGCTCGTCCATGGTCTACAGTAAGCTACTGTAGGACACCGAGGTCCTATTAATTGCTCCTCAGAGGGCGATGCCGAGTAGTGCTCAGCGGGAGGATGCAGGATAAGCAAGGGCAGGTTAGACGTGCAGCCTCGCACTGTGACCTTGAGTTGGGCGGTGGTGCCTTAGAGGGGCCATTCTTTGTTACAAGGTGACTCTGGACAGCCGGGCCACACAGCAGAAGGTATCCCGGACAGTGCAGCTTCAGGGGTGCCTTTAGAGATGCTATCTGAAGAACGTGCAGTGAACCAGCAGGGGGTCGGCCCCAAAGAGTAGAATGAAGACACACTTCGGAATTAGCTTCATGAATTTTCAGGTCGAGCCTGCAGACAACACAAGATGCCGGGTTGCAAAAGACCTGTTGGGAGCTTATTAGTGGCTTAAAGTCCGCCGGTTGCTTAACATTTGTTAGCTTTGTTGTCGCTTAAATGTGCTTGCTTTATATTCGATGGCTTGCCTTACAGGAGTGTTTGTCCCTCTCCTGGAGCATGGCTTCTGTACGACCCTTTTAATTTGTTGACTTGTAGACTATCTTTGCTCACAGTTTAGGAACTATAGTTTTCTTTTTAGTTAGCATCCATGAGAGTACCTGTGTTTTCTAGCTCTCTCTCCCTTGTGTGCTGCTTCACCTTTAAACTTGCCCGTGTCTGTAAATCTACAGCAAGATGGATATATGTGTTGGGTTATTGCTGACGAACAGGCTTTAAAGGTTGTTTTTGTTTTATCTCTTTCATCCCACATATTGTAGGAAAGCACATGCTCTAATATATAAAGGTTTTTATGATGACGGGGAATAGCCATCTGTAGCACTCACCCAAGAGGCACCTGGAGCAGAAGGTGCACTTGGCATGGCACTTCTCCTGGAGACCCATAAATCTTCTCTCTGGGCTACTGCAGTGGAGCAAATGTCTGAATCTTGTAGAAAGTAAATTAGACCTTGGCAAGCATTCCCATTTACATTCTGGCACTTCCTTATTAATTTTTAATTCTGCGCAGAGTTCTCTATTTTGAAAAATAAACCAAGTCATCTATAAAGATTGAAAACATTTAAACTCAATTTACAGTCCTGAGCTATCATACGATGTGGTTTCATTTCCTCTAGTATTTTGACAAGTTTTAATATTTTTTTAAAACAATACCTTACAGACACTGGCAATGTCAACAGCTCGGCACTCACATTATAAAGGCAAGGCCTATTGGCTTTGCCAATGCTCTATAATGGACAGACCCTTGAAGACAACCGCGTGAAACGCCCTTGTGGAGGGCAGGGGTGGAAGGTTTATATTTTATCTCATGTTCATTCTACTCATAAAGTTAGAGCAAAGACAGTACTTGAGATGCAATAGTGGGTTATGATGTTTTATCACTCAGGTACAGTGTCAGACAAGGTGGAATCATCTGTCAATGATACACTTGTAACATGAAAATATGATAAAATCTTAATCCTGTGTGAATGAAAACAGCAGAGTATGCCTGCCCTGGGAATAGGACCTTAATGCTCATTTCCCGTGGTTTGTCTGGAGTGAAGTTCTTACATAATGGCAGATAAGTCGATAGTGGTACACCGTGACGCGCCTAAAACGAAACACTGGCAATTTAGGTGACAGCGATTGCAGTCCAAACTGCTTAATTCAGCCTTGTACTTTTCCATCTATTTTGGGGAGCAGCCCATGCTATTAGAGTCTACACCCGTTGAGGTAATACCCAATGTGTGCTAGGTTCTAGCCCAGTTTTTATCTCACACTTCATCGTGTTTACGTTGATTGCAAGTGCTCTCACTCTTGGCAAAATAGAGCAGAGCCATTGCCCAAGAGCACACAATTTGGTCATATATGGAGGCAGAAATTCGAACCCATGTATCCGAGTTCAACAGCTTACAACTTGCCCCCAGAACAAAAAAAATGGGGCGGTGGCGGTTCTGTAACATCCCAGGGAAATGCACAGTGTTGGAGCCCTGCATACAATGATAAAGCCAGGATTAGATTTCAAGTTTCCTAGTTCATTACTTACAACTACCCATTAGATCACAAGTGGATTGCCCACACTGTTGGATGTCCTACCATTTTGTTTTATAGCAATGGCCACCTTAACCGAGTCTGCATCAGAACACTCCCAATGTTTGCAGAACAAGGTAAAAGGTGATGGAGATAGCTTTTATCTAACTCCCGGAGAAGTAGTTGCATACAGGGCAGTATCTGTGGAGAATGGAATCCCCATACACTACTGCATTCCAAATGGAACACTGGGATGCTGGGAGCACCAATGAAGACAATGGAGTGTCTCAGACAAGAAAGACAATGGAGTGTCTCAGACAAGGAAGACAATGGAGTGTCTCAGACAAGGAAGACAATGGAGTGTCTCAGACAAGGAAGACAATGCAGTGTCTCAGACAAGGAAGATAATGCAGTGTCTCAGGGCCAATAGCTGCTTTTTACAGGCTTCTACTCCTATGTTACACTGTTTGTGTCCTGTTTCCCCTTGTAATATTTAGAACGTTCTGCCCACAGTGGGTGGAATGTTCTAAGATCATTGGAGTCATTCTGCCTCAGACTATTCAGGTTGTTAAAAGCCCTCAGTCCCATCATACAACCTCACATGCGGCTCAGGCCTATAACTCTTCTTCAGAACCTTTAACAATCTGTATAGCCCTGTGCAGCGGGCTATAGAATGTTCTGCCCACAGTGGGTGGAATGTTCTAAGATCATTGGAGTCATTCTGCCTCATACTATCCCGGTTGTTAAAAGCCCTCAGTCTCTTCATACAACCTCACATGCGGTTCAGGCCTAGGCTATAACTCTTCTTCAGGACCTTTAACAATCTGTATAGCCCTGGGCAGCGGGCTATAGAATGTTCTGCCCACAGTGGGTGGAATGTTCTAAGATCATTGGAGTCATTCTGCCTCATACTATCCCGGTTGTTAAAAGCCTTCAGTCCCTTCATATAATCTCACATACGGCTCAGGCCTATAACTCAGGACCTTTAACAATCGGTATAGATCTGAGCAGCAGGCTATGGAACATTCTGCCAACACTGGGTGGAATGTTCTAAGATCATTGGAGTCATTCAGTCTGTTAGTTGCCCTCAATCCCTTCATACAATCTCACCGAGAGAGGGCACTTAACAAGGATATAAGCATCAGGAGCAGGCTAACATTCTCTATTAGGTGACCAAGGTATTCCCTTTGTACGCTTTGATCCTCCAAGGGGTGTAAGGATGAGCAGTGCAAGTGCTCACTGAAACTCTGATACAGTACTTTACATGAAATGCATTTGATGTTCAAGCAAAAATACAGCTGTTAAAGAGACTGGGGGGATTGGTAGAAGATGGTACAGAATTTAACCGTAAAAATGTATGATTATTTTGTTTTCTATTGCACACACTACAAAATGTAAGTGCTTCTAAGCTTAGAGTACATAAGATGGAATACTTGCTACATGGTGAGAGTAAAGTGAGTGATTTTGGCTTCGTTAAGGGACTTAGGGCTGATCTGAAAATGGTCGCACAGTCAAGGGAATGTTACATAGATCAGGTTGCATAGTCGAGGGAATGTTACATAGATCAGGTTGCACAGTCGAAGGAATGTTACATAGATCAGGTTGCATAGTCGAGGGACGTTACATAGATCAGTTTGCATAGTCGAGGGACGTTACATAGATCAGGTTGCTTAGTTGAAGGACTAGATCGGGTTGCATAGCTGAAGAAATGTTAAATAGATCAGGTTGGGACCCCTTCCTATTTGTGAATATGAATAGGGAACCGCCTACTTAAAGTAGGTAGTACGATGCAAATGTTTTGTAACCATATTTCAGTCGCGAAACAATCACACTTACCACTGCGGTTCGGTGTTAGGAAGGAACGCTCTAAACACGCCCTTTCCTAATACTGAATCGCAAACCCAATTTGCGATTTGGTAATAGGGTACCGAATCGCAAACAGGAATGTGAATAAAACAGGAAAAATTATGACAAATATTTAGTAACCATTTCTGATAAGAATTAGTGGAATAGACATTAATTTAGCAACTAGCTATTGCGACTCAAACTGTCAACAAAGAGCAATGACAAAATGAGGAAAATTTAAAAGAACTGAAAATGTCCTTCATGTTATTTAAAGCGCGGCAATCAACCTGCTTTCAGCTGATAATTAAATTCAGATAGATGAAGAGAGAGAGAAAGGACGGGCTATAACCCCTCTTTTATATTAAGAAAAACAGCGCATTGTAAACAAGACATTTATTTCTGGATTCATTGGAAGGCCAGAATTGCTATAGAAAGAGGAGAACACGTTGACCCTTCTCTTAGGCGAAAATATTACATGGGTGGCTACATAGGTTGCACCGGGGCTGGACAGTATTTTACCACTCTGACCTGTATTTCTATGCCCGTGTGAATAAAAGAAATGAGAAAAGCAGTATCATATGTTTTCAACTTTTGAAATATGAACCTAAATAAGCACTTACATTAAGTGAATTTTTGGGGATAGTAGTGTACGTTAATTCTAAATAATTATTAAAGCAAACAAGGGATACTTGCCATTTTACAAGCGAATAATGAGAATTTTACACAACTTCTCCATTCCCTACCAGTTGCTGGCCCTTCTAGAATAGTGTTTAAACAAATGCCCGCTATTTCTTTTCTGGGAAAGGTAGTTACCCTACACCAAGGGCATATTTTGGAATCCAGGAAGAGCCTCCATTGAAGGTCGGCGTATCATTAGTTTGCATATTCAAATATACAAATGACCAAGGATCAACTCACTACGGTTGCTTCCTCTATAGATACGTAGGTGAGCGGAGGTAGGCTATGAAGGTATAGAGGCATAGGCGAGATAATACTAGTCACGTCTGGTAAAAACTGTCCAGCCTTAACTTTAGAGGAACAAATGACTGCATTTTGTCCATCGGCATCCCCAGAATCATAGCGGGAACCTGGGAAGAAGAGAGTATCATTTCCGGCAAAGAGTATTCCTCTATGGATAGCCACAGCCAATCAGGACCCATCTGAGTTGTGACAGAGTGGGGTCCATGTGTGCTAGAACCCAGGGATCCCCTGAACATCTGCTGCTGAGTAACCCAGATCAGGCATTACAACTCAAGAGGACATGATGTGATGTGTCCGCAGTGTCCATAATACTAGAGCGGACATAGGTAGGGCTGATTGTTTTTATATATTTACCATATACAAAAGTGACTTCAGATGAAATACCACAAAATTCCCTTCTGCCCACCAGTGTAAATTAAAACAAGCAAAGCAACTAGGCCTCCTCCTGACCGTAACCATACACTGACTCTTTTGTGGGTAGTTGGGCAGTATGTGTGGGTGTTCCTAGACCTCGTTACTCTAAGAAAACCACACAAAGTGTATTACCTGTGACCCACCGTGGTCTAAGGGTTGCCAGAATGTATTTGAGTGTTTTTTGAAGCCCAGTTTCGCTCCAGTGGTGCAGCTGTACCTAAAGTGATGGAAATGTCCTACTACCAGTAGTAGTTGCTGAGGTCACACCTGCTACAAACACAGCATGGTTCAAATAGATTTCCCTTCAATGCACCGAGTAAACAACTTTTGTTCCAACTCAGGTCTGCCTGATAGCCTTACATGTGAGCAGCATGCGAGCAGAAGCTGAATCATTTGGAAGACAAGGGGTTTTCACTCCCATTACCTGGTTTTACCTACTGACCAGTGGCGGCCAGCATGGATTGGGGGTGGCGGGGCGGGAGGAAGGCGGAGGAGGAGTTGATAATAAGACAAAAAACGTACCTTATCGCCACCTCCATCTCTCTGTTGCATCAGGAACCGAACAGGAAGAACCCAGGCTCCCCAGACCAATCACAGTGCTTCAATGCAGCGTTGTGATTGGTCTGAGCACCGGGGTTTGGCGCTCAACCAGGGCATGGGAGCCTGGGCATGTTCTCCACCCAGGCAGTAATGCAGCCTGGGTGGAGAACATGTAAAGTGTGCATGACTGTTTGACCGTCCCGAGAGCAGCCCAGCTCCAGCTCACATAGACGAGGCAGCAAGAACAAATAAAATGATATAAAATGATAATAACGTAGAGTTATTATCAATTTTATTTCTTTATTTCACTGCTTAAAAGCAGTGGGGAAATGCTCCTCTGCCTTGCTGGAGGTGCCGCCACTGCCTACACACTTTCCACTCAATTTCTATTTTTCAAAGCTTTTCTGGTACTCAAAGCTCATAGTCATGATTTTCTTAGGGCCAAGTGGCGTTCTGTTTTACTGGTGGTACTTTCCTGGCCACACCCATAGCTGCCAAGGTTTCAGATTCCTATGAGTGACATTTTCATAATTTCAGTGTAGTTATGAGTGACATTTCAATGACTATGAGTGACACTTCCTGGCGAGCAAAATCAAGCAACGAAGACGAGGAAAACATAAATATCAGACATTACACCCATATGCGCATCAAGATTGTCTGAATCCTACTGATTTCAATAAATCAACGACCCATCCTTGAGTGTCTAGTTTTTCTCTGTCACTTTTTTATCTTTTTCCCCTATTCTCTCCTTTACATCTGGTCTTTTTAGGGCCACACGTCTGTTTCTCTTGCTTTTCTTTATCTTGCCCGTTTCTTTTCACCACCTCCTCTTCTATTTCTTTCCTTCTTCCCTCTTCTCCTACCCGGCCTCCTTCCTCTTGCCTTTCTCTCCTCTTTCCATATCTTTCTTTCTGGCCTCTCTTTACTACCCTGGTGTCTCCCTTTCTCCATCTCTTTGCAACTCATGCAGTCGAACACATTATAACTTCAGCTGACAAAAAACTCGAGTTTCTGACTCGCTATTGAATTTTTTCTTATATTAAATCATTTCTTCCACTAACCTCCAAAGTATTATATCAGCCCAGTGCCTTTCAGTGGTAAGGATAACCAGGCCCACATTGAAATACAAGTGGATGCTTGTCACAAGTACTTAAGTACTCTGAGACAAGACGTGTGCTCCACCCCTACTTCAATGTGCCCGTGATAAAATGCTTCCCATTTGCAGAAATGCAAACAGGCGACGCATCAGCAGGCACATTCCAATCCACTTGCCAGGCAACTGCCTCTGTCCCAGTGGCCTTAAGGGGCATGAGCCGAAGTGTTACCTGGAGGCCTTCATAAGACGTGACCAGGTTAGTAAGCGGCTCCTGGAGAACAGAACCCCGCGTTTCCCAACCAGTCCCGCTCTCAACAATTGAATTTGCCATGGCCTAAGGTAAAATTAACTGCAGCTGCTCCTCCGACTGAGACAGCTGAGCGGCACTGAGGTGGCGGCGGCCGCCAGTGCGACCAGGCAACAATGCCGGCCCCTGCCATGATTGATTTGTTGCAGTGCCTGCCTCCCAGAAGAGGGGCGTGACGTGTGGTCGGTCTATGCAGCGCGTCATGGCAGGTACATACAGTACAGCATTAAGGACTACAGCCTCTCAGCAGAGCAACCACCAAGCCTGTGGAGCGGCACGCATGCCATGGCACGTGCTGCCAGCTGCCACTCCACAATTTTATATAGGCAGTGCTGTAAACACCCTGTCTTGACAGCTGAGGCACTATGCGTAATGCGTGACTTCGCATTTCAAGGCGATGATGCGGATCACCACACTGAAATTAGTTCGTCTATCACCACACTGAAATGAGTTAGTCTAACGCCTGATGCGTGGCACTTGGCAGTACTGCACTCGTATCATTCTACTGGAGAAAACGTTTACTTATATCCAGTGAAAATTAATCCTGGCAGCTGAAATAACTAGGATGTGCAATAACTCTGTTAGACCTTCAAAACATTTAGGAATACTGCAACCTGTTGATTTTCCCTCTATAGGTTTCTACCAAGTTCAGGCTCTTCAAAGTGATTACAAAGTTATTTCTTCCATGTTTTTGTATCACAATTTGAAACAAGGAGGCACTATCTGTCAACAACCTCCACTAAGCCATCACTCATTAGTTAAACAATTGGATCATCTCCTGCACCAACACCCTGGCCCCCTCAAGAAAAACAACATGAAAAGATTCAAACCCTAAGCCAATTGGGACACAAATGAACTCAGGCTGATGAATCATCACTACAAACAACTGGAGAGCAGATGGCGAATGAGCAAAGACAGCGAAGACAGAAGTGCATTCACGTCCGCCCTCAGACAGTTTCATCAACTGACATTAATGTCCTCTCCTACGCGAAAGACATGCAACATATCTACCGCAAGGACAAGAAGCCCTGCACCCAGAACAAGTTCACTGCATGCATGACCAAAACGCAGACTGTATGAAGTCCAACTCTGAAGCAAAACCCCGGCAAGAACAAAGTCACGATCTTCGGGAAGACTTCTCCACTGTGGGATCAACCTTATGGCCGGCAGAGCTATAACCAACACCCACCCTCATCACCCACGCCAAAAACTTTGGGATCATAATGGAACTGCAAATTTAATACGATTGCCCTAGTCAACGCTGTCACTGCCTTAGGCTTTAACAAACTAAAAATGCCTTGGAAAATGTGCAAATTACTTCCAACCAACACCTGGAAAACTATCACCCACACCCTCGTACCCAGGAAATTAGAATATAGGAACACCCTCTATGCCAGGATGGAAAAAAGCCTAACCACTAGGCTGCAGACCATTCTCAACTCGGCAGCTAGAATCACTCTAAATCGCCAACACTGCCCACACATCTCACTTCACGTCAAGGAGATACACTGGCACCTCGCCCACACTTTCAAAGCACTACATACTTCTGTCCCAGCATAACTCAGCAATCGCAGATTTCACAAACCCTCCAAACACCTCCGCTTAGCCTGACTCTTACTAGCACACATCTCACACGTTCGGAAAACCAGATCCGGTAGTCAAGCCTTCTCCGGCATTGCTCCAAAAGCGTGGAACAACCTGCTGTTACACATCCGAGCCTCCCACTCACTTCTTGAATTACGCAAGAAGCTGAAGACCTGGCTTTTCGAGTAATCACATTAGGCCCTGGGCTTGGTTGATTTCACACCTGCTCAGCACCAGGATACCCTCCGGCGTGAGAGTATAAATCTACTTAGCATAACACGTAAAGTAGCAACTGCTTCTCCCTATGTGCTTACACCTTGGGATACCATAGAAGTCTGATGCTGTGTAACCTAGATCAGGTATTAGAACTCAGAAAAACATGATGTGATGTGTCCACACTGTCAATAATATTAGAGCGGCCATAGTTAGGCTGATTTTTTTTTAATATTTCCCATATGCAGAAATTAATTGTGATAACATTCTACAAAATTCACTTCTCTTGCAGTGAAAATAAAAAAGGCAACTATGCATACTTCTTACAAACCGTGTCCCCAAACCTCAACAACCCCAAAAACCTTATAAAAGACCTTTCTTTAGCTCTATGGGCAGAACCAACAGTTTCTGGTGATGTGCTCATATTTTCTCCAATATATTTGGGGTCAGAGCTCTAAAATTATTAGTTCTACTGGAACTTGTATTTTTCCGTACATAGTTCCACCTGGTCAGTAATCCCAAAATCTACATGAGGATCACTCATCCCCGCTTATTACTGTCAACCTCAGTCTTTCGCCAAGCTCCAGTTATATTTATCTAGGCTCATGGTATTTAAATCTCTTAACAAGCATATGTATACATGCACAAGTGCCATAGGTCACAACAGAGATCATGGGCTACTAGATATTCCGTACCGCACTACCTTTCCATATATCTTTACGATAATTCCGTTCACTCTCCCTCCTTTTACCCAAATATGTTATTCTCTCCCAATTAATCAATCAGTAGTTTGGAGAGGGTTGCTAGTCACCCGTAAGGTTCTCAATGCGCTGAGGTGGAAGGTGGGGGGGGGCTGCTGATCGGTCTGTGTGTGGAGGTTCAGTCGAAGAGCCAGGTCTTGAGGTCCTTTCTGAACTGTGTCAACGACACGGATTGCCTGAGGTCGAAGGGCGGGTGTTCCAGGTTTTAGCGGCGAATTAGGAAAAGGATCGTTCTCCGGTTCTGGTCTTGTGAATCTGAGGGACAGAGCAGAGGCCAGGGTGAGTTGGGCGGAGCGTAGTTGTCTGGCGGGTGTGTGTGAGGTGGAGTTGTTCCCTTTTTGTTGGTTATAACTCCTTTTGTGCTTATGCTCCTCACCAACTCTTTGCCAGATATCTTTCAATGACCCCTTCATTTCCAGATATGTATTCGTTTTTTCTCCTCCCCTTCACTCTTTTCCTTTCCAGCTTGCATTCACATTAAGGCTTCCTACCGATCTCTTACCCGCTTCCCCAGCACCCCCCCCCCCCGCCCCCCCTTTACCAAACATCTTTTTCTTTTTAATAACTAGAGTGACCTTCTGTCATAGTTTCTGATGGAAGGCAGCCATCCTCATGGTACCGTCGTGCAGGATGGGCCACAGCCTGTAATAAACGATTACAGTTGAATACTTGAGTTTCTCATTACACGTTCATATTTCAGACTACAAAGGTATAATGAAAGTTAAGTTACAAATGTTTATGTTTTTTGGGAGTTAATGTTCCTATATCTAATATGAAATGGACAGGCAGAGCCAACATCATCAAGAAAACATGATAAATTGAAAAACCAGATAGGCGTAGGGCAATACAAATACCACATCAGATTCATTTTAACATTCTGATGTGCTAGTTAGAAGCCATAAGCATAAGGAAATAAGCTACCATGGAAATTTACCCAAGGCATGTTAACAATGTGTTCCTGGATGATGAAACTAACAGACAGTCCAGCTAGGAAATAAACAGACTTTTTGGAGCAGAAAGTGTACTTGGCAAGAGAGCGGACAGACAGCAGTATTTTCGCTTCATACACAAGTTAAATACAGAGTCGGATAAAATCTCATGACAAAACAGCCATACTTCAAGCACTTTGGAACCAGATCACAAGCGACGCTCTTCCTAAATATAGTGGAGTTGCCCTTATTTATGTTTCGCCACGTGGGACTCTTATCTAGAGAGATCTGTAGATTAACAGCTGTGTATTAAACCGCATTCAGAATGAGTGCCCTGCGAGCCTTCACACCAGCCAAGATCAAAGGCAGCGGAGAACGAGGGAGCTTCTCATGTGATCTAAAGTCACCCATTGGCTAAGATATTCAGTACTGGGGACTGTGGAAGCATATATTTATTTATTTTATGGCGTTTTATACAGCGCAAACTTGACGTGAGGGTATCAGAGGGCTTCACATAGTTTGCATATAGGCCATTATATCAGATACATTTGGAGTGGATAGAAATGCAAAGTGACAGTGTGTAAACGAAGTATACGAAAGACATTTGGATACAGTTGCAGATGCAGTTTTGAGGTAAATACTAAAGACATTTGGATACAGTTGCAGATGCAGTTTTGAGGTAAATACGAAAGACATTTGGATACAGTTGCAGATGCAGTTTTGAGGTAAATTCGAAAGACATTTGGATATAGTTGCAGATGCAGGTTTGAGGTAAATACTTAAGACATTTGGATATAGTTGCCATTACAGTTTTGGGGTAGATACAGTACATATATATAGAGCGCATTGCAGAACGCAGCAGCAATAGCACGAGGTTACAAGTGTTGTAAAATAAATATATCGTAGCAATTATAAAGGAAAAGTTTTGGTCGACAGTAATATAGATGAACACTAAGGTGCTGAGGTAGCGGGGGCAGGGCGTTGAGAAGGTGGGTTGGGGGCGCAAGGCACAGTTTTTTCGCCGAGATAGTGAAGCTCAGAGAGTGCGGGGTGGGAGCAAAACAGACCAGCTGGATGGACATTGGGGGAGCGCTCAGCTATTGGTTGATGAGAAGAAGTGAGTGCGAATGTGAGATGACCTAGCAGGGAGGCAGCAGGCTGACCACTAGACAGACAGCAAGAGGTCCGGAGAAGGGCGAGGGTCAGATCACAGCAGGCATCTGGCCTCCTCGCCAGGGGTGGAGCTCTATACACTGGCCACAGGAGCCAATACAAAGAACCTCAAGAGTGTGTGAGTATATGACAGTGTGTGCACATGTGCGTGCAGACAAGAGCGTGTGCATCGATGCATGTGTGAGTGTCTGTTGTGCGAGGTGTTGTGCAGCAGAAGGCCACTGGTCCCCATTATGATAATGGCATTGGTGTAATTGATGGCACTTCTGTGATCCTATCATATAAGTGAATATTTTGATGTCAAGGGGCGTTCTCATTCGAACAGGAGTGGCCCATGCAATGAGGGTGCACCCGGCCAGTGCGCATTACTAAGGATTTCTGAGGGAGCACTAGCTGTGCACTACTTAGTAATTGGAACTACATTTCTGGAGCCCCTTTGCTGCTTGTTGAGAAGGGCTGGGGAGATAATCGCCATAGCCATCCCGGACGGCTACACAATCACCCGGAAGGACCGCGTCAACAAAACTGGAGGAGGCATCGCCATCATCTACAAAAACACCATCAGCGTCCCGACCAACGCCGAAGACACACTCACCGCCGCCAAACACCTACACTTCCAAATCCACACCGACCCCCAGACCACCCTCAGAGGAACGCTCATCTACAGGCCCACGGACACAATTCTGCGAAACCATCACTGACTTCATCAGCCCGCACGCCCTAACCTCACCAGAGTACGTCCTCCTAGGGGACCTGAACTTCCACCTGGAGAAAAACAACGACAACACCACCACCCTGCTCGACAACCTCGGACTCAAGCAACTGGTAGACACTCCCACCCACTATGCCGGCCACACGCTCGACCCCATCTTCTCGGTCAGCAGCCACGTTGCCTTCCCCCACTCCACCGGACTACACTGGACCGACCACAGCTGCATCCACTTCACCTTCAAGAAGACCACATCCCACCACCACACGCTACAGATCCCCCGCAGGTGCTGGAGCAAAGTCACCACAGACCAGCTGACCACATCGCTGAGCCAGAACCCACCTGCTGGCACCCCTGACACCAACAACGCAGCAGACAATCTCGCACAGTGGATCACCAACTGCGCCGACGACCTCGCTCCACTGAAGAAACCCCCAGGCAAGACTAGCAACAGAAAATCCTCATGGTTCACAGACGCCCTCAAAATCGCAAAAAAATTGTGCCGAACCCTTGAAAAAGCCTGACGCCACAAGCGGACATCAGAAAACATGACAGCCCTCAAGAGCGCCACACGCGAATACCACCAGATGATCCGCACCACCAAAAGGACATTGTTCAAAGAGCAGCTGGACAACAGCTCCCACAACAGCAAGGAGCTCTTCAGCATCGTCAAAGAGCTCTCCAACCCCAACGCCAGCAACAACGACATCACACCGTCGCAAGACCTCTGCAACTCCCTCGCCACATTCTTCCACTGCAAGATCGCAGATATACACGACAGCTTTGGACCCCACACCCCGCCCCCAGCCACCAAACCAACGACCCCCACCACCACCCTCAGCGCATGGACCCACATCAGCACTGAAGACACCACCCGCGTCATGAACACCATCCACTCCGGCTCCCCCTCCGACCCATGCCCTTATCACATCTTCAACAAAGCCGACACAATCATCGCATCCCACCTCCGGAACGTCATTAACAGCTCCTTCACGTCAGCCACCTTCCCTGGAAGCTGGAAACACGCAGAAATCAACGCTCTTCTGAAGAAACCAACAGCGGACCCCAAAGACCTCAAGAACTTTCGCCCCATCTCTCTGCTCCCCTTCCCGGCCAAAGTCATCGAGAATACCATCAACAAACAGCTGACTTCATTCCTAGAAGAAAACAGCTCGCTCGACCCATCCCAGTCCGGATTTTGAGCCAACTACAGCACCGAGACCGCCCTCATCGCAGCCACCGATGACATCAGGACCCTGTTGGACAACGGAGAGACAGCCGCTCTCATCCTCCTGGACCTCTCGGCAGCCTTCTACAACGTCTGCCACCGCACCCTAATAACCCGCCTCTACAACACTGGGAACCAAGGAAATGCCCTGGACTGGATCACATCGTTCCTCTCCGACAGAACCCAGAGAGTCCGCCTCCCTCCCTTCCGCTCCGAGGCCACCAAGATCATCTGCGGCGTACCCCAGGGCTCCTCTCTCAGCCCAACTCTCTTCAATATCTGCATGAGCCCCCTCGCCACCATCGCCCGCAAACACAACATAAACATCATCTCCTATGCCGACGACACCCAACTTATACTCTCTCTCACCAAAGACCCTCTCACCGCCAAAGTCAACTTCCAGAACGGAATGAAAGAGGTCGCAGAATGGATGAGGCACAGCCGTCTGAAGCTCAACTCGGACAAGACGGAGGTCCTCATCCTCGTACAATCCCTTTTCCGCCTGGGACGACTCCTGGTGGGCCACGTCACTGGGCACCGCACCAACACCCACTGACCACGCATGCAACCTGGGATTCATCCTTGACTCCGCTCTCACGATGACCAAGCAAGTCAACGCAGTCTCGTCCTCGTGTTTCAACACCCTGCGCATGCTCCGAAAGATCTTCCGGTGGATCCCACCGAAACCAGAAAGACGGTCACCCAGGCCCTCATCACCAGCCTACTGGACTACGGGAATGCCCTATACGCAGGAACCACAGCCAAACTTCAGAAACGCCTTCAGCGCAAACAGAACGCCTCCGCCCGACTCATCCTCGAAATCCCCCGCCACAGCCACATATCCGCCCACCTGAGAAACCTGCACTGGCTCCCCGTCAACAAGAGGATCACGTTCAGGCTGCTCACCCACGCACGCAAAGAGCTCCACAACATGGGCCCTGAGTACCTCAACAACCGCCTCTCGCTCTACACTCCCACCCGTCAACTCCGCTCCTCCAGTCTCGACCTCGCCACCGTCCCACGGATTCGAAGAACCACCACCGGAGGAAGATCGTTCTCCTACCAGGCAGTGAAGTCATAGAACTCCCTCCCCACACACCTACGACTGACCCAGGACCATCTCACCTTCAGGAAACACCTCAAGACCTGGTTATTCGAGCAGTAGTGGCACCCCCCCCTTTTCTTCAGCGCCTTGAGACCCTCGGGGGTGAGTAGCGCGCTCTACAAATGTACTGATTGATTGATTGATTGATTGATCCAGGGTGACCTCTCACACACAACCCAACTGCAGTGCAGCACCTCCCTGTTCTTGGCAGCATCCAATGATGATGCAGCCTGGCACAAGCTGGCACCTGTTTGGATAATAAGTCTCCGGTTGTATTGTCTGCGCAACAAGCAAAAGGATGGTTTGACCAGAGTAAAAGTACAACGCTTTCAAGCCACCAAAAGTCACACGATTAACACCCATCAGACCATTTTTGGGAAGCAGTACTTTGAATTCTGGCACATGGAAATTTGCTTTGCCCTTATAAATATGTCTCTACAATCCCTGTAGGACTGCCATTGCTACCCAGGACTGGATGTAGCTGTCACATGCCATGGAACGTCTGCAGTCGATGCAAGGCAGGGGTACCAAACCTGCCTGTATTATGCCTGTATGCTACTGTAGCCTTTAAGGCACTAGAAGCATAATGAAAGGCATCAATTTGCTTCACAAACATAACACATGACAAAGGGAAGTTCAAGTCTTCAGCATGCCCTAGAGATCTCCTGACAGCCCCAGCAAGGGGACAGCCTGGTGCCATTTTGAGTCACTGCCGCACAGAGACACAGGAGGACGGTGAACTACCAGAGGACTTCTATAGGCCGTGACAGCATGTGGCAAACAGGAAAGTTCCCACACAAGGAGAGCAGAGGCATTTGTTTATCATAGAGGCCATAAAGACAGCCATGGAAAGGCAGAAAGCGTGGATGGAGACTGAAGAAGGTGGCGCCACACAGAGGACTTAAGGGTCCTGAATGTACTGTGCAGCACTGCAAGGACTGGGCACCGGCTCCAGCCTGGACATGGCTCTGAATAGTGGGTAGGGAGGTGGCAGGTCAGGTGGGACAGGGGTCAAAGATACCTTTTTGGGTGTGATGAGCACTGGATCTGATGTCGAAAGGGGGAGGGGAGTAGCAAGCAAACAAGACTCCACCCCCCCAAGAACCAAGTGTGCCAGACAGAAAATGACCATAGGAACAGCCATCTTGAAAAAGTGCCACAAGACTAAAGTAGACTACAGCAACCGCTATCAAATGGGTCAGAGTCGATTGCATGTTGCCATATGAAAGCATCAACAAGAGATTGGTTGTCAAAGGTCTAATGAACAGCTGGATCACAAGAGAGTGAGAGTTCCTACTAACAGAAAATCCAACCATCTTTACTTCTGCATTTTCCCAAAAATACACAAGGGAAATATACCTCCATCTGGTAGACCGATCTGGTCCATCTGGTCGTCTCTGCTATCGGATCACCAATTGAACCTCTCTCTCAATTTGAAAACAGTTTTCCGAGACCATTATTAAAAGAATATGCCATCTTATCTCCAGGACATTAAAGATGTCCTGAAATTGCTAAAAGAATAAATATTTGATTCCAGCACTGAATTGCTAATTGGACTCGATGTAGAAGCTCTATAAACAAGTACCCCTCAAATAGATACATTAATGGCAGTACAACAATTGTTAGAAGAGGCACAAATGGACACACTCACCCCTACAGATGTTATTATGCAGTGTGTCACTATTATAAAGATATAATTTTTCTCTAACATAAAGACCAACTCTAACTCTATCTCCAGGTCATATGCAAAGCCCCTCCCTCCCCCCTCCCTCTGAGTCATGTATGGCCTTTGGCCCTGCAACCAACTACTTCCAGGGAAGCAACCTGATGACGCGCACCACCGTCAGCCGTGCAAGCTGTGGGGTTGGCTGCAGGTACTGGCCTCTGACCAAGCGCTGTGTCCAACCCTGCACAGGCAGCCACCCCCCACCCCCCTCGGCACATGGTCATTGGCCAACCCCGCATGGGTGGCTAACCCCCCACCACACACAGCCAGAGGCGTGGGAGTGGATGCAGAGTCTGGTGCACTCACACAGATCCCATCCCTCGGGGAAAAATCCCCTCCCCATACCTTTGCAGGCCCAGGGGCTCATGGACACCCTCCCTGAACCTTTATTTCTTGAGTAAAGGTCCCTTCCTGAGCCACTAAGGGCCACAAGCACTCTATCACCCAGGACCTGAAGGGGACGATTCACACAGCCCCCTCCACGACCACTAGGGTTCTGGAGCCCACGTCCCCCGGGGCTAAAAGATATTTAACAAGCATTGGCATAGCCAATAGGTCTTGCCATTGGGACCTTATAAGTGTTTAGTTAGTTGCGATTAAGTGCTTTGAGATGGTTGAAGCGTGCAGGTGAAAGGGGAGAATAGTGTGGAAATTGAGAGCTCAACAGGAAAAGGGTGGGGATGAGATATGGCTTAAGAGCTTCAGCTGCTGCTTTTGGAACCGGGTTGGTGTCCAGACGTTGGTTTAACACCCAGTGATCCTGGGCAAGTTACTTAATTTCCCCGGGACTAAAGCAAAGGTAAAGTGCCTTTGTATAATATAAGTGTTGATCTTGTAAAGTGCTCCAAATCATTCCAGTTGAATTCAGGCTATATAAAAACTTAGAGAAAGTAGTAAACATCGCCAGAAAACGGACTGAAAACACAGAATAGTTTTACATACAAATGTCACTTGCCTTGAAACGCCGGCTCTCTAATTAGGTAATGATACCTGTATGTGACTTAGAATGAATGGAAAAGGAAAGACAGCAATAGAAATTGAAGAGAGAAAAGAGAAGAGAGTGAGGCAGGCATGGAGCAAGAGAGGGAAGAAAGGGGGAGAGGCCAGAGTATGGTTGAGTGAGGAAGAGTGGCTCAGGGGTTAGAGGCGGCAGACCCGGAAGCTGAGATCGGCCCTGGACCAGGGTTCAATTCCCCGCCTCGGCGGGTCTTGGGCTAAAAATTCCACGGACTCGATAATTCTCGCTCCGGTGCCTTCTCGACTCACGGGTTCACACTCTGCGACTCTGGGCAATAGCTTGCTTAATCTCCACAACGGCCCCTCGCGGCGGGATGCCTGGCTTTCACCTTGTGGATACCCTGCCGGTGTTATCTCACAGGGGAATACCAGGATGGGTTCCCTAAGCAAGCGCTGGGAAACCCACTGCGGGTAGCTGTGCGCTATATAAGCTCAAATACAAATACAAGAGAGGAGACAGATGGGGGAATGAGAAAAAAAGAGAGGGGGAAATGGGAAAAAAAGAGAGAGGGGAGGGTGAGAATAAAAGAGAGAGTGATACATAGCATCAATTGATTGAAAAACGAGAAGAGGCCGTAAAGGAAGAAACCACACAGAATCGTTTTCGTGACTTCTGAATCCGCCCACTGAACTACATTACACCAAAAGTGTGTTCTAGCAGGACACAGGAGGTGGTTGTTACTTAGTAGAGCATGAGAGTGACCTCTGCTCGAAATATGACCAAAACGAGAAGATTGCTCATCTCACACATGTGTAAGTGGCTTCTTCCTCTTCAGCTGATACTAGGAGTCATCCCACAGCTATAGCAGAGGCTGAAGCCAGTCATGTGACGCGCCTCTGACATCACGATACACTTTAGTGCGAACGCTTCTTCCCTGGTATGTCTTTGTCTTATTTAACATCACGCACTTCTGCATCAGGAAGGACGGTGCTATGTGCGGTAAAAGATTATCAACATATGTGCACGTAGTTTTGGGCGTAACACGACGTTTGTCACACGCAGTCTCGAAATTCTCGCCCTGTTAAGTTAAGAATTTCGCTGACATCAGGGGCTTGGAGTGGAGACAGGCTGCTGCAGGGCACGGTCTGCCCATACAGCCTTTTCTAACACCTGCTGGGCCTTTCAGGGTAACCGCCCAGACACAAGGCCAGTCCTGAAAAGCAGTGACGAACTCAAAAGGCAAAATAGCACTGGATTTTTTTTTATAAGTAGCCCCAAAATGCAGTGAGCGAATGCACATACTGATCGAGGCAGACGTCCTCCAGTGGAATTAGGGGGGATTGCACCTTGCACCACACAAGAGGCCTCCCGACAGCTGTAGGCTTTGGGAGGCAACATTTCTGGGAAAGCTGGGACATCCACACGCCTTTGGCCAATTGCGTGCTTTCATTTTTGAAAGCCAGATGCAAAGGCCAATAGCATGTGAGCACCACACACACAAGCTTGTAGAAAAGCTGAAGTGATTCCAAGAGGCCGATTTTCTAGAGCAGCGCATGCGTGTTGCGCTAGACTCGACCTAAAAAGGGATGGATGGTGCGCAGCCCCCCTCCACGAGTCATAAGGGGCTTTAGAGACCGCATCTCCCAGATCCAAAACATACATTTTAAGGGGAGGGAGCGCAGAGCCCTCCTCCCCAAGAAACTATGGGCACTGGGGGCCCCAGACAATGTTACCTTTTGTATTTATAAAGAGGAGGAGGCACGTAGCTCCCCCCTCCCTGAGTCTATAGTGGCCCAAGGGACCCCATACCCTGGGTCATCATCTGCTCCTAACTGGATGCCCTGCTGACCATTCGGGGCACCCACTAAACACTACGTTAGAGGTTGCGGGGGAACCCAAGGCCCCGCGACCCCAGAAGCCTTGCATGTACCCAACCTTGGTGCTGAGGGAGGCGACGTTGTTCCCGCCTGGGGGGAGTAGGTGTTTGTACTTACTCCCACTGGGTGGGGCAATCTGAGTTTCCCTGCCCGGAAGAGCGCGGGCAGGGAAACAAAAGTCTGCTTCCACTCGGCGAGAGCATCTTCAAAGCTCCCATTGGGTGGGAGGACATTTGCATTCCCTGCTTGTGCTCCTGCGACGAGGGAAACCACTGTGTCCCAGGGGTGGGCTCCCGAGGACACAGTGTAAGAGCCAGCCCCGGAGGATGGGGTCTCCGGGGCCTTTTAAGGCTCAGGGATCGGGTCCTGCATGCTCACCTCCCCTATATGTGCGTGTTGGCCCCATGGGATGGGATAACAGGGGTACAATGTTGCATCGGGGCGGGGATTGTGCACCCCTCTCCCCAATTGAAATACATTTCGGCCTCAGGGAATGTGGTCCCCGGGGCCTTCAGAGACTCATTAGGGAGCCAGCGTGCCCCCTCTCCTTTCCTTTTATACATTTGGCCTCGGGGAAGGGGTCATTGGGGCCGTCACCTGCCTATGAAGGGTGCCGCGTACCCACTACCTTGTAAAAAAACTTTAGCCCAGGGGGGTGGGGCTCTGTACTCATTGCATAACACAGGTTACTGTTGGTGATTAGAGGTTTCCTAAAAATTGTATTTTGATTGTTTTCACAGTCTTAGTCATTTCCGCATCAGCCCCCTACGTCGCTGGCGTCTGACATCAGAGACGTGCCATTTTAAGGCGTTTCAAAAATTGTTTGTAGCGCATCAGTTTTCACACCAGGAAAGAACAGATCAGATAGGAGCGACTTGAAGTTAGGTAAGAGTCAGCCCTAAGCTCTGTTTCAGTGTCTGGTTGCTGCTTTTGTGTCCTTCTCTTTCAACCGGCTTAAAAGATATGAATGGTAGAGACTTGTTAATTATTGATATTAATTGTAATTTTGGACAACATGAGCGCCAAGCGCGAGTCAGGTGGAAGGAGAATGCACTTGGTTGTTGTCAGTGCAGTTGCTATCCCATATGGATATCTCAGTACTGTCTGCAATAGATGAATAGGATTACCTGAGGGAAGTACATGAAACTATCCGATATTTACTGCATTCACACAGAGACTGATATCTAATAGTTGCATTATAAACTTGGATAGGAGTGCCTACTTGAAGTCTTAACTCATTATCAGACTTCATGCACTTTTATTACATTAAAGTATGTTTATTCATAAGATACAGTCCACCATGGGGTCCTGCTGAACCGGCTCTCGGATACTGGAGTTAAAGGCTTAGCATGGAAACTACTTCACTCCTTTCTGGCTGATAGGTCCCAGACGGTGGACCTAGATGGGAATGTCCCTGACCCCTTCTCGCTCCCTTGTGGGGTGCCACAGGGCTCTTCTTTGAGCCCCACGCCATCTATGTGGCCCCCTTGGCCAATATAATCCGGTCATTTGGGTTCCAGCTCACCTGCTACGCGGATGACACGCAGATTGTGTTGTCGCTGACGGAGGGAGCGGAAAGAGAAGCAGGGGACAGGTTTCAGAAATGTATGAGCTCCATTTCCATCCGGATTTCATCTAATTGCTTAAAGCTCAATTCAGCAAAAACGCAGGTGATAAAGTTTGGCAATAATGCCCGGGTATGGACACCGGACTGATGGCCTGAAGAGCTGGGTTCCTGCCCAATACCCTCTAGGAAAGCTAAGAATTTGGGAGTCCTGCTGGATAACAAACTCACCATGGGGGACCAAGTGAACCAGGTGACCTCAGCCTGTTTCAAGGTCCTCAGGATAATTAAACAAATCAAGTTCTTCCTCTCAGCCAGCAACCTAAGGACGGTTGTTACGGCTCTGATTTTGTCCCGCCTGGACTATTGCAACAGCCTCTATCTCAACGTACAGAAACAACACATGTACAAGCTGCAATTGGTTCAGAATGCGGCAGTCAGATTGCTGTCGGAAACTGCTAGGTTTGCTTCGGTTAGAGGAGAGCTGAGGAAATTACACTGGCTCTCAATTCCACTTAGATCACGGTTTAAGGCCCTTTGTGTGGTCTTTAAAGCAGTAAATGGTATTGGCCCGGAGTTTCTTAAGCATAGACTCACCTGGTATGTCCCCAGCAGAACCTTGCGTTCCTCCGGGTCTAAACTAGTTCAAATTTCCATGTTTAAGAAAACTAACTGGTGAGGCCAAAGTTTCTTTCACCATGCCTCTAAAGCATGGAACGAACTTCCGTTCCATCTAAGAAATGCCCAGAGCTTATCTCCTTTCGGAGGGGTTTGAAAACCTGGCTTTTCTCTCAATAGCAGCTCACTGCTTCCCCAGGTAACTAGGACTCAGCGCCAGGACACTTCAGGGTAGCAGTGCGCTTTATAAGTTAAAATAACATAACATAACATTATTTCACATTAGTTTGTGCTCTAATATCCTGATTATTTAGATGTTTAGAGCGTAGGCCTTACTTGAACCTTGGACTTTATTCAAATGTTCACACTTCAGTATTTCATTTTATTGTGCATGAACACATTATGGGCATAATGCACCTTTTTACCATGGTCTTCTTGTTTTCTGTGTCTGGACACACACGGAATGGGGCACATTGATTCCTCCTATTTTGATATGTTAAAGGTATGTTACCTGATTATATACTTCTTTTGCTACTATTTTTACAGATTTCTCATCAATTACCTTAAGTGACAGTAGTGCCTCGGGATTTCTTTGTCATGGATTAGGCAGATTTTTTAAGTTATACCCATTAAGAATACACGTGTACCAAGTAATATGTTTGTATGGTCCAGAAGAAGACCCACATTTCCTTCTGAAGGCTCATGAAAGAGCTGAAACATGTCGACCTACTCTTGAGATGAATCATCCCCCTTATTAGTTTTAACCACACCCACATGGGGACAAGAATAAAGATATGATATATCCGCCATTTTGTATTTTTAACAGCTTGCAGCTCTGTATACTTTACTTTCGGACAAACACATCCTTTTGAGAGGTAGCTCTCTCAAAGAACATCCACCTTAGGCCCCTGAAAAAAAATCAAAGGTCTTCCTTGCCTTGACAGGATATTAGTAAGTGCCTTCAGATGTGACTTTTTGAAATATAGCAATATGTAATCCACTGTGACCCTTTAGAAAGTGGTTGTCCATAGGGTACTTAAGTTGTGTTGTCTTTATTCGAGGGGCGGTCTCTTATAGCTATACCAGTGTTTCCCGTGGCTGTAAGCCTCCAGTAACACTGACGAGGTACCACCAGCTACTATCTTAAAAGGGGTTTAACCTCTTAATAGTGCATAACAGGGGCAATCAATCTAGTGGCCAGATTAGAGCCAGATACCCAACGTAACCAAAAGGAAAATAGTCTTAGGGGGCAGTCACAGGCTGATTTTGACTAAAGCAGTGGGCAAGCATGAAAGGCAAAAAAAAGTCCGGAGGCAGAGGCTGACTTTTTCCTCTCACATATCATTGTTACACTGATGACACAGTTAATTGTAAAACAGAAGGAATCGCCATTGCCCACCATTTCCTTAACTGTCTGTTGGCTATTGCAAAATGGATGCACTACATTTATTTCAATAATATGGAAATTCTAATAGATCAAGGCACAACTGCTGCCTGGACTGACTCGGTTTTCTAGCTCGAAGGGTGTACCACACACTCTAAGTCACAATGTCTGCCTTTTGTGTTCAAGCCCCCAGGGAAATATTTAGCCTGCTCCCTCTTGATTCTAAAAAACCGTGAAACAAGCCATAATTCACTCAGTGTTGGATTACGGCCCTGCCAATTCTCCTGAACCTCTAAATCACATTTTCCTCAGTCGCAGCCTGATCGAAAGGACTCTGCCATCTATTCCTCAGTTTATCCCTCAGAGACCGTATTTCAGGACAATTGACCAGCTTACAGTGTTGCAGATTCATAAAAGGATTATGTTAAGAGCCCATATGTCTGCCACAAGGACATTCACAACTCAGTCCCCATATTTCTACATGCTCGATTCAGTAGATATGTACAATCAGTCTCCTGTGGACATTTATCAATATATCTGCTCACTATCATTAGAATTACAACTTTCCACATTGGCAGTAGGCCTGTTTACCAAGCCACAGCCAGGCTGTGATATTCCTTACCAGTTCGTCAGATCATTCCCAATCATATTGCTTTCTTCAAGATATTAGGGAACTCTGAATCCTCATCTAACTGTCCATCCCCTGACATGTTTCTGTGCCCTGGTGCTCAAATGCCTTTTGAGGTCACGCCATGTTCTATAACGCATATTCATTCATTCACTCTCAAACTAACTGATTAAAATGTTGACGGCCCAGGGTGTGAACATATATTTACTGTAGCCTGCAAAACTAACAGCCACATCTAAAGGGAAAGAAGGTGGCCCTTATTCAGAGATTGGGAGGTGGGAAATCCCCCCCCCCCCCCCATTACTCGTGCTGTAGGCTTCGATGCACTTGTGAGAGGGCAGATGGACATCCACTTTGTTTGTGAAAGTGTGTTTCATCCTCCAATATCTAAATAAAGCTCTCTGTCTTTTGAGACCCTGAAAGTCCAGAGAATGTGCACAACACATTGTGCAAAGCAAATGTCTAAAAACTATTTCAGCTCTGAGAGGGCAACTTGCTGGCCTCAAACCTTCCTGTTCCTTCACCAGTCACCGTGAGGGTTGTTCACATCCCACCATGCCTGGCTTGCAATATGCTAATAACTGGTTTACTGTTGCTTATCTGATCATTATATTTTACTGCAACCTATCCGGCCACAATATTTTATTAAGTGAATATATGAATGCACATAGCCAAGATATGAAATGTAACTCCTCCTAAAAGGCCACCCACCTTGAATACTTTCAAACTCTACTAGAGAGGGGTAGTTGCTGCTCTGTGGTTATTCCACTGGCTATCTGGGGTTTTGTTGGGAGGTATTTGCATTCCATCAAAGAAATGTTACTGTTTATATAAAAGTTTTTTTTTTTTTAAGAGAACCCGATAAAATACTTCTCTATTTCGCAATTACATATACATTGCCTTAGAGGCCAAGAACATGAGTTAGACGTCTGCTTCAATAGCAGCCTGAAATATACAATTTATTTACAACTTGGATTTAAATTTGATAATAGTAACAAATGTTTTACAACACTACTAAACCAAAAAATATGTGTAAACAAAGTATTTGCAAAGAAAAAAAACACATGAAGTTAATTTTACTCCCATCAGATATCAGCTAGCCTATGGATTAAGCTATTCATACGTAAAATTATTATTTTAGAACTGCATTCAGTTTGTACTAAACAATTGTCTATCACTGCAACAGTATGTGCAATACACAAGTGATTACCAAAGATTTCTTAATTCTTTAAAGCGTCCAATGTATTAAAAAGTGAATCACACTATGTCTCATGCACCAACAAGTTGGAGTTCACATTACAAAGATGTTGCAGCAGGCTCAGAGCGGATTAAGGTTAGCAATGGAGCATACACAAACAACTGGATTGTATGGTAATATTAGGAAGTCCTGAAATGTAATATGCAATGTTTTCTGGGGGGAAAGTTATAAATACATTTCTGAAATACCAATGACTATATATGTTATAGTCAGACCCACGAGTTCGTGCTTCAACAGGCCGAATCAGATCAGTTCAGATTAGGAGGAGCACAAACTGCACTCACTCCTGACTTTGGCTGTTTGAAATCCACTTGGTGGCAAAAGCCCACAAAAAATGTTCAAAATTAGGTCCTAATGCAAGCAAAACAGGTAGAAAAACCCTTTCCTGTGTCACACACATTAATTCTTTTTTGGGGCGAAAAATCTTAATTAGGCATAAAATACACCCAACAACAGGCATAAATATGTACCACCAGGGGCGTTTTTTAACTCACAATTCCCATAGATGACTCAATAAACTCGTAAATATTTCATTCTGTTGTGACTGAAGACAATGCAATTCAGAACATGTTGTTCCCATGTCCTTCTGCTCGTACAAATATGTTATGTTCATTAATAGGAGACATTTGATCTGGTGTCCAGATGAAATGGAAGCATTTCACATTAACTGATGGGTTTACATATTTGTGAGAAATCGACTAGCAACCAAGAGAGAGAGCATACAATTCGCAAACAAGGTTTACTGTTGTTATATTAGAAAAAAAAGTAGTCTTTTAAGGAACACAATTCATATACAAACATGTATTACATTAGGAGCACGAAAGATCACACTTTTCGTACTATAATACATTACAGAAAATGATGTTTAATCATATGAAAGCCATCGAGACACTATCAATTTGATGTTGAAATACAATTGTAATTAGAAATACATTTCTGTTCGGGGAAGAGCAATAAATCTTCAAAAATCTCAGCATTTGGAGATAATGTTATCTTGGCCAAGATAAAAAGAAAAACCCATCCATCTACTGAGAGATGACTGCCCGTTAGTACTGTCTACTTTCACATTCGCATTTCACATTAATTTTTTCCTCTAAAAGCTGTATTTTCAGCAACAAAATGAACTGCATAACAACTGTTTAAAATAAGCACATGAACGTTTAGTTACCAGAATGCCTGGGGTAGGAGTAATGACAACATGCACGGTTTGGAGCCTCACCCTGAGATCACAGGGCTGACATCTTGCTAAGCTCAACGCCTCTTATCAGCCTCCTATTTGCTGCTGAGGAGGTAGGAAAGGACAAGGAATGAAAACCACAGAAAGGCATGGATCTTACAGTCCTGTTTACTTGTTGGGCTTGCGTTCCCTTCGATAATCCTAAGAATAGAGGAGGAAAGGGCATTGTATGGGATTACAATGCCCATGACAGGTAAATAGGTGTTAGAACTGGCTATGCATGCATGACACCCCTGGCTAAATAGTGGAGGGCTGAGGTACGGGGTTCGACAACGCAAGCATCATCATTAAAGTAGTTAACCAGATGATTCAGACACAAATCGTCTTAAATGTCATAGGCCTTATGCGGAGTATTGGCGCAGAGTACTGCAGAGCATGCCACTCTTCAGGGGCCTTCATTTGTCCATCTCAATCACATTGAAGAATTATCTGTGAGTGCTGGATTTTTAACATACCAGCCAAAGAACCAATTAAATGTAATATTTATCTGCCTTTTGAATGCATTTTTTAGATTGTAAACAATGTGTGCCTCGAATTTGTATGAAACTAATTTAAAGTAGTCAGGGACGGAATAGGCTAATTTTATTTTACATCTTGAAGTTGGTGAGATCTAAAGGTGCTGTAAGGTTCTACATGTGATTTTCAAGGTCGGCTAACAATGAAATATAACAGGGAAGGTTCTCCTTAGTGCTGGAGTGGTCAAGTGTTCTATAGTATGGTTGTATATAAATGTATGACATGAATATACAGAAGCGCTTTCCACAAATAATCTCAGGCAACATGATTTTTAAAACTGAATTTGAATGATTGAATGCAGAATTTTCAAGGAGGGAGTTTAGTGGTCTACTGGCAGCAGGGCTGTTATCCTATTGTGTTGACAGATTATTAGTATTATGTCCACTGTATTGTGGCAGTTTTCATCAGAGTACATCAATTAATAGCTTGTTTAGAAATACTCTGTAAAAAAATTCAGACTCTGGGTAGTGCAGCTGGCAAAAATAATTTAAAGCCTTAAGTTTTTAATAAACGTGGATAGTGGGCAGGCCCGGACTGGCCGTTGCGGGCACCGGGCAATCCCCCAGTAGGCCGCATGGTTGGGGGCCGGTTTTTGCCCCCTGGGGGCCGTTTTTGTTACAGGGCCGTTATGCTGCAAAAACGGCCCTGTAACAAAAACGGCCCTGGCACAGAGCGCGGTCGCACCTCCCCCTCCTCCCGGGGGGGGGGAGGGGGCCGGCCGAGCTCTTTGCCAGGGCCGGTTCTGGTTCCCAGTCCGGCCTAGATAGTGGGCTGAGATAGACACAGAACAATATAGAAAGAAGAAGAGACTTCCAGAAATTCTGGAGCTGAGGATCCTGTGCGGTTATTGATTATGAATGCAGTTTCATTACCATTATGATAAATGCGGCACTTTTCATTGCTGCCTCTACAGTTGTGTTTGTAGTCTCCCTAGGAGGATTATGTGGTTGATGGTTTAATTAAAGGTGCCGATACAAAGATGGACCTAGATTGAAAAACCTTTGTTGTCAAGGCATATCTGATATTAACTCTTTCCGTGCTCATGACTAGCTCAGCTCGTCATGAGGCACGGTGCTCGTGTGCTCATGATGAGCTGAGCTCGTCATGAGCTGTGGAACGCTCACACGCAGGGAAAATTCCCCTGCTGTGCTGAACGTTCCACGAAAACGGGTGTGGCCGTGACGAGCTCAGTTTGTCATGAGCACATGAGCTGAGCTCTTCATGAGCATGGGGGCGCCCACCCCCTCGCCCCCAGCACAGCGCCTGCTGCGAAGGGGTTAGAGATTGTTTTCATGCTGTGTCTTAGTGATGACCTACTTGAACATTAGATTAGAATAATGAATAGATCTTGAATTCATCTGCACGGAATTGTCAAAAATATGATTTCTCTTTAATTTTGGAGAAAAAAAAGATGTATTACCTGGTTTATAATTGGCAGCACAATTGTTATCACTGGAGAGACTTTGTGTAAATAGTTTATGGAAGTCTACCGGGGAGACCGAATCAATGATTGGCAAAATGATGGCTTTCCATTAGAATACTCTAAAGTACAAAGACCTTCCTGTGAAGAAGAAAGCATCTTAAAATGTGTTCTAGATCAACCTTAATGATTCATTTTTGATAAAAACAGAATAACCATGTTAAAATCAAAACAAACAATTTGATACATAGTTCTATTTATAGATCACATCTGGGCCTGTGCAGAACCGTAAAACGTAAACAAATGGCCGAAATCTTTCTGTGTGAAATGTGGCAACCCTAGCATTGGAAGTACAATGTTTTATTCCAGATTCTTTTCCTGAAATGTATAAGGAATATATTTAAGAACTCAAAGAAAACGTGTCCTCATTTTAGTTTTCTAGAGCACTTACCATCTTTTCTATGACAAAAAGAAAGCCTTTATTTTGTTACTTTACTGCAGTATCCTCTACAGGAAATTCCTTTTTATTCCTTTCAGTGTTAAAGATTTGATTCCAGCAAGATAACGTTTCTTGGTGTGCCCCATTTTTTTTAACAAATACAGAACGCTAGCACTCTCTTTGTTCATTAGATCTCTATAGTGTATCTTCAGTTGATCATTAGGAAGATAACGGAGATCATGAGGTTGGTATTGCTTATATCTGCATTTCAGAATGGTTTACTGACAAGGCTGAGAAAGACATTTGAGAACTCAAAGAAAATTTGTCATTTTAGGTTTCTAGAGCACTAACCATAATTTCTATGACAAAATGAACCTCCTCATTTTGTTAATTTATAAAAGATACCCTATTTGTTTTACAGCTTTGACTTCATCAAGATGGCGTTCATGTGTGCCACATGTTTGCCATAAAAGCAGTTAGCACTTTAGTCATTCATTAGAAGACTGTGGGGAGCTGCAGTACACCACTGGAGTTACTGTTGCTGTTGGAAGTACATGTTTAACTCAGAATATCAGACTTTACTCTAGTATGGCTGAGGGAGATAATGTGAACTTCTAGAAAGTGTACTTCTGGTTTAGCTTCTGCAACACTTTCCATAACCTGCCTGAGCAGATAATGAGAGAAAACAGTTTTCTCTCAAACATGGTTCATAATGGTAGAGGATTAAACCACTTCAGTTTCTTTGTGGTGGGAGAAAGGAAAGTCAGGGAGCGGAGGTGGGTGTGTCTTTGAATTCCCCATCCCCCATCTCTTTTCCACCAAAGGTGCCATTGGGGCTACATTTATCTGGCAACCCGTTAAGTAGTTAAAGCATGATTTGCATTATTAGCTATTTTGGTTGGAGACTTAGCAATGTGGATTCATGTTTTGCTTAAATTTGATTAAAAATAAGGAATATTGATTAAAGCACGGTTTATATTTATTCATGAACATGCTTATGAACTGTGGCAGTCCTTTATGAATGGTTGAATATCTGCACAATCTATTCCCTACACTTTGTTGTTGAGTCTGGGCTTCACATGTACAGAATCATTGAGGGGACCAAGAATTTGAGACTTGTGTTGAAGCATGTGTGCATTGCTAAATCACCTTAATGCATAGTTTTGGACACTCATTTCATCAGCAGACATGCTAACACATTTTATATTGTAATAATTGTTATGGTTGCAAACATGGCAGTCCCTCTTAATACAAATAGCGGATGATATAATGCACATGGAACTTTGTGTTGTTGGTATGAGGTTAAAACTTGCAAAACACTGCAAATTAAACTCCTACCTCTAAACATTGTTTGTGAATATTTCAAACTATTACACAGGATTCTGATTAAGAATAATGTGCATTATTGCTTTAAAATAACCATGGATTTCTGAAGCAGTGAACAGTCTTTCCTTTCCATGCATGAACACCCCATCTGTCATAACTCATATATGTTAAAACATTAATTCACAGCTGTGTATGATTCAATGCAACCATGGTCAGATGTCAGGAAGTGAATATAAACCTGCCTTTACTTACTTTAGGATTAATGAGCAACTCTGTTTTGAGTGCACCTTCCTAGCCAGCGAGTTCAGCTTAAGGCCAAGAGAAAGGAAATATTTTTCTGACAAGTCAGAAAGTGTCTCTGCAGGAGAAATCTCGAGCTCCTTGAATAATAAATCATCGGAGGGCGTAAGCAACTCTTTCCTGGATCCTGCGCTGATCAGCAGAAAGGCAGCTCTCTCCACAACATCTGGCAAAGGATTTATTTCTCCAAGTTTTATCAACAGACATTAGTCGCACTCACTTCCGTCAACACTTTCCATGAAGACACCCGGAAGTACTGAACACTTGAGAGTGAAATGGTAATACACTATTCATGCTTTTATGACTAAATTGGCTGAAAAAGTAAATATGTTGAACAGCTCTAGGAGAAGGGTTTATGAAAGAGGACTAAACATGGTACCATAGAGCCCTTAAGGCAGTAAAACTAGTCTCTCCTGTTATTGCCCATTTTTGATACTTGAAATTAGACCTGTCTAAAAATAAAAAAAATTTAAAAGTCACTGTGTGAGGAGGGAGAGGGGCTTCAAGAGGAGAACTACCTGAGAGGCACTACTACACCCTGCCCCACAACAATCACCACTGCTTCAAAATAAAGCTTTCTGACGTCTTGTTGTGTTTTTGAACCTTTATGGACATCCAATAAATGCAGCCTCCAAAGACTACCTGGAAACCCATTCTGTGCAGGGGCTGCCAGCTCACCTTCCATGACACCATGTGTTATCAGCTCTACACTGGGTGACCGTGTGAAGAAAGCCGCTATCATAAGATACACCGTGGCACTGTGAGAGTTGCGTGTCTGTGAAATGTAGTTGGACTTGTGATCAAACATAGGTGTAAGTAAGTGACAGACCTTTCGAACACCATGGGATAAGCTGATTTCCCCTCTTTCAATGCACGCATTGAGGTATGTTCAATATGTACTCTGGAAGGTGGGGACATCTCAGTTTTCCCACCCCGCATAGTTACTTCTCTGCGCCCTTTGGGCCACAGTTGCTCTCACGTACTCTACATTTGGTAATATAGCGCAGAGCATCAGGCACCTCTTTCTGTAACCTCTGCACAGCCTGTTAGCAAAAGACTTCCAATCCAGCAGGTCCACTCACTTTCATCCTTTTAATGTAATTAAAATGATCTTCATAGAGTATCTCCCAGTTTGGTAATAAGAAAACCTATTACCGAACTCTTGCGCCATTCTTCTGCTAGACCCCTGATTGGCCTTCTCAGAATAGGGAGGAGAAAGCCACCACCGGGTCTTGGCATGGAAACGTGTTTTGGGGGGAGGAAGGGGGTGCTGGTGGAGAAGGGGACTGAAAGCCAAAATCTCCCCTTGCAGAAATGTTCAAACCAGACCCCACATTGCAGGAGACAGTCACTGGAAGGGGCATTGGTGGTATGGTTGGGTCTTGGCAACTCATCTTGCTATGGAAGCACCCATCCCCCTACACTGCAGCCTACCAGGGACATCCCAAAGTGCCATCAGGTTAATGCTATCTCAGCCTCCCCCACTGCCGTTTAAATATGTAGCGGGATAAATGGTGGCTGCACCATGGCCCATAGGCAGAGGAAGACTATGGTCTCCTTCAACCAAGCTTGAAATAAGGCCCAGGGTGCAGGAGGTAGCCTTCCAGTTCACAAGTACAAGACCTCCAATTTTTTAAGTGTTGGCCCTATTCATCACAGGAGCTAGCCCTCCGGCTCACAAAGATCTGACCTCCACTTCAAAAAAGCTAGCGCCTCCAGTTACAGGAGTTAGCCCTAAAGCAAGGCTTTTAGGAAATCTATCACGGCACACAGCCGGGAAGATAGGTATATGGTTAAATGCCCCCCGTAGTGTTCGCAGGACTGAATGTGAGAGGGGTGACACTGCCCGCCACCCATCTGAGGTAAGCATCCCAACGGCAGGTAATTGTAACATCGACTTCGACAGGGTTTGGTTACCTGAGAGTTTACTCAGGAGGTGATGAGCGAATGGCTGTTATTATTAGAGCGGGGGTAACCACCTGTGCTCTGTACTAGCAGTTGTCCATTCAAGAAGATCCGGGTGCGACACCAGAATTCAATAGTGTAAACAACAAATAGCTTTGGGCATTTTTTTATGGCTTACACGCGTTTTTTATTTCTGCATTATGCATTATTTCACACTAAGGGAAAATTAATGTGATGGTGCAACACAATGCTTCTCAGTCTTTTGCAGAAAACACTTTTAGTTTAATCTTTTTAGGTTTTGGGTGCACACACACGTAAGATGCCAGAAAAAATGACATACCATGCGTTGTCCTCCTTCTCCCTGGCAACACACCCAAGGCATGCACATATCACACCTCACTGTTAGCAACATCAACACAAACAATGGAGGTAAAGCTAACACACAAGATCCTAGTTGTCAAAAGGCTTAGCAAATAAACTAAAAGAAAAAATAACGGCTCATGATATTCTCCTCTGAAAACAACTCAAAGAATCTCTAATGGGAAGATCAGTGAGCACACAACTCCAAAGACCCCCTCCTGTCTTAATGCGTAAAATGTGCCATAATGTATCTTGAGCATCCCTGGGAGTTCAGAGTAAACTACCAGAACAAAGCTGTTCTCAGACCAAAATTCTAATGCATATTTATTCTGAAACCTATTAGGTGGCACCGGCTTAGGTCACTCCATCATGCCTAGGCCACCTAACACCTTCTCTGTATGCAACCACTAACCCATCAACCTTCCTGAGGTAGTAGCTCTTGACAGACGTTACAGCGGCAATCAGACGAAGAGTTTCTCTCTCCATCGGACCCAACTCATGCACACTGAGACGCAGTTCCAGCACAAGCTGGGGTTTGCTCAATAGGATGCAGCCATACATGGAGCAACAGCCTACTATGCCGCGGCATCATAAGGCACCAGGCTGAATTACTCCAATCCCCTAAAATTCCTTCATTTTGATTTGACACTGCACTCTGCACCTTCACTTATTAATGCAAATCTACACTCTAGCAGTGGTTTTTAACCAGTCCCAGCCTCCAACCCCAGTTCACGTCCAGATCTCAAAAGCCGCACTTATGAAAACTGTTGGAGAATCGCTGCTCATGAAACGGATGCACCGGTATTTGCAAGAGGCAGACCGAGGGGCTGCTCATTTGGGGAAAAGAAAAATGGATCCAGTAACAAAAGTGCATTCATGGGACTTTCGTAGATGTGGGGCTGGTATTGCCTGGCTCTTAATAGGAGAGATACATCAAAGAAACATGTTGCAAAAAGCATTAGAGTCACAATGGTATCTGATTTTTTTCTTATTGTAGTCCTGCCATAATGAACAGGGCAGAAACCATAAAGCCAGTATTGCCATTAATGGCACCCACTGCCACCAAACACAGAATGGATCATCGTGCAATAACCGGCTCCTACAATGTGACAGCTTGTCACTTCCACGCCTCCTCTTCAGCTTCCAAAGACAGCCAGGGGCGTGTCTGAATATTCTTCGGAGGTGCGGCACATTACCGTCGCCTCTCCCGGTAACACTTGTAATGCTGTGGATGATAAAAAACAGGGCTCGAGTCGGGGTACCACGCGGGTGGACGGCGTTCCCCCACTTATTTTACCGGGTGGACGCCGTCCCCCCTGCCAAACAGCTGGACTTCACTCTTTGGCCTCTCTGGGACGAGATCGGAGCGCACCTTTCGTGACGTCACTTCCGGTCGTGACGTCACTTCCTGTGACAGCGTCCTCCCACTTCTCTTTTTAGGACTCGTGCCCTGATAAAAAATGTGCAGTAACTAGGTGACTAGATATTTTCTCCACCCTACCCTATTTTGGAGATTTACAGTACTCGTTTTACGTCAGGAGAACAAAGTAGTTTCACATTGTGAATTGGATATGGAAAATATTTCTCCAAGGGGGGAATACCATTAAGGGTTAATGTGCTGCGTGAAGATCCAAGTGTATATTTAATAACAGCTGTAAGTTTTGAATAACAGTTTATACTTTCTACAGTCTACATTCTATAAACAAGTTGGTGGGGAGAGGGTTTGCAGCCAGAAAGCGTGTGCTAAAATGATGAATAGTCCGGAAATGCAGTTTTGATTTTCGATACCAAACTGTATAATCAGATGTTTCACAGATGGCTACTTATAATTCTCAAGAAATTAAATGTGGGATAAAAATTTTTTTTACCAGACGTGGGCTTCTAAATGCCAAATTTTGCATCTAAGTCAAGTGGTGAAGATGTTTTCAAGAGTATTATCACTCCAAGGACTCCATGTTACCTTCAAAAACAAACACTTTGCCCACGTGTTCATCAGAAACAATCACGATGGGATTAATATCACATAGAATGGATACATAACCTCTCTCCTGGTCTTATCTCTGCTATCCTCCCTCTAAGCCTTCCCTTGAGGCGACCTCAGGGTGGTATACTGTTGACCAAAATATGATCCCAAGACTGAAAGGAAAGACACTTGTAAAGCAATTAAAGGTGAAGCGCTTTTACAGGGTTATTCTAAAAACTATGAGACGTAATAGGACATTAGTTTAGTCAATGTCATATTACAATTCAAACAGATGATGTTCTCCTCACTATCCTATTGGTTTAGGAGTTGGGGGTTAAAAAAGAAGGAAGATAAGTAGCAGAGAAAGTTAGAAAGCAGAATGAAACTTGAATTGGGGTAAAGCACACAAGTAAACAGCGACGGCTTAATATTCTAGTTAAATCTTAGTAAAATCAGTTTTAAGGGATCAATATAGGAATTAAAGCAGAACATTTTACGTTTACCACTTCAAAGCCTGATATTTGACACGTTAGATGTTTGTGCATGAATTGATTGGAACATCAAGGCTTATTTTACCCAAGCTCAAACACTTCAGCCTCCATAGGGCGGTCATGAAAAACTTTTTAAAAAAAATATTTTGTGCCAGGTTGTTCCACATTTTCTAGGTGGTAGCCCCTTAAGTAGGGCCCACTAGCTCAATTAAAGAATGACATTTTCAAGGACTCAAAAGTTTTGATTTAGAATATTAGTTAATGCAAGGAAATGATACACCTCGATAACTAGAGTAATCTTCTAAAGTTGAGGAAAAAAGGTTCTTTGGGATTAATCCAAGTATAGAAAAGCTCCACATGTCGCTTCTTCAGTTTTTCCTCCACTGAACGCTCATTAGTACTTCTCAAGTAGTAGTCTTATTTTTCAAACATACTTTGCATGACAATATTTTTGGTTGTTAGGTCTCGCGACCTATCAATGCGTGCAAGCGCATTGAGCGGAGCGAGAATTCAAGTGCTCAAAATGCTCGTGAAACCAAGGGTTTCCTTTGTGCGTTTTTCTTTAAGTTCACGTGAATCACGTGACCAAACAAGCACGCGCATCAGCCTCCCTCCCTCCCTCCTAATTGCATTTTTTCACGGCCGCACAGCACATCAAAGGGCTTCTCCCAGCGTGTGCTGTGCGGCTTCTCCTCCCCTAATTATTCATGGCTCGGCCGTACTTTCAGTTTCCCGGCCGCTCTTGTTTTTTTCATTCTTGGCCTCGCACTCTCCCCGCATTAGCCTCTTGCTGTTTTCTGGAGCCTTGCATTGCCCTCCATCTCATTTTGGCCTCCGACACTGGCTGTAACTCCTGCCGTCTCATTCACAGTCCTTGTCACTGACTGTCTTCCCTGCCCTGCCACCGCCACTAGATGTCTCTGCCTGGTTTCTTTCGATGTAACTCGGGTTCATGCAGCTTCTGTCGCGTTCTGTGTCTGGTGGTCGCTGATTGGTGATTGCACTCCTTTCATTCCCTAGCCCCTGTGCCTGGTTGTCTCTACCTACCCCCATATCACAGTCAATGTCACGCGCTGGTTTTGCTTGACTTCCTACACGCAGTCCCTGTCACCAGCTGCCTCTGTCTGACCTCCGACTCACTGTTCCTGTCTCTAGCCGCACACCCCCTACACGCTGTCTTTGTTGCCTTCCAGGCCCAGTGGTCTCTGCCTGACACCACCCTACCCAAAGCCCCTGCCATTTACTCTCTCTCTCCACACTCGCAGTCCCTGTAACTAGTTGTCTCATTTACCCCCCCCCCCCAGCTCGCAGTCATTGTCCCTGGCTGGCGCTGACCCCTTACTCACAGTCCCTGTCATTGGCTGTTTCCCTCTGACCTCCTAAGCACAGTCACTGTCACTGACTATTTCGCTCTTTCCCGCTACTCACAGTCCCTGCCATTAAATGCCTCTGCCCGCCCTCAAACCCCCTATGTGCCTTGAGTTATTTACCTACCCCATGCAGCACTAGCCTCTATTTCTACCCACTGCGATTCCAGACCCTGTGTCTTCTGGTCTCTTGTGGTCGGTGCACCGTTTCCTGCTCACCCACACACTGTCATTGACTGTTTCTGGCGGTCTCTGCTGCCCATCTTGCCACACCATCAACACTCCCCCAGTCCCTATCTCTGGCTGTCTGTCTGCCGCCCTATCGCTGCGCTGCCTCAGTCCCTGTCATTGGTGCTATCTGTCGACTTTCATATTGCTCCAATCTCTGACTTTTGCTTTCCTGCCTTCCCTTTCACTTCCAGGCGCAGGCTTAGGTTCCTTTGGAGCAGCTGGTGCAGTGGCACCGGAGCTCAGTGGTGCACACTGACCACTGATTGTTGCTGTATTTTATCATTCGAGCAGGCGCTAGGTGCCCATTTCCTTCCTTGCACCAGGACCTCTGACACCGGCTACACTGCTGCTCAGGCGGTCTCTCCCTGCACTCTGGTACCTCTGCGTTGGACTTTGCTTGCCTCTTGTGTTTTTTTTTCCTGCCTCCCCCCTCACCAGTCTGTGTCCCAGATAGTCTAAGAGTGTGACTCCTCGTTCATTGAACACCCACCCCTGCCTGTCTCTCCCCTGCCCACTCATCAGAAGTCCTTACTATGCTTATCTCTGCGGGCCTTGGTCTCATTCCTGCACAGGGGCGGAGCTATCAATTGTGCCGCAGGTGCAGTGGCACTGGGGGCGCGGGTGTATGAGGAGCCCACTGTGCCCGTTATAATTTATTTTTTTGTATTACCAAACCCAGGGATGGGGGGGAGGAGGGGGTCACCCATGCTGCTTTAAGGCGCGTGGCAGCGTAGCTGAGCCACTGGTCCTGTCATCGAGCCATCTTTGGCTCTGGCTTTCCATCGTGGTGTGGTGTCTGGCTGCCCTCTCTCGCTCGCTGTCACTTCTCCTCCTGCCCATCTCTGTCCGTGTTACCTATATTTCGTGTTTCTTCCTGACCCCGTCTCTCCAGTACCTGTTCATGGTGTCTGTTTTGGCCTCTGTCTGGCCTCCAACACCCGTAGTATCTGTCTCCGCCGCCTGCCTGGTGCCGCCGCAGTGCCTGTCATTGGTTGTCTCTGTTGGTCCCTGTCTATATCTCCCCTCCATCTTTCTCAATCCTTTTTTATTATAGTGTAAGCATTGGAGCACATTTATTCTGTGCACTTGCATGAACAGATGTTGACATCTGACGACTCTTGCTTCTTCTAGCACTCCTAACCACTGAGGCCTGACCACGGTCAGGGCGCAAAGATTATTCCCTGAAAAACTTAATTTGATGCCACTGCAAACACATACATATAAAGAAGACAGAGTAGGGTAGGAAATTGGCACACCAACTTGGTCTGGATGTCCTTCTCAACCATCACCTTCAATGATTTGGGTGCACAGACCTCTCAGCCAAACAAATGTACATTTGTGACGAATAGCTCAGTCCTGGATTTTGTGTCAAAGGAAATTAGGATATATACTGTTTAATCATACATTAATTTGGCCATAGTATGCCTTGGAATATATGTCAGTATTGGACCACTGCAGAATCCTAGTGAATTTTTAATTCTGTCAAGCAATGCACACTGGTCGCTGGAGGCTGACGCGATCCAAAGTTTTCAGCATCTATGAATAATTGGACCTCCAGTCCCTGTGGGTTTCTGGCCAACAAACATACGGGAGACCCAGGTTGTTCCTCATAGGTTCAGATGGGCGTGGTCAAATGCTGGATTTTCAGAATATTCAGAAAAATTAGATTTACATACAATTAATTTAAAAGCAAACCACTTACATAATGGTTGTCCGAAGACACAGCATGGCCCTGCTAACCTCGTGCAGAAGCACCTGCTGGGGACATTGATCTTCAGAAGCGCTAGACTTTCTACATGGACATTATGAAACCGAGAACATGCATTTTGAGAGTGGAAGATAACGATGACAACAGAGGTGCGAGAGAGAGCATGTGGTAAAGACAGAGCTAGTGAATGGGTTCATGTTTGTGGGAGTGCTGAGTTTACCCAACTCTTTAGGTCGAGCCTGGGCAGCGCATGCGCTGCTCTGCGAAGCATGCTGTATTGAGGTAGGGAATAGAAGCTCCAACCCATTTTCCACCCATTTTTGCAATTGGCTCCCGTTACTGTCCTTTTGAAATCATCACTTTTTTCGTGACTAGGTTTAGTAGACCATCCTCGATACCGCATTGTCTTTATTTGTAACCTCCCGTAATGACAGAGCGTTTTGCTTTATTTAGTTGGTGAGCGCTATTTTCTTTAATGATCTTCCTCTATTCCTCCCATGACGTCACAGCAAGCTGCTCACTTTTATATTGTTATTAGTAATGTAATTATTTAATTTACAGCGCGGTCTGCTCTAACTATCACGGCCGCACATATTTATTTATTTAACTTACGGAGCGAGCCACTTTGACTTTAGCGGCCGCACCTATTTATTTACTTTACAGACCGGTCTGCTTTCACTTTAGCTGCAGTGCCGATTTGTTTCATTTATGGCGCGGTCCGCTTTGACTTTAGCAGCTGCGCTACAGAACCTTTCTTTCCTTCTTTTTGGGTGGAAGCGCCCCATACCGCGCTTTCACTTTAATGTTGGCCACGCCCCTCTCTTTAGACGCTGCTCACTGTAACCTGAATATGGCGAGCAGCGTCTAAAGAAAGGGGAGCGGCCACCATTAAAGTGGTCTAGCATTTGCAAGAGTTTGAGCTATTGGCATTAGATATGGCAATGCCTTTAATATAGGTGTTGCTTTTTAAAACACATAATTTAAAGGCATTGTCATTTTCAATGCCAATAGCTTAAACTCTTGCTAATGCAAGACCTAATGCATTGAAGATGCCTGTTTTAGTCTTCTTAGGCCTCCTGGCAAGTTAGGGACAGCTGTACCAAGGGCACTTGTGCAATGATCTAAGGACCAGAGACATGGAAAAGGGATGTCAAGTGAATGAAGTTAGAAGGACGTTATTGTAACAGGCTTTTAACAACTCACTAAAACAATTTAGAGTATTTTGGTCTTTTAAATGAAAATGAGACTGCCCTTGATCAGTTAAAAGCAGGAATTAGAGAAAGAATGAAAAAGAAAGGAGGAGAGGAGAAGTGGATTGGGAATTGATTGATGGGCATTAGTAAATGGGGAGAAATGTGTGCTGTACATCCCCGACATGGGCAGAGCATTAGTTCAGCAGAAGGTGCAGTGACCACGACCCAAGGTGCGCTCTGCAGGCCACTTAGGGCTGCATTTTACTATCCCGCTGCGGTTATAGGTTATTTTCCTGGTTTGCATTAGAGTCCATGGCACTCATTCTACACTACTGCAATCCGAAATAACATTAAAGGAATTGATTAAAAATGCATGTTTTATTTGGAAATCACAGTTAATGTTACGAAAAAATCTGAATTACATGTATACATCTAGTATTAATCTTGGATGCTTTTAGTGCATTCAAATGTGACACTTCAACCGAACATATTACAAAAATAAGGACAGAAAACATGGGCAAGTATTGTGAAACAGAAAAAACAGGGTGGCAATAATGAATTTCATAGAACAGCCTGATTGGTACAAAAATATCCCACAAAGCTCTCTATAGGTATAAATGACTATGGTAACCTAGTTAGTGGCACAGCGTCGACATGTTTCAGCTATATGCACAATTCCAAAAGGCTTCCTTCAGACACGCCCACAAGAATGGTCAATCTAATATTATTTAACAAAATTTAAAAAACAAATTTAAGAACGATGAAAATTCTGATCCATTGTTTTAAAAAATCTTCAATGTTTAAGAAAGACAAGACAAGAGAAACATGTTTCTCAACTCATTACCATTCCAGTAGGCTAAATGAGTCACTTCATGCAATTCATGTGTATATTAGTCAATGGTCATGATATGATATGATATAGCACTTTTCTAACGCGCGCAAATACTCGAGAGTGTCCTGCGCAGGTGAATTGGAGCAGATAAAAGGAAAGTTAGGTAGACTGGCTAAACAGATGCGTTTTAAGCAGTTTTTTGAAGAGATGAAACTCCTGAGTCGACTGAAGCGCCGAGGGGAGCAGGTTCCAAGCTGCAGCAGCCTTTACCGACAGTGATGAAAGCGCGGGACAATCACCCGACGCAGAGAGGCAATTTGCAGGGGACGGTTAGGAACATAAAATGCAAAGCGTTACCTAAGATACATAGGACCTGGTCCATACAGAGCTCGATGGACCAGGGTGATGGCCTTAAACTGGACACGCTGCTTCACTGGCAGCCAATGCAGCTCCCGTAAATAACGCCTAGCACTGGTACAGCTTGGAGCATTAAACACGAGTCTTGCCGTGGCATTCTGTATCGCCTGAAGCTTTTGTACCAGGTAGCCAGGTGAGCCGATGAAGAGAGCATTAGAATAGTCCAGCCTTGAGAGGATTAGAGCGCGAGCAACTGCCTCTTTGGCCGAACTCGGGAGCAAAGGAAAAATCCTTCTAAGGATTTTAAGAGTTCCAAAACAGATCATGGGCAAATTGAAAAAGGGCATTGGTGGGATATGATCTTAAAGTATGACGAACATGTTTATATTCTAGTTGGTCAACTCTGATTTTAAACATTTTAAGGAGGAGTAGAGAGAATATTAGATAAAGTTATGTAATCAAGTACCTATACACCAAAGGGGACTCGAAAGGGTTGCAAGTAGTAAGTAACTGAGCTTATAAAGCGCCTGGTTACACTAGCCAGTGTGTCCCCGCGCTGTACCGCTGAGGAACCCATCCTGGCCTGTTCCTGTGAGGCGCCCACTCCTGGGCACCCCAAGGTGAAGCCAGGCATCCTTAGCGATTAGGGACGGTGTGGAGATTAAGCAAGCTACTACCCAGAGTTGCAGAGTGGGACCCATGATTAGAGTAGGCACCGTGGCGAGAATTATCAGGTCCGCGGACATTGAGCCCAAGACCCTGCCACGACGGGAATTGAACCCTGGTCCCGGCCAGACCTCTGCATCAGGGTCTGCCGCTCTAACCAGTGAGCCACACTTCTCCAATAGGTTATTATGTATCACATAGACTTGAATTCAGGCAGTGCAACTTAGATAATCATCCTAAGTGGGTCGAAAAACTGAGACTATAAAGTAAGGTAATGTTAATAATTGTTATTTACAGTACCAGTGAACTGCAAGCAAATAATATATATAGTTACTGTAATGTGTGTGTGCGCGTGTGTATGTATATATACACATATATAATCGTGCCACTGTATTCTAATCAGTGTGGTCCTGAACAGAAGTATCTTACAGAGCAGCACAGAAACCAATATAAAGCCCCAGGAAGACACCTCATCACAGAACGAACTGCACCCCAGATGTGGGGTTTGGCATCTGCGATAGAAGAGGAGTGGCCCAGCAGGTTGACAGAAGGTTGGTGCAGCACACCCTGAAGGGCAGGCGTGCACGCTTCTAGATTCACCTCCATGCCACTTGCAGCACATGCCACCTTGCATATCTGTGAAAGAATTCACGCTGGAAAACACATGTGTCCGGCACGTCTACATTACCAGAGCCCCCGGTGACTCCCCAGGCAGGGCTCTGACCGCGGCGTGTGCCGGCGGTGAAAGGCGCTCAGTCAGGAGAGGGTAAAATGAGCTCGGGGGCTTCCATAAGGCACCCCCTTCAGATCCCGCACTAAATGCTTCGCAAGAGACAGCAGCATGACTTCAGAAGCACACAGAGGCAGCGCATTAACCGGAATCTGTAATGCAGATGAATGTACAGGAGCTTTCCTTGTGACAGCCTCATAAATAAGGCATCACGTCCAGTCCAGCTGCACATTCAACTGTTTCTGTGTACACATTTGTGCCTCTAAAGCAGCGTCCATGACACTTCCAGAACAAGCGGTATACTATGACTCTTTAAAATAAAAGCAACAGGTATAATATTGTCATAAGAAACGTGTTCTAGTCGCCAACCCCCTGAAAGCTCAATGTGGACGTCACAATACCGAAGACTTGCTCTCTTCTTCTGTCTTCGCCTCACAGAAAGTATCACTTGACAGTACCTCGACTGTCGCCCACAGCACGCCCGGCTTCACCTCACAAAATGCGTGACACCATCTGCCTTAACCACACAGCGCTCAGTACTTTTATGCGCCCCTGCTTTCACTGCACGAAACTTTTGGTTTTCCAGTACTCCTATCCTCCCCTAAAATCCACACATGACTTTCCCACGTCTTCTGCCTCCTATGCACAAGACGCATACCTTATGCCTTCACCGCATGAAGCATTACTTGTAAATACTGCTGGCTTCACGCACCCCTTTCCCGCACCTCTGCCTCCATCTCGTGCATCTCCCATACTTTACGCCTTCCACACATATAGGTCCCTGCTTTCCAGCACTTCTGCCTGCAGCAACACAGCACTTTCCCCTACCTTAGGTCGTGAAATCCCTTCAGAGGGCGCCCGGACTTCCCTCCGGGCTCTCGCAGCTCCCTCTGAACTCCTGACGGCCGCGGCTGCCTGCGCGTTAATCCACCCACGGGGAGCGGGTTAGCAGCCCACGGAGTCTCTTAATTCGTATAATGGGCCGCCTCCCTCCGCGTAATCGCCATTAGGAAGGTGACGTCGCAGTTGGCGACGAAAACAAGCGCTTTTCCGAGCGTGGTTTGTTGATCTGACACTTGGGCGTGCAGCGGGCTTTCCAAGCAGCTCCGTCTGTCCAGCGATTTCCACATCTCAAGTAAATATCTGTGTGTGAGAGAGAGAGAGCATCGCTCTAGAGCCCTGCGCGGGAGGCTGGGATCAGACGTAATCCAATCCCACAGCCGCCGCGCGCACAGATTCCCTTTCTGAGCAGCCAAATGGCTGCTGAGAGGGTCCGATGGCTCAGCGAGCTAATGCATCCCAATAGAGAAATGTCCCTGGCCGCTTGGTCACCATTTCGAATCCCAGAGGGCCCAGCTAGTCTTTCATCCTCCCGAGGTCGAACACATGAGTGCTACCGAGTTATATAAAAAAAAACATCAGTTCAAATGGAAGGATGGCTCAGCACTTTAATTCGAATTATGGCAGGGCAAAACTAGCTTTCTTGTCTTCTAAGGAGGGTATATTGGGCAATACCAACAACTGATTTTTTACGCTGTACAAAAACAAGCGCCGAGAGACAGCTTGAGGCCAATGCGTGCTTTACAAACACGCATGGGAGCCCTGCTTCTACAAACATCAACACCCGCTGGAATTATCCAGCAGTAAATGCCAAGTTTATGCTGCAGGGTTTATAAGAAATTGCAAATTATGCAGCACATTCTTTGGCATCATCATCTCACCATTTTGACATTTTTAAACACATTTGTACAGAAAGAATTAAAATATTTTAGAAAATACAAACCTTTCAAAAGAAAGACAACTACCCTAACTTAGCAGATGCCAATTCAAAATGTAAGTTACCAAATGAATGAGGCTTAAAACACAATTTTAATCAGACAGCCTCTCTAACAGCCAGAGTAAAATAGTTTGCATAACACAGGCCATGCTGCATTCATTAGAAAATAAACCCACAGATCCATTCTTCCATGTAAATGATAGTCAAGTCAAGTCAAGTCAAGAGATTTGTATAGCGCGCTACATACCCATAGGGTCTCAAGGCGCTAGAGGAAGGGTGGGGAATTACTTGTCGAATATCCAAGTTTTAAGTTGCTTTCTGAATGCTAGGTGGTTCTGAGTAAGGCGAAGGTGAGTGGGAAGTGAGTTCCAGGTTTTAGCTGCCAGGTAGGAGAAGGATCTACCTCCCATGGTGGTTTTGTTGATGCGAGGTACAGTGGCAAGGGCTTGGTTGGAGGATCGTAGCTGACGGGAGGGGGTGTAGAAGGACAATCGTGTGTTGAGGCATTCGGGTCCAAGTTCGTAAAGTGCTTTGTGTGCGTGGGTTAGGAGGCGGAAAGTAATCCTCTTATTTACGGGGAGCCAGTGGAGGTTTTTCAGGTGACCAGAGATGTGTTCTTTACGCGGGATGTCTAGTATGAGCCTGGCTGAAGCGTTCTGGATGCGTTGGAGTTTTTTCTGGAGTTTTGCGGTGGTACCGGCGTATAGTGTGTTTCCGTAGTCCAGGCGGCTTGTGACCAGTGCGTGGGTGACCGTTTTTCTAGTTCCGGTAGGGATCCAGCGAAATGTTTTTTTGAGCATGCGAAGAATGTTGAAGCAAGATGATGAAACGGCGTTGACTTGTCTGGTCATCGAGAGTGAGGAGTCCAGGATGACGCCCAGGTTCCGTGCGTGGTCCGTCGGGATGGGTGCTTTTCCAAGGGCTTCTGGCCACCAAGAGTCATCCCAGGCGGAGGGGGAGGTGCCTAAGATGAGGACTTCTGTTTTGTCTGAGTTCAGTTTCAGACGGCTGTGCTTCATCCACTCGGCTACTTCTTTCATTCCTTCGTGTAAGTTGGTTTTGGCGGTGTTAGGGTCTTTGGTGAGTGATAGGATCAGTTGAGTGTCATCCGCGTAGGCGATGATGTTGAGATTGTGTTGGCGAGCGATGGCCGCAAGGGGCTCATGTATACGTTGAAGAGGGTGGGGCTGAGAGACGATCCTTGTGGCACGCCGCAGATGACTTCAGAGGCCTCTGACTTGAATGGTGGGAGGCGGACTCTCTGGGTTCTTCCGCTGAGGAATGAGGTGATCCATTCCAGTGCTTTTCCTTGGATTCCTACGTTTCTGAGGCGCTGTAGAAGGGTGCTATGACAGACTGTGTCGAAGGCAGCGGAGAGGTCGAGGAGGATGAGGGCGACTGTGTCTCCATTGTCCAGTAAAGTTCGAATGTCGTCTGTTGCTGCGATAAGTGCGGTCTCAGTGCTGTGTTTGGCTCGGAAGCCGGACTGTGAGGGGTCGAGGGATTTGTTGGTTTCGAGGAAGGTGGCGAGCTGGTTGTTGACAGCTTTCTCGATGACTTTGGCCGGGAATGGACGAAGCGAGATGGGGCGGTAGTTTTTGAGTTCGGTGGGGTCAGCTGTGGGTTTTTTCAGAAGGGCGCTGAGTTCTGCGTGTTTCCAGCTTTCCGGGAAGGTGGCGGAGTTGAGGGAGCAGTTGATGACATCTCGGAGGTGTGGTGCTATGATGGAGTCTGCTTTGTTGAAGATGTGGTGAGGGCATGGGTCAGTTGGGGATCCTGAGTGGATGGAGTTCATCAGGCGGATGGTGTCCTCAGTGGAGATTGGGTTCCAGTCGTTAAGGATGTTCAAGGGGGGTGAAGGTCCTGCAGAAGGTTGGGTGGGTTGGTCTTCGGGTCGGTTGTCGAAGCTGTTGTGGATGTCTGCGATTTTGTTGTGGAAGAAGGAAGCTAGGGAGTCGCAGAGGGCTTGGGAGGGGGTGATGTCGTTGGAGTTGGCTGATGGGTTGGTAAATTCTTTGACGATGTTGAATAATTCCTTGCTGTTGTGGGCGTTGTTATCTAGACGGTCTTTGAATGCGGCTTTCTTGGCAGACCGGATTAGTTGGTGGTGTATGCGGGTGGCGTTTTTGAAGGCGTCCCTGGTGCTGGTGTTTGGGTCTTTTTTCCAGGCCTTCTCGAGGGAGCGACAGTGTTTCTTCGATTTCTTAAGATCATCGTTGAACCAGGAGGCGTTTTTGCTGCCTAGTTTGCTTTGACGTTTTTCAACGGTGCTAGGATGTTGGCGCTGTTGGATAGCCATTGGGTGAGGTTAATGGCTGCTTGGTCGGGGTTTGAGGAGTGGGCAGGGGGGTTTAGAAGAAGCAATGAGGAGATCTGGTCGATGGTGATTTTGTTCCAGTTTCTTCGCAGGGTGGGTTGAGGATGGTTGTGGATTGTGGTCTTATTGTAGGTAAAGTGAACGCAGCTGTGGTCCGTCCAATGGAGAGCTGTGGTGTGACTGAATGAGACATGTTTGCTGGAGGTGAAGATGGGGTCGAGTGTGTGACCTGCAATGTGGGTGGGGGTAGTGACAAGTTGTTTGAGTCCGAGGTTGGCAAGATTGTCCAGAAGGGTGGTGGCGCTGCTGTCATTGCTCTTTTCCAGGTGAAAATTGAGGTCTCCCAATAGAATGTAGTCCTCGGAGGGGAGGGCGTGTGGGGTGATAAAGTCAGTGATGTCGTCACTGAATTGTGCACGGGGTCCTGGAGGCCGGTAGAGGAGGGTGCCTCTGAGTGTGGTCTTGGGGTCGGTGTGGATCTGGAAGTGGAGGTGTTCGGCGCTGGCAAGGTTGACGTCTGAGCTGGTTGAGATGCGGATGGAGTTCTTATGGACGATAGCGATGCCTCCTCCTGTTTGCTTGATGCGGTCCTTGCGGATGATCTTGTATCCTTCCGGGATGGCAATGGTGATGTCTGGGGCTGAACAGGCATTCATCCATGTTTCTGTTAGGAAGGCGACGTCCGGTGAGATGGTGTCTAGTAGATTCCAGAGGTCGATGGCGTGTCTGTGGACCGAGCGGGTGTTGAGCAGGATGCATTTTAGGTGGTTGGTGTCAGGTCTCTGATTGGTGTTGGTGGATGAGGAGCTGGTTTTGGTGCAGGAGTTGCAAGAGAAGGGTCCATGGGTGTGTCCAGGAGCGGCTTGGACGCAGTTGGGGGAGCGGCCGGGGTTAAGGGCTAGGAGGGTGGAGGCGTCGTAAGTAATGCGGGAGGGCTGGGCATTGCGAGGACCAGGGGGTCTGGCGCTGGGCGCGGTCCAGGCGCGGACGGGCGTAGACGGGCTTACCTTTGGCGCACCTTCGGCGCGGCTGGGGCGTGGACGCTGCGCGTGAACGCTGCGCGAATCTACAACTGTCATAAGTGGATGGAGAGGGGGGAGGGGCGAGGGGTGGTCAGCTGGGAGGCGGGAGCTGGGCGGGGACTGGTCGGGGAAGGCACAGGAAGCAAACAACAACAGCAATCACAAAATGGCCTCAGACGATATCTGACCGGAATGGGGCACAGAAATCGAATAGCGCGATCTTAATAATAAAGGCACCGGTGAGATCAGGCAGACAATAGTAACAGCAGCGCTACAATATTCTAGATGCCAGGTGATTAATAGCAGCGTTGTTAGGCAGGCGGAGCGCTATGACACACTAATGCACAACGAGGTTCCTTCCTTAACCTCTTCGCCGCTAATGACAAGGGTAACTCGTCATGGACTTTCCATTGATTTCAATGGAAAGTGAATGGCATCAAAAATATTGCCTTAGCAGTAAAGGGGTTAAGGCAGATCAATTCACACTCCGTGGGTACTTGCGGAAGAGCGAGGTGGGGAAGCAGAGGCACTTCAGCAGGCAGGCGGAGCGGGGAGCAGCGTCTGGAGCGACCGTGTCTGTTGAAAACAGGACGGTCACAGCGCTGTAGCGGGCGAGCAGGGCAAATGGTGTCAGTGGGAGGGGTGGTCAGCTGGGAGGCGGGAGCTGGGCGGGGACTGGTCGGGGAAGGCACAGGAAGCAAACAACAACAACAACAGCAATCACAAAATGGCCTCAGCCGATATCTGACCGGAATGGGGCACAGAAATCGAATAGCGCGATCTTAATAATAAAGGCACCGGTGAGATCAGGCAGACAATAGTAACAGCAGCGCTACAATATTCTAGATGCCAGGTGATTAATAGCAGCGTTGTTAGGCAGGCGGAGCGCTATGACACACTAATGCACAACGAGGTTCCTTCCTTAAGGCAGATCAATTCACACTCTGTGGGTACTTGCGGAAGAGCGAGGTGGGGAAGCAGAGGCACTTCAGCAGGCAGGCGGAGCGGGGAGCAGCGTCTGGAGCGACCGTGTCTGTTGAAAACAGGACGGTCACCAATGATAGGAGTGCCTCTTTTATTCTGCATATACTAAATATGTTTTTAAACTGGTCGTCAGGTTCATATTTATTCCTTATCCACGCTACGGGCCTTATGGAAACATAACAGCCCTGCAGAGGAGTGTAGCACCACTGGGAAGTATAAACAGCACCACTGGAATTATAATGCAAGGGAGGACCAAATTATGCAACAGGATTCACTAGGTTATGCATCAAGAAAATGCAAATTATGCCGCATAATGTGGCATATTTTGTGATGTATCAGTTCATGATTTTGTCATTTTTACATGTTAAGACTATACACACTTTATGAGTACTGCACACAAATACAGCAATACCACTTTAAAGGTGAATACTCAACATTTGAAAAGTGCCTTCCGCTGCACAGCACCACGTTTTGCAGCATGTTTAGTAACTTTTGATCCGTTTGAGCTAGAAAAATATTTTTGAGGTTAAACGCTGCAGATTGGATTTTTGGGGGTTAAAAGCGGACTACGGATTGTTGCAAATCCATAATTAAGTAAAAATGCAGCAGCCGCAGAATCCCATAATTCCAGTGGCCCTGTGTATAATATACACCCCCTCTGCCCCCAAGAGGCACTGTAAGATTCAAGATGGAAGAACTTCCATGGAGAAGTAAAATGTTTGGCATTTTTGTAACCTCTGGGTGACTAATTTTCTGCTGCTTTGGGGCCAGTAAAGTGTTGGACTGACCGGTCATGCACTCTGGCAATGCCAGATGAACATGCTTGAAAGGGCCAATGTGTGGGCCTTGTTTAGGTTTCGCCTTCCAGACCGAGCAAGCTGTGTGTTTGCAAAAAAAACTTGTCAGCCAAAGTGGACTTGGATCCCACCCATAGTTTACAGTTGTTTGGCTTTTCTGTTACTCTCATTTGCTTGCTTTTTATTTGTTAGCTCGAGTGGGGTTTCCTTCCTCTTCTTGTGTTTGTCCCTCTCCCCCGGCATGGTATCATTATTAGTGTCCTTTCGCTGCTTACCTCTCAGGGACTATGTTTTAGGTTTGGTGTTAGCCAAGCCCTTTTGAATTTACTAAAGTTATATGGGTACAATTCTATGGATGATATACTTAATTTAAGGGGCTTTCAGCCACTACTCTTCATCCACTGGTATTCACATTCTTCTTCTGCACACTTTAGCATAGGGCAGTGGGTCAGCCTACGTAAGCCACTGACTAAATTAGCTTTGAGTGACTCAATTCAGCCCTTCACCAGGAGCACATCTGTACATAAGGTAGTTCCCTTCAGTGCCATGTTTCTGTTTTTTACTTCATTACATTAATGTTGCATTTGTGTTTATAGCCTGATGGTAAATTAGATTTTTTTCGACCAGATCAGACAACAGGGCATATTCCAGCTTTATCAGTTCTGGTTTCCGGCTAATGCTGTTGTAAATTCTTTTTGGAGTAGCCGTTGACCACCTTACTGCTGTTGTTTCAAAATATACCTTGTTTGGCACTAGCTGTTAGACTCTTGCCTTTACTAATGCTTTTTTGTAATGTTTTTGTAAATCTTTTTTTAGAAATAGAGAGGGTTGCCAAGATAGATAAACAGAGAGGTTTGCAAAGATAGATAGATATACATAGAAACATAGATTGATGCTTAGACAGAGATAGTTGCATAGACAGTTTGAGACAGTTAAATCGATAGAGAAAGATGCATGGATGGATGGATTTACAAACACAGATAGATTTGCAAAGATTGATAGAAAGAGATAGCCAGGTGAATAGATGTAAAGCTTAATAGGCAGACAGATAGTGAGGTAGATAGACCTACCGACAGCCAGTTAGATATATAGATAGACTGGTACACGGATCAGCAGACAGATAGCTAGAGAAGAAAACTGGAATAAAAAAGCTCAACTTCATGTCTAGCAGGGCATACAGACTAAACTGGTTTACATGTATAACTGTAGTCCTCAATTAAAATACTGAGATGAAATACAGGAAGGGGCTTGTAAATGCTCTTCGTTGTGTGCGTACTAAAAAGTGGATAACTTTATAAAGAAGAGTTTCAAATGGACAATTGGCTTTCTTAGGCCTGGTGTTAGCAAAGACCAGTTTTACTACAATTATGTATATAACTTAGTTTCTTACAGGGGTTTCAGCAAGGATTCAACCTTTAGTCTGCACTTCTCACATTCAAATTTTTCTTCCACCCCCTCCAGCAAGCATTATGGGGAAATGGATCAGCCCACTTCATCCTTTTTCTGACTTAAATGTGAGTTGTGGTATGCTGCCCTGTCACAAGCGGTACAAAAGGGGGTGGTGATGGACGGAGCATCTGAATCAATCAAACACTCACACCCGGTCAAAAGATCTGGGTTTAACCCATCACCGTTCTTTAGCCCACTCTGCCACCCCAGTTCAGACATGGCTATAAGCAAATCAGTCTGACCCTGTGCCTCATGGGAACAGTCCAGCCCGAACTGCCAAGCCATGTCTTCCCTGGACCGGAAACAAGCTTCCGAGGACCGGTTTCTGGCATTCCAGCCGTCTTCAGCCCGGCTTGCTTGAATCCAGTGGCAAAGTGAGCAAGGGACTCACGTCTGAGCATACCCTGCCACACTTATGGCGGCCAAAAGCGGTAAAAAAGGGGGTGGTGATGGACGGAGGGTCAGACTGATTTGCATATAGCCATGTCTGAACTGGGGTGGCGGAGTGGGCTAAAGAACGGTGATGGATTAAACCCAGATCTTTTGACTGGGTGTGAGTGTTTGTTTAATTCAGATGTTCCGTCCATCACCACCCCCTTTTGTACCGCCCTGTCACAAGCAGCATATCCACACACAAAGTGGTTCCCTTCAGTGCCAGGGGCCACTATGGCATTGTGTTCTTTAGGCTAAAAACCTTTTTCCTGACAGCTTCTCCAATAATAATGTTTTGCAAAAACCATGACAGAACAAAGGAAGAATTGCCAAAGCCAAAAGGCTGTCAGCCAACACCCAACCTGTGGTTTTTGACAATGCTTGTTTCTGTTTTGTTAAACCCTCCATGAAAGTGCATGTATTTTTCAACTGTTAATCTTATGTACTTATCTTCCCCCCTCTGTCGGCTCTGTGTTGCTCACTCTTGCCCATGTGCTTCTCTCCCACGCCGCCCTCCATTTTGTGCTTGTCCTTGTGTGGTTCTTCCTGTTTTGCTTTCTCATCCATGCGCCTCTCCTCCCAGATTTAATGTTGCTCTCTCTGGCCTGGGTGCTTCTCTTCCCTTTTCACACTCCATGTAGCGCTCTCTCGCTTGCCTGTAGTGTTCACTTCTCCCCCTGTCCTCCGTATTCCTTGTGCCCCCACCCCTCCATGTTGCCCCCACCATCTGTGTTGCTTCTTCCCACACGTGCCATCTGTGTTGTGTCCCCCACTCGCTTTTAAACTACTTTTAAAATTGATTAATTTACCATTGTAGTCTTAAAGGAGAGACCAATTACATTTGCCAATGTTTGTTTTTAATCTGGTCACTGCCTACTGGACCAAAAAAAAGACAATGCCTGACAGGCCAATTCAACTGAGGTGTTGCATGAATGTGCAGGAAATATCAATCAAATAAGGAATCATTATTTTCAGCCTATTTAATTTACCTTTAAGCATGAAAGGATTGTTTTTCTGCTGCAGACAGATGTCTTCTACAGACCATCAGTTGGGGCCCTGAAACTATCTGGTCCCACAGTATTTTGCAAAGATCAACAGACTAGGTCATCTGGTATCCCACCTCTATAAACTGCTACGCCCAAACACCACCCAAATTAATGACAAGACAACTAACTACTGCATAAAACAAGGCAATACCCACTGAATGAGCATGAACAGGCGACATTATGGTCCTCTGCCTCACGTAATAAAATCACCCCGGTACAAGCACAAACTAAATTCTCCTCCCTCGCCACAGCATTCATGACCACAGCACTACAATCAGAGCAGAATAGAGAACTACTGGACCTGCTCCTCACTGCGTGTAAGGACACGATTAGTACCTCATACAAGGGCTGGCTCAACTGGGTGACTTACCTCAGAGGAGCGGATAACATTGCGTTGCAGAATTCACCCTGGAGACCAGAAACCAGGGGGATGTGGAGGACACTCGACGCGTACCTAGACTCTTACGAACCCCCTTGAAGCCAGTCTGGCCCCCTCCTCCCCTACCATCTGTGGGAGTAAGGGGGGGTGGGGGCTGAGCAAATCGGATGTTACCACCACAGGCCGAAGGGACATCGGGGGGGGGGGCTTGTTGGACTGCCTTGTTGGACCACCTCTCCCACCATAGGTCAACTAGAGGGGTGTCAGTTTAGTCACATGACTAAAACCCCTATTAGACTCAGTGCTACAGAACCTCTCTCATATCTTCTTTTCACCTCTTTCGTTCCTGTTTCCCTCTTTGTATCAGCCTTTGCCTAATTTACCAGCAAGTCAATGTAAGAGGGGATTAGCTAAAACAGATATCTTACCTTAAAGTACATATAACCAACGCATACATACTACATTTGGCAAACCCCGTGACAGAATGCTATTGTATTTATTTGTATAAAACTAATAAAATACTTTGAAATAAAAAAAAAAAAGAAACTATCTGGGCAACACTTTCACCTTTCAGTACATGAGGACAGGACAACAGTCAGAGAGGAAAGCTGATCAGCTATCTAGTCCAAAATGTTTGACACAGTGTGATGCCATCTCAGTAGCGTTTATTTGCAAACTTTTGATTAGTGTGAGTGAGAAACAGTTTTTAGGGTGGACCCTGCAGGAGCAGGCGCCAGCGCCTGCGTCTCACTTGTGAGACATTGTTGTTAACAAAAAAGGGCTTGGAGCACAACCCGTTGCTTACTATTTGTTGGTCTGCCTGGTACTCTTCTTTACAGCCTCGTAATTTGTCAATGCAGGCATAGCATCATTTCTGTTCCTCTCTGTGGAGTAGGGAGCAAGCACTCATTCGCTGCAGCGGCATGCCTATTTTGTATTTTTTTACTTTGAATGCTCTCTAAACAGAACGCGCAAATTGCAAAAATTAGCCCAGCAGGACAAAAATAATTGCAGATATATTTTCTATAGTTAACTTTCTTCTATTTTGCCAAGTGTCTTTTCTCATGTTTTCTTTTGTTTATGCTCCTGGGCGCTGTTCTCAAAAGATGAGGATTATGTTATTGCAAAGCGCTATTGTTTCTTTCCTATGTGTAATTTCTGAAATCATGCTTTAAACACATCATACAATACACCCCACTCCAATCCACCCGCCTCTCCCCACACCAATACGCTCCACTCAATCTAATCCACCCTAATCCAATCCACTCCAAACCACCACACCCCAATCCTCCCAACCCACCCCAATACAATACAATCCACTGCATCACACACCAAAGCTCCCAACCAACCCCAATCCAAAACAATCCGCCCCAGTCCAATATTAACCAACCTGCCCCACTCCGATGTACCCCACTAAAATCCAAATTAGTGTGCACCACTCCAATCTGCCCACACCAAATCCAAAACAATCTGCCCCACTCCTAATGCAAAACAATCTGCCCCACTCCAAATGCAAAACAATCTGCCTCACTCAAATCCAAAACAATCTGCCCCACTCCAGTCGACCCCACTGCAATCCAAAACAATCTGGCCACACAAATCTGCGCCCAGTCCATCTACCCCACTCAACCAAAACGATCTGCCCCAGTTTATCTGCCTCACTCAACCCAAAACGATCTGCCCCATTCAACTCAAAACTGTCTGCTCCAGTCCAATATGCTCACTCCAATCTGCCCCAGTCAATCCAAAACAATCTGCCCCTCTGAACCCGAAACTATCTGCCTCACTCCAACCTTCTTCACTCCAATCTACCCCACTCAATCCAAAACAATCTGCCCACTCCAATCTGCCCCACTCAATCCAAAACAGACTGCCCCATTCCTATCTGGCCAGCTCCAATCCAAAACAATCTGCCCACTCCAATCCGCCCATTCTAATCTTCCCCACTCTAATCCCAAGCAATCAGACCCACTCCCATCTTCCCCACTACAATCCAAAACACTCTGCCCCATTCCAATACAACACAATCCACCCCACTCAATCCCAATTCACCCCACTCCAATCCACCACAATCCACCCCACCCAATCCAATCCACCCCAAACCAGCCCAGTCCAATCTACCCCACTCCAAACCAATCCACCCCACTCCCTCCCCAATCCACCCACTGCAATCCAATCCGCCACAAACAACCACTCCAGTCAAAAACAATCTGCCCCACGTAAATCCAAAACAATCTACCCAACTCAAATCTAAAGTTTTCCCCAATCCAAATACCTCAACCCAATTAAATCCACCCCACCCCAATTCAATCCACCCATCCCAATCCAATCCAATAATATCCACCCCACTCAATCCAATACATGTCCCTCCAATTCACTACAATCTGCCTCACTCCAATCAGCCCCCACCCAAACCACATCACTCCAATACTTCCCACTCCAAAACAATCTGCCCCAGTTCAATCCCACTCCAATCTACCCCCCACTCAATCCAAAACAGACTGCCCCACTCCAGTTTGCTCCACTCCAATCAAAACAGTCTGACCCACTCCAATCTGCCCCACTCCATCCCAATTCACCTCATTCCAATCTACCCCACCCCAATCCAATCCAATCCACCCCACACTAATCCAATCCACCCCAACCCAGCCCAGTCCAATACCAATACCCCACTCCAATACACCACAAACAACCCACTCCCACCCAAAACAATCGCCCCCATGCCAATCTGCCCCACGTAAATCAAAAACAATCTACAATCTACCCAGCTCATTCCAAAACAATCTGCCCCGCTCCAACCCAAAACAATCTGCCCAACTCCAATCCAAAACAATCTGCCCCACTGAAATCCAAAACAATCCTCCCCACTCCAATCCACCCCACACCAATCCAATATTCCTCACCCCAATCTAATCCACCTTGCCCCAATCCAATCCAATCCACCCCACGCCAATCCAATCCACCCCACTCAATCCAATCCACCTCACTCCAATCCAGTCTACCCCTTCTTAATCCAATCTACTCCAATCCGCCCCCAAGCCAATCCACACTAATCAAATTCACCCCACTCCATTCCACCCCACTCCAATTCACTCCATTCCACTCCAATCCCCCCAATCCAATGCACCCCACCCATTTCAATCCACCCCACTCCAATCTAATCCACACCACCCCAATCCACCCCACCCCACTTTACTCCAATCCACCCCACTCTACCACAATCCAATTAAATCCACTCCAGTCCAGTCCACCCCACGCCAGTCCAATCCACACCACTCCAAACCAATCCACCCCTCCACTCTAATTCACCCCACTTCCAACCACTCTATTCTAATCTAACCCACCCCACCTCAATCCACCCCACCCTAATTTTTTCCACTCTACTCAAATCCACCCCAAATCGATTAATCTCACCTCATTTCAATCCACCACACTCCAATTCAATCAACCCCATCCAATTCACCCACTTCAATTCACCCCACTTCACTCCACTCAATCCAGTCAATCCACCCAACTACCTCAATCAACTCTAACCCACTCCACCCCATTCCACCCCATCCATTCTTTGACACTGCACTTTACGACACTCTCTGCCTCTAAACTCAAGTACACTCAACCAATCAAGCAATCATTTATAAAGCATGGCAAATCACAATTGAGGGCCTCAAGGTGCTGGAGTTGCTAGCTGCTGCGTGGCGATGTGATCATTTGAGCAGCCAGGCACTAGTCCTTTCCTGAATTGCTGGAGCGATGAGGCAGTCCTGGGATGCAGATGAAGTTTGTTCAAAGCTTTGGGCGTCAGGTGTGAAAAAGAGCGTCCTCCGCTATTGGCTCAATAAATCTAGGGGGTGTCTGTGAGGATAACGGTTGGTTGGTGGAAGGTCATGCATTTGTTGATGTATCCTGGTCTTCATTGTACAGGGCTTTGTATGCGTGGGACAACATATTGAACTGGAATCTCTTGTGGATCGGGAGCCAGTGTAGCTTCTTGAGGTGGGTTGTGATGTGGGTCTGACTGGAAAAGTAGAGGATGAGTCTTGCAGCTGAGTTTTGTATTGTCTGCAGTCTCTTCAGGAGGTGTGCAGTGATTCCTTTGTAGAGTGTGTTCACATAGTCTAGCCTGCTGGTGATGACGGCCTGCGTGAAGACCTTTCTAGTGTTAACTGTGAGACACCTGAACATCTTGCAGAGCATGCGTAAGATGTGGAAGCAGGTTGATGGGACTGCGTTTAATTGTTTCTTCATAGATAGCTTGCTGTCCAAGACGATGCAGAGGTTGCAGAAGTGGTCTGTTGGGGCAAGGGATGGGCAGAGTTCAGCAGGCCATCATGCATCCTTCCATGGCGAGGTGTTTTTCCCAAAGATGAAGAATTCCGTCTTGTCCGTGTTGACCTTGAGACAGTTGTCTTTCATCCTGTCGACGATGTCCATCATACATCTGTGGAAGTTCGCTCTGGTGGGGAGGAGTCTTCTGACAGCAAGAGGATGAGCTGGGTGTCGTCGGTATAAGAGATGATGTTGAGGCCATACAATCTGACGGTATTGGCCGGGTGGGTCATGTACATGTTGAAGAGGGTGTGACTGAGGGGCAATCCTTGGGGGATGCCGCAGATGTTCTTCTTGGGTTCCGAGGTGAACAGTGGGAGATCCATTTGAGGGCGTCTCCCTGTATTCAGATATGGTGGAGTCTTTTGATGAAGATGTGATGGTAGATGGTGTCGAAGGCGGCTGAGAGGTCCAGGAGGATGAGGGTTGCTATCTCGCCGCGGTCCAGGAGGGCTTTGATGTCATCTGTGGCTGCGATCAGGGCTGTTTCAGTGCTGTGGTTGGCTCAGACTCTGGCATAAGAGGTGGTCCTGGAGATTGTTGTGTTCCAGGTGTTCGGTGAGTTGCTGGTAGATTGCCTTCATCAGAACCTTCGCTGGAAAGGGTAGTAAGGAGATGGGTCAGTAGTTTTTTGGTTCTGCTGGGTCGATGGATGGTTTCTTTAATAGGGTCCATATTTCTGTCTGTTTCCAATCCTCGGGAAAGGAAACTGAGGTGATGGAGGTGTTCAGCACTTTCTTGAGCTTGTTGCTAATCGTCTTTCTCCTGAGGTAGAAGACATGGGGAGGACCATGAGTGCTCCTGAGTTCATGATGGAGATTATAGCTTGGGTTGTGAGAGGGTCCCAGTGGGTGAGCAGGTGTTTGCGTTTTTTGTTTGTGGGTGTGAGCAGGCTGGTGCTGTCGGCGGCAGGAGGTTGGGGTTTGAATTTTTCAGAGATGACTGAGATCTTGTCATGGAAGAAGTCTGACAGGGTGTCACATAGTTCTTGGGAGGGGGTGAGGTCATTCTCAGTGACTACAGAGTTGGAGAATTCCTTCACAATGGCGAAGAGCTCCTTGCTGCGGTTTGTGCTTGCTTCTAGGCAGTCTCCTAGTGTGCTCTTCTTTGTTTCTTTCAGGAGGCGGAAGTACTGGTTGAGTGCTATTTTAAAGGTGGTATGGTCTCCTGTCTCTTTTGCTGAAGCGCCACTTCCTTTCTAGTTGCCGGAAGTTGCTTTTGGTGAATTTCAGCTCCGCGGTGTACCAGCTGGCTCTTTTGAAGGTCCTTTAGATTTGGCTGGCTTGGCAATGACAATTATATCAGCGCATTCTGTGATCCACTGAAGGAATTCTTCGCATCTTGTTCTAGGTTGGATGTTGTGTCTGGGAGGTGGGGGTTGAGAGCATTGTTCCAGTGATCTTATGCTATCTTTATCCAGTCACTGCGCATGGAGCTGGGAGGCATGGTGCCAGTGTTGTTAGGTGCTGAGGTGGTGAAGTGGGCGCTGTAGTGGTCGGTCCAGGTGAGCTGTGTGACATGGCTATACTTGACTCTGTCGCTGGACGTGAAAGTGAGGTCGAGCATGTGTCCAGTGATGTTGGTAGGGTCGGTGACAAATTGCTTGAGACCGATGTTGCACATGGTTTCTAGGAGGTTGTTGTGTTTGTGTCGCTGGGGTTGTCGAGGTGCAAGTTAAGGGAATATAAAGGTAGTCCGTGACCAATTAAATATGAATTCAATTCAACTATAAACAGTCTGTGTTGTGTAGAAAACTACAACACTGATAATCAATATCACAATGACCTTACTCATGCATGCAATCAAAACCTATTAATGAATATATGTGATGAGAATCCACACAGATAATAGCGCCAAACACAACGAAATTATTCTCAAAACATTTTATTCGTTGATAAGGAAAACAGTTCAATCACTAAATTGCAATAAGTTGCGCGCAGGAAGGGAGAAAGGTAGGGGAGTGGTGGTGATGGGTGGTGGGAGTGCAAATCTCAGAATTAAAGGTAAACACAAGTAGATGCTTTTAAAATTACTGGTAATCCAAACCAGTCACAGATGACCTGTCCGATGTATAACATTCATTTACATGTAGTCTGTAAATTTACACAGTGCAAACAATGCATTTTCAAGGGTATATCGGATAGGAAGCAGGTACAGGTCTTGTAAAGTAGAGGGTGTCAACGGTTTTGACTCAACTGATGCGTGGAGGGAAGTTTGGACCTCAGCTGCGAGTCTTCATCAGGACGTGAAGGGGCAACCTACAGGTAAGAATGCTAATTAGACATGGCGCTGCGTGTGTGGTCATTAATGTAAGAGGTCAAGTAGAAAAAGCACTGACCGAATCCTAGTGCCAAGCCTGGCTACTCAGGTCTGATGTCCAATATCGGAGACCGATGGCCCATTTACGCCAGAGGTAAGGGATACAAGGGTGTTCAGTCACTTCAACACCAACCACCGAGTATCTCCATTAATGATGTGCGTGATATCAATCACTGTCCTAAGAAACAAATTAAAATAATGTGTCAGCCACATGGCTGACTAGGCATATACATATATGTACAAGAGCTATCTAGTGCACACATGACCAATTCTAAAAACTTGGCAGTGCAGAGCGATTGTGACCCCTCAGCTTTGCCCAGGATGGGTAATGACCGGAAGGGCCCTGACATGCTGTTTAGGGAATATGGAACAAAGGTCTTTACTGTGGCCCCTCAGCCTATTATGCCGAAATTGCCCAGGATCGGCTGTGCCCCTAATTAGTTAGTGGGGAAGGATTCTTACCATGAGATTGCCGCGCGGTCCCTTACTGGCGTCTTGGTAGAATGGAAACATAGAATGAGATCGCATTAGCGTATTGTGCTGAAATTGATCACGATCGGCGCTGTCATCCCCCTGGTTCCAAGTCAAGAATTTACCTTAAAGGCAGAGAGCGCCGTTCAATCCATGTTTTTCGTCTCGTAGGGGGGCAAGGAATGCGAGCCTGGCAACGCCGGTAGGTAAACCGGTGATCGAACGTGCATGACGTGCACGCTGTGGGTGCGCCGTTCGGTATGTGGAGAACCGAGCCATGACGATCACAGCGGCGCCCGGCTCCCTGCGTGTGGAGCGGAGAGTTGGGATGCTCTCACAGGTATTAACGGGTGATAGTGAAAACTATATACTTAGAAGGGCCCCGAAGTACAAGTTAAAAAGTGTACAATATACTGCCTGCATATTTATTACGTACAATCAAGGCAGTACAAGCAAACTGAGAGGATGTGGTCCGTCGGCATAAACGCCCGACGCTGGGGCTGGAAACCAGGGTTCGAGCCTCAAGGTCGCATCCACATCCTGTGATTCTGGGCAAATCACTTAATCTCCCCGTGACTGAATGTGTAATGTAAATACGGTGCTCATGTAAAGCGCTCCAATACCTTCGGGTCGAGTTCGCGCTATATAAAATATGCAAAAAAATATACAAGATATTCACAGGGATTAGCAGTGCTATATACAGATAAAACCAATTTGGGAAAGACAAAACTTGAACATGGAATTCCCACATATATACAGTATTATGTACAATGGAAAACACATTAGCCAATGTGTATTGTGTAATAACACTGAGTCCAACCACGAACCAAACTTGAACATGGATTTCCCCCATATATACAGTATTATGTAAAAAGGTCCAAGTTAAGATCCCCTAGGAAGATGCAGTATTCGGAATCAATGGTGATAGGGGAGATGTGGTCAGCGATTGCATTGCAGAAGCTTGGGTATGGTCCTGGTGGTCAGTGGGCAAGGGTGCCTCTGATCCATCTATGTGGAGTTGGAAGTTGAGATGCTCCATTATCAGGGTTGAGTCATCTGAGGAGGCCATGCCACAGAAGGTATCCCTCTCCTCAACACTATACTCCCCTACTCCACTCTAGGACACTCCACACCACCACATTTCAACCATGTTGAACAGCAGCCACACTTGTGTACAACATGGCAAAACACATTTCCACTAGCTCTTCTGTAGGTGAGACCTATTGGCTTTCCCAATGCTTGTTATTTATTTTATTTTATTTATAAAGTTTCATATAGCGCAAACTAGATCCCGAAGGATATCAGAGCGCTTTACAAGAGAGGTCAAGAGTTATCTGTTGACATCTTAAAATTATACAACAGAGACTGGTTTACGTGGCTGTGAGGCAAGTCTTCAAGAAAGCAGAAACCGCGGCACCTACAGGATCACATGTTTCTGGTTAGCCTATAAATATTGTATAACAAGCTGCAGAGATGGGTTTATTCATATAAGTATTGTCATGTAGTTATATCTTGAGTAAACATTCCCAACATTAGTCATTATCAGACAAGTATTTGTGGTCTATTTGCGCTGTGTCCAAGATACTACGGCCACACGGTTTACCTCAAGCAATCTGGCTTTTTACCTACCAGCACTGTGCATGCTGGGACATGGAGTTTGGCTCCCCCATTAAAAGTATCAAACAGAAAGTGCAGGAGCAGAAAGTGCGGTTATATTATGATGCGCATAAAAGCCGAATGTGAGTTGCTTGCCAGATATGCCATTCAAGTTGTTTGCAAAGTGCCAGATGGGTATAAAGCTTTTGCTGCTCGGCAGGCCACGTTTCATAAAGACTTTTCAAAAATGTTAAGGGAACAAATCAGTTTGCACTAGGTTTACTTCCTATACAGTACGAAATTTCGAAAACAGACATAAAATTGTGCTACTCTTATCACTGTAAGCTCAAATGCAGTGTTTTTGCCGCAAACGTGCTTCCTTCCATCTTGCACAGTCAGAAAGTGGAGAAAATCAGTGTGCTCCAAATATTATCCGGCTTAAAACCTTGTGAAATAAGGCTCAAATTAATTTTGTCGCAAAACTCTTTCGGTTCCATCCAGAACTGTAAAAAAAAAAATATATATATATATATATATATATATATATATATATATATATATATATATATATATATCCACCAAGGCACACGCAAAACCATCAGCAGCGTGAAAGACCGACCACTCCAACATGATTCCAAATCTTTATTTCCAGGCAAGCAGCGTTTTACAAGCAGGGCAGCATGACGCGTTTCGAGGTTAGTAACCTCTTAATCATATGCATAGTTTTGGGGGTGGGGTCGTTGCATATTTAAAACGTGACTACAACATTGAAGAAGGACACATGTCCATTTATTAAAGAGGCAGTCTTTTTATTGCATTTTCGAGGTTCTTCTTTTGTTAAGGTGAAAGTACTCGTTTTTATTCTTTTAAAATGTTTAGTACATAAAGTCTCCTTGAGTGTCTTTCAGTGCACCTCAAACCTAGTTCACTTAAGCTTAGCTCCGTGTTCGGACTCCAAGGTCCACAATGCCTCTTGTTGGAAATTCAACTTTTAATTTCATCTTCAATTAAGGTTTTGGCGAAACATCCCAATGTCATTCTCTACCAAATGTTACACGTTTAGTTAGGTCAAGTACCTTTTTCAACTCCATCTGATGTCACAGGTAACACTGGGAAATTTCACGACCACCCCCATTAATCACTCCTTACTTGCCGTTGTGGAGTTAAATTTTGTCTCCATGTTGTGCTTCAAGAAAGGTTCTTTTAGCAAACTCTGGCTCTTTTACAAAGTTCACATCCATGGTGAGGCGGGCCTCTTAACGTGACCACTTCCATTCAGCCTTTTCCGTGTCTTTTGCTTCAGCCGGCGGGTGCTCCTTACTTTGTTTCACACAAAAGTTCAATTTTTCTGACAAATGAAGCGCCGCATCCTTGTGAGTCGGGGCCGGTTTACAGGTGTGTCAGACACCTCAAAAATCCACCAAGGCACACGCAAAACCATCAGCAGCGTGAAAGACCGACCACTCCAACATGATTCCAAATCTTTATTTCCAGGCAAGCAGCGTTTTACAAGCAGGGCAGCATGACGCGTTTCGAGGTTAGTAACCTCTTAATCATATGCATAGTTTTGGGGGTGGGGTCGTTGCATATTTAAAACGTGACTACAACATTGAAGAAGGACACATGTCCATTTATTAAAGAGGCAGTCTTTTTATTGCATTTTCGAGGTTCTTCTTTTGTTAAGGTGAAAGTACTCGTTTTTATTCTTTTAAAATGTTTAGTACATAAAGTCTCCTTGAGTGTCTTTCAGTGCACCTCAAACCTAGTTCACTTAAGCTTAGCTCCGTGTTCGGACTCCAAGGTCCACAATGCCTCTTGTTGGAAATTCAACTTTTAATTTCATCTTCAATTAAGGTTTTGGCGAAACATCCCAATGTCATTCTCTACCAAATGTTACACGTTTAGTTAGGTCAAGTACCTTTTTCAACTCCATCTGATGTCACAGGTAACACTGGGAAATTTCACGATTTGTAAAACGCTGCTTGCCTGGAAATAAAGATTTGGAATCATGTTGGAGTGGTCGGTCTTTCACGCTGCTGATGGTTTTGCGTGTGCCTTGGTGGATTTTTGAGGTGTCTGACACACCTGTAAACCGGCCCCGACTCACAAGGATGCGGCGCTTCATTTGTCAGAAAAATTGAACTTTTGTGTGAAACAAAGTAAGGAGCACCCGCCGGCTGAAGCAAAAGACACGGAAAAGGCTGAATGGAAGTGGTCACGTTAAGAGGCCCGCCTCACCATGGATGTGAACTTTGTAAAAGAGCCAGAGTTTGCTAAAAGAACCTTTCTTGAAGCACAACATGGAGACAAAATTTAACTCCACAACGGCAAGTAAGGAGTGATTAATGGGGGTGGTCGTGAAATTTCCCAGTGTTACCTGTGACATCAGATGGAGTTGAAAAAGGTACTTGACCTAACTAAACGTGTAACATTTGGTAGAGAATGACATTGGGATGTTTCGCCAAAACCTTAATTGAAGATGAAATTAAAAGTTGAATTTCCAACAAGAGGCATTGTGGACCTTGGAGTCCGAACACGGAGCTAAGCTTAAGTGAACTAGGTTTGAGGTGCACTGAAAGACACTCAAGGAGACTTTATGTACTAAACATTTTAAAAGAATAAAAACGAGTACTTTCACCTTAACAAAAGAAGAACCTCGAAAATGCAATAAAAAGACTGCCTCTTTAATAAATGGACATGTGTCCTTCTTCAATGTTGTAGTCACGTTTTAAATATGCAACGACCCCACCCCCAAAACTATGCATATGATTAAGAGGTTACTAACCTCGAAACGCGTCATGCTGCCCTGCTTGTAAAACGCTGCTTGCCTGGAAATAAAGATTTGGAATCATGTTGGAGTGGTCGGTCTTTCACGCTGCTGATGGTTTTGCGTGTGCCTTGGTGGATTTTTGAGGTGTCTGACACACCTGTAAACCGGCCCCGACTCACAAGGATGCGGCGCTTCATATCTATATATATATATATATATATATATATATATATATATATATATATATATATATATATATATATATATATATATATATATATATATATATATATATATATATATATATATATATATATATATATATATATATATATATATATATATATATATATATATATATATATATATATATATATATATATATATATATATATATATATATATATATATATATATATATATAGCGAAAAAGTACACAAAATCTTGACAAACCATATTTTTTTTTATTCGGGTTTCATTAAAAGCTTGACCGCGCTTTCTGACACTGCAGTCCAGTTAGTTTACAGCTCGGTTATTCGTTTCTCAGTCGGCCTCGCGATGCCCCGCTGCTCCTCAGCTCACGCGCGCCTGTGACGTGCAGCGCGCGCTCCGCTGCCGCGGTGATGCTCTTAGGAAATGAAATCCCGCCAGCTGCACTGTTTACCTCACGCCCTCGGAGTGCTTCCTGCCGGCCTTAATGGAAAACCAAATGCGACGGGAAAGGTCGGTTTGCTGTTCATCGAGCGGCAAAAAAAGATGTGTTTATTAGACTATTCTCTCAATAGGAAGTAGGTTTTTTTTCCAGCCATCCCCCTGAATCTATAACATTCAGTAGAAAAGCAATGTTTCCTTCAAACTTTTGCAGTGCAAATAAACAAACGTCAGACCTGTCCAGAGGCTCCAAAGAATGCTATGTATTCAAGGAGTTTTATATATATATATATATATATGATCAAGGCTGTTGTGACACAGCCGAAACGCATCATGCTGATGGTGAGGAGAGAATAAAGTCATGTTAATGCACAATTTTGGTGTTGAGAGATCTGTACCTGGAGGAGGAGTACGGCGTTGTGAGCCAAACTCACAGGACTTCGTATATATATATATATATATACTCGAAGTAGATCTGTCCAGGTTTAAATAGCAAAACAAGTTAAACACAGTTAAAAATAAAACTTATAAACAAATAATTAACAGCCTTATATTCTGATACCTAGTGGAGCTTTGAAATTGGGTCCAAATGGTGTCTGTACCTCTTTTCAAATCAAATTGTGCCTGGTCCTGAAGGTACCCGCACATACCTCATCTAGATTGGACTTGAGGACTGTGCATGTCCCTAATAATGCACTAAGGGTTGTCGTCCGCAAAAGGAAGATACCTCAATCTTAAACTCTCTACATGAGGGAAATCTTTTACTCTGAATCAAAAAAACGTCAGCACACCATGCAGTCATGGTATTTCCACTGGGCGTTTTCGTGCAACGAATTTTGTATTAGCCTCCTGTACTAAGGCAATAAATATTTTAGACAAGATGAGCCAAGACATATATTTTTAGAGCATCATGCATGCTGGGTCCTCAGAGGCCCAAGGGGTTGGTATGAGCAGGGTAGTTTGCACAAGAAATAGTGTTGCCATAAGTAGAGCTTTCACAACTGGACCCTGCTAGTGCTAGCAGCATTCAGTTTTGTTTCTTCTTGGCTCTGTGCCTGGCACAAGCGTGCCTAGGTGTGCACACGTATACTGCCGTAAGAAACACATTAGTGTGACATCACAGCCTACCTTCAGCATGCCAATAGTAGAGACTACTTTACAAAAGAACTTGAAAGTCTACACTCAATGTTGTCTTAAGGATGTTTGTGTTCCCATGCAAGATCTTTTGGGGGCAATTGTTCAGAACAATTGGAGTGTGAAATGAAAAAAAATAAAAGAACAACTTGATTGTTATTACCAATTTTCTGCTAGTTCAAGCCCACACGATAACGAAACTTTCAGAAATGGGCGGCTAATCACTAACTATTGAAATATGCCTGGCCAGGGGCTCCAAAAATCCATAGGATGTAATTGTACATAGAGAGACATAGGGAGATGTAGGCAGAGAGGAACTATGCAGAGGCGAGGGAGTAAGTTCTCTCTCCCAGAGGGCCCCTTGGAAGGTGGGGCCCTAGGCAAGTGCCCACTTTGCCCATGCTTTAAAACGTCTGTGTCTACACTTCTAGGTTTTCATCTACATTTTAATGTAGGTTTACATATTTGAGAAATCCTCCTGGGATGCCAGTAGTCCAGGAAAGCAGCTACAGGTGGAGGTTGCCAGGAGTACTCCTGGTAAACGTTAGATAATTGCAATCTATGCTAAATCATTTGCAGATGCATTTCCGTGTGCATGACAGTGTTTAATTACACATGTGAAAATATCTCGAATGAGTGGAATTTCAATTTGTAATTTTTTTCCCCCACAAAAGAAATATTTTACTCCTTAGAGAAACTCACCCCTACACCAGTTCTGGAGACATTTACTTCTTATTCCCACCCTCACAACAAATATAGTCAAATTGTTATATAATATAGTTATATTTGCAAGTACATTTTGCATGTTCGTTTCATATTTTAGGTCTGTCTAGAGACAGCTTTGACTGTTTACCAGAAATCAAATGACATCTCAAAAGGACTCTGGGGCTGATTTGAAAGTTATACATGGTGTGTAGTTTGCATTGTAGAGGAGGCTAAAAAAGTGCCCTCTTCACAATCACACTGAGGAACATCTCTCAAACTAATTCTGCTCTGGCTCTTCCCATGACTGTCAGTACAGCAGCGACCACATCTACCACCATACATAAGCAGCAAAGTGGTATGTCTGCCACCACAGCAGTTTCAACAGCAACATCCATAGCAGAGACCAATCTGTCACAATGGCAGGCACAACAGCAGCAACAACAGCTGTCAGCACAGCAGGAACAACAGCAACAACCACTACTTCAGCTACAGCAGGAACCACATCAGTGACTACAGAAGCAACAAAAGCTGCCAGCAAGACAGAGAACAAAAGTAGTTACCACAGATGGACAACAGTAAACAGCAGCAACCAAAATATCAAGAACGACAACAATACCAAAAGCTGTCACTAGAAGAGGGAACAGCAGCAACTACAGTTTCCACCACAACAGATATAGTAGCTGCCACAACAGGTACAAGCACAGCCTGTATCAGAACAGCAACTACATCTGTAATGACAACAGGAAACACAGAAGTTATGCAACTTGTGCCAAAGAAGTGACCACAGCTAGGGCCAAAACATCATCCACAGCAGCAGCATCCGGTAAGCTTCACCAAAATATTAATCTCTGCGAATCATTTTCAAGTCTCATATCATTATCAAAAATGGGTCCCTGATAAAGTCTTTCTCTCTGTACGCAAACAACTCACTCATATCAACACATACTAGGACAGCTAATCTAGCAAATGTAGCTACCCTCAGGAGAGCAGCGTGACAGCGCTCATCGCACCGCCTCCACTTCCCCCATTACTTGCATTCAAAGATTTCTGCGATGTTCTTAAGATGTGATCAAAGAAGAGTCTAAGATTTCCATAATTTTAGATAGCTCACTTCATAAAGACCAGGACTCCCTAATAAGTCAACATGTAAGCCTTCTTACAGCAAAAGCCCAGAGCCAGGTCAGTTAGTGTTCGAGGACCCATGCACTGGAACACAAACACAACAAAATGCCTGCTCATCAGGAAATACCTATAAACTGAGCTATTGATGCTAATATGTATTTGACTGTTGGTTGGAAGGATTTAATGCATCAACAGAAAAATTCCCACAGAAGACAAAATGTCATCCTGCTGATCCGTAATGTGCCACTGATCCAAGGCTCATAGTCTGAAACACTGCCTCTCCTCTGACCAACCTCTCCCAGGATGCACTGACGCTCTTCTTCCCTAAGTGTTGAAGATATGTCATCAGGGGCGGCCTTAGGCATGTGCAAGCGGTGCACATGCACAGGGCCACCAAACCCCAGGGGCCACCACGCCAATATATATCTTTAATATATTAATCCTCTGAGGATGGATACATATTTGCGTGGCGGTACCTGGCAGGGATTTGGCGGCCTCCGGTCTGTTCCACTTCCAAACACCCTGACCCCTCCCCCCCCCCCCTTCACTGGCCTCCGCGCTCTGCCCCGCCCAGACCCCCTCTTCCGGGGCCCCCTACCTACGCTCTCTGCCTAGGGCCGCCATGAGCCTAGAGCCGCCCCTGATATCGTTTCTTCTAAACCCTCACACAGAGTGACTCGATCAGTACAGCACGGACTGTTGCTTTCAAGAGGTCTTAGTTCCCTCTTTAGGTCCTCACTAAAGACAGTTTTTGCTTGACTGTTGCCAGACCTATCCTTTCTAACACAAAACATATCCTTAGAGTGGGCTTGCTGTCCGTCAGCCCATTTCTCATGCTTGGATGGTTATGTTGTCCATAACAGTGGCCTCTTGAGTCTAGGAGCATTTCGGTCTCAGATGGTTCGGATAGGATGAGTTGCATCTTTCGACTGATCACTTAATGGGATTTTTTTTTTGTCAAAGTACGTAGCTGGACTTACAAAGATTAGACCTTTTTGCTGTGTAATCCTTGTTTTAATACAAACATTTATCCATGTAGCCGTGACAATATTGGTAATACAAAGACACAGAGTTCAAAGAAAGTTAGAAATTAAACTTGTGTTACTATTATGTAATGCCCTTCTACTATCCTAGATAATACACGTTTAGGCATGCAATACAAACAATTGCCATATTGTGAAAGTGGAATCCCAGATCCTGCACTGTTAGTGATTAAGATAGTTTCACACAATAAAACACTACAATTAGAGAAGTAGAAAATGCATTTGAACATGAATCAGAATCTAATGGGCAGAGCCAGATCACTATGACACAAGGGACTATAAAGAACACAACTAGGGATCAGTGAAATTAGTATGTACTCTGGGGACTTTTTCCAAAACGTATATTCTAAGTTACCTGCTGAGAAAAACCACAACAAGGAGAAAGTGAACCAAGAGCAAATTGAATAAGAATATAGAAACAGGCCAAGCAATACTCTTGGAAACCTAATGCGCAACCTCTGACAGGAACAGGAGAGAGAAATATGAATAGCCATATATTGTTGCTAAATGGACAGAATAGACAGTATTATTTTTAAAATAGTGTAAACCCTTGTCATGTGGAAGGAGAAGGGTGGTCCAAGACTTTAGCAGTGGCAATGAAAACCTTTTCACATAAACCTGTTCACCGACTCCTGCACAAAGGCAAAACAAAGTCTCCCAAAGGTATCTCTGAGATAAACCCTTTGGAAGAGCAGGTTGAAATTAAGACTTACTCTGACAGAGATGTGGTGGTAGGACACATCAACTACTTGAATAGCAATAACATTTCAATATACAGAAATGAAAGTACCCAACAGTATTACTAAGTTAGTAAAATTGCAGCAAATAGGTAAAACAAAAAATATACAGTCTGAATTCCAGTCTTTTATACCAGTGGTTAATCCTTCCCCTGCTGGTGACTGTACCGCTCCGTCATCAGCCACGGTCGCGCTGTGCAGATGACGGAGCGGTTCTGTCACGGCCCGCTCGGCACGCCTGCGCGGTGCGGATTCCGCGCCTGCGCTGAGCGTTCCATTAAGCGGGCAGGGCTGTGACGGAACCACTCCGTCATGAGCACAGCGCGACCGCGGCTGGTGACGGAGCAGTTCCGTCACCAGCATGGGCGCGCCGCGCGGCCCCCCGCCCCCTTAGCGCTGCGGCGGAATAGCCGCCGCAGGGAAGGGGTTAATGGGCATTTCTTGAGTGAGTAACTGTCATTTACCACTGGAGTGACAGTGCTTTGAGCACTATAGCACAGTCCAAAAATATTGTTGGGTCTGGACTCTTTTGGGATGGCATGGTTGGACTAGTTTAGGAACTCAGATACAGTAACACTATCAAACACTTGCTACTCCTTCAATATTAGACACACCAACCACATAATAATTCATTTGTGATTTTTTGAAATATTGTTTAATATGATGAGAATATAGGGCCAGATGTACAAAAGGGTTTTGCGACTGTGAATCTTTCAATTTGATGAAAACAGTGTTTGCAACACAATTTCTTTTACAGATATACAAAACTTTACATATGTAAAAAACTTGTTTGATGATTCAGAAACAAAATTTGAATTACAAAATAGTTTTTGAAAGGATTACCAAATCACAATATGGAACAGGCATGTTTTAACCATTCTTTCTGAACTACAAAATGGTAGCGTGTGTTAATGATTTGCAGCTGTACTTCCTGTTGAAAACCATTGATCAATTACTGATTCTCAAGCTGGGGTGGCACTGATTCATGATGGGGAAGGGTTCCCCTTAGGATAATCTGTTCTTTGGGAGTCAAGGTGGCAACCATAATCTGACGTGGATAGAAAATACGCCTGGGCTCCAAAAAAAAGTGGGACCCATTGGCGAATTTGATAGCTAAATGTACCCCATGTTTGCAAATTAGGGCAATTTTGAACTTGTAAAAACGGGTATGAGGGTTTTGCAAGGTATGGAAGACTGCATGGATTTGAGCTTGCTGCAGGCAATGCTTCTTTCAATATCAGGAAAATCATCAGTAACAACCGGCCATGCAGACAATAAAATAGCCCACATTCAAGACACAGCCCAATACTGACTGGTCAGACCCAATAGGCCAGTGTGACCCTGGTGGCAACTTCAAATGGAGTCTGCAGTGAAACAGGGTACCACTGCCAACTCGCACAGACATTTTCATAAAGGAAACTTTTTTTCCTTTAAGGAAATTGGGCTGGTTTTCCATTTTTAAATATTATGACAGGGTTTGTTGTTTGCTGTCCCTTGCAGGTCGCCATTCCTGTCATTACAGCTAATCAGACAAGATCTGCCTGTTGGACCGGCATGTCCTATTGACCATTTTGGAGGTTTTAAATACCTCTCTTAAAGAGGGGTTGGTTTCCCAGAGTTGGAAGTATGCTCTCATCCTTCCCCGCCTAAATATGAGCAATTTGAATCCTGACTGTCTCTCAAAATTTCACCCCATTTCCTTGCTACCTGTTTTCACCAAAGTACTGGAAAAACATGTCAAAGTCCAACTCTCATCATTTGTCAAAGCTCATTATCCTCTCCACCCTTCTCAGTCAGGCTTCAGCGGGGCACAGCACTTAATCTGCTCTCCTAGGCTTGACAGAACACCTCCAACAATACTTGGATGAAAGAGGCCCCTGCGCACTCATACTATTGGATTTAATTGCAGCCTTTGACATGGGGGGTCCCACTCTATGCTGGTACTGAGACTGTAATCAATAGTTTTGTCAGATTCAGCCCTTGGGTGGCTTACCTCCCTTAAAGGACAGCACATTTCAGGTTTTTTCATCCAACATGAAATATCAAACACGGACTTCGACTTCCGGAGTTCCACAGTGGTCCATTTTAAGTCACTTGCTATTAACCCCTCCCATGCTTGTGACAGAACCGCTCCGTCACAAGCCACGGGTGAGCTGTGCTTGTGACGGAACGGTTCCGTCACGGCCCGCTCGCCGCGCCTGCGCGGCGCTGATTTTGCGCCTGCGCTGACGCTTTGATTGGCGGGCGGATTCGTGACGGAACCGCTCCGTCACAAGCACAGCTCGCCCGCGAGCCGTGACGGAGCGGTTCCGTCACTAGTATGGAGCCGCCGCGCGGGTGCCCCACCCCCTTAGCACTGCGGCGGAATAGCCGCAGTAGCGAAGGGGTTAAATATCTATGTACACCCTTTGGCTAACATGATAAAGAGTTGTGGATTCAACCTCTTTTCCTACGCAGATGATACCCAGATCATTTTCGCGTTGATTTCGGTTCAGAGAAATGATCCATCTATACTTCATCAGGGGATGACAAAAATTGCATCTTGATTGAATCAAAACTCAATTAAACTCAACAGCGATAAGAGTGAGGTCCTAGTTCTCGGTAACAACCCCTCCCTTTGGGGTGCCAAACATTGGCCAGGATTACTTGGGACCCCCTTACTTCCCCCTCCCCCTTTCCCGGTATCCAAGGCTAACAACCTGGGCTTTCTTATGGATGGCAAGCTGTCCATGAAAAGGCAGAAGGTGACGGCCACCTATTTTGTGGTCCTTAAGTGGCTGAAAAAGAATCTGTGACTTATACCTCTAGCGGCACAGAGGACCTTTATCCAGGCGCTGGGTATTTCTCAACTGGACAATGGCAATGTGCTGTACTTGGGTGCAGACAAGTCATCCATGCAGCACCCGCAAACCATCCAAAATGCTGCTGCTAGTCTGCTTTATCACTTACCTAGATCCCCTTCCACGTCCTATTTATTAAAATAACTTCATTGGCTTAAGGTGGCCAAGCACATCGAGTTCAAAGCACTGTACGATATGTTAAAGGCCAAACTTGGCCTAGGACCATGGTACATTCAAGAACTTGTAGCCCCCTACCAATTGACCCGTATGAAAGGCCACTCCTTTGCTTACCTGGATCCTAAGCTTTGGAACTCATTACCAGTTGACTTAAGAAACTGTCAATCATTTCTTACCTTCCATAGGGTGCTGAAAACTTTGCTATTCTGAGTCTACATGGTTAGAAGTGGTATCTGTGAACATCCTGCGCCAGGCAGGGGCGGCCTTAGGCATGTGCAAGCTGTGCACTTGCACAGGGCTACCAAACCCCAGGGGCCACCACGCCAATATATATCCTTAATATAATAATCCTCTGAGGATGGATACATATTTGCATGGCGGCCCCTGGCAGGGATTTGGTTCCACTTGCTTCCACTCTGTTCCACTTCCAAACACCCTGACCACCCCCCCCTCTTCAATGACCTCCCCGCCTTCGTTCCTCCTGGTTCCTGATTGGCTTCTTTTTTTTCCCTACCTACTGCTGGCCCGCTGGTACCTACCTGAGCTCCGGGGGCCTCCGCCCTGCCCAGACCCCTCTTCCGGGGCCCCCTACCTACGCTCCCTGCCCAGGGCCGCCATGAGCCTAGAGCCGCCCCTGCGCCAAGAAATCCCTCGGGGGAGCTGTGCATTACACGCTGTTAATAATAATAATAAAAGGGGGTCACAAATTGCAACCAACCTGGCAGATAAAAATTATTTAGAGAGTTTGTTCTGTGACTCTCTGCATTTCCTTTTACCAACTGACTTATAAACTGACTGCAAATAAAAGACTGTTTGCAAAAAAGTTGGCAAACGAACTAAAGCACCAAACACACCGTCAATAAAGCCCTAATCACCAGGAGACTTAACTACGGTAATGCACTCTATGCAAGAATCGCCAACCACCTCCTCCACCATCTTAAGACCATCCAGAATGCTGCCACCAGACTCGTCCTGGACCTCCCCCGGTGTACCCACATCATGCTTCACCTAAGAGATCTCCACTGGCTGCCGATACACTAAGGCTGCCAATTCAACCTCCTCACACATACATACAAGGCTCTGCAAAACATTGGACTAGCATACCTCAACTCCTGCCTCCACGTCCACCAGCAAGACAACTACACTCTGTCTCTCTCACTTGCATATACACCCAGCATCCACAGAAGCATAACAGGAGGGCTAGCCTTCTCATACCTTGCACCCAAAGATGGAACAACCTCCCGCTACACCTAGGGCCTCCTCCTCGCTTCCGGAATACCGTAGGAGGCTGAAGAGCTGGCTCTTCAACTTAGAACTTGTAGACGACCTTCACCCAGGCTGTAGCGCCTAGAAGCCCCTCAGGTGATTAGTCGCGCTTTACAAATCCTTTTAACATAATGATCAGCATGTTAGTACATCTGGCCCATGGTTTGCAATATGATACAAATGTTTTGAATCTTTGATATTGCTCCTATTAGAATGCAAAAATGTTTGAGTAAATAAACAATTTTAATGATGACTTTTTTTAATGAAAATAATTTAATTTTTTTAAACTATACTTGAATTATTTTTAGGATGTTTTTTTAATATGATATTGACAAAAGAGATAGAAACAGCTGCCTAGAAGAAACCTTGGGCTGTCATTTATTTGTGGCTCTTGATAAAAGTTGTTTGGCAATTTGAGGAAACACTTGGTTGTTAGGGATTTATATAATACTGGCAACACAGATTGCTGCGTAAGCCAGTCTCTCTTGTTTTGACTCAGACACAGCATGGCAAAATGAGTCATCATTCGATAAAACTGCATACAGCCAGAGATTAGCGGAAGGAAAAATCTATTGACCTAGCATCCCAGAAGTGTTTTTGGGAGCAGAGATTCACTCAAAAATCCCTGCTTCAAAGTACTATCACAGCTACACCATTCAAAATACAGAAAAATGCAGATTGTAGAATATGTTGTCAAGTAAATGCTAAGGGGTACGGAAATTAGATTAGGTTAGGTTAACTGAAATCTCAAATTTGCAATACATTTGTGAAGAAGCGGAAGCGCCCCTCACCCCACAAAGTTGATATAGTTTGCTTACTTTTTTCCCATTTCTTATTTTTTTATTCATGTTTGAAGCAACAATGCAGGCACAAAGCACTGGGGAATAATCTTCCATTCTTCAGTAGTTTTAAGTATAAGCTCCAGTAAGATGTGCATGCTCGAAAGGTTAAGCACTGTGGTGGTTGGCTGCCCGGCAGTTGGGGGCGGGGCTTGTCATCAATGTATGAACACGTGTAGTGAGTGATGCAGACTACTGCATGTCAAGCTAGCACAATAGATCCTTTAGGACCACACTGCATACATTCCTTTGACAGAGTCAGAATTTATTTTTAGGGAGAAATGTTGGAATCAGAGACTGTGCTTGGAGAATTCAGTGATGTGTACCCATGATACAGGCAGATGATCACCTTTACCCACAGTGGACTCTTCATAGTGTGAGAACTCATAATGTGCTTGAAGGATGTACCATGCGTGTAATATGTACCACACAAAAATGTACTGTGTGCAACAAGATGTCGGAAAACAGTCAAGCGATTAGGATATGTTCAAAGATCAAATGTAATGCACACAAGATAGGTAGGATTTAAAAAAAAACAACTTGACCTCCTAGGCTGTTGTATGCTTCAAGCTTCCCTCACCCACATGATTGCCCCCTGTAACAACATCTCAATTCTTTTTTCGTCTGTATTGTTTTTTTGATTGGTAATTATGCAATTGCAGTATGGGAAGTGCAATGACTATGACAATATAGACCTCATATATTGTAATATTCAGTAATACTCTCAAGACAAATTACTACAAAAACAACACCTCAATCCTAACTGGTTGACAAGCAGTTCACCCATGCCCCGTTTCCACCTCCCCTGTACACTATGCCCCATCTACATAGAATAATTCCACTATTCTATTGGCAGTCCGGCATGACCACCCTAAAAAAATCAAATATCTGAAGTTCTGCTTGTAGGTTTGTGGAAGAATGAGCCTATTTAAGGGCTCACTGGTGCAGGGGTTCACCCTTATCTGTCCACTGGTCCTTAAACCAACAAAGAAGAGATTGGCATGGAAGCTGGATTATCAAATACGTTTATTAATCACCCATGAGTGGGACTACATCAATACAACACCCTCAAGAACTGTATGAGGTAGTACAAGGAATACAGAAACCATGGTGCATATATACCCAGTTTGTTGCTGAGTAAGCATGGAGATTCAAAGAGGAGGTACTAGCACATACAGGAATAACTATTGTCTAACATGGGCAGACAGAAACTACTTGCTCAGCAACGTGGGAGGGGGATAATACTGCATCGTCAGTTGCAATAGCCTGACAGTTACATTCTAGGACAGGTGCATTCTTGAAGCTCCAGGCCTTTCTGAGCATGCACAGTGCTCTGGCTCAGTACTGAAGGAGTTAGCTATAGTTGATGAATCAAGCGGAATAGTGAGGACGGAAGAATCACATGGCTAACACATGGCTAATGTAAATGGATGCCACAAACAAAATGGCTTCAGCTTATGCTAACAATAATTTCTACGATTTCCACAGGTTCAGGGCCTCGCCAGAAACAAAAAATGATGCTTCGTCATCCCACTGTGGATTGCATTCTCTTCTAGGGGCAGATGTGCTTTGGGAGCCCTGTGGGGGCAATCCACTCTATAAGCTTGGGGTGGCATAACCAACATGGTATCCCAGACATCATGCCAAATGTTGATTCCAATATATACCATAATATCTCCAAACACTTACACACACTCACGGCGGTCTAGTGCCCTGTGGGTCAGTGAGGGACTGGATGGACAGAGTTTATAGTCCTTTCTCATGCTTTTCCTTAGTGTTTTCTCTGCTGGGGCCCATTTCACCATGTCCTTAATCCAATTATCAAAAACGGTGGTCTAGGGCTAAGCCAGTGAGTGGCTATTGCCAATGCAAGCACAGTGCCCAGTATCGTAAATTTTCTTCTTCGGGATTCATATTGTGAGACATAGTTTCACTGTAGGTTGCAGTGTCCCTGCCCCATAATTATTGATCCAATCATGTGCCTTAGGTCATAGTCTTTGCATTGTATAGCATACCTATGTTATAGATGTGAAATTAGACTCTTAAGCTTGGGATGTAGGAGACTGTGAGGAGTGTCCTGGTTGGATTTTACTCAATTTGAACGGAGTCAGGTATGCCATATGAACATGGTTGTACTGTATTAGTTTAAAGGATGCATTAATTCATAAAGCTTTGACAAGCTATTCAGGGATATTGCACAAATCGACCCTTTCTTGTCCTAAAGTGCTCCAACGCCCCCTCAAAGTCAGGAATCTATTCTCCGGTTTTACATCAGTGTGCGTCAGGCAGCCTCCCCATTGACATGTCAACATATTGCGGTTGAGTAATGTAATGTAATGTATAATGTAATGTATGAGTAAATGATACGTTAGGTGTAGCACTGAACAGTTGTCTAATGGCAAGTTATTTTCTGCTATATTTGGACAGACGCTACTGTAACCATAATAGAACATTCCAGCCAATGAGGATTGTATGCTCTGAAATAAACAGGGAAAGACAAAAAGTCAAACATTAGAATATTGAAGTAGAAGGTTTGTACCAGCCATTATTGGCCCTTAGCCATTTCACTGTTTGTATAGGAGCTCTGAACATTCCAACAGTTTAAATCATTTTATATGCATTAGAACATTGGAATGTTGAGCGCTCCACTGAAAACCATGAAGTGCACCGGGCTTCTAATGGCCGATAGACGCCCAGCGCATGAACATTCCAATATTTAACTAAGGCTTCATGGAACCCGAGGGGGATTTCAACCCCCTGGGGCTCCGCGAGGCCTGTGTTTTACAAACTAGAAGATTCTACTGTCTACGACCGGGATGTTCTATTAGCCTTAGAGCCCTTTGTAGCAGGTTCTACCAGCCATTAAAGGTTCGCTCTCTTGTTAAAGGCCCTCACCTTTGGCTCGGGCCTTTAACGCTGGAGCCGGCCTTTAATGGCGGTAGAGCTCACTACGGGGGGCACTAAGGCTATATTTGTATTTTCATTTTTAATTAACAGTGTTGTTTGCTGCATTTGTAATGGTTACAATCCTTTCAATTATATTTTTGGACTGGCGATGAACTCCCATGGAGTGACAAAGGCAAGTCTGACAAGGGCCTCGGTGAGCTCTAACTTGTGGCTAGACTGCATAAGCATGTGCAACGATGGTTCGCTAAGGTCTCATTCACTTTACACATTTGTGAAACTGTTGACCAAAGCAGATTTAGTTCAACACAATCACTGTAGCTTACACAATGTGCATCATGTCCCTACTAATAGCGCACAGTAGCCAACCTACAGATCAACAGTTTAATCTGCACATTAGTTAGATAAGATGACTAAGATGATGCTTGGTGTCTCAAGTGATCACACATTAAGCAGCCAATGCAAAAAGGGGCAGGTAAGTCTGAAATAATAGACTTTAACAATATACACTTTCTTTCATGCACCCCTGCATTGCCCACAGCAGAGCTCACAACACAGTAGAACTAATGGACACCAATGGAAATTCAGCTATCAAATGACCATGATCTGATCTTTTCTTCCTTTCTTCTGTTCCTTAGTTTTTCTCGGTTACATGTACACCATTTAATTGTCCTGCATCTAAGTATTGGCTTTAGAAATATCTACATACATACTCTTCAGGAAAAATCTGAAAACTTGGACTTTCACTGTTTCTTATTCGTTGTGTTACTCACTTAGTCAGTGATCTTCTGTTTCACTTCCAATCCTGCTATTATGAACTCTGTTTTCCGCTTAGCACCAGGATGTTCCATATGGAATTACAGTTGCGCTTTACAAATGCAATAGTCATTCATTTATTCATTGATAAGTCATCCATTACCACTAAGTTGATATTAATGCATTGGCTGCTCTGAACGTTCCGCGCCAGTGCGGAACGTTCTAAGAAACGGGCGGGGCCGCGTCGGCCAACGGGCGTGCGCAGCACTACAGAGGTATTGCTCACGATGGCCGTTGGCCGACAGCAGCAGCCAACGGGTTAAGAACGGTGTGATGCTGTGCTCACAAGCTGTATTCATTCTACTACGTGTTTGTGTTTTTTAATGAGATAAACTGCAATCTGATAAAATCACAATTAAAAGGTGACTCTGAAGGCACTCCTTTGTCAAGAGCAGAGTCCAATCAGTACCACTGAGGCTGACGAGGTAGCGCCTCCCGTGCATGGCTCCTGGTGCCTTGAGGCAAGCGCGATCCTCTGAGCGTCAGCTAGGAGGGCGGCACTAGGACCAGGAGGGTGACCGGATTCTCACCAAGTGTGACCACTTCCTCCTGAGGAACAGGAAATGGCTTACAAAAAATGGCAATCTAGTATAGTCTGCATAGGGTGTGCATGGTGGAAGATAATAAAAATAATGGACCAGAAAGTCTGTGTAATACTTCCGACAACAGCTCATTGGTGACACGCCAAGTCCTCTTTCTTGGTCTTTGATATTCCTAAGTAGTCCAGTCCCCTCTCGATAGCTCAACTAATACACAGGTCATTTTAAACACACAGGAGAGAGGGACTAGAAGCTTGAAGACGTCGTGTTGTTCTCTCTCTAAAAAGATTTACTAGCCAAATTATTTTTATTTAATTATTGAACCGAGTGCATAAGCTATGTCCTATTTTTACTCAGTGTAAGCATTTTCTCAATTTACTCAAAGAACAAAGGGATCCTTTGGTGTGGTGAGAGCTTTAGAAAAGTGGTCAGTCATTGAAACTTAACCCCTCCCCTGCTCGTGACGGAACCGTTCCGTCACGAGCCTCGGGTGGGCTGTGATGGTGACGGAACGGTTCCGTCACGGCCCGCTCGCCGCGCCTGCGCGGCGCGAATTCCACGCCTGCGCGGCGCGAATTCCACGCCTGCGCTGAGCGTTCTGAAGAGCGGGCGGGGCCGTGACAGAACCGTTCCGTCACAAGCACAGCTCACCCGCAGACCGTGACGGAGCGGTTCCGTCATAAGCACGGGACCGCCGCGCGGCCCCGCCTCCCCCTTAGCGCTGCGGCAGAATAGCCGCCGCAGCGAAGGGTTTAAATAACACAAAATATTTCATTCAAAAATCCATTTGTACCTTAACTGTAAACGAGCGAGTAGCTTTACGCTAGAAGACAAGCTGCTTGCACACAGACACCAAGGGAGTGGCTAGGTTTTTTAGTCAACAGCATTTTACATTCTGGGATTGATTCTAGAACTCACACCTGCAACGTTAAAACAAAATTCACAAGCCCTGTGATGTAATGTGGTGTTTGCCAATAAAGCACCTGCCTTTTCCAGTTTTGTCTCACTTTATTACCACCAGCCATGTACACTCTTCGCTCTGGCAAGCCTTGTGGGGTCCAGTACAGCTGCCCTCTTGAGTTTTAATATGGGAAGCAGGTGTTTCAGCTCCTCAAACAGAGGTCTGTTCCTTGTTTTCACACTTTAAGGTCACAAAATCAGAACCATTTGCCCTCGTCGTGCTTACATTGGAAACCAGATGTAGGTTGTGCGGCTCTGCTTCCTTCACATATAGGTTCCAGCATGAGACAGTGTATTGAAAGCCTGCCTCATTCAATTAGAGGGCTGCAGGGCTTAACAAGCACATGGAGGCCAGGGGCCCTGTACACAAAATCATGTATGCTGCATACCTACCTCTTCAAAAAAGGGGGTGGTGATGAACAGAGTGTCTGAATTAAGCAGACCACTCTTACCCAGTCCAAAGATCAGGGCTTGATCCATCACCCTTTTTTAGCTCACTGCACCATCCCAGCTCAGAACCTGGCTACATGCAAATTAGTCTGTCCCTGGCCCAGTGCATCATGGGAACAGGGCAGACCAGACTACCAAGCTAATTCTTCACTGGAAAGGAGACAAGCTTCCGGGGACCGGTTTCTGGCATATCAGCCGTCGTCCGCCCGGCTTGCTTGAATCCTGATGGTGCAGTGAGCAAGGGACTCATGTCTGAGTATACCCTGCCACACCTATAGTGGCCAAAAACGATTCAGAAAAGGGGGTGGTGATGAACAGAGTGTCTGAATTAAGCAGACCACTCTTACCGGGTCCAAAGATCAGGGCTTGATCCATCACCGTTTTTTAGCTCACTGCACCATCCCAGCTCAGAACCTGGCTACATGCAAATTAGTCTGTCCCTGGCCCAGTGCATCATGGGAACAGGGCAGACCAGACTAGAGGAGTGGAGTAAGTCCTGAAACCCCATCATAGGTTGCTGGGGTGTTGAGGAACAAATAAATGTGAATTGGCACAGTGGGCTGCCTTTCCATAGTGAGTTATTGTAAACGATGTACAATTCTACAGTAGGGAAAGAGATTTGGGAAAAAACACATCATTCACTCAGTAGTATGAAGTGACAAATGGTACTCCTACGAGTGCATTTTTATAATTCTTTTTGTAATTCAGAACCAAGAATTGGCAATGCTTCACCTTTAAAAAGTTGAGCCTGTGAGGGAATACGCTAGCCTTACCTAGAGTAGTTCAATCTATAAGAGAACTTTACTATCGCTTTGGGAGTTCGGTTATATTGTGGCGCTAAAGAAGGTCCCAGTGATGGCGCCTTCGTTACTCTAACAGGAACACACGGCATCCATGACGGCCCTTCCACCCCTTCATCTCAATGGATTATGATGGGAGGGGAGGCACCAAAAGGCTCCAGAGTTGAATCTAGGGCAGGCGGATCTGACCATATCAAGGTGGATCCAGGGGCGTGGCTATCAGTGGAGGGGGTCCAGAAGAGAGCAGGATCCAGAGGGGAGAGCGGGGGCCAGAGGAGAGCGGGGGCAGGGTCCAGAGGGGAGCGGGGGCCAGAGGAGAGCGGGGGCGGGGACCAGAGGGGAGCGGGGGCGAGAGGAGAGCGGGGGCGAGAGGAGAGCGGGGGCGGGGTCCAGAGGGGAGCGGGGGCCAGAGGAGAGCGGGGGCAGGGTCCAGAAGGGAGCGGGGGTCCAGAGGAGAGCGGGGGTCCAGAGGACAAGAGTGGGGGTCGAGAAGAGAGGGCCAGAGAAGAGAGAGGGCCAGAGAAGAGAGAGGGCCAGAGAAGAGAGAGGGGGCCAAAGGAGAGCGGGGGTCCAGAGGAGAGAGAGTGGTCCAGAGGAGAGGGGGGGCAAGAGGGGAGCGGGGGTCCAGAGGAAAGAGAGTGGTCCAGAGGACGGGGGTCCAGAGGGGAGTGGGGGTCCAGAGAAGAGAGAGAGTGAGTCCAGAAGAGAGAGAGTGGTCCAGAGGAGAGGGGGGGAGGTAAGAGGAGAGACTGGGGGGGGGGGCAGAGGAGAGAGGGGGTCCAGCCTGCCCGTTTCTAGCTGCAGGAACCTTTGAGGTTGTAAACCCAGGCTCTTTGTTTACAAAGGGGACAGGTGTATGAGGGTGTAGAGCAGTGGTCTTCAATTCTTTTAATGCCATCTCCCCCAATGAAATAATTAAATTCATTGGAGCCCCCCTCAGAATTTTTCACATTCTGTTAAATTGGCAATTTTTAAATATATTATTATTACAGAGTTTTATATAGCGCGAACTTGACCTGAATCAGAACGCTTTACAGAGCACCAGTTACATTACATGAGGACACATTCATTTTTGTTAGGCACGGGGAAATAAAGTGATTTGCCCAGAATCACAGGATGTTCAGCGCCATTGCCGAGACTCCAACTGAGTTCCCCAGATATATCTCAACTTATTTAAACAAAAGGCATATTTAAACATTGCAGTTAAATGTAGGTATCGTTTTAAAAATGGAACCAAATACATTATTGCCAAACATACTATTCTGGTCAGGCAGGCCTTACTAACCTGTAAAAATACCCATAGTGTGATTATTAGCAAATGGATTGGGGTTTTGAAGGGTATTTGGGGTCCCTTCCCTTTCAACACATATTCCCAGCTAGGATATAAATGACAAAAGATGTTAGTGATGGCCTATTAGAGAGTGGTTTATTGCCACTCATTTTTTTCCTGCTTAAAACAAGGAACTGCTATCAGCAAAATGATTCCTTTGGCCAGAGTTTGGTGCCCCCAACCCCCCACCCCTTTAGGATCACTTGAGGCCCCACTAGGAGGTAGAGGATAAGGCAGAAGTTGAGTAAAGGTGTGAAAGAAAAGGAGTGCATGTAAGAAAGAATAAGAGAAGAGGACAAAATGGGAGAATGAACTTAAGATGAGAGAGGAGGAGAAGAATGAAAAGTAGCAAGAAAAAGGAAGTGAAAGAAACCAGAAATAAGTATGTTAGAGATCAAGAAGACAATGATAAGTAAGAGGAAAAATGAGAAACCAAGGAAGAGATAAACGGGGGAAAGGCATGGGGCAAAGTCATGTGAAAGAGAGGATGGAGAGGATGGAGAGGAGAGTGGGGAATAGAGAAAAAGAAACTTGGAGAGCGCAAGCAGGGGCAAAGCTATTGTTAGTGCAGTAGGTGCAGTGACACCAGGAGAGTGGCCACTGACTGTCTTTTAAAACTGACCTGGGGGGAAGGAAGTCTGATATTGTTTTTATTTACTTGCATTCTGGCCCATGACAACCAGGCTGCACCACTAGGTCGTGGCACTGGGTTGCATGAACAGGAAATACATTTAAAGAATTAAGCAGAGCAGTCGAGGGTTGTAACTAGTTTAAACAATAACTATGGGGAGATGAGTTGGCCTAACAGCTAGGGTGGTCAACCTCGAATCTGGGGAACTGGGTTCGAGTCTCTGCAATGACGCTGAACATCCTGTGATTCTGGGCAAATCACTTAATCTCCACGTGCCTAACAAAAATGAATGTGTCCTCATGTGACGCAATTGGTGCTATGTAAAGCACTTAGCGCTCGGATACCCAATTCGGGTCAAGTGCGCGCTATATAAACCCCCATTAAAATAAATTAAAACTATGTCAATAATGCATGCTTGAGGTGTGAGGCCTTATCTGAGATAGTGTTCATTGGCACAAGACACTAAATAGAATAATACTAAACATGTAAAGGGTAAATAACACTAAAGACAATATAGGGTGATGAATGGTAAAAGAGGGCAAAGAAAAATGGACAGCTCATGTTCCTGCTAGAGAGAGAGATCAGAGTTTTGTCTAGGGGCAGTTTTGGCGCCACACAATAGCGCAGAGGGTTAATATCCCTGCTGCAAAGAACAGATCTGTATTTTATGCGGATAGCCGAGTGGATTAGTAAAGGCAGCCTTTGCTGGTGCTTTAAAACAAATGAAATTTATGTGAGAGAGGGGCTATGGAGCGATCAGGGGCACTTTTGCAAGGTGGAAGTGGGGTCATCTGAGGATGAGGTAATGGGGGGGAGGGGTGGAAAAAGAATTATCACACCGGGCGCCACCAGTGCTCGAGCTGGCCCTAAGATCACCCTAAACATACTGATACAAGCTTCATGAAAAGGAACATTGACTTATTCTGAGGCTGTGATGGGATGATGTGCCGAGCCCTTGTTTCATCATATTTCATGACAGTCTATGAATAAGGTGTTTTTTTTTTCTTTGTTTTTTTTTTCAAAATATTTTTATTGAAAATAAATTTGACATGTTTTTGAAGGCAACCAAACTTGTTAGAACTTGCAACTATATGTACTCAATAGCTCCCCCGGCTGTTGTAAAATTTGCATCACCTTTAGATGAAAGGCGTGATATAGTTAAAATATATTAGCAATGCCGAATAAAATCATAGTAATAATCATATATGTATTTTTAAATATGGTGCTTCATATCAACATTAATTTTTCGTTTCGAAGTACTGTAAGTAATGGTGTTACCATTACACAATTTAATGCTGCTCAGTTTCTAGCTTTTGTAAAACAAAACTGGAGATTCGAACTCATAGGCTGCCCATCACTGCATGCTTCAGTAGCGATCGTTTAAAAAGAAGAATGCCCTTACCAATCTAAAAATACATGATCTTATTGCACAAATGATCCTGCCAGACGTGTGTCAATGTCTGCCTCTGGAATAATTCATCCTAAGAGCTAGAAGGAGGTCCTGTGCCTTTTAAAGGCCTCCACAGGGCTCAAACAGCTTGAACATGCTCACCACTGTGTCTGGACCAGCCGAAGCACTAGAAGAAGCAGAAAGACAGATGGGCGGCAGACGCAGGCATTACAGCAGCATTCCGCCAGAAGAGGAATTTCTGAAGACATCTCAGCCACAGTCATTTCTATATTTTCTCAATTATTTAAAAGCTCCTCTGGCAGGGCGGTGCAATAATCGCTGGAAGAGCCTGGTCATGGGAAAGGGGAGCTGCTGAGGAGAGGCAGCAATATGTCAGCTATAGGAAGAACAGCTGGACCATAGCACCAGCGTTTATATTTGCAGGCTGAATTCATAGGCAACCTCTGAAAGAGGGTATTTTTTTATTGTGAAGTGTGCCTAGACAAGTATTTAAACAAAACATTCCTACACGTAATAATCGAGATCACAAAAACCTCACGGAATGCTCCATGGCACATAACCCCGCAGAGTAAAGTATTTTTAAAGGCCAAAGGATTGGACGCTTTCAGGATTTCAACATCTAATACTGAACACTTAGTTTAGCATTAAAATTATTTGGTTGCTTTATTCACTCCTGCCAACCACGCATTTTTAAGTTTCGCCTGCACAGTGCTTGGCCTGTGCTTGTGAAATCTCGCCCATTACTTACCTTCACTTATCATTCGCTTGCTTCCATGTCACTCTCTTTTCCATGCTTCCTATTGGTCAGCTGCTCCTCTTCGCCTCCAGCTTCCTGCTGGGCATTGAGTCTTAGTTCTGCGTGGAGCCCGGACCAGGTACTGCTTCCAGTGGCCAGTGTCCTTACACTGGCCACGGGCTCCTGTACAGTCTCTTTTTCACATTTTGGGCTGCACTGTTACGGAGTGCATGCCTCTGCAGTCCCTCTCCTTCACCCCTGCCATCCGATCTTTTTCAGCATGCATAATCCCAATTGCATACATGCCAACAGACCAGACTCAGGCAGGAGACTCCTGATTTCGGAAGCCAAAAATGTCTATATTTTAGCTGTCTCCCACGTGAAATGAATCAAACGGGGAAAATGAATTGCCCCATTTGTTTTTTCAAATTTCCCACTTGTAAATGTAAATGTAAATGTAAACGTAGGATACTTGTAAAGCGCATAGCTGCCCATCACTGGGGCGTCCCAGCGCTGTATAACGCTGTGGAACCCTTCCTGGCTCTCACTGTGGAATGCCCATCCTGGGCAACCCCAAGGTGAGGCCAGGCATCCCATTGTTGTAGGGACCGTTGTGGAGATTAAGCAAGCTATTGCCCAGAGTTGCAGCGTGGGACCCATGATTAGAGTAGGCGCCGAGGCGAGAAATATCGAGTAAGTAGACAAATGAGCCCAAGACCCTGCCGTGTCGAGAATTGAACCCAGGTCCCGGGCCAGACCTCTGCATCAAAGTCTGCCGCTCTAACCATTGAGCCGCACTCCTCCACTAAATGTTGGCAGGTATGCAATCACAGTGCTACCTTTTGATTCACCCACAAATTGCTCTATTTGTTTGTGTTGTTCGCAAGCCGAGTTCTTGCTCGTTGTGTTTCCCAGTGTACCCCGGTTCCAGTATCTTCAAATTATTTGCTTATTCTGTGCCTGATTCACAAAAGGCCCCAGCGTTCATGCCACAGACCCCGCAGAAGTGGAGAAGTCCTGGCATTCAGGTCGGAATCTCCACAATCTCACTGTGGAGATTCCGCCCAGAGTGCCGACACTCCCCCATGACTGCGGGACCTCCGCCACGAGTGCAGAGACCCTTTTTCAATCAGGCCCTCTGTGTTCACCTACGTTAATCGCCTTGAGCGCACAGGTGTGCAGGCGAGACACTGTACAATGTCATATTCATAGTTCCAACCAGTGCACTTGCACTAGTGTCCTCAGGTCGTTCTTAGAACCAGTCAATCGGTTTCGGTGAAGCGTGCACAGAATGTACCAGTTGTGTCATGGAAATAAAATGAATGGACTTGCCTTTTACCGCTAGAGATACAGCATTTTCTCCAGCCGCATGATTCCTTTGTGATTGTGTGCAAGTTTTACTTTATCTATTTAAGGGAGGTGCATGATTTCTTTTTAAAGGTTTTGTTGATGGAGACCTACGTGTGCTTTGAAATAAACAAAGCAAATCGAATTTCGTTCACCACACGCAGGTCACCATCAACGAAATCACCCCCCAGCTCAGCAGCATTCCAAAACGCCCGATAGCCAGTCCAGCCCTGAGAGCATATGAGAACGGTCAGCCGCTGAAGGGTGGGTCTCACCCTCTAAGAGCTGACAAACACTGGTTGTGCATACAGTGTTTGCTGACTGTCCTCTGCCTCTTACAGCTAGAGCTGGCTTTATCGCGGGTGGCGCCCAGTGCGGCAATCTTTTTAGCATCCTCTATCCCCCAATTATGTCCTTCTCCACAAATGTTCTCGCCACCACCCTCCAATAGTGCCCCTCATCGCTCCATAGGCCCTCTGTGATATCAATTTCATTTTTTTTATAGTGCGACTCATAGTTCACTTACACTCAGTTCTGTGGTTTGCATGGTACACATTCTCTGCAGCTGACACATTAACCATCTGTGCTACTTTATGACGAGTTAAAACTGCCACTAGACACAACTCCAATCTCTCTCCAGCCTTAATTACCAGAGTTACCTTGCCATTTTTAGAATTATAGCCTGAAAACTGCTGGACAAACAAGGAACATAACAGCACGTGTTTTTAAATTCATAATTTATTTTAAACACAGCGCCACCTCATGTCAGAACCAGGTGCGGTTGCACCGGTCACCCCATGCTAAATCCAGTCCCGCTTACCGCTGTTAGGCTGTGCAAACAGCGGGGACTTGAAACCTTGTTCTTTCATAAGGACAGGCTAGGCCACTTATGCCTCTTGCATCTGTTCAAGTCAGGCTGGGCAGACGGGCCAGTGGGTCTTTTAATCCCCAGGTACCCACCCAGCGGCGGCTGCTGCCAATACGACGTGGGAGGGCAGCATGTGGGAATAAATGAAATAAAGAAATGTACACTTACCTTTCTCCACACCAGGCCAGATCTTCGGCTTCTGCTCATACACCGCTCTGCTCCTCTGCTTCCGACACTGCAACCCCCCATGAGCGCAGGGTCCCAGCCTCCCCACCCAATCCCAGCATGAAAGAAGCACTGGGATTGGGCAGAGTAGACCGGTTTCACGCTCCAGCATGGACTGGGAGCCTGTGCCCCTAAGCACTGCTGATATCTCCAAGGTACAGCTTAGAGATATCAAACTGCGCATGGCGGTTTGGCCGTCCTAAGACGGACGGCCAAATCGACATGCGCACTTTTAGTGCCTCCCACTCCTACTCCCCCTGGTGTGTGATGCTGCAACATGGCCCCACCCCGCCCGCCCTAGACTCTGTGACTGGAAGTGAAAAATAAAATGATATTCAAATAGTTTGTCATTTTATTTTTCTTCTGTCTGCTGCCTGTCAGCAGTGAGGCATCGCTCCTCCGACATAGCGGTTAGGGACCTCCCTCGTAACGTACCTCAGTGTACCCAACTGTGCTGCTGCATGCTCCCTTGCAAACAGTGAAGCCATCCTACCCCTCAGTTATACTGGTGCAGACAGTTCTGTGAAATGTTGACGTTCCACCAGTAAACATCTGCTTTTTAGGTCAAGCCTGGGCAGCGATGCGCTGCTCTGGGCGGCATGCTGCACTGGAGTATGGCCTTGAAGCTCACCTACTCTCCTCCCATATTTGTCCCTGGCTTGTGTAATTGTCCATCATAAATGCTGGCTTCTGATTCATTAATAGGCTTGTTAGTCCCTCCTTAGAACTGCCTTGTCTTAATTTGTAACCCCTCATGAGGACTGGCCACTTTACTTCATTTGTTACATGGTACCTCTTATTTAGTCTGTAAGCACTGTTTTCTCTGATGAGTTGCTCCTACTGTAGGCACAACATGATTTCTTGCAACATTCAGCGTGCCGTGCACGTTTTCACTTTCCAAGCAGCTCGGGACAATGACGGACGCTTATTTGAAGTGAAATAGGTCTCGCATTTACAAGAGTTTGAGCTATTGGTATTGTAAATGACAATGCCTTTTATTTATGTGTTAATTATCAAAACAGATAAATAAAAGGCATTACCATTTACAATGCCAATAGCTTAACTTAAACTCTTGCAAACGCGAGACCTATTGCATTGCAAATGCTTGTTTGCATTTGCGGTGCTTCACAACACGAAAGTATTCTTGATGCATGCATAGCAACAAATGCGGCAGCTGCTTTGGTGAGTGTGTGTTGTATATATGTGTGGAGTTGAGTGCAATAAGGCGGTTTCGGGCCTGGAGCAGAAATGTTTTAATTTTGGAAGGGAAAGAATACAGCTAGTGTAACATTAAGGGGAAGGGGAGACTCAGAACAAAGCAGCAGATCGCCAGTGGGTTGATGTTCAATAAAGTCTTTCCTTTCCTTTCCTTGTGTATACTTTGCAGCTTTCACATTGTTTTGAAAATGGTACTTGCAGGTCGGCACAGGATTTTAATGTGACAAGGGGCCTCATTGAATTGAAGTTTGATAAAATGGAGGGATCGCTTTGATGTGTTTTTTTCGTTCAAAGGCTTTTTTGGAATTTTTATGAGACGAAAACGTACTCTCAATGAGATGAGTACATTGCAAATGTCTGGTACATTCTTACTGACAGCACTTAAAGCCCGTAAGAAACCTGTTTATATATTAGTTATGATTAAGGCATTGTTGGTGGCTAGGTCACTGTTGAAAGAAAAGAGGTTTGTAGTGCATCTTAGCACTGTTATAGAGTGCTTAGAGTAGTGGTGCTGTGCAACATGATTTAAATTTCTGTCCACGTCAAATCGTGTTTTCCCCTTTACTTTCAGCGTTCTTGCACAGCAGCCCGCCCAAATAAACATTGAGGAAGCCAGTAGATCTTGCATAGGCGAAGATTGCATTTGTAGAAGAAACAGGACAGGGATATCAGAGGTATACAGGTTGCTGCCGGTGTCAGGGCTGGGGTTACAGGGAAGAGATCACAAAGGCTGGGGCAGGATCACTCACCTCATTTCGTAATGTGCAACGAGGGGTGGGCTGGGGTATAATTGTGTTGCTGGAGGTTTCCGTGTATGCATAAAATACAAAGCATTCCCCGATGTGTACTCAGCAGGCTGCTAGGTTGTGAACGTCTACCACCTAGTGTGTTTCCAGGATTACACAATGGTATATTTTCTAAGTCATGTTTTCTCAAAAATGCATAACAAAAATACTATAGTACACATATATATATATTCTGAGGAAATTTCTCTCAGCCCTCTTCGTCCGTTGGTTTGTAAAAGTGTCATTCACAGTTTGCTTCAGACCACCATAGTATACATTATGTTGCAATAAGTCAGCCCACTTCAGCTATTGTCTCACTTCTCTGCGAGTAATTGTATTTTGCTCTTGCACTAAGGCACATCCCCCTACAAAGTAGTCCACTAAAAAAGCCAATGCTGCTAGTCCAATCCCTGCTTTTATTGCTGCTTTTATGATGTTGTATTATTTTTTTCTACAATGGTTCTTTTGTTTGCAAACATATCCACGCCACCTTTAGATGGCAGCATGTTTGCTTTTTGTTACTTTTACACGTTTATTGCATATGTTTGCATGGAAATAAATATAAAAACATTGGAGGCTTGCCAAAGCCAGATGTGCGGGATTTTTTTTTGCATAGTAATTTTTAGGACTGAAGTTAGTGAAGGCCTTTTGAGTTTACTATGACATATATAGTATGCACAAATATGGAGGCCCTTAGCTGCTTTCTTCATCCATTGATGTATTGTGTCATTCACATTTTCCTTAAGCCCTCTACAGCATGGGGCAGTAGGTCAGCCCACTTCAGCTTTGGCTATCTGGGAGTGATGGCATTCTGCTCTTTCTCAAGGAGCCTCCTCCAACCCAAGTAGTTCTCTCCAGTGCCAGGACTACTACACGTTTTTAGAGATAATAATATGTGTGATTTTAGCCATTTTGTTATATACATTCTTATATTGGTGATATCTCACAGATCCTCCAACAATAAAGTTTTACTAAAAACAGGGCAAAACAAAACAAGGATTGGCAATGGCAAAAGGCTGGTAGCCAGTGCCAGACTTACCGGATTTCCCTATGCTTGTTTTACAGAAGTTGTGCTGATGGAATTCTATTTAAGTCTAAACAATTGTCTGGGTCACAGGAGCATCCTTCCAGAATCCTACAGTACTCATCCCACAGTACTCATCCCACAGTACTCATCCCACAGTACTCATCCCACAGTACTTGTAAGGAGTTTCACATTGGTATTTTGAAAAGGCCCTGCAATTTGAAATACACATTACAAACCTGAAGATAGCATAATTGTTCAGTAGAATCCACACAAACTCTGTAGTAAAACAAGGTCCCCCAGTGTTATATTGGCATGTAATTCAAAGACCTCTAGAAGATAGAGAGAGAAACAACATGGGGTGTCACCAAAATTAATGGCATCCGAAGTCAATAACTGTTGGCCGATGACTGAGTTCTACTGGCAAGGAACAGGACCAACCTGCTGCTGCTACTGGTCCAAATGGAAATGTTCTCCAATGAATGAATGAATATCTGGATTCCTAAAGTGCTCTGCTACTCAAAAGAGTATCCCCGGCGCTGAAACCGAAAGTAAGAAAACAGAGGCTGAAAGAGTAAGAGGGTGAAAAGCCATGCCTTGAGTTATTTTCTGAAAGGCCCCTCATTAGCAATATGGTCCAGCCCAAGAAGAAGTATGTTCCAGGCTTGAGGGCCCAGAGGAGAAAAAGGACTGGACTCCTTTTTTTGTCAGACTCACTCGTGAAACTTTAGCCAAATGTCCGTGGGATGAACCAAGCGTTCTATGGGGAGTGTAGAAGTGAGCCCTGGAAGAAAAGTTCTCAGGGCCAGAGTGGTTCAAGGCTCTGTGCACGAGGAGAAGAGTCTTAAACAAAATCTATTTATCATAGGGAACCAGTGCAGGTTCTTCAGATGTAACGAGACCAAAGTTCGTCTCGGTAGGTTGAGAACCAAGCAGGCCGCCCTGTTCTGAACCGTCTGCAGTTTCCTCAATAGATATTGTGGAAGGCCTGCATACAAGGCGTTGGCGTAATCCAGCCTGGATAAAATCACGGCCAGGATCACAGTTTTCCTCACAGGCAAGGATGAGAGTGTAGAAAAATTTGTCAGCTTGCATAAGGCCTAAACATATGCCAACTACTGCGTTTACTCGGCTATGTAGTGTCAGCAGTTTGTCGAATTTGACTCCCAGGTTTTTTACTACATCAGCTTTCTGGTTAGGTAGGAGAGCCCCATCTGGCCAATGGTTTTGCAGGTTGAGTGAGAAATTTAAGCCATAACTAAGAACCTCCAAGACCCAGGAATAATCATGAAGAAATAGAAATCCAAAACCATGTAATGGGGCCCTCAAACAAGATAAGCTGCAAGGAAGAAGTTCTATACTGGAGGGGTCCCACTCGAAAAAGTGAAACGATTCCGATACTTATAAACCACAACATCATCAACCGCCATGATCGTCTTAATACATTTCAAGATCTACAAACAAAGTGGAGGCTGCAGCAGATGACATAATAAGGTTTTCAGAGAGAAAAGCAAATGGGATGATCAAGTATATAGAAACATTCAATAATCAAAGTGCCAAGCAATACCAATGTATCGAGCATAACTCTGCGGCCTCAGTAGCTACTCGGTCGGGCAGATATGGCACAAAACAAATTCTGGACAAAGACCCTAGTCCTTTCAAATTTATCATGTGCCCCGAAGGCAGAATGTGGCCTTAAAGCACTTTCTTTCCGGATCAGGAAGATGGCATGTGATGCACCCTACAGAGAAGCAATTTCCCAAGGAGAGAATCCAAAGTACAGATGATGGTCTGAAATGCCCCCAGCTAGAAATAGCAACTGCTTTCCTAGGTCTGGCTCAACTTCCCTTCTTGTCAAGAAATACACACCTCCTCCAAGTCAAATGTAAAACACTTACTGGTTACAGCCTACATGAATTTTGAAAAGGCAAAGAAGAAAAGAAAGCTGAAACCAACAAAAATGTTACCCTGGTTTGAAGGGTCAGAAGACTGCAATACATTGATGAACTATCTGACTACAGTAGAAAATAGAGCAGAAAGAAAGTAGACCACACGTGCTAGGTTCAACTTGTTACCGAGCACTGAGATCACGGCAAGAAGAAACAAGAATCCGCCCGGCATCTGGCAATATAGTGACCGACAGGTTGAATCGATGGCACTCCTGCTGCGGTCCTTGGACATGGTTTGTAAGAAGATTTCTATGGGTCAGATCTGTTTATTCGAGAACCAATTTTAGCACATATGCCCACCTACAACCGCAGGCCGGTGGGGAGAGGAGATAATGGTAAAAGGGAGGGTAGAGAGGAAATAGAGTCGAAATGGGGTAGCAGGTTGGGTGAGGAAAGAAAGGCGGAAGAATTAAACTAGGGGGGCAAGAGCTTCCCCTCTGCAGTGCTTCAGTTGAGTACATTATAGAAGTGTCCCATTTGAGCAAAAACACATATCCTGACTCACAGGCTTGAAGTCATTTTAAGAAGTCAGGGAGCATCACAGAGCCTCAGACACTTTCGACAAGGGAGGGGCGGGGGGGAGGTCTGGTTAGGCACCATCTGAGTACAACAACCCCCAAGGTGGTCATGTCCAAGATATGGTTGGACAATGATAATCGTGTGGAACTCGCAAGCTTCAAAACCTAAATATGAGAGATCCGATGTATAAGGAGAGCAAACTTTGCAGGATACTAAAGATAAACTATGAAGAAAGAATAGTAACGAAGGACTATCCAACCTCTGGAGAGGGCACCACAGTAGCAGCAAAACATAAAGAAAAAGAGATTCCTGCTTTCTCTTTCCCCATTTTCTGTCTCCTCTCCCTCTTCCAGTATCATCACAGAAGTGTTTTTAACTGAGCTTTTTTTTTAATGTATATTTGTTGTTATGAAAAAAAAGTCAGGTGGTAGATTACAAATCAACCTTAAAAAAATGAAACCAGAGTATAGAAGCAATACCCACACATAGCTTCCGGGAGTTTTCCAAATACAGTGGTGTGTTATAATTTTCAAAGTACTTTGTAACAAAGGTGAGGAGTACTTAAATAATCAACGACTAGAAAGAAAGAGGAAAAAGCTGTTCCTCTTCCAACAATTGTAACCCCCCATTGAAGAATATATGAAAATGCTGCATTGAAGTATGGCCTCCAGAGATCACTTGGCCTTTTCTTACTTTCTTTGGCAGAAAAAGTCCTGCAGTAAGTGGTCAACTAGATTGTGTGAAGACGTCGCTGACCTAGTAAAGGAAGAAAGGGATATATCATGTTAAATTAATATATTATAGCCTCAGTGTGCAGTACTCCAGCTTCTTCATTCAGGCACCGCTATTCACAGACGAGAAGAGACAAAAGTTTCCAAAGTTATCTTTGCATGCGATTTATCACCATCGCTGAGGATGTTGGTGCAAGACACAGTAACACACAATTAGCATACTACGCATCAGCTCAAGAGATAAGGAATTCCAAATGTGGACAAGTAAACTAATCATACAAACTATGCAGCATTTAGACACAATCCAGTAATACCCAAAGCAAAATGTTGACAAAGCCCACAGAATGGAAATCTCCAAAATGAGGGATTTTATTCAACATACCAAAATAAAAATGTGACTGACCCACAGGGAGTTATCTCCCTGCGCCTCAGGGGCATCTAACTATTTTCCTTTCTCTGGCCACCATGACTCGTATAGCACTCTCAGGTAGAAAAAGTCATTGACCGTCTCTCCGCTCTTAATAGGAAGCTGTCACTGGGAACCAGGTGCAATGCAGCGAACAGGCCACAAGTAGAAGGGCTTCTCACACTGGAGCCAGCTGAATGGTCTCCTTTTGTAAACCTAGCTATGCTCCTGCCTCTAAATGAGGGGGTGGAACCACAAGATTGATGGGCGGGAGCTTTACCCATTTATGATACAGCCCCCACTCTGCTGAACTGTAAGTAACTCCCTAGGTGATAGTGAATGTTTGCAGCAGCTCAAACCATTAAAACTCAGCTAGTTTTGGAGGGAGCTCACATGGCTGTCAGCAGTCTTTGTAACCAGAAAGCAAAATTAGATATGGGCCATGAGCGTGTTGTGGAGGAAACCTTTCTCATGCAGGTGTTGGGTGGCAAGTATGTGTGAAGAAGGTATGGCTTAAGCTCTCAGCGATGTTTCTTAAATAAAATTGCTCGAAGCAGGAGCTAGTCCAGGCAGATTATGAAGAAGATGCATTAACCGTAGATCGACTCAGTGCTAATTCCTGGTCGAATGTTTTTGAGAGCACAGATGGTTTTTGAAGTAGTTCCTGGTACAGTGATTATCTGATGCCGACAAATCTTATGATTTGCTGCCTTGCAGGCCATGCTCCAGATCTATAGAATGTGCGGACTTGGGGATTGTTTTTTATTCCTTTGCAATTGCAGCTCTGTATTATTCAAGGTTCAAAACGTATTTCATACATATGTGTTAGGAGTGGAAGGTTCTCAACACCGTACAATGGGCGTGTTCCCCTTCCTGAGTGCCCAACTGTGTGTATATCTCCTATCCTTACTTTATTTTGGCCTCACGGTCACGCTACTCTAAGCTTCTGTGACTACGAGAGGTCTTGGACCAGTCTTGTGACTCTAGGGGGTCAGGGGGGGGGGGGGGGCTCTAAGCATGGCCTCAATACTATGTGTGCTGTTCCATCTAGAATTATTGCATCATCCTAAGTACATCAGGAGTACCTTTATATTGAAATAAGTTACATCTGGAGTCTCTTTACTTTGTAGGTAAGTTGCTAAGTATAATTACTATCCACTTCACATACATATATATAATGTCTGCACTGTGTGTATATATTTGTATATATTTATATATATTTGTATACATATATATACCCTTTTCCCGGGAAAAAAGGTTATAGGGGCTTAATAGTTAGAACAAAATGCCAGTTTAAACATACGTTTTATATTAACAAAACCACTGAAACTCACCAGTTATAGTTATATCAAGTAGCTATAAATCGTGCCCTAAGGTAGCTATAACTTCTGCCCCACCATGCACAGTTTTGTCAGCAAACATGGCATTGCAATTTTGCAGTGATACTATCAATGATGTCATAAAACATGTCATGAGGGATGTCATCTGTGAGGTATTTAACAGTGCATGGCAGAGCATGAGTTAGTGTTACCTTAGGGCACGAGTTGTAGTTACTTGACATAACTATTACTGGGGAATTTAAGTGCTTTGTTCATTTAAAATGTATGACATGTTCACACATCTATAACGTTCCTTAAACTTTTGTTTTTTTCCAGTGATTAAAAAAAAAATGTAATGTAAAACTGCAACCCCGCAGACAGACTCTGCGTCCAACCCACAGGCAGCCAACCACAAGCGGCGCAGCACGCCCTCCGTTCATGCACAGCGTGGGCTTGGATGCAGGGCCTGGTTGCAAGCAACCACAAGGGGGCTCTGCACTCCAGCTGAAGACCATAGAGATCGGGACAAACATGTGGTTTATTTTTTATTAGGGGCTGCAGGGGGAGACCCAGGGCCCGCGCACCCCAGGTGGCTCCCCTGCTAGCACCCATTCTGGGTTCCAGTGGGAGCTGGCAATTTTTTTTTTTTATGTTGGCGGGGGATATTCCCCCCCCCCCTCCCAAACCTTTACAAGCCCGAGGGTTCCCATCCCTCAGGCTGCATTATTTATGGGGAGGGGGTGCGCATCCACCCTCCCTGAGGCTTTAGGGTCCCAGGTACACCATTCTCCCGGGCGCTTTGCTTTCATTAAGGGGTGCGGAGCCCCCTCCCTGAGCCTTTAGGACTCTGGGGACCCTATCACGGTACCTTTATTTCTTTTAAAGGGGAGCGACGCACAGCCCTCTTCCTCAAGCCAATAGTGGCCTTGAAGGCTCCATCCCCAGAGGTCTCAGGTGGGTGCTCTGTGGCCACCTCGGGCACACACAAGACACTAGTTGGGGGCTGCGGGGAGCCTTAGGGTCCACCCATCCTGGGTGCATCAGGTACAGGCATTGCTCCGTCCGGCGGGAGCAGGTGGTTTTCTCCGCTCCCGCCGGGCAGGAGCAATCTGAGTTTCCCATGGCAAAATGTCTGCTCCCACCTGGCAGGAGCATTTTTAAAGCTCCCACCAGGTGGGAGCAGACAAGTTTCCCTACCTTCAAAGGCAGGGAAACTGTGTACCAGCAGTGGGCTCCCCAGGATATAGTGAGTGAGCTGGCCCCAGGGGAAGAGGTCCCCTGGGCTTTTTGCGGCTTCAGCAGGGGGGCCAGTAGCCCTCTCCCCTTTATTTTGTATTCGGACTTTGGGAGATAAGGTCCCTTTTCAACCTCAAGCAGGGGGGGGGGCTGTGGTCGTGCACTTTCTACCCTTCATTATTTTATTTTATTTTATTTATTTAAAAGGTTTTATATAGCGCTGGCTAGACCCGGAGGTATCAGAGCGTTTTACATTAGGACCCACAGGTCACAGGTTACGAAAGTATATCAGTTACAGTTGCAGTTACAAGTATAGGCTGAGGAGAAAAAACAGGAGATTACACGATGAAGGAAGTTATTAGCGCGTAGTCTAAACCAAGACTTGCGTCATATGGGGAAAGGAAGGAAGGGGGGAGGAAAAACAGGGAAGAGGAATGCAGATAGTGTCAGGAAGGCTGGAGGGGAGGGAGAAGTACTTTAGGGGGAGTAAAACATTGAAATAGTCATCTCCAGGGGATGGGATCCCTCTTAGAGACTCGGAGAGCGGGCCACATGCCCGCTTCACCTTTATTTTGCATTCAGCCCCAGGGGATCTGGCCTTTTTAGCTTCAGGGCAGAGGGGCCCGGGCTATGCAGTTAATGGAGCCTCCTACAGCCTCGAGAGGGGGCCATGTATTCCCCTCCACTAAATATTAATATTTGCCCCCTCCCGCCCATCTCTGGTCCACCTCTGGAGGTAGGTTTTATTTTCTAGCACTTTATTTTTTTCATTTTGCCACATTTCCGCTGTAAATTTGCAGCAGAATTCTGCACCCCTAGGCCAAGTTAACTAGTTAACTCACTGAGCCATCTTGCCAGCTTTAGTATGATTCGTGCTTTTGAATGTCTCGGAGTGTGCTTTGCAATTTGGCAAACGTGAGTACGTGGGAGTGCGCAGGTTGCAAATGTGCTCTTATTCTTTGTGGGTAACCAACATAGAATTGCCACAAACTAGTTTATCTATAGTGCTCAGTTTCAGCCAGTGCTCTTGTGAACTCCCCTGAGTCCTGGTTTCTTTATGCTAGACAGGGACGGCTCCTCTGTTTGAGCCGAGAAGCGTCACCCCACAGGCCAGAGCTGAAAAATAAAATGGAAATAACATGTATTTATTACCATTTTATTTTTGGGGAACCAACCCATCCTGAACCGACTGACATGATGGTGCGGGCCAGTGCTGCCGAGTGGCAGCAGCAGGGAGCTGTGACAGTGAGCTTTAAAATGCGCATGTCTTGGGGAGTCGCGCGAGCGCGTCGACCAAGATGGCCGCCGCCACCGGAGCTCCGTAAGTGCACCAGCCCAATTAGCCGATAAACGACGATATTCCTGTCAGGAATCACCAATTTGCACAATTTGTACATATTTCCCACCTTGTGCTTGACTTTTAAACGATTTCTCTGTGGGGAAGTACTTCTGCTGGCTCCTTGGTTCCTCTCCCCTGCCTCTGCTCCAGCTTCTGCCGGCTTGCTCTGCATAGGGGGCGGAGTGCTCACGAAGAGAGGGCCTGGCTTGGGCCTGGCCACACCCACGACCCAGTTTAGCTGCTGCACCAGTCCTTTTGAAGAGCTTTTGGGGAATTTTACGTCCTTTTTCCCTCATATATATTAAATTTTGAGGTGTTTTTTCATATTCTGCATTTCTCTGATGCAAAAGGTTATTTTCTCACCTCAAGATGGAAAATAAAAATTTGGCTGCTAATAAAAGGAAAAAGCAGATATCGCCTCCTCCATCCTAGTCTAACGTTGTTGAATCTTCTGAACCGTCACTTGCTCTAATTTTGGAGGAAATTCAAGCGCTGCGCATGGATACTGATACTATTGCGACGGAAGTGAAAAATGTTCGCAAAGATATGGCTTCTATGTCCATGAAAGTGTCTGATAATACTATCAAAATTCAGGACAATAAAAATAAGTTGGATTCTTTTACACCTTTGGTGAGTCAAATAGTACCAATGCATACTCAATTGCTGGAATTGGAAAACCGTAATAGACAATACAATCTCCGTATTTTCAATCTGCCTGAAGAGATTGAGGGATCTGATTGTCGCTTATATCTAGAGTCATTGCTACCTGGCCTCCTAAATATCAAATTCCCCGAAAAATTTGAAGTGGATAAGGCTCACAGAATTCCCTCACATAGGAATCTTCGCCACACTAAACCCAGGCAAATGATTTTTAAGGTTTTGCGACACCATCATTTGGTCCTTATCAGAAAAGCAGCAAGAGTCATTCCCTCACTCTTAGTGAATGGTTGTAAAATCTTTGTACATCAAGACTTTGCTAAGGAAACGGTTGCTATTCGCAAGGAATTTTCCTCTTATCGTCCACAACTGAGAAGGTTTGGTTTTAAGTATGGTCTATTTGATCCTTCTACGATAAGAGTCTGGAAAGACACCTTCTCTAAATCTTTTCATCGTCCTGAAGATTTAAGATTTTTTCTGGAACAACAAGCTTCACCGTCAATGGACGCTCATGATCCTGTTACTTGAACGCTTATAGTCTGATTTATCCTGACATTTAAATATCTCTCTCTTCACGGGCTCCAACGGTTTTATGGCCATGCTTGAGGAACGGGTGTGCGTCTCTATATTCTTATTTATGTTTATGTTTCCTGTTTGTCCTTTTTCCTTCCCTTTGTGTTTCTTCCTATTGTGTCTTTCCTTTTCTTGCTCTCTACATAGAGTTGCTCTTTCTCCATGGCTGTTTTTCATTTCCTCTTCCTCTGATTCTTTTTTCTATCCTCTTCCGTCTAATTCCTAATGGCTAATACTCATAATGTTAAAATTGTTTCACTTAATGTCAAGGGTCTACGGCATCCAGTAAAATGCACTAAAATCTTTGACTACCTGGGTGCGTGCAAAGCTGACATTTGTTTTCTCCAAGAAACGCATGTTGATGATAAAATTTTACAATATATGAGGAAAAAGTGGGTAGATAATATTGTTTCCTCTCCTGCGCTGGGGAAGAAAAATGGTGTTGCAATTTTCTTAGCAAAAAGGTTACACTGTCAGATTCTTAGTAAATTCACTGACACAGAAGGTAGATATATTGTGGTTAAGGTTAAAATTCATGACTCAACCTTCTTTTTGCTTAATATCTATGGTCCTACGGCTGATGACCCTTCGTTCTGGTCTACTATAACTATTGAAGTTCTAAAGTTGGGGCAAGTTCCTTTGATTGTTGGGGGGGATTTTAATGTGATTATTGATCCGTTGCTAGATAGGATTTCCACTACAAAATTCGGACCTCCTAAAGTTTTTCATGCCTTTAAATCTTTCCTTCGCACAACCAAGTTGGCTGATATTTGGAGGCTACACTTTCCTACTGATAAATGGTTTTCCTTTTTGTCTAATCCCCATGATTCTCATTTTTCAAGGATTGATTATATTTTGCTTTCGCCTTCATTACTTCAATCAGCCACCAACCCTGTTGTAGGTAATATTGATATTTCGGACCATGCCTTAATTTCCTTTGTTTTAAACATTTCTTCTACTTTTACCAAACAAAGTAGGTGGCGTATGAACACGAACATTGTACTTAATGATACGCATAAATCTAAACTATCACAAGCTATTCGAGACTATTTTTTGTTCAACCCTGAACGTTCAACTTCGATTGTCAATAGATGGGATGCCTTTAAGGCCTACATTAGAGGTACCACAATTTCTATTATGGCCCATGAGAACAAACAATTTAACTCTAATGTTGAACATTTGGAAACACAAATTACTAAATATGAACGTTTACTTATTTCTTCTAATGACCCTCAACACAAATTTAAACTACAAAAGCTTCGTTATGAATTTAATGCTATACTCTAGTACTTAGTACTAGAGCAGGAATCCAACTCGCAAAATCCAGTGCTAAATTTCGCTTTAATACCAATAGATCTGGGAAACTCCTTGCAAACTATTTACGGATCAAGAGTGATAAAACTCAAATAACATCAATACGCGGTTCTCGTGGCCAAGTTGCTATTTCCCATAATGATATTGTCCAAGAATTTAAAATTTTTTACTCTACCCTATATAGTAAACAAGTCCCCTGTGATGATTCTTTAATTGATTCCTTTTTAAATAAGTGTAATTTGCCTCACGTTTCTCCCTCAGATAGAATAGGTTTAGATTCTCCAATTACTTGTGATGAGATTTTACTTGCTATTAAATCACTTCCTAAGAATAAATCCCCAGGCCCGGATGGTATCCCAGCTGAATTTTATAAAGAGTTTCAGTTTCGCCTTTTACCTTATTTAAGTGCGCTTTTTTCCCATTTTGGTTCCTCTGGTACTATTTCGGGCTCCTTTACAGATGCTCTAATCATTGTTTTGCCCAAGCCTGATAAGGATCCTACGCTGGTTTCTAATTATCGTCCCATCTCCCTAATAAACCAGGACTGTAAGCTTTATGCTAAAATCCTTGCCACTAGATTAGCTCCGGTCCTTCACTCCATCATTCATCCAGATCAATCTGGTTTTATGAAAAATAGATACTCTGCTAATAATACTAGAACACTTTTACACGTTATTGAACAGAGCCCTCACCTTACTTCCCCTGCGGGAGTGATGGCTTTGGATGCAGAAAAAGCTTTTGATAAAATTCATTGGCAATTTTTATTTAAAACTTTATTATCTTTTAATTTTGGTGCCCATTTTATTCGTATGATTTCTGCTTTATATTTTGCCCCTACTGCTCGTTGTTTATTAATGGTCAAATTTCTACTCAATTTCCTCTCTTAAGAGGTACCAGGCAGGATTGCCCCCTTTCCCCATTGTTATTTTTATTAGGCATTGAGCCTTTTCTTAATTATATCCGCTACTGTGACAATATTCAGGGTATTGCGATAAATGATGTCACTGTTAAAACTTTAGCTTATGCAGATGATGTTTTATTGTTTATTAGTAATCCTCTTTCCTCTGTTCCCTCCCTATTAGACATTATTTATTTATTTATTTTATTTATTTATTTTATATTCTTATAAAGCGCCAGACTAGACTCCCGAAGGGGTATCTCTGCGCTGTTGCTGTACCACGAGATTGTGCTAGTTACGAGAGCATGACTAATATAGGGTGCAGAAACTGAAAAGTAATTTATTTATCGGGATACAGGTACGTCTTTAAATTCTTCCGAAAACACAGATGACTGGAAATTGATCTGAGTTCTGGGGGCAAGGAACTCCAGAGTGTTGGGCCGGCATAGGCTAATGCACGGCCACCTTGTCTGGTTTTTTTTACTCTTGGTATCTGCAGGAGCTGCTGATGACTGGAACGTAGAAAACGCCCCGGGATGTAGGGCTGAAAGATCTTAATCATGTACTTCGGGCCCTCCCCTATCATGCTCTTGTGAATCGTGCATAGAGTCTTAAATTGGACTCGCTTCCTCACTGGAAGCCAGTGGAGTCTCTTCAGCAGGGGACTGGAAGGAGTCCTAGTTGGAACGTTCAGGACAATCCTTGCTGCTGTGTTTTGGATTACTTGCAATTTACTGAGCTGCTCCTCGTTAGCTCCGAGGAGCAGCCCATTGCAGTAATCCACCCTGCTGATGACCAGAGCCTGCACAAGCGTTTTTCTATGATGGTCTGGTATATAGGGGAAGACTCGTCTCAACATCCCGATAGCCCGGAAGCAGGTACCAGCAACCTGATTAACATGTCCCTTGAAAGTAAGTTGCTGATCAAAGAGCACTCCCAGGTTTCTAACAGAACTCTTGGGGGTGGGGGCAGGGCCTAGCTCCACGGGCCACCAGTCAGATGACCAATATGTTGCCGCTTGTCCAAAACACATGACCTCCGTTTTCCCTACATTGCACTGCAGACAGTTAGTTGACATCCAGTCTGCAATGGCTCTCATGCCATCTGCGAAAGATCTTTTTATTGCAGATGTGAGAGTTTTAAAAGGGAAAAGGAGTTGGGTGTCGTCAGCATACGACACCGGGGTGAAACCGAAAGATCTAGCTAAGTTGGCTAGGGGTGCCACATACACATTGAAAAGTGTAGGGCTAAGGCATGAGCCTTGTGGCACACCCTTATTGAGCTCCCTTAGCGTGGATTTGTGGGAGCCCAGCCTAACTTCTTGGACACGACCAGTCAGGAAGCTCTTCAACCAAGTCAGAGCCTCTCCCTCCACGCCCACCTCACCTAGGCGGTCGAGGAGCACCGTGTGAGACACCGTATCGAAAGCGGCGGAGAGGTCCAACAGCACCAGAATCAGGGAGCTGCCCTCATCCAGTGCCATTCTGATGTTATTGGTCACTGTTTGAAGGGCTGATTCTGTGCTGTGGTTAGGCCTGAAACCAGATTGTGAGTAGTCCAGGCCTTCCGGCGCTTCCAGATGTTGAGAGAGATAGGTGTTCACATGTCTCTCTGTAACCTTACCCAGGTGAGGCAGGAGGGAGATAGGTCGTAGATTGGAGAGGTCAGTCCAAGGAGAGGATGCCTTTTTCCTGATCGGGTTCACCACCGCCCTTTTCCAATCTGCAGGGACCTGGCCTTTAGTTAGGGAGATGTTAATCACATCCAGCATGTGCGGGCCCAAAATGGGAATCATGGGGCCGATCATTTTAGTTGGAATAAGGTCATTAGGCGACCCAGATTTAATGTGGCTGCAGAAGGAAAGGAGCTCTGTGTTGGTAATCGGAGGAAAATGTGAAAGGGTGGGTTTATTACCAGATACCGATATTTGGGGATGGGGATGGCCTATGTTGGAGATATTTATAGCATCATTGGCTGCCACTATTTTTTCGTAGATGTTCTTTATTTTATTGCAAAGTATTCTGTGGTTTCAGGTTACAAATTAAATGTAAGTAAGACTGAATTTTTTCCTTTAAATGCTTTTTGTACCTCGGACATGTTACCAAACACGGATATTCTTTGGTAAAACATTAAGCTTAAGTACTTGGGTATCCTATTTGCCTCCTCGTTGCCTGCTACATTAAAACTAAATAGCGATTTTATACTTGATTATATCAAAAACAAAACATCCAAGTGGTCTTCCCTTTATCTCACCTGGTGGGGGAGAATGGAGGCTGTAAAAATGAATATTGCACAAAAAATCTTTTACTCCTTGGCTATGATTCCCACTCAATTTCCTCTCAAATTCTATAAAGATGTTGATAAACTGTTATCTAAATTCCTTTGGTCCCACAAAGTTCCTCGTAATGATTACAGGAAATTAAAACTCCCTAAGTCTCAGGCGGAATTTACCCTTCCAGACTTTTACCTCTACCATAAAGCTTTTATCTTAAAACAAAGCTCCTTATGGTTTACAAATTCACATGTGGTCAAACCTCAAATTTGGTTTGATATAGAGTCCTCAATTGTACGACCCTTTTCATTGCTCTCTTTGATGTCAATGTCTTCTGCATCCAGGGTTGTTCATCTGTCATCTATAATTAAGTCCTCTAGATTAATAATTAACGATTTGGACTCTAATTTTGATTTACCTTTACTCTCTACAGTCCACCTGTCTCTATGGCATAGTGCTTTACTCAAACTAAACAGAAACATTAACTTCTGGTCCTCATGGATTTCAAAAGGAATTTTATATCTTAAAGATGTATTTTGTGGAAATGCCTTTATTCCTTTTGAGCAACTACAGTTAAAGTTTGATACCCCGACTTCTGATTTCTCAAAATATCAATCTTTATGTAACTCAATTTTGGACTCTTTTCCCAATGGTATTCCCTCTTCCACCACTAATGACCTATTAATTTACCTTACAGCTGTTACGTCCTCCTCCAAAGCTGTCTCTGTTTTTTATTAAAAAAATTACCATCTCCCAAGGATCCAATGTTGGTGCAATCTCATCTTTTTGAAATAATGAACTTTCCATTTCCCTATCAGATGACTCATGGTCCTCAATATGGCTCCACGGTATCTCTGGTTGGCTTCCGGTGTCTCTTTATCAGACTAATGCTTATATTTTATTTAACGCCCTATGGACCCCATCTCGATTGAGTCGTGCGAAATTGTTACCATCTGATGTTTGTTGGCACTGCAATTCAAGTTCTGGGTCACTTCGTCATATGTTGTTTGAATGTCCAGTTATAATGAAATTTTGGTGGGATGTTTGGAATGTCATTTTGAAAATGTTGCCGTTACATGATGATATCTCTTATGCTATGTCAATATGCAAATCGGTTGCCCTTTCTCATCCTCTTAGTGAATCAGAGGCAAAGTTATTTAATTTTTTAATTACAGCTGCTCTAAAGTCCATTACTTTTTGTTGGAAATACACTTCCTCTCTTTCAGTTCATGCTTGGTGGTCGTGGATTACTTTTACAAGAAGAGGTGCTCAGCTGTCTCTTAAAGGCGTCACTCACAATTCACAGTCATTTCAATCTTTTTGGTCTCCTATTGATTTGTATGTTATGCAATGATATGATTAAGTTTTCTCTTATGTATCTTAGTAATTCAGTTCTCCTTATTTACCATCTTTTTTTTGTATTCAATTGAATTTTGACTCTATATTTTATGATTTTATGATTCTATGATATGTTTCACTCCCCCGCCCCTCCCTCCCTTTTTTCTCCCCTTTCCCTTCCTATTCATTTTTGGCTTACTACATTTCATGCTCATCAGTTTATCATTTACGCATGTAATATTTATTCTTTTTGTATTGTACTTGTCTATTTCTTTTGTCTGTACAAAACTTCAATGAAATCATTTTGAACACAAAAAAATAAAATGCGCATGTCTCTTTGGCCGTCCGTCTTGGGCCGGCCAGACAGACATACGCATTTTAAAGCTTTCTAACCCAGCTGTCTTGGACAGCTGCGTGCTCTTAGGAGCTCTGCGTTAGGCCGCTCCCTCCAATCCCGACGTGCCTACCATGTTGAGAGATGCGCCAGGAAGGGAAATGACCTGTGGAGGACGTCGCGTCACGCCTCAAGGTAAGTTTTATTATTTATTTTATAGTTTTTTTGCTCCCTCCCCACACCCTCGGTAAGTGGCAGCCACCACTGATGCTAGACAACCAGTAATGTAAATAAAGCACCCTCTTTACATGTCTCTTACAACCATGGCTTTCCGTCACATTCGTGAAGAAATTCAGCATTGGTAAAGATGCTCAAACACTGCAAGCATCAATAATGCAACGATTGTTGGTATTCAGGGATTGGTGACAGAAGACAACAGAAACCAATGCCACAGACTCAAAACTCAACTCGTCTCTACGGTGTGTGCCAGGGAGAGCATTTTGATTGCCGTCAGACTCAGGCTATACATTATTAAAAGGATGCATTTAGCTTTTTACAGAAGCAAAGCACGTGCAAGTTCAGACCCCCTCAGGGGCACTCTGGCTTCGGCTCTGTATGGCCAACTGTTTGTCGTTTTCAGTGGACTCCGTCTCCACCACTGGCCTCGGATGAACGTGTGCAGCTCTAAAGGTCAGAAACAGCTGCACGTCATTCCATAGATTCAGCGTTGTTCGTTCCATTCTCCAGGCAGGAATAGAAGAACGCGCCTCGTTGCAGAGGTTATCTGCCAGAAATACTTTCATGGGATAGGTACATTTGCTTTTCTAGGACAATTAGCTGCATATTGTTCTAGTTTTATTGATTGATTCAACTTCTCTGTTAAATTACAGTGAAAGGGCATTATTTTAATACATCGAATTGTACGTTTATGCACTCGAGCAATGACGGTATACAATGCAGCAAGAAAGCTTGCAAGAGAGTGAAGGGAAATGAACCTGGGGGGTAAGTCAATGGCCATGGACCTAAGATGTGTGCTAGAGCCAACCTTCCACACACCCACATCTCCCCAAAGATATGTCAAAGGCGCACTTGCCTCATCCGTCAGTAGGTATCGAACCTCAAAACTTAGACACGAAGGAGCTTCGCCCCACTAACCAAATTGCCCCCAGATATGGAAAAATAAAATTGTAATATAGTTAATTTATTACCATTTTATATTTCATAACCCTGTCTGAGCAGAGCGTCAGGACGGAGGGCGGAGCATTTTGGTTTACGCCGCTGCCACTCAGGCAGCAGCCGAAAGCAGTGATGGGCAGGGCACTTTAGGTTTAATGGAGAAGTGTGGCTCACTGGTTAGAGGAGGCAGACCTGGAAGCAGAGGTCAGCCCGGGACCAGGGTTCAATTCCCGGCTCGGCGGGGTCTTGAGTCCTAAAATGTCCATGGACTCGACAATTCTCGCTCCGGTGCCTATTCGATTCACGGGTTCACACTCTGCGACTCTGGGCAATAGCTTGCTTAATCTCCACAACGGCCCCTTGCGGCGGGATGCCTGGCTTTCACCTTGCGGATACCCTGCCGGGGTTATCTCACAGGGGAATACCATGACGGGTTCCCTACGCAAGCGCTTAGAAACCGGTTGGTGATTTGCGCTATATAAATTCCTGTACATTTACATTTACATTAATGTGTAGAGGTCTCTTTGGCCGGCCATCTTGAGACGGCAAGCCAGACATGTGCAGTTTAAACCTCTCTACAACAGTTGTCTAAGAAAGCTGGGTTTGGGACCGCATAGGGCTCCAGTGTCCATGGGAGTGCCGAAAAAGGCCACTCCCTCCAATCCCAGCACTTCTTTAATGCAGCATGAAAGCAGCACCAGGATTGGTTATTGCAATTTCCTGGCCCCACTACAGAATGCCTGCCTGAAGAAGACCTGAGCGGGTAGGATGTTACACCTGGATTGAAGGTAATTATTTTTGTAAATTTATTTATAACTTTTTTTTTCTCTCCCAGCCACCACCCTCCTTATATGCCAGCCGTCACTGTCTGAGGCAGTAAAATAAAACATATACATTCAAAACAGTTGAACAATAAATACAGTGTTCTGGCAAGGGGCATCCAGAAATGGTTTTAATTATATATCTATAAAAAATACATAATTGAAGCACAATTTACAGAGATGGAGAGATGAAGATAAATTACTCATTGACTTTGAGACCCTCAGGTATCCCTCCTGGGTCATATGATTAAAGTTTCTTATACTACACTCTCATTGGGCAGATGTAGCGTTGTTAGTGGCAACAGGTGCTGGTGAGGAAGGAGAACACTGAGTCACTTTCTTTGCCTAAGAATAAATCCAAACAGCATCTGGCCACTCGCTGTAGTATAGAAACACACAACTGTGCCTGACGTCATACAGTACTTATTGAATCCAACGGGTCCAGGTATTTCTGAACACAATACATCTGGAGGAGTCCTGGGTGGCATGGCTTACCAGGATGCCACCACTTTTCCTAAACCAGGATTCCCTGGAGAGTTCAAATATTGTTTAAAGAAACATTTCCTCACATTTTTATGATGGAAGATTCCAGACTTTTTTGTAACCAAAACTACAACCATCCAGTGCTGCATCACTTCTAACAATAAAGAGGACCTCGTGTGTTTGCAGTAATTGTCATGGAGCTCGCCTACTATGTGACAGTGTGAAGTAAATGTAGTGTTCACATGGTCACAAATCGGGCCTATTCATGCCCGTGCAAAAGGCCCACCGAGACAGGTCGGGTACCACTTTTACCAGAAGTGCAAGAACAACGTACGGTTGGACTTTTTAAGTTTGCCTTCAGTTTAACAGTTTTTGTCACAGGGAAATGGAAGAAGTTGTGATTATTTTTTTTTACCTATACTTTGGCATTTGCTGTGAAGTTTTAATAATACAACGTGCTCAAGCTGCACCATTAAAGATTCCACTGCGTCTCTATTTTTCAAAAATGTCTGGCGTTGGAAGCTTTCTTTGGATTCCAGCAAACTCTGGGCCCAAATACTGTAGACAGCCTCCTTCGACTCTTCTCCTCACCAGAAGACCATCTCTGGTGTCTAGTGTGGGGGTCGTGGCTCAAATATTTTATAACACTACACTCAGAAGACCTAGGGGAACACACATCTGGGTCAAGTCTTGGGATGGATATATTGCTATGTGAGGAAAACTGAAGGAAATTACCATGCTTTGGAGAGAATTGATGAAAATATGGCTATTTATCGATCCCTTTCCACCTCAGGTTCTTCCGCTTGGCAAATTTGTGATTGCGTCTGCCCATCAGGCTAGCTGAAATAAATCTATCACCTAATTTCTTGTCCACTTAGAAACAGACTTTGGGGGTCCCCCCTCTCACCAAACATTTTGCTGATCCCTCTTTATGGAGCAACCTTACTCGTATTTCCCTTCTGCTATTTCCTATCAGTTTTTTTAAAAGGCCGTCAATAGACAGCACTCCCATTTTCTGTAATGTAACTATATTTGGGATACTACCCAATCTGCCTTTCGACCTGCGCATAGAAGCGAGTCCACCCTAATTTCCATCATTGATGGTTTTCCAATGTTGACTGCCCTGGGTAGTTACTCTGCTTTGGCCCCCTTGGCCTCCCCACCACGTCGGACATGATCCGAAGATCGTCCATGATTCTCTTATGGAATACCTAGGGCCGTATTAAGAATACAGTGCACTTTCCTTTGTGTTTGCGCCATGATGCACCTTTCAAAAGATGTGCCATGCCCAAATAAGGAAAGTGTCCTGCATTACAAAGAATGTGCTGCCTCCAGGGCAGCCGTGTACCTGCGTTGCCCCAGGGCAACGCACTCAAGTGAAATACTGAGCAGCTGTTTAAAAGCTGCTCCATGTTTCACCGTGCAAGCAGCAACCCGCCTACACTTTCAAGGGAAATTAGAGACCCCCTTGCAGGTAGGTAGGTGCTGAGAGTGACTGCACCCGCTAGCAGGGGGATGCCCGGGGGGAAGTGTAGACAGGACCCCCTTTCCTCCACTCTAGTGGGTTGCCATTATTGCACTGAAAATGTGACACCTTTATGTGTCGGTAATACAGTGCAAATGAAGAAACGCCCTCTCACGATAGCACAGGCACTACATGTGCGCTAGCACTATCACTATTACAGACGGGGACGCACAAGTGTTTATGGCCCCTTCTGAAATTCCATTATACCAGTTGTGCCCCCGGGGTACAATGTATAATACGGCCCCAGATGGAGAATGGTAATCTGGGTAGGGCTCTGGTGTGAATCAAGTCATGTTTATCCAACCACGCTCAAGCAGTCTATCTTCCTCCGTTTCATTCAGAGTATAAATCTCTATCACATAGATTTCATCAAAGTTCTTCCTTTCAAACTCTACGTCCTTCCTTTAGCCCTGCCCCTTCATTCTTTTGGGCTCCCTGGTATGTGTTATGTCCACGACACACAGATCCTATTCTCACTTGACGATCAAACCCAGGTTGCGAGCAACAACTGTCAGAAATGTTTGCTTGATGTTGTCACTTGGATGGAGAACAACTCCCTTAAATTAAGCACTGACAAAAACAGACATTTTGGTCGTTACAACTTGTCATTTTAAACCAGAGGATTTTGGGACCCCTCAATTGGGCCGTTTGCCTGCTGAAGCCTCTTCTGTCTGCAATCTTGGTATCCATTTCAATCAAGATTTGTCCCTCTCCAACTAGGCTAATAAACTCTTTTCATTCTGTTTTGTTCACCTGAAACTCCCCTGGAAAATTCGCCCACTCCTGCCTTTCAATTTACACTGCTTAGTAATACTGCGACAACCCTTAGTCGTCTTGACTGGTAACATTTCCTTTTCCTAGAATCTTCTTTAAATCTCCTACAGCATCTTCAGCAGATTCAGAATCCACCTCATTGTCAACCTTCCAAGACGCTAGACTGTTTAATCTTTCCTCCAGCCCCTTCATTGGCTACTACTTGCCAAAAATGTCAACTTAGTAGATTTGTACCTTAAATATAGGGCCTTCCAACGAACTGGTCCAGTGTATCTCCATCATAAGTTCTGGTATTTTTCATCTGCCTGCGCCCATGCTCCTCACAATTTGCTTTTTCTCAAGCGGGCAGCGGATTTTCCTGTTAAGCATTTTCATGGGTATACATGGTGATTATTTAACTATTTCCCCACTACATGTTACCTTTAATATCTGCTGAGAGTGACATTGCTTTGCATTTTCTGTGCTTGGACCATGACACTAGAGCTCTTCCCCATCCAACCTTCGGGCTAGGACTTCTCTGTTAGTATAGCGTTGGCCTATTGGCTGCTGCTCACATTCTACAGTTTGCGCTCCAGGTCTAGAACCCTGGATCTTATCTCCTTGGGTTGGAACTGTTTTGGCGGATGGTCGATGGTGAGCTGAGTGGTCCAGGGCCCAGGATGCTGCTGGAATAAACCAAAAGAATCCATCTCTGACCTCCACAAACGGTACTACAGTTAGCTTTCTTGAAAGCCATGAACCCCAGGCCTTTTTCTGCCTGCTTTTCCATTTAGGTTGGGAGCTCTGCTTCTGTGAACCTACCAGCTCTAGCGCGTCTTTCTAGGTGATTGCGCAATCTGCAACTCTCAAATCAACTCAAAGCACAACTCAGATCATCTTTTCTAAGAGAACGTGATTTTTAATAGACAAGGAGCAGTAGAGTTAATTGGAAAGGATTTCCATTTATGTACCAACGTCCAAAACAATATATGTTTGCTTAAGCCAAGCTCACCAGAATGAAGGGTTAGTAAGGAAGTATTCCGGATTCCTTTGTTCACTGTTATGAAAGGGAATGGGAAGCGCAGAGTCTGCGACTACTTGCATTGTACATAAAACTAGTATTAAGTCAAGATAGGAGAAGGTATTGTATAATTGGTGGCATTGTGTGGAAAGCCGTTGCTGCCCTTCCCTATCGAAAGGTAGTTTGGCTGCAGTCAGAAATAATTCTGCTAAATTGCCATAAAGGCTACGAACTTCCATGAGTTCTGACGCACGAATATTCCTTCAATGGGCCGCTTGAAAACAGAATTAGTCAGAAGTCTACTCTGATTTTAAAAATTGTCTTTTAGAACCAAGAAAGATTCCAGGATGAGATCAGCTGTTAGACCTTTATCGGATACCTTCACCCCATCCTTTTTCATCTCATGCTCAAAAGCCCTATTTACATCTGGCAAAAGAAAATATCACCCCGTAGTGAAGAACCGGAATTGATTTTTGGTTACACGATACTTATAATCGATATGTTATGATTAGCATGATGTATCTAAATACTTTAGATTATGTACGCAAACATTAGCATTACTTCATGTTGCAGTATTGTACTTTTCTGCTTGCATCACTTTCTGTATTTTCACTCAATTGACTCGACCGACGCCATTTTGTGGCCTCGCTGGAAATCTTACATTAGCAGACCCCATTCATTCCCTGGACCAAAGTCGTCCTCCTGAGAAATAACCCAACTGTTGCAAAACTGCTGTTTCAGCTCGTTAGGCCCGTCAAGGTTGTAGGTAGCAGGAGAAGGACCGATAAGCACATTCCGGGAGGGGTGAGGGGCGGACTGTCTCGGAGCTGGCAGAAGGGAGTCACCCGTTCGACCTTGCTAATCTAGGATGAGCGAAACCAAGAGCGCATTGTGTGCCATATATGGGCTTCCCTTCTCTATGTACCAGCTTGTACCAATTCTTACTTTTCCATCTTAGGTCATGATGATGCAAATGTAACTGTATATTTGTGATGTCCTGACAGTGTGCCAGCAGTCTTCTTGGCGGACCTCATGGGGTTAGGTCGCAAGGAGCTCCTCTGGCAGAGTTTGTTTGTCATAATAAATGCTTGGACCTTCTACACTGTCAACCGACTGATTATTGGTAATGGGAATGGGATTGGTTGTGAATATAACTATAATTGGGAGGTGGTAGAGAATTTTCGGTACTTCAGTTGGCGACTCCGCCGGGACTCCGCGTTGGGGCTGTCCCTCTGTATTTCAAATGACAATCGGGACATTGAAAGGGGTGCTCCCGATCGGGGGGGTTGCAGAATAGACCAGCGAGAATTCGGGGTTTGCTCCGCCCTCCCGGTCTCGAGGACCTCAGCTGCTAGTGGCCCCACGCCGGTGTCCTTCGGGCGTGACCCGAGAACCAGCCACGTTGGCCTTATCGAGAGTTGGCAGTGAAGAACGTGCAATCAGACCTGTGTGCACCAGGTGAGTGTTTTGTCCTGTTTTGTGTTGGATTATGTCTACAGATCTGGATTTGGTACTCAGCATTTGGTGACCTGTGTTCACGGACAAACTCTGAATAGGGGGTCTGACGGGGCAACAGTGAGATTGCACGTGCGGATGCCTCTTGTTTGCTTTGTGTAGAAATACTGGAGATAAGGACTACACGCCTTTGGGGAACTGCGGTTCTCGCTCGGCCGGACTGTTCTCGGGAATGCCGATGGTTGAGATTGGGTAGAACTCGGACAGATCTGGAGCGGCGCTTGAAAAAGCGGGCTCAGCCAGTATAGTCCGGGAGGTGAACCATGAATACTGTCGGATGGCCTGTAGGTTGGTCTGTGGTTTAAAACCTGTGTAACTATCTCCAAGCAGTCTAAGGACAAGACTGTTGTCAGAAGGTGTTCTTTGCAGCTTTGAATATTGGAAAAAGGGTTCTCCATAGGTGGGAGTCTACGGGCTCCACCTCTTGTTTGCAAATTATCTGTGTTTTCGTTGGTACGTTTTGTGTTTTCATTTTTATGTCAAATTGGAGGTACCTAATGCAATGTGCGAGTGGTTTCGAATGAAGACATGGCCATGTGTATGAGAGAATCGTGATTAATGACACTCGGTTCTGTGATTTTTTTTTTAATAATAACACTTGATTCCTTTCCAGCTCAAGTAGAAATAGAGAAGGGGAAATGCCGTGTCTTAGCAAATTATGCTTTGGTTGTATTCACCGTGAAAGCGTGAGGCTAGACGAGAGTCAGCCAGCCCCCCCGGAAGGGATACCCAGCCATGATATGTATTGCAAGCACGGTATTGGGCCCCTTCTTTTTAATTCCTTGTGGCACAAATACACGAAGGATAATGTAGAACTACAGTGGCTGAAAACTGGATCTTTTGATGAGAAAAAGATTCAGTATTTACAAGAGCGCCTTTTTGTTAAACGCAGCCGGCAGGCTATGTTTGACACACTTAACAAATGGCAAAAAGAGGCGAAGAGAAGGCGCATCAGGGCAGAGAAGCTTCTCAAGATACAGCAAGGGCAGATTATAACACAGAAGGCTATTGCGCATGACAAGAATAGAGTAGAAAAGAATATTGAAATTGCGGATAGACAATTTAAGCTACAAGTAGACAAAAGCTATGTAACGCGAAACGAAACTGAAGATGAGATAGAGGATCTGTTGGATAAAAGACCTCCCCCGCCATATGCCCCCCAGCGCATATATCCCGCGGTCCCTGTCCAAATAACGGCCGGACCGCAAGCTTCCGCACCAGAGGAACGAGGCTCTGTTACCTCCGGGCATGGTGCCGGCGTTCCATCCCCCTCTGTAGGGGACCTGGCCACTCTTGTCCCCGATTCTAGGCAAACGCTAACATCCCCTCACGTACAACTAAGCATCCCGAGCCCCGCATGGGCGTCTCAATCGGCCAGCACCACCCCCGTTATGGCGGAACAGACTCCGAGAGGGGCATCCGGAGGGTTGGAAGGTAAAAGACTATTCACTAGATCATCTGTGGAGTATGGTCCAGTACTATGAGCATAGGGAGAACGAGAGTAAAGACAAGGTAGAAAAGAAGGCCAAAGATCATAAAACACGCGTATTGCTACAGCAGGTAGTCCGGGGACAAGGAGGGGGGAAGAGGAGTCCGAGGAACCATGTCAGAGGGGCGGGTACAGGCCGAGGCACAGGCGGGGCACCAACTGTAGGCCCAAACCAGTGTTCCTATTGTAGAGAGGAGGGACACTGGAAGGCACAGTGTCCGCTGTTGCTTACCCAGAACGGAGCAGTCCGAGGGCGAGGGCGAGGACGAGGTGGCCCCGATCGGAGTGATATGCGCAGAGAAGAAGGATCAGGCAAGTCTGAAAGAAATCATTTCGATGGTCACCGAGGCAAACAGTACTATCACGATGATTATGAATATGAAGATCAAGATGCATACGTAACAGCATAGGACAGCCAGGGACAGAGTAGGGGCCAAGTGTCTGATCCCGGTCAATCAAAAGGGACCTTATGTAAAAGGGGAAGTGTTGAGGACTTCTGAGAATTTCCTAATTGACACGGGAGCAATGAATAGTTCCGTTGCTCGATCATTGGTTCCAGGGGCGGCTCTGTCCGGGCAAAATAATGTCTCAGTGGGGTTTTCGGGAATCCCAGTTGTTAGTCCCATCTCCAGACCTCTCCCTTTCACGATCGGTCCTGCCACCATTGACACTCCTCTTCTGCTGACCTCACATTGTGGGGAAAATCTGTTAGGATTAGACATGCTGAAAAAATTAAACGCGACAATACATTGCTCCGCAGACGGGGTTTATTTAACAATTCAACCCTACGCTGACCACGTGAAACAATGTTTTGCCAAAAATGAACCCCTTCCCCCAGAATTCGATGGCATTCCCGCAACGCTTTGGGCAACAGGGGATGCTGATGTGGGTAAGTTGGATATTCCCCCAGTTCACATTACATTGAAACAGGGCGCGAAAATGCCACGCATCCCGCAGTACAAAATAGCACCAGCGGGAGAACGGGCTTTGCTGTCTATTATTCAGGATCTGATCGACAAAGGGGTGGTAGAAGAGACAGCTGCTAATATTTGCAATAGCCCGATTCTCCCGATTTTGAAAAGGAACTCTGATTCCGGTGAGCAGGGTGCTGCTTACCGTTTAGTGATCGACCTTAGAGCTGTTAACAAAATAGTGGTGCCACAGTATCCCGTGGTGACAGACATCACCACGATCCTCCCAATGATTCCGCCAACTGCCCAGTACTTTTCGGTCATAGACCTGAAAAATGCTTTCTTCAGCATCCCTATCCATCCTGATAGCAGACAGATCTTCGGATTCTCGTTATCTGGACGAAGCTTCCGCTTCTGTCGCGCACCTCAAGGCTATACTGAAAGTCCGAGTATATATAGCCAAGCCCTTAGGGCTTTGCTAGACGATCTGGATCTGCCGGATGGCAATGTCCTTTTGCAATATGTGGATGACTTGCTCATTGCCTCCGATACGGAAGACGGCTGCAAAACAGCCACCCTTAAATTGTTGCACCATTTGGCTGCTAAAGGGAACAAGGTATCGTTATCTAAATTCCAATACTGTCGACAGGAGGTGACCTACCTTGGACATCTACTATCGAAAGAGGGTAGACGACTAACACCTGAACTTATTACTACTATTTCTAAAATGTCTGTTCCTTGCACGCAACGTGAAGTCCGCGCTTTTTTTGGCATTACCTCTTACTGTCGCCAATGGATACCTAACTTTTCCCTTCTTGCTAAACCTCTGCTGCATCTGACTACTAAAGATGTGCATGAACCCCTACCCTGGACGGATGAATGTCAGCACTCTTTTGACTCTTTAAAAACTGCTTTATGATCTGCCCCTGTCTTGGGCACTCCCGACTATCGTAAACCTTTGTACTATATGTGCATGAGGTCGACGGTTGCTCACTTTCAGTGGTAAGCAGGACTTTGGTGGTAAGCAAAGACCGTGCGCTTATCTGTCAGCCACACTGGATAATGTTGCCAGAGCACTTCCTAGCTGTCTGAGGGCCACAGCAGCTGTAGCAGTGGCAATCCGGCAGTCGGAAGGACTCGTTTATAATTCTAATTTGACAGTGATGGTGCCGCATGCTGTGGACACATTACTAAACAAGACAAAAACATAGCATCTTACAAGTGCACGTCTCACTGGATATGAACTGACGCTATTTGCACCACATATTACGATCACCCGATGTGCAACACTGAACCCGGCCACACTGTTACCACTCCCTACGAGTGAACCTACTAACGTCCCGCATGATTGCATTTATCGCACCGAAGAAGAAACCAAGGGCAGGGTCGACCTTACTGACACTCCTCTAGCTGACCCTCAAGGGGAGTTATATGTGGATGGGTCCAGTTTTAAATTAGCGGATGGGACAACAACAGCTGCATATGCAATTACAACTTTGAAGACAGTTGTCGAGACATTCCGAGTACCTCACCGGTCAGCCCAGGCCGCTGAACTTATGGCCTTATTGCGAGCCTGTGAGTTAAGTGAGGGACTCGAAGTCAACATTTACACAGGCAGCCAATATGCCTTTGGCGTGGCCCATAGTTTTGGGCGGCTGTGGAGGGAGCGGGGTTTCCTTACTTCCCAAAGCCAGAAAATACAGAATGGTCCCCTGGTTTTGCGGCTGCTAGATGCCCTCACGCTACCCAAGAAATTAGCCATCATCAAATGCAGTGCGCATAAAACAATAGTGGATGAGGTGGGGGAGGGAAATGCTTTCGCAGATCAGGTGGCCAAAAAGAGAGCACAATCCCCGATGTCCACTATGTTCGTCAACTCTTCTGCAAGATGGGTGGAGGAATCTGAACTGTTTGATAACACTATGGAGAGTGTGAGAGTATTACAGAAGGAGGCTACCCCCGCAGAATTAGAGATGGGAAAAGGAGGTAGGAAGACTGGATGAAAATAATTGTTGGGTTGATCTGACAGAAAAGCAAAGGTGGTTACTGCTCAATGCACTAGTGCAGGCCGTTGTGACTATGGCACATGGCCCTGCACACATAGGAGCAAAAGGTATCTGCGGGCTCCTAGACCCAGTTTGGAACAACCCTAATATCCAAAGGACGGCTGTCCGGTTGGTCCAATACTGCATGGTCTGTTTGCAACACAATCCGGGGAAGGGAGAAAGTGTCCTGAGTGGGAATTTTGCACCCTCAACACTGCCTTTTGAGGTGCTCCAAAAGGATTACATTCATATGGAGCGTGTCAACAACTTGAAATACGTCCTGGTGGTGGTTTGTGCCTTTAGCAAATGGGTTGAGGCCTACCCCACTAAAGAAAATACTGCCATGGCCACTGCAAAGGCCCTTCTCAAAAATGTGTGCCCAGCTTCGGTTTGCCCCGGTGGATCTGGTCGGACAACGGGGGGCACTTCCATGTATATGTATTTGTATTTGTATTTAATTTATTTATAGAGCGCTAACAATCATCCTGAGTAGGATATCACGGCGCTAAAGTTGGATGCTGAGAGGTACGATAACCACTCTGAGTGATGATTTATTCTGATTTAGGGAAGAGTAGTGTCTTTAGTTGTTTCCTAAAAGACAGAAGGTCATCTGTCAGTCTAAGACTGGGAGGAAGTTCATTCCACTTAGTAGCCGCCAGATGTGAGAAGGCTCGCTCTCCCATCCTGACAGTCTTCACCCGGGTGGTGGTGGCTCTTCCTAATGTACTGGATCGGAGGTTCCTCGGTGGTCTGTGGAATTCAACTTTATTATGTAAAATGGTAGGGCCTGCGTTATATAGCACCTTGTGTGTGATACATAGTAATTTAAAATTGGCTCTTTGTCGCATCGGGAGCCAATGAAGCTCTCGCATGCAGCTTTTAGCCGAATCAAATTTCTTTTTATTACAGACAGCCTTTGCCGCGGCATTTTGTACTATCTGCAGTTTGGAAAAGAGATAGTCTGCCATTCCGACAAACAGTGAGTTGCCATAGTCCAATCTGCTCATCAGCAATGACTGAACCAGAGTTTTCCTACATTCAGTCGGGATCCAGGGGAAAACTCGTCTGAGCATTTTCAGCAATGCAAAGCTTTTGCCGCAGACAGTGGAGACATGTGATTTCATGGACAGAGCACTGTCCAATACCACTCCCAGGTTTTTTGCTTTTGGGGTGGGATTCGGAGGCAACCCCAGGTTGCTAGGCCACCAGCTGTTATCCCAGAGCTGGGGATTTTTGCCAAACAAGAGGATTTCTGACTTGTCTGCATTTAATCTCAGACAATGCTCTTGCATCCAGTTGGCCAGTTCAGTCAGGCAGTTTATCAGTCGGGTTTTAGGATCATCCTTTTCATCAATGGTAACCATTAACTGGGTGTCGTCAGCATAAGAACACATTTCGACACCCCACCGTCTTCCAATGGCTGCCAATGAGGAAACGAAAACATTAAACAAAGTTGGACTGAGTGAGGCCCCCTGGGGAACCCCATATTTAATGTTTCGCGGAGGAGAGATGAAGTCACCCAAACACACTGATTGTGTTCGTTCCTCCAGAAAAGATTTTAGCCATCCCAATGCCTTGTCTCGTATACCTTTCCCTTCCAGGGCTTTCAGTAATTGGTCGTGTGGAACGGTATCAAAAGCCGCTGATAAATCAAGGAGTATCAGAACGACTGTCTTGCCTTGATCTACCTGGGCCCTAATGTTATCCGTCACCGCCAAAAGTGTTGTTTCAGTACTGTTGTTTACCCTGAAACCCGTCTGGGAATCGTCCAACAGTTCATTAATTTCCAGATAGCTGGAAAGCCGTCTGTTAACCAATTTCTCCAGCACTTTAGAGAGGTAGGGTAACTGGGATATTGGCCGGCAGTTGGCAGGATTATTAACATCTAATCCTGCCTTTTTTACTAGCGGAGTAACTAGGGCCTGCTTCCAGGATCTTGGGAATGTAGCAGAGCATAAGGAAAGATTCAGTACTTTCGTTACGGCAGGGCAAATTACAGGGGTTAGCTGAGAGTAAATGTGGTGTGGACATGGATCTAGTGGAATCCTGACTTGACTTCAAGCATGGCTTTGCCCACCTCAGCTTCTGAGAATGGGCCAAAACCTGTACAAGTAGCTTGAGTAGTTAGTACATTGTTCTCGATAATTTCTGGCGTGCAATTAGAGAAGGAGGCGTAGATATTATCAATTTTCTCACAGAAGAAATCATTTAATTTATTGCAGTTCTCCTGTGTTGGAGTAAGTTTTACTGAGAGATTTGTTGGATTGCATAGTTCCCCAACAATTTTGAAAAGTTCCTTGGTGGAATTTTTATTTTCAGTTATTCTGCGTGTAAAGTACTCCTTTTTTGCCTTCTTAATTGCTTCATTGTAGAGTACTAGCGCTTGTTTATATGCGCTTCTAGTCTCGTCAGATTTGCCTAGTCTCCATTTATGTTCCAGAGAAGTACATTTTCTCTTTAGAGATTTCAGCTCTGGTCCGTACCACCTTTCTGATTTAGTGGTTCTAGGTTTGTGATGAACACGTACGGTGGAACAGAACTCAAGAGCAGTCTTAATGTTTGTGTGAAGTGACTCAATTTCTTCATGAATGTCAGTACCTAATATGTTTGGGTGTGAAAAGTGTTGTTTGAAGTTATCTATTGAAAAGTTTTTCCAGCTCCTCGTATTAGTTACACTAGGTCCCGATGTTCGCGTATGTATAGTGGGTAAATTGATACAGAAAGTGATCATATGATGATCTGTCCATAGCAGAGATGTTACGGAGTTAATGTCAATAGAGTCTATATTCGAAAATATCAAGTCCAGTATGTGACCTGCCAAGTGTGTAGGTTGGTTGACTCTTTGAGATATCTGCAAGATTTCCATATCTTCCACTAATTGTTTTGTTAAGGGGTTGTTACATTTATCAAAATGTATGTTGAAATCTCCAAGGAGGAGGATATTTTTGTTCTTCAAACAAACTGGCATCATTTGCTCCAGTAGTTGTGCACTAAAGTTCAATGTACAACCAGGAGGGTTATAGATTAGTACTCCTCCAAATAATACATTAGTATTCAGGGACACAGAGAATGCCATAGATTCACACCTTTCGACTTGTATACTCGTCTCTTGCTTACAGGTAAGAAAATCTCTAAATAAAAGAGCGACACCTCCTCCCTTTTGTTTTATTCTATTCACATTCAAGATCTTATATTCTGGAGGGAGGGCTGTGACTATATCGGGGGTGTTATGTTCATCCAGCCATGTTTCTGTTAAAAAAGCCAAGTCGGGCTTATGTTCGTTTAAAAAATCCCAAATGTATGTGGAGTGTTTGGGCAGAGATCTGACATTCACATACATGCACTTAAACGGGGTTGTCAAGGTCTGCAATGGCACATGACTTTCTTTAGGAACGCTTTCCCATCTACAGTTGTAGCAGCTAAATGGACCCTGCGTCTCTAGTGGACCCACACAAGCACAAACGTGAGTGTTGTGTGGCGACTTATAGTTGATCTTCCTCAGCTCATGACTGGTGTATGAAATCTTACTTGTGTAGGGTACGGTACTGGAGGATCGAGCAGGGGTTGTAGTCCCTGGTCCCGTACCGTCGCGGACGGGCGCAGACGGGCTGGACTTTGGCGTGACTTCGGCGCGCTTCCGGCGCGCCCGCTGCGCCAGCCCGCTGCGCCGTCTGCCCATGGTACACATTTATAGGTAGCTGAGGAGGGTAGAAGTCAGCCAGCGACTAGCGCGCTGCCCTGCCTTCCCCCAAGATGGCGGCCGTCTCTCGCCCCAGCCCCTAAATCGGCTGGGCGAGGGGGATAACGGCAGGTAGGGTGAAAGTAAAGCGCTACGAGCGCTTTACTTGGGGCCCTCCATGGGGCCCTCGTCAAGCATATCTGCGAGGGCCTACAGATTAAGCAAAAGTTCCATGCTGCCTGGCATCCACAATCAGCAGGGCTCGTGGAGAAATATAATGGTATTCTCAAGTTGAAGATGGCCAAGATTCAGGAAAGCACAGGGTTGAAATGGCCTGACACCTTGCCTTTAGCCCTTATGTCACTGCGCATTACCCCACACTCCCGTTCTGGTCTTTCCCCATAAAAGATAATATTCGGTAGGCCCGCTAACGTGTGGGGAGTACCCAGACCACAATCTTTTTCTGACATTGAATATCCTATGTTGATCGATTACCTCTATGCTTTGACTAAAGATCTTCGTTCTGTTCATCAGCAGGTAGCCTCCATACTGCAGCCCCTGCCAGAAGGCCCCGGACATCGACTACAACCCGGCCAGTGGGTTCTGGTCAAGAAGTTTGAACGTGACACCAGTCTGGCTCCCAGGTGGTCTGAGCCACGGCAGATCCTGCTCGCTACCCGGACGGCGGTTAAAGTGGATGGGAGAAAGCATTGGATTCATGTCTCCCATCTGAAGAGGCTGCCGCTTCCACTTCCCTATGATCAGCAACGCCCAGGGGGAATTCTGACGCAGGAAACTGAGAGAGCTTCTGCATTCGTGCCCTTTTCTGACGCCTGTGAGATTGAACCAAGGCTAGAGGAGGGAGTGACGAGATCAGACGACTTGGTCTCTGCTGAATCCGCAATAGCTTTGAATCCTGTTCTCAGTACCCCGACAAGCGAAAGTTCTCATGTGCGAAAAGTACCTGGTGTACTATTCTCTGATCAGGAAGTTCCGGGTAATGTGTGATACAACCTGCGGCCAAGGAAAACAAAAAACGGTGCCTCAGACCCCTACACTAGGAGATAAGGAAAGACTTGATTGAATAGACAGGGTTTGCTAGCTTGTTGGTCTGAGGTGCTGAGCGAGACACTGGACTGAACACGTTGAGAGCTGGAACTTTGATCATTGTGCTCTGTTCAGAAAGAAGATCGGCTGCTGTAAACGGCCAGGTTGCGCAACAAAATAAAGTTTGACCACCGCTCTTTTGTTTGCTTAAGAGGAACGATAGGAGTCTGCCTGTGAGACTCTGACGGACACAGGGCGAAGAACCCTCTGGCAGGACGGACTGCTAGGCCCGAGCTTATTTTTTTGGACTTTTAGCTAGGAATGTACCCTTTTGGCCGTATTGTTTTAGAAGAAGAATGTCCGATTACACCCCGACACGTCTCTTTCTATGAGCCTATGTTTTCCACGTGGACCATGAGGGTCAAAGTGGCATTTGTAGTTGTTATAACCATTATAATTGCTGTGTTTATGGGCCTGTTTGTATATTTAGAACATGAATACCCTTTGCAGAAGTTTTTGCCATCCACTGTTGCCCCACCTGAGCACTTGCTGTATACTTTAGCGCCCCACAAAGAACGACATCGCCAGACCTTTGCTAAAAATGTATTTGTTGAAATGCTTCATCAGACACACAGTGTTGCCAACACTACAGATTGCTTGGTTTGTGGCCTTCTGCCATCTGTAGTGCATAACCATAATCTGTTTCTCTCACTACCCTTGTCCTATCTAGGAAGCTGCGAGGCTTGGTTCAAACTGTTTTCAGCTATATACCGTCATTGGGGTGAAAATCGTAGGGATTTCGATATTAATGAACACAATATGGTTATGGACTATATTAGTGCACACTATGGTTTTGACCAAAACGGAAATGGTGGACGGGGAACAATAGACCAACAGGTATGCATGCGGCTGTATATGGTAGCTAGGAACGATACTTGGTTGCAGGACGAACTTTATGATTTTAGAAATTTCAATGCTTCTCAATATTTCCAACTTTTTATTGAACGAAATGTTACAAGAGACCGTATTGTACCCATTCCTATTTTGAATGTTTCCTCGGTATTCTGTGTGCAAGGGATAGGCCGTATACAGGTTGGAGACAGTATATGCAATTATACCTATCGTCTAAAGAAACGCATCAGCCCACCGTTAATTACGCCACCCAATGTGTATTTCGTCTGTGGAGAAAATGCATATACCAGGTTACCACGTAATTGGGCTGGGCGCTGTTACATGTCCTTTCTCTACCCACCTGTTTACATAGCACCATCTGATTATCACAAGACCCACCAGCTGCACCCTGTGCCCCATATTAACACAGCTCCCACTGCGCTACCCAAAAGACAACGAAGGCAACTTGACATGACCGAAGTCGATCAAACGGACACCTCTTTGCAGCAATTCACAGATTTTAGCAAGGGTTTAGTGCCATTCTGGGGACCCATCTTCAATAGCAAAGAGATAAGGAGATTGTACAGGATTGTGGAAAATGTCATCAACATAACTACTGATATCCTAACCAATTTAACTGTTGAGCTTCAGGCGACCAGGCTCATGCGCTTTTAGACGTTATCTTAGCTGATCGAGGCGGAGCATGCCGCGTGATTGGCAGCTCTTGCTGTGTATATATTCCAGACTCCGCCCCCTCCGTTCATCTAGCCATTCAAAAACTGCACCGCATTGCTTCTGAAATGCACACTGATAATGGGTCCTGGTCACTGTCGGGGTGGTTCTGAGGGCTCCTGTCCACCTGGGGATGGAAATTGTTGTTGATTTTGGGCGGGGCAGCCGGTATCATCTTTACCTGCTGCATCCTGATGCAATGCGGCCCAGCCTGTTGCTCTTATTGTGCCTCCCGAGTCACTACACTTTGTGTGCCTACTCCAGTCCCTGCAAAACTCCAGATGCTGCAACAGGAGATACATGAACTAATGGCCATTAATGAGGAGATTTTTAAGGACTAAATGCCTGACTTTGTATTTAGCTACACCACGCTAAAAGGAGGGTTTGAGGAACCGGAATTGATTTTTGGTTACGCGATACTTATAATCGATATGTTATGATTAGCAAGATGTATCTAAATACTTTAGATTATGTACGCAAACATTAGCATTACTTCATGTTGCAGTATTGTACTTTTCTGCTTGCATCACTTTCTGTATTTTCACTCAATTGACTTGACCGACGCCATTTTGTGGCCTCGCTGGAAATCTTACATTAGCAGACCCCATTCATTCCCTGCACCAAAGTCGTCCTCCTGAGAAATAACCCAACTGTTGCAAAACTGCTGTTTCAGCTCGTTAGGCCCGTCAAGGTTGTAGGTAGCAGGAGAAGGACCGATAAGCACATTCCGGGAGGGGTGCGGGCGGACTGTCTCGGAGCTGGCAGAAGGGAGTCAGCCGTTCGACCTTGCTAATCTAGGATGAGCGAAACCAAGAGCGCATTGTGTGCCATATATGGGCTTCCCTTCTCTATGTACCAGCTTGTACCAATTTGTACTTTTCCATCTTGGGTCATGATGATGCAAATGTTACTGTATATATGTGATGTCCTGACAGTGTGCCAGCAGTCTTCTTGGCGGACCTCGTGGGGTTAGGTCGCAAGGAGCTCCTCTGGCAGAGTTTGTTTGTCATAATAAATGCTTGGACCTTCTACACTGCCAACCGACTGATTATTGGTAATGGGAATGGGATTGGTTGTGAATATAACTATAATTGGGAGGTGGTAGAGAATTTTCGGTACTTCAGTAGAACAATACCTTTAGCCAGCTAGGTCCACAGTCACACAACTCATTCCCAAAGGATTTTCCTGTTAAGCCTTTTCCTGAGAATACACAGTGATTATTTATCTATTTCCCCACTACGTTTTAACCTTTAATAGCTTCTGAGAGTGACATGGCTCCTGTGAACAGTTCATCTTGACTGGAGCAATACCGCTCGATATTTCCATCTGTGATCTCTGGGGGGAGTGTCATCTCTCTAAGTGTGTTTTGACTTGCTTTTAACCGTATCTTGAACCTTCCATCACCATCTGCTGGGTGAAGCCTTGAGCTCAGCCAAGCTACCAAATGTGAGTAACTTGCATTAAGGCATTGCCCCTTTACCTCTCCAGGCCAGCGAGTCCTTCATACTAATCCTCTGAATAAAATACTGTAGCGGCTTACCTTACTGTAGGATTGCTGTCCATATAGTGGTAGACTGACGTGTAGCACAAGTGTACGAAATGGCAGGCAGATATTTTCAGAGTGAAAAAAGTGTGACTTGGAGCGAAGATGATCAGGAAACATAATAAAAGAAACACTATGAGAAGGTTTATTTGCTGTTGGCTTCAAAATTATTAAAGACTTGAGAGTGATGGAGCGAGGTGGAAAAGCAAAATTCTGCGTACCCCTTGTGAAGTCATAATTCAATAACAATAATTCGTACTAATGGAATGCCATGCATGACTAACCAACATAGAATAAGAAATGCACCTAAACAAATACACGCTGGAAATTAATCTTGCTTATATTGCAGTTATAATCAACTAATTTGCTGTCGGCTTCAAAATTATTAAAGACTTGAGAGTGAGCAAAGGAGTTGGCTATCGGAATCCAAATTTTCAAAATAAGCAGAACAAGCATTTGCAATGCAATAGGTCTCACATTAGGAAAGTTTGAGCTATTGGTATTGTAAATGACACATTTTTTATTTATGTGTTGGTTTTGAAAATAGTGAAATTAATAGATTTGTCATTTACAATGCCATTAGTTTTAACCTTCACAAATGTGACACCTATAGCATTTGTAATGCAATATGTGTTGTATTTACGTGACTTAGATGTATTGATATTACAAATAACAATGGCTTTTATTTGTTTTAATAATTAATACTTAAATAAAAGGTATTGTAATTTATAATGGCAATAGTTTACACTTTTGTAAATAACTTTTGTGAAGATTATATTCAGTGTATTTTATTGTGACGAAAATCCAAGAACAGAAGTGAAATATTAACACCTTTTTGTGACATTTGTAATAAAGTTTGAAACATTGAGAGAACATATTTGAACCAGTTGTTGTTGAATGGTTGCACAGATTGATGCTGTGGCGTTCAGTGATGCTGTGGCTATCAGGGATGCTGTGGCGATCAGTGATGCTGTGGTAGCGCATAGTGCTGTGGTGGTGCTGAGTGATGTTGTGGTGCCCCTGAGTGATGCTAAGGCAATAGATAGCGTGAGGGCGATAGAGGGAGGGCGATAGATAGAGTGAGGGCGATAGATAGAGTGAGGGCGATAGATAGAGTGAGGGCAATAGATAGATAGATAGATAGATAGATAGATAGATAGATAGATAGATAGATAGATAGATAGATAGATCGATAAATAGATAAATAGATAAATAGATAGATAGATAGATAGATAGATAGATAGATAGATAGATAGATAGATAGATAGATAGATAGATAGATAGATAGATAGATAGATAGATAGATAGACGCTTAGTGACAGGTCAAAAAGTGTACTAGCGATCTCTGTGTTTTTGTAAAGCGCTCAAACGCCGTTGGGTAATGTCCGCGCTATATACAAACAAGCTCTCAGCATTGCGTGGCGGGGGAGCGGATTCCTTTGAAGTCTGATGGGGGGGGGCGGATTCCTTTGAAGTGTGATGGCGAGGCTCAGACAAATGGTGTGCGATGTGGCTGGCGATGTGCACGCGCCTGGCAAGTGTTGGGCACTGTTTAAGTCTAAGGAGCATATAACAAACAACATTGATGACAACTGTTTTAAAATATATTTAGAGCAGGAAAACAACAGATTGAATAACCATGCCTAAGGTAAAATAGGTTTCAACATACAAGCACTCATGTAGGAGACAACAGAATAGGACTCCGGCTAGGGGCCCGCTACTTCGGTGCAAACTGCATTCTGGTCAGTGTAGTCTTACCCATCAAATTATATACAATTCAGACTCACTGGTGTTGTACTCGTGCAGCTCATCAACTATCACGATGAGCTCCTTGATAGCCACTGCACGATGTCTGTGCCAACCAGCCCACCACCTACTGCAGGGCGTTGGAGGGGGGTAGGGAGGCGGGCACCGGTGGCCGCAGTGGGTGCAGTGGCAGCCATTGCAGCCAAGGAGAAAAAACTGCAAATTTGACGTCAAATCAGCAGTCTGCACATAAAAGAAGCGCTGCCGCTGCTCAACAAAAGGCTTTGCTATTTTGAAGAAAGTCTGCGGAAGTCATTTACCCCAGAAGGACCTCGGTTTCCGTTTCAGATGAAAAGCTTCCACTTTTTTCGGAAAGCTTGAATTTTCATTAACAAACTAGTGGCCATTCAGGCGCAGCGCCCTACAGATAAATAAACTGTCTTTAGTTGTGAATTTCAGGGTGTAGTGGTGTCTCCTTTCTCTGAACACTTTTCCAAACCACTTTGAACCGAAAGCCCGACCGGTGCCCGGGTGGAACCCTAAAATAAATGTGTGCTCCTCTGAATATGTTTACCTGCCAGAGGTTGAGTTGTGTGCATGCATGATTGCGCATTTGCTGGTGGATGTGCTTGTGTTTGTTTCAGCATGCTTGCTTGTATACTGGTGTGCACCTTTTGTGTTTGAGCGTGTGTTTTGTGTATGTGTGGTAGTATGTGCATGTGTAAGTGTTGGATTCTACTATGTTGAGCACGTGGCAGTCAGTGGTGGCGTTTTCGCCCGTTTCTGACTTTTAAAGTTATTTGCATGGTAGCCCGTGAGGGGCAACATGCTGATTTTAAAGAACATAAATAATGGAGAAATAGCGTTAGTCTCGCAACAAGAGGACAGAATAATACAGAACATACAAAACAAGCATCTGTGGGAATAAGCAGCCGGTAATGTATGGAGTCTGCTACATTCACAGGATTCACATCACGAGCTCACCAGAAGCCCCTCCATTGAATGACAAAGGACACAGAACATACAAAACAAGCATCTGTGGGAATAAGCAGCATGTAATGTACAGGTATGGTAATGCAGATTATGCCGGGATCTATACTATTCATTTCAGCTATCAGCCCTTGCAAAGCCCACATGCATGTTTACGCATGTTCAGAACAAGCCCAGGGCGTATCTAGACCTATTTGATACTTTTAACGGGGGAGCCAAACTCCATGTCCCAGCATGCACAGTGCTGGTAGGTAAAAAGCCAGATTGCTTGAGGTAAACCGTGTGACCGTAGTGTCTTGGACACAGCGCAAATAGACCAAAAATACTTGTCTGATAATGACTAATGTTGGGAATGTTTACTCAAGATATAACTACATGACAATACTTATATGAATAAACCCATCTCTGCAGCTTATTATACAATATTTATAGGCTAATCAGAAACATGTGATCCTGTAGGTTCAGCGGTTTCTGCTTTCTTGAAGACTTGCCTCACAGCCACGTAAACCAGTCTCTGTTGTATAATTTTAAGATGTCAACAGATAACTCTTGACCTCTCTTGTAAAGTGCTCTGATATACTTCGGGATCTAGTTTGCACTATATAAAACTTTATAAATCAAATAAATAAATAAATACTATTCATTTCAGCTATCAGCCCTTGCAAAGCCCACATGCATGTCCACGCATGTTCAGAACAAGTCCAGGGCGTATCTAGACCATGCTCGGGCTGATGGAGAGATCTGAAGCGAGTTCAGACTTCGCTTTGGTAACGCACACATTTCAAGCCCCATGGGCAAGGTTTGGTCAATGAATACACAACTGCACGGAGCCAACAGAAGGGAGGCACTCCTGATTGCAGAAAAGATCCGAAGTAGTAAGGGCATTTCAAGACTATCCGGAGGGCGCCAGTGCACAGCTGAAAAGCCTGCACCTGAGGGGGCAAGAGGAGGCCCGCGACCTTTGAGGGACGGAGTGGAATGTGGACGAGATGCCAGAACAGCAGTAAGCCTACACAGATCAAGCCGGAATGACCTGCAAGCAAGCCTGCGACCCTAACACGACTTGGCCCAGGGCTCCGTTTCTTCCAGGTAAAGGCACCGCCATGAAGCCGTGCCCGGCTCGAGCGCTGGCACTACCTGGCAGCAAAGAGCAGCATTCCTGGAGGTAGAGAGGTTGCACAGCCGGTGATGTACACAGGGTCAGGGAGAGAGAAAACAAGCAGCGGCACGCGCCCCTCTCCCTTTACCCCGCTTACCCCTCATCCTGCTGGTTTTTGCTGGCGTTTATGTTTGATCCCGCCGCAAATTCATTGACAAAGGCCTCGCCAGAGGGGGCGGCGGTGTTATTTGTGTAACTGACCATTTCTGTCATGGTGGCTGAGGCGGGAAGGAGCCACGGTGTCCACGCGTCTGAGATGGGTAGATGCGTTGGTCGGGGCCTGTAAGGAGGAAGGGTGGCGGCGGCGGTGGTGGGGGTCTTGGTGCGCTCGTGTGTGTGTGTGCGTGCGTGTATGTGTGCGGGGGCAATGTCTCTGTATGTGTGCGTGCGTGTATGTGCGCTCGTGTGTGTGCGCGCATGCGTGTGCGAAAGCAGGGGGAGATGTAGCTGTGTGTGTTGGAGCTTCCCAGGAGACAGGAGATGTGCACACACGCGCGCGGCCCACTCTGATCCGATTCTTGAAGATTCGCGTGGCCATCTTTTGTCTCCTGGGAAGCTGAGCCGGTGACTATAGATCTCTGGCGAGACAGCGCTTTCGCGCTGTAATCGCCACGAGACCTAAAAAGGAAAGAAAACAGAGAGAAAAGACGTCTGGACTTTGATAATCTAGTTTAGCTGCTTAACACCTTAGCTGCTATGGAACGTCCAGCTCCAGTGCTGGACGTTCCATTGCGCAGGTGCAGTTCGAACGTTCAACGGCCGACGGCAGCACTACGGAGGTAGTGGTGCCGTCGGCCGCTGAACGGGCGCAGCACTTAAGGGGTTAACTTACCTGCTACACAGATGTGTCTATAATATGATGCTCACTGTTTAATATCATCCTGGGCCAATTCAGTCCTTTAACCTTCAGAGCTAATTATAAACGTGACCTAGTACTTTGGGTAGGAGCAGCGCTGGTTACTGGGCCGCCCGCATCTGCTCACGGGCCCTCTACTGGTGCTGTGGCTGCATCCGGTTGAATGCCCTCACTTCCGGCAGGGATCCTGTTCGCCCCCTGCTGAGCGTGATTCCACCCTTTGAAGACAAACTTCCATCCATACAGTAATTGTCTGGGCTAGTACACCTCCCCATCCACCCGCCTCATCAATTCATCACAAGGATGCATGAAGCAAGCTCTGTAATTAATGCATCTTTTCTACACCCATATCCGATTTTAATTTAGTGTCCAAATCCCCTGCAGGATTTCCTGTGGCAGGGTTGCTCTGTTTACAGCCCACTGCTAGGAAGTAGACGCCGCTCAGGAAAAAATGTAAAGCAAACGCTCTGTACAAACAGACTGCAGACCTTATCTTTCCATCCATTGCTCCCTTTGAAATAAGATCCCCTTGCGGTTTTTAACTCCGGTGGTTTCCAAACACCTGTAACACGCCTGGGCAGAGCAGCGAAGAGTTACTCAGCTATGTGACTATGAAGTGGTGGCGCCCTACTTTCAGTTTATTCAACCTAGACACAAATCTGCTCCTCAGCCGAGGGCTGCACAGGAAGAACTCCCTGTTCACGGCAAGCCCCCGTGTGCAAGCTGAACAGAGTCACTTTCTACCTGAAGGAACTCAGAATTATAAACTTAACATACACTCTTCATACCAATTAAGATGCAACAGTGGTGGTGGGGGCTGGGAGGTGTCTAACGGAATGCAACCTGCATTTCTCATCTGGGTGCACTCTGGGTCTGTATTGCATTTATTTATTTGAAGAGTTTTATATAGCGCGACCGGTATCAAAGCGCTTTACAATTGTTAGAGTGGATATGGTTATATAATGAAACATGTAGAAAAATCAGAAGACAGAGTATTACAAGATACAATAACACACCAATAGGAGGGCGGTGGACTTCCACTGTTATGACCAATAGATTAAGCAGGACATTACTATATTAATCAAGTGGTAAAAATAACGTCGTAAACTAGAACAGTACAGTCTGAGACAACACCCCGGCTGAGGGTGCGATCATCTCAGTGATGGGGCAATTAGATCAGGCATGACAAATACAAACAAGCATTTGCAATGCAATAGGTCTCGCATTATTTAAGTTTGAGCTATTAGCATTGTAAATGGCAATTGTTTTTTGCTTTCTGCTATAGTTTTTTTTACATAAAAAGCTACATTTAAAATATGTTTTATTAAAGTTATTTATGCAGTATCTAAATTTTGTTTGCATAAAAGAGTACAATAATATCTTAGTAAAAAAGTCAAATATTTTAATGGTAATTCACCAAATGTTCATTTATGTGTTGGTTTTGAAAATAGCTAAATTAATAGCTTTGTCATTTACAATGCCAATAGTTATAACTTTCGCAAATGTGACACCTATAGCATTTGTAATGCAACATTTGTATTTACGTGACTTAGATGTATTGATATTATAAATAACAATGGCTTTTATTTTTTTTAATACTTAATAAAAGTGATTGTAATTTATAATGGCAATAGCTTAAACTTTTGTAAATAACTTTTGTGAAGATTATGTTCAGTGTATTTTATTGTAACGAAATCCAAGAACAGAAGTGAAATATTAACATCTTTTTGTGACATTTGTAATAAAGCTTGAAACATTGAGAGAACATATTTGTGCTGTGGTGGTGCTGAGTGATGCTGTGGTGGTGCTGAATGGGGCTGTGGTGATGCTGAGTGATGCTGTGGTGATGCTGAGTGTTGCTATGGTGGTGCTGTGGTGGTGCTGTTGTGGTGCTGAGTGATGCTGAGTGATGCTGTGGTGGTGCTGAGTGGTACTGTGGTGGGTCTGAGTGATGCTGTGGTGGTTCTGAGTGATAATGTGGTGGTGCTGAGTGACTGTACTCACTGTCACTCTGCACTCACTGTCACTCTGCACTCACTGTCACTCTGCACTCACTGTCACTCTGCACGCACTCTGCACTCACTGTCACTCTGCACACACTCTGCACTCAGGTCACTCTGCACTCACTGTCACTCTGCACTCACTCTGCACTCACTGTCACTCTGCACTCACTGTCACTCTGCACTCACTGTCACTCTGCACTCACTGTCACTCTGCACTCACTGTCACTCTGCACTCACTGTCACTCTGCACTCACTCTGCACTCACTGTCACTCTGCACTCACTGTCACTCTGCACGCACTCTGCACTCACTGTCACTCTGCACTCACTGTCACTCTGCACGCACTCTGCACTCACTGTCACTCTGCACTCACTGTCACTCTGCACTCACTGTCACTCTGCACTCACTGTCACTCTGCACTCACTCTGCACTCACTGTCACTCTGCACTCACTGTCACTGCACTCACACTCACTCTGCACTCACCCTGCACTCACTGTCACTCTGCACGCACTCTGCACTCACTGTCACTCTGCACGCACTCTGCACTCACTGCTTCTGCACGCACTCTGCACTCACTGTCACTCTGCACTCACTGTCACTCTGCACTCACTGTCACTCTGCACGCACTCTGCACTCACTGTTTCTGCACGCACTCTGCACTCACTGTCACTGCACTCACTGTCACTCAGCACTCACTGTCACTCTGCACTCGATGTCACTCTGCACTCGCTGTCACTCTGCACTCACTGTCACTCTGCACTCACTGTCACTCTGCACGCACTCTGCACGCACTGTCACTCTGCACTCACTGTCACTCTGCACTCACTGTCACTCTGCACTCACTGTCACTCTGCACTCACTGTCACTCTGCACTCACTGTCACTGCACTCACTGTCACTCTGCACTCACTCTGCACTCACCCTGCACTCACTGTCACTCTGCACTCACTGTCACTCTGCACTCACTGTCACTGCACTCACTGTCACTCTGCACTCACTCTGCACTCACCCTGCACTCACTGTCACTCTGCACTCACTGTCACTCTGCACTCACTGTCACTCTGCACGCACTCTGCACTCACTGTTTCTGCACGCACTCTGCACTCACTGTCACTCTGCACTCACTGTCACTCAGCACTCACTGTCACTCTGCACTCACTGTCACTCTGCACTCACTGTCACTCTGCACTCACTGTCACTCTGCACTCACTGTCACTGCACTCACTGTCACTCTGCACTCACTCTGCACTCACCCTGCACTCACTGTCACTCTGCACTCACTGTCACTCTGCACTCACTGTCACTCTGCACTCACTGTCACTCTGCACTCACTCTGCACTCACCCTGCACTCACTGTCACTCTGCACTCACTGTCACTCTGCACTCACTGTCACTCTGCACTCACTGTCACTCTGCACTCACTGTCACTCTGCACTCACTCTGCACTCACCCTGCACTCACTGTCACTCTGCACTCACTGTCACTCTGCACTCACTGTCACTCTGCACGCACTCTGCACTCACTGTTTCTGCACGCACTCTGCACTCACTAAACTCTGCACTCACTGTCACTCAGCACTCACTGTCACTCTGCACTCACTGTCATTCTGCACTCACTGTCACTCTGCACTCACTTGTATCTGTCAGTCTTTGCTTTATTTTTTTATATCTGTACATGTCTGAATTAGCTCATATGTGCGTGAGTGCTTGTGCGGTCATATATGTAACAGTAATGAATGTAACTGCATGAACGTGTGGGTTTGTGCTTGTGTGTGTGCGCGTATTGGGGTAACTGTGCATGGTGTGGATTGCTTGTTAGCATGTAACCAACTGATTTTGGCCTCAGAAGTTCACATGCCCACAATTACAGATTTCACTCACTGGATCAGGCTGAAATCCTGAGCCAACTGAAACGCCCACACAGTAAGCTGTAACACAAAGACAAAAGACCCACGGGCATTTGAAGTTCCACATGTTTTCAGGAGTCAGCAGCCAATTTAAAACACATTTATGCAAATACGCAAAGAAAACTTCCAATCCTGCATCTGAACTTCAGTAGCACGAACAGGAAGGAGAAGCCAGACAGGACCTGTAGTGTTTAAGAAAGAAAAGTCTGAAAGTAACGGGGGGAGTGGGTGGGGTGCAAATGAATGCTGAAATAAACAATAGAGGAAAATCAGGAAATGTACTTGCTGCTCCAGAATTGAATGCAGTCATCTGTAAATGAAAAGCAATATTAAACACTATTGCATACTGGATCATCGGCAATGCATTGTGATTGGCTAGAATGTCAATTTATACGTATCTGAGGCTTTCGACACACAACAAATCAAGTGTAACACCTGCCTCGATTTTGAGGAAAGTTACTGTGTATGAAAAACTGACCTTTGCAAAAAAGCTAATCCTGAAATGATACCACTGACTGACTGCACTGGACTCTACGGAAGAACTGACAGTGGTAACATAACGTTTTATAAAACTTAAAACTCTACGGAAGAACTGACAGTGGTAACATAACGTTTTATAAAACTTGAGAATTCACCTCGCAAACACCAAACTGCCCATCCCCCTGCTGAAGCCGCCGGCCTCTCCTTGGAACAAGCATGGCGCGTGCTGCAGTCCGCCGCCGGCCTGTACCAGGAAGTCAGGCAGGCCGGGCGGGACAACCGGAAACAGGAAGTAGGAGGGCGGGAGCCAACCCCGCCTCCCACGGAAGAGCCGTGATTGTTTTGAGCACCGGAGCAGGCAGGAGCCTACCCTGCGCCCCGGTGCCGAAGAAGGAAGGAAGAGTCCTGCTGCCGGTGAGAGCCGAGGAAGCCGGTGAGTGGGGCTTTGCCTTGTTGGGGGGGGGGCATGTGTGTGCGCGCGCGCCCGTGCGGCGGCGGGCTGTGTATGTGTGTGAGCGTGCATGTGTGTGTGTGTCTGTGTCTTGGAGTCTGTGTGTATGCGTGTGTGTGACGGGGGGGGGGGTTGCCTGTCTGGGTGCCTGCGTGTCTGTGTAAGTGTAAATGCGTGTGCGTGTGTGTGGAGCCGGGAGGAGAGGGGCTGGTGTGTGTGGAGGGGTCTCTGTGTATGCGTGTAGGTGACGGGGGTGTGTCTGTGTATGCGTGTGTATGTGCGCATGGGTGAGTGCTGTGTATGCGTGTGGCTGTGATGTGCGCATGCGTGAATGTTGGTGCGCGTGCACGCAGCTTAATCCAGCCAAGGATAAGCTCGTCACAGTTTCTTGTCCCTCATTCCCCCGTGTCAGACAGCTTTAAGTCTCCAGCCTGGACGCATCCTTCGGATGCGATGTCCAGGCGAGACCTAAAAAGGAAGCAGTGATCGTATTATTATAATCTAGGACAGTAAAGGAGTCATGGGGTCCACTCGGCGTTGACACAGAGAAACCACAAGGACAATAGTGGAACAGGCTGTCACTGATCTTAAGGCGTGGTTGATGAGTACAGGCTGCTCTAAAAGGGAGTTTCTAGTGTCTAGGGCAGAAATTGGCTCACAGTAATAGTTTAACTCCTTTCTTGAAGGATGTTGTGGAAGTGTTCATCCTTAGGTCCGGGAGGAAGGAGTTTCAAAGTCTTGGTGCGATGCCCAAGAAGGCTCTGTTATAGGTTTTCTTTTCAACGAATCTCTGAGGTTTCAGTAATAAATTGCTGGAGCTTCTAGAAGATCTAGGACCTCCTGAAAGTTCAAGCTTCTGAGCGCGGTAGCTTGGGGTATTGAAGTGTAGAGCTTTGTGGATAATGCAAGCAATTTTCACTTGCATTTTTTCTTCGTACGGGAGCCAGTTGAGGGATTTCAGACTAGGGCTGATGTGACTGTTTCTTTTTTAACCTGTGATGAGCCTTCCAGCAGAGTTAAGGGAAGCCCTAAGTGGGGCTGTTGTGGATTTGGGCAAATCGCAGAGGGTAGCACTTTCATAGTCCAACCTGGGAATCACTAGGGCTTGAACGGCAGACTTCAAGTCATTGAAGGGGGGGAAGGGTTTTAATTTCCTTCACATGTTCATTTGGTGGTTTGCTCCTTTAGTGGCCACACTGGTGTGTTTCTGCATATTATCAAGGGTCAATCCCAGTGATCTTGCTGAATCAATAACTTGCGGTAGGCATTTGAAGGCTGTTAATCGCTTCATCCATTCATTAATGATGTGAAACTGATTGGGTGGGGCGATTAGGAGGAATTCAGCTTCAAGTGTGTTAAGTTTGAGGTGGTTGCATTTTAGCCAATTTTGGGTATTTAATAGAGTTGTGTTGAGGGATCTAATGTCTTCATTGAAGGAAACTTTCAGGTAGAGTTGGATACCATCAGCGTACATGTGATAGTGGACGTAGATGAACTTAGGATTTCCGTAATGGCTCTATGAACAAGTTTAAGAGAGACGGTGATAGGGAGGAGCCCTGAGGAACACCTAATGTGACCCTTTAACCCATTTTCCGCGCCGTTATTTCGGCGCAGTGTGGGCGTTCTAAGGAGTGGGCGGGGCCGTGTCGGCCGTTCGCAGCACCAGCCAGGTAGTGCTTGCGACGGCCAACAGCTGACGGGAGCACGGAATGGGTTAAATATAACAGACAGATTGTGCTCATTAAAGCATGTATCTGTTCACAAAGTTACAATAAAATAAATCAATCCGGTCAAAACCAAATCTATATCTGTTCATTTTTCTAAAGTGAACTGTCAAAAACACAAGTTGAGGAAGAAACAAGTACAGCATATGAAATCTGTGCGATGAGAGGCCACCGGAAGGGCGGAAACTGTTTGCATGATAAACCAGGCATAGAACATGTTTACACATGTAGGCTCCCTCATAGCCTGGGGAGCAACTATGAACACTCCTGGGGTGGGCACAGCTTAGCACTCCATAATGAGCAAGTGGCATCCTCCATTTTTAGGAAGGTAGAAGGCATCGGATCACTGCCTGGCATTGGCTAGAACCCTGTCACTCACCTGAATTCACATACTTCAATTCTGGAAGAAGCTAGCTCCCTTAACAGCCTTGGTGTATATTTCAGAATCTCACTGACATCACCAGGCGAAGAATTACTTTTCAAAGCCAATTACGCAACTACGGTTATGTGGGATTTTGCAGTTTTAAATAGTGCAAATTTGGCCTCAGGACACTACATCACAGATCTTTTTTTATGTCACTGGGAGGTTAAGTGAGTTACCCAGAATCACATGATGTTGAGCAGACACCAGGACTCGAACCTGGCTTCCCAGTACCAAAGTCCGCTGCTGCAACCATTCTTAAAAGAATTCCATAGCTGCTCCTGGAAACAGATTGTCATAGATTATCAGGAATAGCCTAAAATCTCCTGTCAGGATTTTACTCTAATGCAGTGTTAAGTCTACTGCTGCTAAGCCTGATGTGTATTAGGCATAATCTCAGTGAGTTTCCCAAAGGAAAAACACCCATTGGAGTTTCTTGTGGTATTTCATACATTTGTTTCTGTAAGAAATTAGATTATTAGTTAAGAGGGGTAGGAGTACTACTCAAATAATAAGCACAATCCTTGTAAGGTTATACCACAAGAGCCACAAAATAAATCTGTTATTAACTCCGTGGTATGGCACACAAGCAGTAAAGCTTAACTTAAAGGCAATGTGTGAAGTATTTCTGCAGCACTTAGACAGTAACAAAGTTAAAACACAACACCCAGCACCTTGAGACCCCTCACGGGTGAGTAGTGTGCTTGCAATTCTCTGATTGATTGATTGAAGAAAAATGCCAAACCAATTTATAAAAATGGAATGGAATTTAATAAATAAAATTACACCAAAATGACAAAAATCCAATCAGTGGAACTGGGGTTATGAACTTTTAACGAGTTAGGTGAAAATAGCGCCATAGAGAACAAAGCCCCTGCGTAGGTATCTAGTCGAGCTGGTGCCATTGGGCGCCTGGTGGTCTAATCCGGATAGACAAACCTAACTGTTTCTTTCCGTTTTAGGTGGTTATAATAATCTAATCAATGCGACACCAGCAGGGGCACCGCGTATCATTGGCTGGTGTAGTTGAGTGACTGATGGGCTGGGTCATGAGGCGTAGTCAAAGATCTGTGAATGATTGACCATTGCAACTGTTGGGGGTATGCTATGGTGAGAAATGTCATGTTGGATGAATACCACTGATTAGGCCATATATGTTCATGCCGTTTGGCTGCTAATATGAAAGTTCGACAATTGAATATAACTGTAAAGTGTATATACGTGTATCTCACTTTGATGTAATACAAAGACCAGTGTTTTATACATACAGTGTGGAGTCTTTTTGTGCCGTACGCAGTCTGTTACGAGTGTGGTGTTGTGCCAATGCTTTACACTTGGGCCCTGAGGATAAGCCTGACTGATCGATGACAAGCTACCCAAGGGTGAGAACAGGTTATCGAACACGTGTCATACTCATCCTGTCGAGGACGGTGAATTCTGACTGGCTTTGTTGAGTTTAAGCCACCTGGATACCGCCGACTCTAACAGTGGCATTTTCAGAATAGTTACTTAAAATCAAATCAAGCGTTATAAGGCAGCCTAGTTTTAGTCTACAGGCGAGAGAGCCGTACAACAGGGAAAACATTTACAGGAGTTTTTTATTGTCAGGACATGTAAAACTTAAGAACACGCCTCATGCTTCTTAAATATCATGGATCTTGCCCTGTAAGCCCTTGTGGCCTAGCTTATGGTGGCTTACAGGTGTTAACAAGCATTGTGATTGTTATTAGTATGTATACTCTTTTGTGATTGCTACCTTACCTTGCAACTCATTCACTTCCGAATATTGTACTGTTTTAAGAGTTGGTCTACCTTACCTCCTGTTTCTGTAAAGCGCTCTGATATCTGCAAAGATCTTGTCCGCGCTATATAAAACCTTAAAAATAAGTAAATAAATAAATAAATGCACAATGCAATGGTCTCGGCAATATTATAGGTAGAGCTATTGGCACTGCTTATTATTATTATTATTATTATTTTTTTATCCCTAAGTAAATGTTATTGTCATTTCTATTGTCAATAGCTTAAGTGTTTGCATATGTGTTACATATTGCATTAGACATATTGCATTAGCAGAGAGAGAGTGAGGTAGCGAGATAGAGAGGTATTGAAATAGAGAGTGAGTGATGTAGTGAGAGAGTGAGGTAGATAGAGAGTGAGGTAGTGATGGAGAGTGATGTTGTGAGGTAGTGAGATAGAGAAAGATTGATGTATTGAAAGAGAGAGCGAAGTAGTGAGTGTTAGTGATGTTGTGAGGTATTAAGATAGAAACAGTGATGTAGTGAGATAGTGAGGTAGTGAAAGAGAGAGTGTAAGTGACTTAGTGTATTTGAGAGTGAGGTTGTGAGATAGAGTGAATTAGTAATTTAGAAAGAGAGAGTGAAGTTGTCAAATATTCTACATACCCGTATGTAAATATGCATATGTATAATTGTTGCTACAGAGTCTATGATAGTGACTTTTTATTTAACATTAAACATTAAGATGCATTTTCGATGGGAAATGGCTTTGTAAATATACCTTGGGTGCCTTTTGATAACTCTACGTGGAATTCTGCTTTTGTTTGACATGTCCAGTTTGGTTTCTTCATTTCAAATTTCATATAGATCGATCAAAGGAGAACACTAGTAGTAAATACTCACTACAATGTCCGCTTGTGTATTTTTTGCTTGATAAAGAGGGTTTGTGCGACATTGTCTGCGAATGGTGAATCTTGAAAAACTGATCTGTATTGGCTATGAGCTCTGGCGTATAACGTGTCTGATTAAGAGGGATGGAGTTTGTGCACACACGCCCAAGTGAAAATGGTAGTCACTGTATGTATGTATATATACTGAAGTGCACATGGGACTTGTGCATATACATACACTGTTGTGACAACCCTTATATTTCCGGGCACCTGTAGGTATGCAGTAATTCAGAGAATGTTGCTTTTAATGTGCTGCTAGCTTGCATGCAGTGGTAAAGCGCATACATGTGAACATTTAGGAGCGCCCAGGAGAGATGATCTACACCAGTACAATGTGCACTTCTCGGGGGACAGAAATTAAGAAATGCCTTTCCTCTCAAGCATATGGCAGTCCCCTGCACGCATGCCTATACGCCGCAGAGCACACGCCGCGTCAGGGGCGCTTACCTTCCCGGGTGAGCGGCAGGTCCAGGTCGGTGGCAGCCGGCGGGATGCAGAGGTCGTTGTCCTCGGGAAAGCGGCCACACTCCAGCATCTCGGGCCAGGGGAAGCCGAAGGCAGACATGACAGGCGCGCAGCTGTCCTACACCTGCTCGCAGAGCGAGCGGCACGGCTGGATGGTCTCGTCGTTGCAGACGGGCGCGAAGAGCGAGCACAGGAATTTCTTGGTGTCCGGGTGGCACGGCTTCTGCACCAGCGGGATCCAGGAGGAGGCCTGCTGCAGCACCTCCTTCAGCGTCTCGTGCCCCAGCAGGTTGGGCAGGCGCATGTTGGGGTACTCGATGTCGTGGCACAGCAGTAGGCTGGCCGGGATGGGCTTGCAGTTGCTCCTCTTGTACGAGAACTCGGGCTGTCCGAAGGGGAAGAGCCCGGTGACCGTGTCCATGCAATGCGCTGCAGTGAAGAGCAGGCAGAGGGCGAGGTAACCCCAGGTCATGTTTCAGCAGTGGGACCGCAGGCTGCGGGGAGAAAGGCTGCTGGGGAAGCCTTGGGCTCGCCTGCACGAGGGAGGTGCTGGACGAGTTCTTATGGTGAGGGTGGGAGAGCTCCCCCTACCTCTGCCTTGCCTAGCTCAATTCGCCTGGCTTTCCGCTCCCTCTGCTAGCCTCCCTCGGCACCTCTAACTAGTGCTCTTTAATCTTTGGTGGCCAGGCAACAATGGCGGCCAAAAGCTTCTGAAATTTTTCGAATTTGGGGGCGTGTTTTGCTGTCCTGAGTGACGGGCGACGTCACTGTCTAAAGAACAGCAAAACCGAAAAAGACGGAGCCTATTCGGAGGGACGGCTCTCTCCTCCAATGGCTGGCCTCCGTTTAGGAAGCCAGCCAATGGGAGAGAGGGAAAAACTGAGGCGGGACTAATAGTCCCACTAAGAAACATTAATTCTCGGACTTCCAGTCTACCTCGACCTAAAAAGGAAGGTTTAGACCTGGCAAAAGGTTTATTTGCCAGGTCGACATGACAGTTTAAAACTTCACTACAGACTTTAGTAACAGTAAGCAGAAATGTTTTACACGGCTACGTTAGCGGGTGGCACAATGAGCGCTGCAGCCCACTAGCAGCATTTAATTTACAGGCCCTGGGTACGTGCAGTACCATTTACTAGGGGCTTATAAGTAAATTAGATGTACCAATCAGGTGTAAGCCAATTGCACCCTGATTAGAAGGGAGAGTACAAGCACTTGACCACTGATTCGCAGGAGTAAACTCCACAGACTCCTAAAGCTAACAAAAGAAAAGAAAATTCTGCCAAAGGAAGCCAAAAATCTGGAGTGACCCTGCAGAAAGGGCACAATTTCACATTAATGATTGTGGAAAAAGGTAGGGCCGAATGACCTTTTTCAGAGTTGCCCGGCGTTAACCGCCTCTATACCCACTCAAGTTACCAAACAAAGAGGCAGGCGCTGGAGACTGGAAGGCAGGAAACAGAAGTTTTATTCCGACGGAGCAGAACACATCAAATCAGACAACAGGGTATCTTCTCGAGGTGCTCTAACCGCATCTCTGAGGCCTGGCCTCTTATACACAGGTTTACGATCTTTATTGCATGTCACACATTCTTGTAATGCTTTGAAGTATGAAAGGACATCCTCGGAATCCCCGCTTCAGGCCCGTTCCCACACACATTTACAGTTGAAGTCCCCACCCTGGTCACAACAGGTGATGATTGTCGCACAGCTGGACATTCCGCCGATTCACGGAATGTATGAGGTTGATCGGATCTCATAGGGTGGGGGGCTTTGATCAACTCGAGGATCCTTTGATGGGGGAAGCTTCCTACCGTACAGGGGGGTAATAAACAGTATCCGCAGGGCCAGGTGGTGGCCTGGGAACGAGTAACACAAACGGGCACACAGGAAAAGGGGTTTTATCAAAGGACCCGGGACCATGAAAGGAATGAAGGGAGGTGTCGCGCTGGGAACAGGATGGGGTTCCGAGGCAGAGCTGCGCTGAAGAGGGGTTTATGACCCGAGGCATGTGAGAGCGGGGGCTGTCAGCGTGTGGGGGATGCTTGCGAGGTCAGGAGAGAGAGAGAGAGACGCGCTGGCTATCAGCGATGGGCAGAGAGGCCATGGTACTCAAAATGGCTGCCGCTTACGCGCACGAACGGGCTCGAAAAGGGGGCAAGATGGCGCCGATAATGTTGACGCTGCAGCCTAAGTTTTAACAGTCCTCCCTTTTCAACATATCTAGCCAGCTTGTCTACTCAATGTCGATCTTCATTAAATTCCTAACCTCGGCATCATATAATGCTCCCATGCGTTCATTCCAAAGTCCACAGTCTTAGGGCAAATACAATTCGTACATAATGAACACAGAGGCGGCAGGCATTGAATTCCTAAGCATAATCCACATATTACAACTACAGGAAACAGGATAATGGTAAACAGTCTCCAGCCCCAGTTCTTAACAGTACTCCAGAACCATCCACCAAGCGACCATTCTTCCTGCTCCTGATGGACTTCTGAAGAGAGTCTGTGGAGGTGTTCGATGGCCTTGTACACTGAGGGTGAATTGTCCGGTATATATGTACAGCAGCTGGACCCAATAATGCGGCATGCTCCACCACGGTCCGCAAGAACCACATCTAGAACAAGGCGGTTCTGGAGAGCCACCAGGCGGACCGCTTGAAGCTCGGCTGTGTTGTTTGCAAGGATACCAGCTGTGATGTTCATTGTTGTCTCGACTGCCTGAGTCAGATGTCGGATGGCACGGCTGTTTGCCATCGGGCCCCAGAGTGGAACAAGTCCCTTCATAGCATCGAGGAACTGTGCTCCTGTTGAGTCGGCTTGTTCAATATCCTTGGCTCATTTTTGTCTATGGTGATTCACTGGAGCCACGTAGGTCGGAGGATGGATGAAAGAGATAAAACAAGTGCCCCCCCAGCCTTTGGGGAGCCAGGTGTAAGCCTTTGTGCCGCAAACGAAGTACATGTTTGGAGAGGATACAAAGGAAGGTGGATCGGTAGAGTCCAAAGTTCTGGTGAAACGGCAAGCACTGCGGCCTACCAGCTGTGTCCCAAGCCTTTCTATGCACATGTGGCCTGTGACGTTGATGACAGATAGAGCCACAGTCAGAGTGGCAGCCGTTCGTTTCCGTAGGTAGGAGAAGGTGGGTCTGGTTGGATTGTTGAACACCTGCATCTCAATTCGTTCTTTAGCAGGGATGTCCATATGGATAGAGTCGTTGGAGGTCTGCGGGCAGAAATGTGTCTTTGTTTTGTTTTGCCAGACCTCATGAAAGAAATGCGTCATGGTTTTGCTGGAGGTGGCATTGTCCTTATAGCTTTCTTGCAGGAGGATTAGCCAAGCAAGGCAGGAGCCGTGAATTGAGAAGGGTGAAGGGATGAAAGGTATCGAATGTCCAGTGGCGTGGGGTAGCAACCCACAGATCCAGCAGTTGGTGGCATTGGTGGCGAGATTGTGCTGGTGCAGTAGCTGCACAAAGGAGTTGTTCCAGAACTCCTTTCGCCTTTCTCTGAGTTGAGGAGAGAGCGAGATCAAATAATGTTCCTTCATGGTAGTAGGCTGCGCAGTGGTTAGCAATATCTGGGGGCAGGTGTGCTTTCCTCCAAGATCCAGAAGGAAGTCATGAGGAGGAGGCAAAAGAGGAAGACAATGAAGAAGGCGATTGTCTTTGATTTGTGCATATTGTCAGTCTTTGGGTTCCTGTAGTGGGTATTTCCAGTTGCTTCCATCATCTTCTTATTTGGCGCTTCCATCATCTTCTTATCTGGCGCTTCCATCATCTTCAAGGTGCTCGGTAGCGGGCAGAACCACAGACTTTGTTTAGCTTCTCTCCGGGTAACCCTTGGTGGTGTTTAGGTCACCGTTCTGAGACTTAACTTAGTCCGTGGTCTACTTAGCCGAAGCTCCCTCCTTTCGACGCAGGAAATACCCTTCCCTGGATGGCACAGTGGGATCAGAGAATTTTGCAAGTTCAAGTGCCTCGGTATCAGGATAGCAGTTCAGTGATGGTCGATCCTTGTTTAGGAGCTCTTCCTGGTTGTCGATGTTTTCTGTTGTGGCCAGGGTCGAGGAGACCTTCTTGCAGTGGTGCGCGTGCAGCCAGTACCATTTCCCCTCCACTCGAAGAGTCGTCCGGGTGGTGATCAGTACTTGCCAGGGGCCCGTCCACCGAGGTTCCAAACTCTTCGCCCGTTGAAAATTCCGGACTAACACATAGTCCCCCGGTTGGATGTCGTGGTCCGGACCCCTGGAAGCATTGGGGATGGCCTGCTGCACCTGCTGATGAATGACAGACAGAGTTTCAGTCAACTTATACAAATAATCAGACATTAGGACGTCCGGGACGTCATGAATGGAGGCCGGTTTTGGTGCAGACGAGACGCTCATGGGTCGGCCGAAAACGACCTCGTAAGGTGTCAAGTGGTGTTTGGTGGGGGTGGAACGCATCGATAGCAATGCCAGTGGGAGAGCGTCTGGCCATTTCAGTCCTGTGGTAGCCACTATCTTGGCTAGTTTTAGCTTTAGTGTGGCATTGTGTCGCTCGACAAGTCCAGCAGACTGGGGGTGGAAGACTGCGTGGAACTTTTGCTTGATACCCAGCCCCTTTAAGATGAGCTGGATGACTTCGGCTATGAAGTGGGGGCCATTGTCGCTCCATAAAATTCGACAAAGGCCGTAGCGAGGGAAGAATTCTTTTAACAGTACTTTTGCAGTGGCCATAGCAGTGTTATAACGGGTTGGGTATGCTTCCACCCACTTGCTAAATGCACACACCACTACAAGCACATATTTCAGGCCTTGGCATCTGTCTAGTTGGATGTAGTCCATCTGCAGGACTTCAAACGGGTGATTGGGAACCCCAAACCCGCCCCGGGGTACCACAGTTCCTTTCCCAGGGTTATGCTGCAGGCATATCAAGCATTGTTGAACCAGACGTTTGGCGGAGTCTGTGATTTTGTCATTGTGCCAAACTCTGGAGACAAGTTCAATCATGGGGGCTGATCCTATGTGAGCAGGGGAGTGTGCCATAGTCAGTATGGGAATCAGGTATGAGTCAGGTAGCAACCATTTGTTCGTGTCTTTGGTCCGCCAGCAGCCTTCGTCGTCTTTCAATCCCACCCGTGCCCATTCAGTCAATTCGTGTTGTGTGCTAGCCATTTGAATGTCCCTAATAGTGTCCCTAGCGTCGGTCCATTTCTCTGCTTGTGACCTGGTCACGTACATGCGTGTCGTCGTCCTATTTTCAGCTGTGGTTCGAGCAGTGATGTCGGCTAGTGCATTTCCCTGTCCAATAATGTCTGTCACTTTCTTGTGTGCCTGGCATTTGATAACAGCAAGTCTTTTGGGGAGAAGGACAGCTTCAATCAGGGCGGAGACTAAATCTCCATGCAAGATGGGAGTGCCGTGTGAGGTCAAGAATCCCCTTTCCTTCCAAAGGAGCCCAAAATGGTGAACCACCCCGAAGGCATACTGGCTATCGGTGTATATGTTCGCTGTGGTTCCTGCTGCTAGGATGCATGCTCGTGTCAGGGCAATCAGTTCCGCTGCCTGTGCAGATCGTTGTGTAATGCGGGCTGTCTCTACTACAGTTCGGGCCGTGGTGACTGCATAGGCAGCTGAAGTGGTGCCATCGGGGAGTTTGATGCAAGAGCCGTCCACCCACAGCTCTCCGTCAGGGTCAGGAAAAGCTGTGTCTCTGAGGTCAACTCTACTTCTAGTCTGTTCGTCCGTGAGGGTCACACAGTCATGTACAGGGGGCACGCTGGGGTCGTTTTCCGGTAGGGGCAACAAGGTTGCTGGGTTCAGTGTGGTGCATCTTTTCAGGGTGATGTGAGGTGCGAGCAGAGTCAGTTCGTATCCAGTCAGTCGGGCACTCGTCAGGTGTTGCGTCTTGGTTTGGTTCAGGAGGGTGTCAACTGCATGGGGTACTAGTACCGTGAGGGAATTCGAGAGCACGATCCCCTCACTCTGTCGGATAGAGGTAGCAGCGGCAGCTACAGCTCGAAGGCAGGCAGGCAAGGCTCTGGCTACGGGGTCAAGAGTGGCAGAGAATTAAGCGCATGGTCGTTGCTTTGGGCCAATGGACTGGGTCAGGACAGATAAAGCACACCCCTCCCTTTCGTGAGTGTAGAGGGAGAAGGGTTTTGTGTAATCGGGGGTACCTAGGACAGGGGCTGAACAGAGGGCATCTCGTAGCTCTATGAAGGAGGATTGGCATTCAGGGGTCCAAGGGAGGGGGAAAGGGACATCTTTAGCTAGCAGAGATAGCAGCGGGTTCACAATGAGGCTGAAGTTTGGCAACCACTGCCGGCAGAAGGAGGTGAGGCCTAGTACGGAGCGGACCTGTTTCTGAGTCTTTGGGACAGGGATTTCAAGAATGGTTTGGATCCGGTCGGGGGTAAGTTTCTTTCCGTCTTTGGACAGAAGGTGGCCTAAGTAAGTGACCTGGGGTTGGCAGAATTGCAACTTCTTTTTGGAGACCTTGTGGCCATTTTCCGCAAGGAAGTGCAGGAGTTGAATGGTGGCGGTGACTGCTACTGGAGTGGTGTCCGCCGCCAAAAGGATGTCATCGACGTATTGTATTAACACCACTCCATCAGGTAACTGGACCTGATCCAGTTGTCTCTTGAGGGCCTGGCTGTAGATGCTGGGGCTTTCTGTGTAGCCTTGGGGTGCTCGGCAGAACCTATATGAGCGGGCTTTTAGGGTGAAGCCGAAGAGATATCGGCTGTCTGGGTGAATGGGGATAGAGAAAAATGCGTTTTTAAGGTCAATGACAGTGAAGGTGGTGGCAGTAGAAGGAATCAAAGTCAGGATAGTGGTGATGTCTGAGACCACGGGGTACTGGGGTACAACCACTTTGTTGATCTCTCGAAGGTCGATGATGAAGCGGTATGCTTTCTCATCCCCCTCTCCTTGTTTCTTGATGATGGGCAAGATAGGGATGTTGCAAACGTTGCTAACCACTTCCTCTACCACTCCTGCGTCTATCAGTGACTGAATAATCTTTACCAATGCCTTCTCACCCTCGGGCGATATCCGATATTGTGGAAGTTTTGGGAGTATTGCGTCCGGTCGAACAGTAATGTGCACTGGGTCAATCATCATGCGCCCTACGTCCGAATCTGTCTTGGCCCACAGATACGGAGGCAGAGTGTCGAGCAGGGACGTGTCAGCGTCATTGATAGAAAACATGCGTCGGGAAGGGCAATGTCTAAGCAGAATGGGGTTGTCGTACAGGAAAACTCGAACTCCGTCTTGGGAACATCTAATAGTCGCTCGGAAATGCTTCAGTAAGTCAAGTCCCATAATGGCGTCAGGAGTATTGTCAGAAAGCAAAAACTTTGTGTCAGTGGTATTGTTCTCTAAGTCGAAGGGGATCGGAGTGGACAAAGGGTTAGTGGAGGGCGTTCCATCGAAACCTATCGATGTCACAAGTGAGCCAGACAAGGGTGCCCTTGGAATCAGTCGTTTAGATAACGCACTACGTGTTGCGCCAGTGTCTACCAGGAATGGAGACTTTGTACCGAGGACCTTAGCAGTGACATAAGGACCTTGCTGGTCAACATAGAGCTCGACTGGATCCCTCCCTTGCCCTTGGCAGTCCTATGCGAAGTTGTGGGCATCGTCGCAGTCAGACTGCTGGTATTGGTTCTGTCTGGGTCGGTCAAATGTATTTGGTCTGTTTGATCTATCGTTAGTCGTGTCATTTGTGGGCCCCCGTTGCTGTCCTCTATTTCTCGGTCTACCCGCTACGTCCTTGGGGTCCCTATTTCTGTTCATCTCCAAAAGAACCGGGCACTGGGATTTCCAATGGCCGAATCCTTTACAGAAGACGCACTGGTCCTCTCTAATGTCTGTACGTCCAATGGGGGGTGTCGAGGTGCGGTCTTTAGGAGGTGCGTTCTTAGGGACATTCGTCTGATAGTTTCCTTTGTATTGCTCTCGTCCTATAGTCACCCCTTGCAATTGTGCAATCATCACCCTTTCTTTTAAGTCTTTCTTCTTTTTCTCTGTTGCCCTGTCATTTTCATTTTTCTGGTGTTCGTAATAGTGGGCCATCTGAAGGATAGCCGCAGGTTTGGAGGCCGCCCAACTACTCTCGCTGGCCTGTAGTTTCTGGGAGACCTCCGGTGACAAACCCTTAACATAATTCTGGACAAACAGATGGTGTCCGGTTGCAGTGGTCATGTCCTGGCCGCTGTAATCGGAGAACACCGTTTCAAACCGGGAGAAGTAGTCCGATACGTCCTCCTGGGGTTTCTGAAGGCAAGCCGTTACTATTGACCAGTCCACTTTCTTTTCTGGAATCAGGGTTTTCAGTTTCTGTACGGTTTTATCTGGGAGTTCTAAAATGGGTTTCAAAGGCTTCTGTCCAGGTTCTCGTTGCCTATCTATGCCATCGAGTTGTGACCAGGTATGTCCGAACAGCTCAAGGTGGTCGACTTTCCGGATTTGCTTCCACACATCAGCTGGCAGACATAACCCGAAAAACAAGTCGATGTCAGCCAGGGTCATAATCGTTGAACCTAGGGCTGTACCTAATTCAGTATAGAAGGCAGTGGGGTTTTTACGTAAATCAGGTAGAGATTTCCGAAATGTCAAAATATCTTGCCGATCCCATGGCTGGTAGACCCAGTTGTACACTACCCTCCCTCTTGCATCTTGGTGGTTGACGTCATCGTGAGTTCCTAGACCTCGTGGAGGAACCCAGTAAGGGGCAGCCTCTCTTATTGGCATCATGGCGCTAGCTCGCTCAGTTTGGGGTTCGGTTGCTACAGGTGTCGTGGGTTTAGCTTCCGATTCCTGTTCAGTGAGGTGGCGGAAAACCTCAAGCGTACGTGTAAGGAGGTCCATCACGTCACACTCGCCCTCATCCCCGATATCGACCTTCCTGTACAGAGTCGTTAGGCTCTCGGGACCTTTGTCTCGATATCGGTCCTCGTACGCATTCAAGACGTGGTAACACAGTCGTACGGCAAAATGTCGTCTGTGGCTCCCTGTATACGTGTTGAACATGTCCGTGACGTGCTCTTCACTTTCCTTTCTTTCTACCAATGTTCTCACTACCTTGTCAATCCCTGCTCGCTCATCCTTGCTTAATCTGTTCGTTCTTATGGAATCTGCCTTCCGGGTCTCTGGGTCATCTAATACTGTCGCTTGTGCTGTATCTAATACAAGGGGTTCGGCCGGCACAGAGGCCACGGGGGCCGAAGCTCTGGTACTACTCTCGTCTGTGCTTGGGGGTGGTGGGTGCTGTGCTAAGGGTTGGGAAGGGGCATATGGAGGGGGCATGTAGATGATCGGAGGACCTAACAACAGATCATCGTTGGCTCGCTGTTTCAAGGGCAATTCAGGATAGAGCGTAGAGGGCGTTCTAACCGGACACTGGCTTGATGTTTCTACCTCTAGTTTCTGTTTGGCTTCCTCTCTTTCCTTAATCTCTTCTTCTAGTTTCTTAGCAGCTAGGTGGGCTGCCTTTCGCAGCTCTTTTCCCAACCTACTCTCATTTCTCTTTTTACGCTGTTCGGTTTCTTTGCGCCACATGCCGAGACTATCAAGCATAGTGGGCGTTGTCTTGTGTTTCCCAAGGGCTGTTTCCAGCGCGCTTATTTTATCTTCATCGAAGGATCCTATCAGTGGCCACTGACTTTCTCGATCCTTTTTCGTATATTTATGCCACAGCTTGCTATAAGCTATAGCGATCAATCCATGCTTCATGAACATGTCCTTATTAGGGGTGCCTTCCAGTGGAGCCGGATGGTTCATCTCTAATAAGCGGTCCGGGCTAAACAGGCTACCAATCAGTGGGGAGAAGATAGGCATGACGGATTACAACGGGGACAAAAGTCTGCACTACCTATCTTATCACTGCGTGCAAAGACTAGACAGAATATTTCTATTCTTCGTTGTTTGCAGGCGGTGAATACCTCAATAGAACCAATATCGAACAGTCAATGTTCGGTCAATCAAACAATCAATGGGGAGAATAAGTAGGCACGACGGGTTACAACGGGGACAAAAGTCTGCGTTACCTACCCTTTCACTACCTGCAAAGAGAGAACCTGTTCTTCCCGGTTTGCAGACAGAGAATCTCCAGAAAACAATCCACGAACAATAGTTCGGGCCAATCAATCAGTGGGGGAGGAAGATAGGCACGACGGATTACAACGGGGACAAAAGTCTGCGTTACCTATCCTTCACTGCTTGCAAAGAGAGAGCCTGTTGTTTCTCCGTTTGCAGACAGTGAATCTCCAAACAAATCAACAAAAGAGTAATACTAGTATTTTCCAAACAATCAAACAATCATTTCGCAATTCGTCGTGTTTACACGACCTTACCCGGACCGCATGGACAGTTTCTTGTCTTCCAAATCCAGCGCCCGATCGTCCTCTATTCTTCGTGATCTTCGCGGCACTCCTGATGGTTCCCAGTCAGGACCGTAGATCACTCAAGAGAGGTCTGTTCGGAAGCAGTGAAGTTCGGATGATCGGCTGTCAGACGAGGGTCTATCGGACAGGAGCTCTCCCGATCGTTGCAGTCGTTCACTCTGTCGTCGGGACCTCTCCCACTGGATCCAGAAGTCGCTGATGGGCCCCACGTTTGGGACGCCAATTGTGGAAAAAGGTAGGGCCGAATGACCTTTTTCAGAGTTGCCCGGCGTTAACCGCCTCTATACCCACTCAAGTTACCAAACAAAGAGGCAGGCGCTGGAGACTGGAAGGCAGGAAACAGAAGTTTTATTCCGACGGAGCAGAACACATCAAATCAGACAACAGGGTATCTTCTCGAGGTGCTCTAACCGCATCTCTGAGGCCTGGCCTCTTATACACAGGTTTACGATCTTTATTGCATGTCACACATTCTTGTAATGCTTTGAAGTATGAAAGGACATCCTCGGAATCCCCGCTTCAGGCCCGTTCCCACACACATTTACAGTTGAAGTCCCCACCCCGGTCACAACAGGTGATGATTGTCGCACAGCTGGACATTCCGCCGATTCACGGAATGTATGAGGTTGATCGGATCTCATAGGGTGGGGGCTTTGATCAACTCGAGGATCCTTTGATGGGGGAAGCTTCCTACCGTACAGGGGGGTAATAAACAGTATCCGCAGGGCCAGGTGGTGGCCTGGGAACGAGTAAGACAAACGGGCACACAGGAAAAGGGGTTTTATCAAAGGACCCGGGACCATGAAAGGAATGAAGGGAGGTGTCGCGCTGGGAACAGGATGGGGTTCCGAGGCAGAGCTGCGCTGAAGAGGGGTTTATGACCCGAGGCATGTGAGAGCGGGGGCTGTCAGCGTGTGGGGGATGCTTGCGAGGTCAGGAGAGAGAGAGAGAGACGCGCTGGCTATCAGCGATGGGCAGAGAGGCCATGGTACTCAAAATGGCTGCCGCTTACGCGCACGAACGGGCTCGAAAAGGGGGCAAGATGGCGCCGATAATGTTGACGCTGCAGCCTAAGTTTTACCATGGATCCTGCACTTAAAATCTTCTTCAAACCTAAAACAAGATTACTTACAAAGCTCAGTGCAATCAAAGAAGCATATAATTTCTAAAGATAAATCACATTTAAATGAAAGGATACCTCATAAATTTGGATCTTTGACAATCTTTGAAAGCTGGTGGTAGGCCATTGCCTTCCTGAAGTTCTGAGATAGATTAACACAGTGCTTGTAGTATAGAAGAACAAACTCTTCAGCAATTACAAGTTTTAGCACCATCAAAACCTCGCCCTTCGAGCGAGTTGTTCAAGCAGGTTTTGTATGAATTTAGTGTATTTCTTTAGATAATTGGATTTCTTCCCATAGAGCTATCTATGGCTCTAGGAGGTGAAACCACCAAAGATTTGTAACTTTACTCTGTACCTAGGATGCTGGCTCAGCACCGAAGATAAGAGATCTTTTGTGCATGTTCATGGTTCTGACTGCTTGGTTTGTATCTCAAATCTGCAAATGAGTCAAGGGGAAGCCTGCATTTGGATTACTAGAATAAACTATTCTGCATTCGAAATGTCTTGAGAAATCATTGACGGATGCAGTTCACATTGGTCGTGCCGAATCCTAAAGAATAACAGCAAATAATAGACTGATAAGTTAGTTGTTGTACTGGCCTAGTATTCATTGAAAGTGAGGAGTACATGAACATTATTTTTGGCTTACTCACCCAACCTTTGACCCGACAGATTACCAAGATAGCTAACTCACCCAGCATAAACGATGGAAATGCGCGTTCCCATTATGGTACCTCACGTCAGATGCACAGAAGGATTTCTGTTTTGGCATCATTCAAAGTCTTCATGTGACATGAGCTTCATTTGAACATTGCCACAGATGATATATACGTCAGCATACAACATCCTCAGATTTAATGTTAGGTGGCACTTGTAGAGCACCTGCCTTCTCCATGTTTCAAGGGTTATGGAATATTTACAATTAGTTATTAACATTAAAACAATAGAGAATCCAGAGTAGGTTTTCCAAAAGTGACATAATCCATGTTTTTGAGCAAGGGCATGTGAATTTCTAAAAGTCATTCACAAATATGGTAAGAACCAAAAAAGGCTACATTGTGGCACTAGTTCATAAATATGCAAAGCAAGATGAAAGTAATAACCCATTCCGGATTACCTTTAGTGCAGAGGATGAAGTAAAAGAATGCCCAAGAGAACAACAAATACACCTCTCCAGAGTTAGAGATTTAACACTTGATCGTGGCATCACGATTCTCATATGGTAGCAAAATACTGAATAGAGATGGCAACAACTTCAAAGAAAAACAGAGCTCATTAGTTGGGGTCACGCCTGTGTTTCAGAGCAGGACACTTGGAGTGGCGGATGAACCCTAGTCACCCACAATTATTCCCTCTATAACCAAGATCATGATAACAAAACAAACTACTACCCTGCTCTGAGCCTGAGCAAAACTGGCTGAGAAAGAGATGAGGAGCGAATATAGATGTCTCAGGCATTCAAGACACCTTTGAGCATTTCTCATCAGAGCTGGTACATTTTATAAATCGATCCATGATGGTAAAAAGCTGTCAGAACGTACAAAAATCATAAAACCTTTACACCTATTAGGAAGATGAACTGCAGAAATTCAGTACACACACACTGAGGTACCTTGGAACCCAAGGGCCTTTACTAACTTAAAAGTTGTGGCCCAATTTTAAAGGAAGCTGTGATGTTAGACATCTGTTTCGGACTGAGTGAATATTCATTTCAATGCGCTATGACCTGAAGGTCTCTCAGATACACCGCAGTGATGAACAGCAATGATTTTGGCATTCTAGTGGTTTTCTGCGTAATCTTTCTACTTCATAGCAGTGGCGACATTGTGGGGAGGGTAAAAAGCAGCAACAGGAAGGAGGTGTTTCTACTACAGTCAGGAAAAATTTGTAGACAGACATGGCTACACTAAAAGATAACAATAATCGGTTGATGGCCTTATAAAGAGGAAGAATTAAAAATATGAACATTTGAGAGATAATTGTGCAGATACAAACCCAGGTGAATGGTACACCCCACCACTGCCTGCAGTGCAGCTCAACATATTTTTACCCACTGTAGGGATAAATAGACAGGTATTCTCCGTAAGGGATTGCGCGTATCTGGTGTGTTGGGTGAGAGCTGCAAGCATGGAGGATAGAATTACACGAGGTTGGTTTTCTATAGAGCTTGCTATGCAAATCATTGTTTTTTACATAAAACTCAAGATCCAAGAATTCCATCCTATCTCGGCTGTGTTGAGATCGGCTGTGTTGCATGGTAAATTTGATATCCCATGAGTTGTTGTTTAGATATTCAAAAAAGGAACAGAGTAAGTCTTCCATGCTTGCAGCTCTCACCCAACACCCCAGATACGCGCAATCCCTTACGGAGAATACCTTAGGGCTAGACGCAACTGTAGTGAACCAATAGAATTCGAAAACTGTATGGCCAATATGAGAGATAGATTCCTCAACAGAGGTTACTCTCCGGAATTCCTAAACACTGCGGAAAAAAGGGCTAGACGCACCTTAAGACAAGATTGCTTAAAGAAACGCACAGAGCCTGACTCCTCCACCCAAAGAATAAGACTAATTACGGAATTCAACGCTTTGAATCATGTTATTAGAAAAAGTTTCAATAAACATTGGAACCTATTAACGGGTGATGCTGCTCTCAAAGAATGGATACCCGAGAGACCAGCCATCGCATACAGAAAGGGTTTTACACTAAAGAACAAACTCAGTCCTACTGTTCCACATAACACCACATCGCTTGACTGGCTCACTACACGGAGCTTAGGTTTTCACAAATGTGGTTTCTGTTCTATGTGCGTATGGGGCAAACATGGGACGAAAACTTTCAAGGGTTTTGACGGAACCACATACAAAATCAAATACAACATCACATGTCTAACCAGATTCGTGGTTTACATTATTGAATGTCATTGTGGCAAAATTTACGTAGGCAGTACCATCAGGCCCCTTAAAGAGAGACTGGCTGAGCACATGAGAGCCATACAAAGAAGGGATCCTAAATACCCAGTGGCCTTACATATTGCGGAATGTCAACCGCTTGAGGATGAAGTCAGAGTGCGTTTCTTTGGAATAGATCTAATCCCTCTCAATATTAGAGGGGGCAACCGAGAACTTGTACTGAGACGTAGGGAAGCCACGTGGATCATGCGTTTACAATGCGTGGAACACGGACTTAACTATGACCCAGAACTCCAATTCTTTTTGGGTGACTAAGTACCCATTGTCCTGTGGGATTCAGTATACTATAAAAATCCCAAACGAGCGATACAACTATACTCAAAACCCTAAAAACTTTTCGATCTGTGGTTTTGAACCGTCTGGACAAGACTCCATAAATATCTTTTGATTACCCGTAACATATATTCCTTATATGAACTCTGAATGTTTATCTTAACAATTGTCAGGTTGATACATTTATGATGATACAATTTTGATGTAACAATATCTTGTATTATGTATATATACATTGAGTCACTAATAGAAATATATATAGAGCACCTTCACCCTTGGTTTGCACACGGTATAAACTTATCTGTACTCGGTATGAACTGTTTTTGCACGGCGACTCACTCACCCACCATCACGTTACGACTTTTCTTTATAAACTATTACTTTTTTACCTATATTCATGGACTGTGTACTACTCGTCACTTATAGCGTCGAGTTTATAATTACCTCGTCGCCCCTTTTTACAACTACGCAACCCACAAGGTTGTGTTACCTCGAGACTATTCAACATCACCACTGCCTGTACAATTTCCGTTTACATGGGCTCTACTACTCCTCAGTTAAAACCTTCTGTTTATTAATTTTCATTTCCGTTGAATACAGCAGAGAATACCAGAAGCTTTCTCTAACTTCCCAACATGGATGACTAGAGGCTGTCACTCACGGTCTAGTCTTTTACGCAATTCTGGAATATAGGTACTTCCTTGTTCCGGTCACGTGTCCGTCTTTTGAAACACGGCGACCGGGAACACACAGAGGAGGGACACCACGTCTTTGGTGAGTCTCTAGACCATGTATTTAGTCTGAACATTACCAGACCATACGTTTTTAGACTTAGAACCTACACAGCGAGATGTACTTCACTCGGGTTTCTTAACGTTTGCCCTTTTTTTATTGTCCTTACAGTTCGAAATCCACAGATGGATCGAAACCTAACTACTGTATTGAACTAATACTTTGGATCCCCTCCCGGTACAGCTTGGTACATATACGTATCAAGGTACGTCTTTAATTTACATGTTGTAAAAATACAACCGAGGCTAACGAGCCCAATGTAACAATTCTTTACTTTTTACAAGCACTTTTAACACTCAAATCTCCTTTATCACACAGCACACTCGTGTGATCCTCCGCTATACTTGGCATTGGAAAACAAACACACAGATGAACGTCTCCTTGCTCTAAATACAAAGCGAAGATATTAAGATTTACGTTTTAGATGTCTACTACTTCTTAACACGGGTAAGCCGACTATTGACTTCCTCGTTTTCGACTCACTCGGTCATATCCAACTTCTTGCTCTTTTCTTATGCCTCCATTTTTTACCATACAGAACTTCTTACCCGAAGTACAAGTGTCTATTATTTTCGACCTACTGACTTGTGGGTCGTACCACTAGGTATGCATTTATTGAATATTCTAATTGATATATCAGAGTGACGCACAAACTTTTCACAAGTGATTAATGCACCTTCACGTTGTTTAATTGTCACAGACTCACATACACCTTTTTCATCAATCATTAGTGATACTTGTTCACCTTGAGTTCTTCCACTGCAGGATCGTCGTGAGCACCATATATGTCACGGCACTATAAGCTATAGCCACATCCCTGAATGTATCTTCACCAATACACTATGCGCCTCAATTTATCTAATAGAGTGTTGAAGAAGCATGTCTCCACATATACAAGAATCCACGCTAGTCACAAACATAACTCGTGGGCAAATAAAGGCTTCATAACAATGCACTTCTAGACTAGGCATGGGCGGAAAATCCGTTCCGCTCGCGGATTTTGCGGATTTTCGGGAAATCCGCAATCCGCGAGATTTGCGAATTTCCTGCAAAATCCGCAAATCCGCGAGCAGCGGATTTTGCTCGCACTGCTCGCACTGTTCGCGTGAGTTCGCGCCCCGCGAATAAGTGCGAAATTGCAGAAATATGATCTAAGCAAAACTGAAAGTAACTACTTACCAGGTTCAAAAGTTCAGGCACATCATTAGTAGCCATTTCCTGTAGTGCTTCCTGAGGGGCCCCTCCAGAGTTCAGTTGCCAGTTGAAACTATTATGTGACCCTGCTCTGAACCTCAGAATAGTTACACATATGCCACAAAGGTCATGAATTACAGCTAAGGGAGACAAGCAGGAGCCAGGCTGGAAGTTAAAATCCATTAATCAGCCCCTAATTCATTATTGTCAGTTGGGGCAGGGCAGGTGTTGTAACTAATTTTGCAACAATGAAAGCACTTAGCAAGTGCAAAAGATCACTAATCAGGGCGCACTAAGGAAGCAGGTGCCAGCTAAAAAAATATTCTGTGACACATTAATCAGCCCCAAATTAATTCAGGTCACTTGAGGCAGGGAAGGTGTGCTTTGCTTTGCCGAAAATAATGTACACTGGACAACCAGAGGGTGTGGTGATGAAACAGAGGGTGGCATGGGTGGGCCAGAGGGTGGCATGAGTAGTCAGAGAGTGGCAGTGGTGACAGAGAGTGGCAGTGATGAAGAAGAGTGTCCCAAACAGGTTGGACACGTAGAAACAACAAGTTCGCAAAACTTGCGACCCGACAGGTAAGTTCGCAAATTGCGAAATTGTAAAAACCCTCGCGAACTGGCAGAAACACGGGCGAACACAAAAAAAATAAAAAATCCGCAAATTCGCGGGAATTCGCGGATTTTGCGGATTGCGAGTTCGCAAATCCGCAAATTCGCGGATTGCCAATCCGCAAAATCCGCTCATGCCTATTCTAGACCACTTTTGTCACGTACCATATGAATATGAATATGTGATACATTTGACAAATGCTACATATACGTTGTTTTCTATTTTTTCAGCCCTGAAGAGTCGTGTTGACTCAATTCAAACACGACGAAACACGTGTCGGCTGATTGTGGACCATCGCTACGATTGTGAACTAATTAAACAACCCATCTTAAGAGAAAAGACACAACGATCTGCATTTGCTTATTTTACTAAGACATTGTCGTACCTTATTTGAAACATTTGTTGTTACGTTTAATTGTGTGTGCGAGAGCATTGCTAATTTACAGTTATTTAGGTTCATCACTGGCAATGTAAATTAGTTCCTTCCAGATTAATTCTAGATTAATTTTATGCTCATTTATTTTAAATGTAAACATTTAAAACCCAGCATAACTCAATCACGCCTGGATTATGTTCTACCCCTGTGATCCTGGATAGGGGACACTACATCCAGTGATTCAACGAAATTCTAGAAACCAGAACCTCTTTTTTAGTCAACACAAGCTGGCAACAGCCTTTTGCAATCATTGGAATAATATCCACACAAAACTGGACATTTTCACTCTTTATGACGCTTTATGTTTTTTACTGTATGTAATTTTGTTTCAGTATTTTAGTGGTTGATTTATGTTCAATATTGACATATGTTTTAAGTCAACTATAAAATACAGTTCGTTTTTTATGCTGTTTGTGTTTATTGTTGTAGCAAATTTGGCAGTAACTGCAATACTAGAATATTATCTGTATAATGTATGCACTTTCTTGTATTTTACAGGGTTCACGCAAGGTGTTTTGTGACCAAAACAACCTGCTAAAGCTTCCACAGTACACAAATGACTAAACCTAGAGACAGCCAGGCACCGTTTCTGTTGAGATGTGCAGCACCTTGTTTCAAAAACAGTGCTTTTTAGCTGGTATTGACATTTATGCTTGACTTCTCCTGACAGCTCTTGATTATGGAAAGATTTCAAAGTGGTTGCAGTACTCTTACTAGGTAAATACCATTAACTCACATCCAGAAGCCCTAATGCAGAAGGGAACCAAATGACATAATGTTGTCTGGTAACGGCAGGTCTGCGCTGAATACCAGCAGCATTGAGCCAAAGTCCTCTCGCTGCTGAGCCAGCCCTTATGGTGTTTGACACTTTTTGCTCTTCACCAATACTTTTCATGCAAGAATTTTGAGCTCAATCACACGATGTTAATAGAGAATCTAAGAGCCCCGAAATGCAAGGTGTGGTTGGCTACAACTACAGGACATGGGCCACTTAGCAGCGATCAGTATAGAATAATCACCCCCAGTCCATTTGCAGATATGTCAAATGCAAAAACACTAACTTCTCTTATATCGAAAACTTTTTTTTAAAAAACAAGCACTGGCAAACCCAACAGATTTCGCCTTTGAGACCTCTTGGCTTTGGCAATGGTTTTTAGCCATGCTGCACAGCATTCCTGATGCTGTGTAGCATGGCTACATAAGAGTAAAAACAGCCTATTACACAGCCGGCCACGTCATTTGGCAGTTGTGTTCACCATGCATGCCTACAACATGTAGCAGCCACTTGCCAATCCAAGTTGAATCAGCAACTTAAAAAGGTGCAAAAGCATTTTTGAAGAATGGATGGGGAGTGCAACATGGAGGGCATGTGTGGGAGGAGGAACAAGGAGGCTGTGGTTAGATTGACATGCTGCAACACGAATAAGAAGCAGGCAAATGAGAGTAACAGGAAAGCCAACCATTGGTAAACAATGGGCGGACTTCCAAGCCTCTGTATGTTCTTGGTATGCCCACATTGTTTCTTTTGCAACTAGACAGGCTTGATCTAAAAATAACATAAGCACAAATGGTGCCCTCGTGTATATCGTCAATGCAGGACTGGATTGGATGTCAGTCTAACAAATGCTAAACTACCCCCTTCTGTGATCTGTACAGAAGGTTACAGAGATTCATCAGTATAAGTCCACAATTTCAAGATACACGTCCTTTCAATCAAGGCCTTAGTGACAATCTTGTGACCCCTGTGGCCATTTTTTTACTGATTGAGACCGCCAGAGGCATGTTCCAGAGGTTTGATGATCCTGTGTCATCAACACTCAAATTCAATCCTTTCAGAGTTAGCCTGGTCAAGCCTTTGTACAGACGCTCCTGAGGCTAGTAAACAACTATGGCATTTCCATCTTTACGAGTCACTACCTTTTTACTATCGCCTTATAGCCCCGCTGCCGAGGGCTATGCCTTGTGCGAGAGAGAGAGATAGAGTTTCTTTAACAACCGGTATAGCCAGAGGCAAAAGGACTATAAGGCTATTAGAACATTCCACCCACTGAGAGCCAAATGTTCTAAATGAGAAAATGGAGAAACATGAAGACAAACATCGGAATGTTGAAGCAGAAGTCTCATACCAGCCAATATAGGTCCGTTGCTACTCCATTGTCTTCAATGGAGTGCTCAACATTTCAATGTTCTAATATAGCCTTAGAGCCCGACCTTGCGGGTTCCACCGGCCATTAATGGCCCGCTCCAGGATTACAGGTCCGACCTAAAGGCGAGGGCCTTTAACAAGGGAGCTGGCCTTTAATGGTTGGTAGAGCCCGCTAGAAGGGCTATAAGGTTATTAGAACATTCTTCCCCTAGAGATCAGAATGTTCTAATTACTAAAAGCAAAGGCCTCTAGGAGCCTGAGGGGGGTTAAATGCCCTCGGGATCCGAGAGGCCGTTGTTCACAGCAGCAGATGTGAACTTAAACAACATTGGAATGTTGCTTTGTGGGCTTCTACTGTCCCGTAGAAGCCTAGAGCACTCCATTGTATTCAATGGAGTGCTCCACATTCCAATGTACTAATATAGCCTTATAGCCCGCCGTAGAGGGCTATACCGGCTATTAAAGGCCCTCTCCAGCGTTAAAGGCCCCGAGCCGAAGGCGAGGGCCTTTAACAAGGGAGAGGGACTTTAATAGCGGTATAGCCCATCTACGAAGGGCTATAAGGCTATTAGAACATTCTGTCACTAGAGGACAGAATGTTCTAGAAAAGAAAAAAAAAGCCTTTTGGGAATGTGAGGGGATTGGAATCCCCTCAGGTTCCCTGAAGCCTTTGTTCACAGCCAGAGCTGTGAACAAAGAAACATTGGAATGTTGGAGCTCCAGGCTTATACCATCAATTATAAGCCCAGAGCACTCCATTGTTTTCAATGGAGCTCCCAACATTCAATCAAACTACGAATCAAAGCAGACTATTTTTGGAGTAGCAAAGAAAAACCGTGGTTTAAAAATACACAAAAGGGATTACTTTGCTATAGGGTATGCTGTATGAACTAGAGAGCAAAGGGCCAATGACCAACACACCTTGCTGCTCCTGGATACATCGTTTGTAAGACATTTATTTGGCTAATTCTCAACATTAGGTTTTGGACACATCAAGCAAATACAAGCAATTTATTCACCAAAACAAGAAAGCCAGCACTTTTTCTATATTTTATAATTTGTTTTCATTTATTATATCACCACAAAGTAAAATGACACCACCATAGCCCGTTAAGAGGCTTAACGCGAAGAAATGAGAACAAAAAAGTTACTCGACTTTGCTTCTGGAATACAGTACACATCATGGACAACATGCACAATATTTGTCAATCTTTGATGCAGTCCTTCATTTAACTGTCAAGGAAGTCAATTATCTATGTTGCAAAGCGCGACCTTTACAAAACACGAATATGACCTTTTCAGATGTAAAACCCAATCTCCCTTCAGCATCTTTCCATACTTTGTGAAAACAAAATGGAGAAACTGGAGAAGGTTGAATGGTAACCGAGGCAACCCTACTCGGATATGAGTAAGAGACAGCTGTGATGAAAGGACAGCATGAAAAGGCTATGAGAGTCCAGATCAAGCAAGCCTTCATTGTTAATGGTATTTTCATTTGTGGCAGTAGCTTGATGTCAGCACCATAATGTAAGTTATTATACGGTTTTCATGGCCATTAAATGGCCTATCTATGCTTTACTGGCCAAAACTCAGGCGAGGGCCTATAATGTGTGTGATGGTATTAAACAGCATTTATAGCCCATTGCAGGGAGAATGGTTATAAATCTATTAGAACATTCACCCATTTATGACAAAAGATGCTAATTTAAACATGAGAAAAAGAAAAACAAGCATCAGCAATGCAATAGGTCTCGCATTTATGCGAGTTTCAGCTATTGGCATTGTAAATGACAAAGCCTTTTATTTATGTTTTGGTTTTCAACCCCTTGGGTGCGGCCGCAATTCTGCGCCTGTGCGGCACTTCTGAAGAGTGGGCGGGTTCATGACGGCCCCCAGCCGTCATCAGCACACGAGCACCGTGATGCATGACGGCTGGGGGCCGTCATCAGCATGGAAGGGGTTAAAACATTAAAAAAGGCATTGTCATTTACAATGCCAATAGCTTCAACTCCGCAAATGTGAGACCTATTGCATTCCAAATGCTTGAAGGCATCGCAGAGTTGCCCCCCTTCGATCTCCCATGGCCCCTGAAGAGCTCCCCGTTTGCTAAGAGTTAAATATACCCGCCGGTGGTCACACCTGCACATGAGAGATCCTCCTGCAGTAAGAGACACTCATTAAAGTAAATGGTGCTTACAGATTAAAGAAGACATACTGAGTAACAACCGAAGTAAAAGGGCCAGTCCTCTAGGGAGGTTATAAATGAAGACAAGGCGGTACTAAGGAGGGACTAACACGCCTAATAATGAATCAGAAGTCAGCATTTAGAAAGGACAATGAGACAAGACAATGACAAATATGGGCGGAGAGCGGGCGGGGCTTCAAGTACATACTCCAATACAGCATGGCGGGCAGAGCAGCGCATGCGCAGCAGGCTCGACATAAAAACGTCATGCTGAAGGCCAATGCAAGCTATTATTACCCTCTGCCGCAATATTCTCTTGGAACTACCAACATTTCAATGTTCTCATTAAGTTTTCTTGAGCAGAGCATTACCAGCAGTTAATGTTCTCTGCAAAGTGCATTACCCTAAACACTGCCCGACTCAACATTTATGGTAATTCCCAACAGCATGTGACTAATAAGGCTATTAGCACGTAACCCTGTGATGTCATACAAGACGGGCAAGCCGGTGAACTGTCCCTTTCTGTCCCATATCCCTCCTTCACAATCTCATTGACCCTAGAATGTGAGCAAACAAGAAGAGTTAATAGCAGAGTTCTGATTGGCTGAGCCAGTCTCTGAATTCCCGCGCACGTGCGTGTTAAGGTTTGTCGCTCGTTCCTGCGCCTGCGCAGTACCGGACTTAGCTTTGAAAATGATGTTTCATGCTTGGCTGCTCAGTGTCTGCAAAAGCTCTTGCTCCAGGAGCGAATAGGTTATTTAATTCCCAGATTTCTTCAGCATAAATTAAACAATTCACGTTTCGTCTAAAACTGTGCTACGTGTTATTCCTATTATGATCACAATCTATTGTACATTTCAATAGCGGGTCTGTTTGTTCGGCAAATCGACGTGCGACCCATAAAGATGACGGATTCAAGATTAGCCTTTCACTTGTTAAATTGGATTTCGTGTAACCACGGTGTCTTTTTGAATGATCTTTGATTGTTATCTACGAAATTGTCTCTAAAAACGAGTCTTTGCATAAGAGCCACAATCTCTCGAGTCCATTAAATGCAGCTCACCTGATACTTCCCTGAAAACCCGGGAACAGGCACGTCGCAGAAATAAATCTGATTTACATAGTTCAGCGGATACCAAAACATCTGCAGAAATTTTACATCAAAACCCCGCTGCTAATTATAAAATAAAACCGGTTATTAATAAACCCAAAGGGCTGTTAAATTATCAGTCCAGGCGTCTCTCATTCTCCAGACACCGATGGCGGGCCAGACTAGAATTTCTAATGGAGGCGAAAAAAAAATTAGCAGTCGACATCTCTTTTCATTTCAGCAAACCTGATGTCGCCTGTTGATGTATGTTGTTCCCCTGGATATGTAAGAGAAGCACTTTCTAAACATTCCACAGGGTTAAAAAACACCAAGCAGTTACCAGATCCAAAGCTCACACACAAAAAAGTTAGGGCACTGATATTTCTCAAGGGGCAGCTGAAGCTTGCATTACCAACTGTCTCTGCCAGTGCTGACAACTGGATGCACCAACTCTACCTACCAACCATCACGCTCCTAAGTACGTGACAGTTTAGACTATTCCAGGTCAGACTCCGGCCACAGTAGTAGGGTAAATCGGTTTTGACTCTGGCATGTAGGGGGGAGTGTCAAGAAGCGGAAAACAGGCCTTCCTTGTGCCAACTGGAACTCGCAATCTTAAAACTAGAATCCCGGGTAAAACCAGCGACCTACACAACCCGCTCCATCGCAGTCAGCCTGAAATTGTGCTTAGGACCTGGCCCACCATGAACTGTTGTCTTTTCGAAGTACTTGGCTCTTTCTAGGTGCTTTTCACCTTATAAATGCATAAATCTATATCTACGGTTACCCTTAACCTATTCTCATGATCTTTGTGCTTGGTTAAAATTTTCTCTATTTTTCTACATTTGTTTGGGAGTTTTATCGCGTTGTGATCTTTGCTAGCCAGACTGGGTTTATTATTGAGTTGGCAGGGGTTCTCCTTACCCAAAATAATAAGCCCATTTCTGACCCGACCCTCCCAGAAAAATAAATGTGTGATATCTGTCTCTCATGTAAAATGCTCTAATGCACTTGGGCCAAGCTTGCACTATATAAAACTGCAAAATAAATGAAATAATGAAACACAATGTGGAAAAATATCTATGAGTTAATCAATCTGCTCTGCTAAATTAAATTAAGCAACAATTGAATACAAGTCTGGTAAGAATGGGTAATGTATACATCAGATTCAGGAAGCAGTGAATGAAAATGGAAGAAGGATTGAGTGGAAATGCGTAATGTTTGAGACAAAATATGACTTCTGTTCATTTACATAACACACACCACAAATAGATTGGTATCTTGATATTCCCAGAATATCTGCACTCATGTTATCACCTTTGGGAAAGAATGAAGGGGGTCACTATTTGGACTGCTGGAAAGAATGGTGTATTGGCTCTGGGTCCATCCTTTTCCTGCAATGCTAACCTGTATTTTCTGCAGTTCCAGTCTGATTTTTGTGCAACTTTTTATAGCACAATCTTGGTCCAAGGGCATTAGAGTATTTATATGCGAATCACACGCTATACTTTTTTTTTTCTTTTTTAAAGTCAGTGGGAGATTAAGTGACTTGCCAAGAATCACACGATGTTGATCAGAGACTGTGATTTGAAATTGTTCCCTAGTTCCGAGGTTGGCAGCTCTAGCTGCTTGGTCATATCTCCTTCTTCCTGAATGTCACTTACAATCTTCCGGTGGCAAAAGCAAAAAGACCAAATGGTGGACGGAAGGCTGAACAATGCAAACATTCACACCCAGTCACAAGGATCAGAGTTTAAACTATTGTTTTTTTGCTAACCGCGCCACCCCAGTTTGGACCCAGCCGTATGCAAATCAGTCTTGGCCCTGTTCCTCATGGGAACAGTCCAGCTCGAACTGCCAAACCTGGTCTTCCTTGGACGGACAAAAGCATCCTGAGACCTTTTTCAGGATATCATCTCTCATCAGCTAGGCTAGCTTAATTCTAGTGGCATAGTGAGCATGGAATTCAAGGTCGGGCATTCCCTTTCCACTTAGGGTGACAAAAGCAAAAAAACAAATGATGTACGGTATGCTGAACGGTGCAAACATTCACCCCGAGTTTCAAGGATCTAGGTCCAACATCTGTTCTTTTTGCTTTTGTCGCTCCAAGCAGGAAGGGCCCACCATCAAGCCTTTATTCCTCAACTATTCTGTGTATATCTATCATGGGCAAGAGGAAGCAGTGTAAGGAACTGCAGTACAGCACTAACATGTTCGTACAAAGCAGCGCTTTATCTCTCTTTGCACTAACGGCAAAGTTATCCAGGTGCAGCTCCCCGCGTCCCTGGAAATTACTTAGGCTTTTTTAAGAGATGACATTCGATAATGCGATTGTTATAGGCCAGATTAATTTCTTGCTTCCGAGGGCGATAACACAATAGTGTGCCTGTGTGAAATATTAGTTTGCAGCCAAAAACAAGAGATAAGAGATAGCACTTTGGAGTATTAAGGGGGCACCCAATTTGAAAGAGTGAAGAGCAGTGGAAACTGGAGATCTAATGTTAAAGGCTACCACTCAATATGACATTCAGAGCAGACCCACCAATAAAAGAGTGTATTTTCGGTTAGCATGAAATGCCAGAAAAAAGGCAAGATGTTGAGATAGTTAAGGCGGGGTCGCTAAGAAATCATGAGTTTTCCTTCAATTTGAAATTGAAAGAGCCCAGGGGCTATTAGAGCCAGGACAATCCTGGCCTTCCTCTCACACCCGTTATTGATGGCTGTAAGAACTTTTGGGACAGTCTTGTGTTATATTGTCGACGGTCTAGTAGTTGGGGTGGGAGGAGCTAGGTGGGCTGAGGGGAAGAGGTGGGGTCAGGAACAGGAAAGGGCAGTTAGTGTAGGGACGGGGAATGAGCAACAGGTTGAATAAAGAGCTAGTGCAGTAGCAAGTCGGTGTCCTGTGTATTTGTGGGTCGGGACACGACAGCTGGCGACGAGGGTGGGATGAGAAAGGAACCCACCCAAGGAAGCCCCGTCCCGCAGCGCAGAGTGAGCTCCGCTGCAACGAAGCCCCGTGGCGCCGGTAACGAGCCCCCAGGAGTGGCCAGATCTCCCCTCACAAGGTAAAGAGGGTCGAGGAAGGAAACGACGATCCAGCAGACGAGTGCTGACGTACCCTGAAAAGCGCCGAGCTGGAGCGCCAGAAAGAAGCAGAAGAAAAGCGCGCCTGAAAGCGGCAGAGGAAAAGGGCGCCAAAACGCCGACCGCTGAGCTCGAGGAAGAGCTTGCAGCGCACTATTCCCGGCGGGAGCCGGAGACGCCCGACGCTGCCCAGGTGAGCCTGCACCGCCGCGACGGCGGAAAGAAGCGGAGAAAAGCCCCACACACGCGCAACCCGCCCGAAGCCAGCGCTTCGTCAGTCAGAGGCAGCCGAGTCCAAACAGGCGGCAAGGAATACGCGAGACCAGCGCGAGGCAGACGACGCTCACCTCAGCACAGCGCGACAGTACCCAGCTCAACTGTGAGTGCATGTGTGTCCAGAGTGAAAGAAAGACCTCGTGGGCTACAGAAGGGGCGGCCATCTTAAGGTCAGGCGGCCTAAGGGACAGACCCTACGTGATTGAAAGGCGGCCATCTTTAAGTCAGGCGAAAATTGAAAACAAGCACTGGCACATTCGAATTGACATTCCGTGGCCTGATCCTTCAGCATTCAATGCCAGACAAGCGCCGATCAAGCAGTAGTAGTGGCAGAGAGCAACAGTGAAAGTCAACGTCAGTAATCACAACCAGCGTTCAGTGCAAGCTGAAAATACCACTGCCAGAATGTCCAACCCTCCTGTGCAAGACGCCCAAAACACTGACCAGAAAAAGGAGGTCAAAGGCACGCATCTGCGTGCACCGGAACCCTTGATAATCACCTCTGGGAGTAGCATGGGCCTGAAATGGCAGGAATGGCTGGAGGACTTTGAGGACTATATCAAAGGGTCTAGAATTGAGACAGATGAGGACAAGATAATAACCCTTCGCAATCTCGGAGGGCGCGAGCTCAGCAAAATAGTGCGAGAGATCCCAACCAACGACGGTGACACTTATGTCAAAGTGAAGGACATACTGAACAATCGCTTCCTACACAAAAGAAACGTTGATTATGAGAGGCACAAGTTTCACCAACAGCACCAGGACAAGGATGAGCCATTGACGTCCTTCATACACCGACTAAGGCGTCAGTCACAGTACTGCGACTTCACAAACTTTTCCCCGGACGCGGCCATCAAGTCTCAGATTATCTCGGGATGCCACTCAGAGTCGCTGAGACGAAGACTACTGAGGAAGCCACAAGAGTTGGCGGAAATTGAGGAAAACTCACGAATATATGATCAAGCTGAAGAAAATGCAGCAGAGATCGAAGTCAAACCCAGCACCAGCCGAGAACATGCCAACCGCGTCTCCGACCGCCAACATGGCCGACAGGCCCACCGAGGCAACCCACGTGACAGATCACGCCGATCCAAATTCTCACCCAGACGCCGAACAGATTACCGGCCAAGAGACTCAGAAAGGAGAGACCGACGACCCGAACGCACAAGACGGTGCTACAGGTGCGGGTATGATTACCCCCACATTGACTCGTGCCCTGCCATGGGCCCACGCTGTCGAAAGTGCGGAAGATCCAACCACTTTGAGGTCATGTGTAGCGAGTATCACCGAGAACAACGTGGCGGTGCTAGTCGACGCACCAGCCAGCCGAGATCCTCAAGAACAGAAATCAAGCGGCACCACGCCAGAGCCGTTCAGGATGAACCTGCTCACTCCCCAGCGTCGTCTCACTCCAGTCGTGAGTCCAGACGGTCCAGATGGGATCGCCGATCCCCCTCGAGAGAATCCAGATCCTCCTCCTCCAGGAGATCGGGCTACACCACCGAGTATGTCAACATCGCTGACAACGACCAGCTTAAACGCTACCCCCGGCTCGACATCATGGTGGGCAATCATGCAGCAAAGTTCGTCATGGACAGCGGTGCCTCTCTCAATTACATATCTGTTGCTGAGCACGAGCGCATGGTTCCCAAGCCTCACCTGCGTTTTGCACCCGTTCGAGTATACACCTGGATGGCGAGGAAACCACTCCCATGCCTGGGGAAGTTCGACACCACTCTCACGCACGGCGACATCACCATTCCCGCCGTCATTCACGTTATCAAGGGACCAGACGCTGACTGCCTGCTAAGTCTTCCAACTGCTGAGCGCCTACGTCTTGTTCACATTCTGTTCAACATAAACGACAGCTCCAACTATGTCGTGAAGTATCCTGCCCTCTTCAAGGGCCTGGGCAAACTAAAAGGCCGACAAGTACACCTGCATATCAACGAGCGAATCAAGCCCATTGCTCAGCATCCACGGCGAGTGCCGTTTCACCTGCAAGCCGCGGTGGCCCAAGAGCTGCAAGACCTTCTGGATGCCGACATCATAGAACGCACTGAAGGACCCACTCCCTGGGTGTCCCCGGTGGTTGTCGTGCCAAAAAAAGGGACCCCCGAGAAAGTCCGTCTATGCGTAGACATGCGCCTCCCGAACACAGCAATCGAAAGGGAGAGACACCCCGGCCCACACCTGAGCGATATGATTACAGCCCTCAATGGAGCCACGGTCTTTTCCAAGCTAGACCTCAACAAAGGATATCACCAGCTCGAGCTAGATGACAACTCTCGCTCCATCACCACGTTCGCCACACACCTCGGCCTCTTCCGATACAAACGCCTCAGTTTTGGTGTGTCCTCAGCAGCTGAAATTTTTCAAGAGACAATTCGACTTATCATTCACCACATTCCAAATTCTCTCAACTACAGCGATGACATTCTGGTATATGGCGCCAATCTTCGAGAGCACGACATCGCCCTTGACCGCGTCTGTAAGGCCCTGCTAGACGCAAACCTGACTCTCAATAAGGACAAGTGCGAGTTTCATCAATCGACACTAAAATTCTTTGGACACATTTTCTCATCCAACGGCATGAAACCAGATCCCGACAAGGTGGCTGTGCTCAACAACACCAAGAGCCCTGAGGATGTAAACGATCTACGCTCCTTCCTTGGGATGGCGAGCTACTGTGCTCGCTACATCCGCGACTACGCCACAATAAGTCATCCTCTGAGACTCCTCACGAAATCCAACCAGCCCTTTGAGTGGACCTCAGACTGCGAGCGTGCCTTCAGAGACATCAAACGGGCAGTTGAATCATCCGACTGTTTGTCCTACTTCAACCCCAAACGCAAAACGGAGATCACCGTAGACGCCAGTCCCGTAGGCCTGGGTGCAATCCTGGCCCAATATGACGACGAATCTGACCAACGGAGGATAATTGCCTATGCCAGCCGCAGCCTCACAGACCCGGAAAGGAAGTACTCTCAGCCTGAGAAAGAGAGCCTGGCGGTCGTGTGGGCGTGTGAGCACTTCCACATCTTCATCTATGGGAAGCACTTCACGCTCATTACTGACCATCAGGCACTCGTGACAATATACGGCAATCCGAAGTGCAAGATGCCCCCAGGATCGAGCGGTGGGGCCTCCGGCTGCAAGAATACACCTTTACGATCATTCACAAACCGGGGAAGGGTGACAACCCTGCTGACTACATGTCTCGCCACCCCCGAGACTCTCCAGCGCCGACGTCATCTATAGCGGAGGAATACATTCACTTCGTCTCAAACCATGCTCGCCCCCCAGCCATACCAATGGACACCATCCGCGAAGCAACCAGCAGAGACGCCGTTCTGCAGATCGTGATGCAGCGAATACTGTCCAACAGGTGGAGGCATCATCCGCAAGACGATGAGGAGAACCCCGATGTCAGAAGCGAACTCCAAGCATTCCGACATGTAGCTGATGAACTGTCAATCACTGAAGATGGCCTTCTTCTAAGAGACCACCGGATAGTCATCCCGGCCACCCTCAGACAAGGCGTAGTTGACCTAGCTCATGAAGGTCATCGTGGGGTCGTCTCAACCAAGAGGGCGCTCCGAGAGCGTGTCTGGTTTCCTGCGCTAGACCAGATCGTCGAAGCCACTCTGAAGGACTGTCATCCCTGTCAGCTAACTGGTCCCAGCACGCCCCCAGCACCGCTCCAAATGACCCCGCTACCTGACGGTGTATGGCAGGAAGTTGCAATGGACTTCTACGGGCCCCTGCAGTCAGGGAAATATGTGATCGCCATTGTAGATGAATACTCACGGTTTCCAGTGGCTCAATTCATCCCGTCCACCAATGCCGCCTGTACCCTTAAAGTGCTGGAGGAAGTCTTCGCAACCTGGGGTGTTCCCAGAATCATCAAAACGGACAATGGGCCCCCATTCAACGGGCACGAATTCAGTGACTTCGCGAAACAGATGGACTTCCAACACCGCAGGGTCACCCCGCTCTGGCCACAGGCCAATGGAACTGTCGAACGCTTCATGTCCACCATCAAGAAAACCTTCCAACGGGCCACGGCTGTAAAAAAGGGACCTGCAAGCAGCATTGAATGAAGTCCTCTGTGCATACCGAACCACTCCCCACTCCACGACGGGTGTCTGCCCTGCCACTCTCATGCTCGGGAGGACACCCAGAACTCGGATCCCAACCTGGGAAGGTGCCCTGAAGAAGCCCCTCTCAGACCATCAGATCGAAGACATGGCTGCAACAGATCGATATCACAAAGAGAAGATGAAGGAACATGCGGATCTTAAACGGAGGGCCCGGTCCCCTTCCCTCAAGGAGGGCGACAGAGTCCTTGTCAAACAAGAACAGCGCCAGAAAACTGACTGTCGCTTCAGAAACGAACCCCTTACAGTGGTGCAGCAAAAGGGCACAATGGTGACTGCAGAGTCAGAGAACAGGCGGGTCACTCGGAACGCTTCCCACTTTAAGAAATGCCCTCCTGAGAAGCATGACTGCACGCCCCCTGCCTCCGTGCCGGAGAACGCTGAGCACCCCGAGGCAGGCGCACCTGAATCCGCACCCCGCCTGGAACCAGACCCCGTGGTCGAGACTGCTGTGACCAACTCGGGTCGCCCACGACGCCAGGTACAGCCTCCAAAAAGACTAATTGTTGAAATGGACTAATTTCACTTTGCTGTTTTGTTAAGAAAGGGGGAGATGTTATATTGTCGACGGTCTAGTAGTTGGGGTGGGAGGAGCTAGGTGGGCTGAGGGGAAGAGGTGGGGTCAGGAACAGGAAAGGGCAGTTAGTGTAGGGACGGGGAATGAGCAACAGGTTGAATAAAGAGCTAGTGCAGTAGCAAGTCGGTGTCCTGTGTATTTGTGGGTCGGGACACGACATCTTGGGGAATAAAACTAGTTTCCTCAACTAAAAGGGAGTAAACGGAAACACACTAACGTGTCCCTTACCCATTTGTTATCAAGAATTCTGGGGGTCATTCCAAATGGTCCTCTACTGTGGTATTCCTAATAAACAGGCCTGGGTCAGGCTAGTGTTAACCTAATGCAGTTTGAATTTAAGATCACAAAGCGCTTTGTGAATGTAGGTCAGAGTTTCATTTTAAATGTTTAAACATTTTGCAAATAATTCTTCTCTTTTATTGTGGCAGGGGACAATTCAGTGTGTAACTATTGGGCTGTATTATGGGATCACTGTGGAATCAGAGACAAGCAAAACAGGTGGGGGGTGGAGGGGAAGGGGGAGAATGGTGTCAGACAGGTAGTTGGAAAAAATGATATGTGCAACACTCTCTATGCTCCAAGGCATGGCCCATTCCGACTCAAGCACTCAGGTTATATTGAGCTGTTATGTTTGTACTAGTGGATTCAATGCCCATTAGATTCCCCATGTTAAACTAATGTTCTGATTTGCTACCTTTGCCTCGAATTGTAAAGTGCTGTGATATCCTTGGGGATCAAGTTCGCGCTATTTAAAACGTAATAAATAAAAATAAAAAATAAAAGCCTTTGTAATGCAGAAAAGAAAGCATCTCACTAGGGACACATGTTTGTTGCTGTCCCTTATTGTCCTTTGCCAAACTAGATGTGTAAAGTCCTACAGGCATTGATAATCCAATGAATCAACACTATGTTTTGTATCCTGCATATGAAAGTAAAAGCATACAATCAAAAATCTAAGTTTATAAATGATGTGTAGGATGTGTAGGCTGAACAGGGACTGCATGACCTGGTTGATCTTAAAACGGCCTTTAATTGGTGTACAACTGAGCAGGCTCCAGGCATCATAATAAGAATTAACTAGAAATTCTGTTTCTAAAACGAAGATGTAATCTTCTAGTCTGATAAATCAAGACAAAGCAAGAGAGAACAGAGATCTCATCCCTCAAATTTTTTGGGGAAGCCTTTCACTTTTGACACAAAGTTCAGATGTAATTTCAAAATTCTACCAAGATTTACACATTCCCGTGAGTATTTCCAGGTATTAAACACATTATATCCATGTAGTCAGTCTCCGTGACAAGTAACTGGTAGCGCAGGTAGTTATTTGTTATTGTCACCCAAGTACTGTGACGGGGGTGCCAGCAGCCATTAAACCCCTGATGTAAGGCAAGGCTCTGGATTATGGTGGCTGGCCCAAGATCTTTATCCAACAGTGTGCTCCCTCTCTTTAAAAAAGTGCTAGTTTTGATACATTTGTGGAAGCCAGAATAACTCCTTCATGATCAGAGATTGTCTTTTCAAATGTGCTTACCTTAAGTATTTATACAATTATTCCTGACATATTGCAACAAGACCTGGCAGACCTTCTAATGGATAGTTTATTCTCTTCTAATGCTAATCAAATCTGTGTTATATGAAGTATTTCTGAACAAAGTAGTGAAAGTCAGGCAATTAGAGCTTTAGCTGCAGAAAAGGCCTTTGGCAGAGTGGAGTGAGGTTTCTTCAGGCTGCTTGAGTGCACCCTACTACGAGCTTTCAGGTGAATGACCTTGTATCTTCTTAAATGAGAGGTATTATCCTTTAAAAAAAAAAGTTGGGGCATACTCTCTCTCCATTTGTTGTGTTCTTCTGTGTCCTTGCTGAAAGGAATAAGATGCGACAACCATATATGTGGGATTAGTTCCCCACTTAATAAAGTTATGGTATATGTCACTGTCGTCTTTTCGTCAGCAAATCCCAGACTACTCAAAGGTGTCTGGGTATTATTTAAATTCTGACAAAACAGAAATATCGGCTTTAGCAACATGGTGCATTCTGGATGCGTTTTTGAGAAAAGGATTAAATATCTGGCCACATGGAAAGCAAAGACTGTCAAGCCACCAGTGTCCTGAATGCCAGAATATGCTTGCAAAAAATGTAACACATTTTCACTTATCATTGAAACTAACTTTATCTTTATGATGGAGAAACTATTTAGGAATAAAAATAAAAATAAATGAGTCTAAGTGTCTAAATGGATGATTTTTTTTAATTGATTGTATGGACTGATTAAATGTATCTTAGTGAATCCATGGGTAAGTGAGTAATGTTCAAATATGTAAATATCTGTATCAGTCTCTCACTTTGCGTATAAGTGACTGCATGGGTTGGTGAGTAGCTACATGAGTGTGTATATGGGTTATTACTTGGTTTTTCGAGTATCAGTATGAGTGTCTGTATGGTTCAGTGGTGGTTATAAGTTAGTGCATAGATTCATGAATGAGTGTGTCACTGTATGTATGTGTTGACAGTATGTGTGCAGGACTGTATGGGTGGATGAGTGTGTGTATGGGTGTGTTAGTGAGTGAATGACTGTCTTAATAGTGTCTTTATAAGTAACTTCATATATTTTAAACTAGCATATGTGAGTACTGGTGTATATAAGTGAGTTGTGAGAGATTGGAAGAGTTCCTGTATGAATAAGTATGTGTTTCTATAACTGATTGTTTAAAAGACTAAGTATGTGTAAGTTTCTGTAGAAGTAAGTATGGTGGTGTGTGTATAACGGTATATGCAAGTAAATGGATGTTTGATTCTTTATTAGCATGAGTGACTATGTGTGTGAGTAACTCTATGGATGAGTGGCGGTGTGTAACAGGATGTATAGGTGTATGAATACATATGATGAGTGAGTACATGTAGGAGTGACTGTATAGGACTGTTGGTGAGTGAGTAGATGTGTATGAAGATCTTGGAATTAATGAATTGATTGTTGTAACTGGTATTGGTATGTCCATTGTTTTAAAATTTTTAGTTCTATTTTTGAATATATGTATCAACGTTTATATTAGGGTGAGATGAGGTCTGCCACAAGGATGATGTAATCAGTGATGTCATTTGAGATGTTATGAGTGATGTCACTGACCACGTCATGAGTGATGTAATATGTGACATCATCAGCAGTGCATTAACATGTAATGATATTTTTATTTAATATATTGCATTGCAAGATTTATTAAATGGCGATCATTACATCTGCAGACTCGCAACTGGATACTCACTATTCAACCATTTATGAACCTGAAAAATATACGTCCTATTCAGGTATTCTTTTATGTATTTTCTTTGGATTATCACATTAGAATCTAACAAATATGTTCTTTGCTGTAATAATAATGTAATTGAAGGTATAGGAACCTGTAAATAATATGTTTGAATCAGGTCTTATCATATGCACTTCTTTCGGATCATTATACTAGAACTTAATAACATGCTATTTGTTGCATCAAGAGTGTATTTGAAGGTATAAGAATTTAATGTCAGCTCTCTATTATCCAGTATCTTTTGTGTGTGAATGTTTTCCCAGAGATCCTTAAATGTCTAAAAATCATCTTGATTTGTGAAAAAATTCTGGTTCTTTCATTTTTAAGAATAAGTATGTTAAGAAAATAGCACTTATGTATTGCACTTTGTAAATATGTTTTTTTTTTTGTTTGTTTTTTTTAAGCTTTTATTCGATACGCAGAGATATCTTATAAGCACATACATAATACAATCAATACAAATATACAAAAAGTTTTATGCCATAAGAAGTCAGTAGAAATGTTTAGAATATTAAAAGTGATAAAAAGGTGTAAGGTCCATTAATAAATTAGCTAAAACAAGTATTAAACAGCTACTGACAATCTCTTAGATCGAATGAGCCAAAACTGTTTTAAAAATTTAGCTATTCCACAGACTATGGGAGGGGAAGTGTCCGTACTTAGGATACGCAAGGCTACTAAGTGGCTGCGTGTGCCCATGTTACGGCAGAGTGGTTTCAGCCAAAAACTCCTAGGCCTTGCATAATCCGGGCATTCGAATAAAACATGCGCAATAGACTCAATCTTACTCGGGCAACATGCACAGTTGGGAGAAGTGCGATCCGCTGTAGACCATTTCGATACCAGGGCACCTAGCGGAAGGGAACCAACTCTAAATTTAAAATAAAGAGCACGGTCAAAGGGGAGAGTGATCAGGTCCAGATAAGGTTCAATGGCCACAGTGTCTTTAATTTGTAAAAAGGTGGCAGTGGACCTGCAGTGATTGGAACTGGAGATTAGACGCTCTGCAGTCCATTTCCAAAAAAGCGCCTTGACAACTTCTTTTGGAGGGGCTGAGCGGGATGACCAACAATCCCCTAGTCCTATATTCTCCAACAGCTTTTTGGTGTCCTTTAACCATTTTATCTTGGCCCAACCCCCCTGGCTCATTATGTCTCTCAGGGCATCAGCATAGGATTTTAATTCTTCGCACCTCCAGATCCGTGTCCACAACAAGAGCGGACGAAGCTGGGCCTGATCTTTAATGTTTTTACATCCCGTGTCCATCCTCACAGGTACTGACGGTGTGCTCAGAGGAACAGCAATGAAGGATTTTAGTAGCTTGCTCTCAGCCGTAACTAGGGCATCCAGACGGCAATGGCCCCACAGTTCTGCCCCATACAAGGCTGATGTCACTACTTTGGCCTTGTAGATGTCGAGTACTGGGGTAAGTGATCTCCTGGTTGAGGCCCTGTATTCCCTCATGAGAGCTCCTCCTACTCTCCTGTGGTTAAGGACCATTTTTTCGATGTGGTTTGCCCAAGTCATCCTGTCTGTAATCCGAATGCCAAGGTAGTCGAATTCGGCTACTTTCTCCAGGGGAATAGAGTTGAGTGTAGGTGGGCGGCCCAATTTTTTAGGTGGGTTAACAACTAGGTATTTTGTTTTGTCCACATTTATTATTAGCCCTTTTGCAACACAGTACTCCTGAAATCGTGTTAGAAGTTTCTGTAGTCCTTGTGGGGTCTTCGAAATCAGGAGCGTGTCGTCCGCAAAAAGCAGGGTTGGGATACGGACACCTCCAAGACAGGGGGCGTCGGCTGGTTCTTGTTGAAGGTGTTTTACCACCCCGTTCAGATATAACGAGAATAGGGTGGGTGCCAAGACGCAACCCTGTCTTACGCCCCTAGACACTGGTATTTTTTCCGTGAGCTCTCCGTTACTACCCCAGCGGACCTGTGCAAAAGTATGGGCGTGAAGGCTTATAAGAAGGGACAAGATGTAAGGTGGTAGCCCCAACTCACAAAGGACCCTCCATAGCTCTTCCCGGGGAACTAGGTCAAAGGCAGTCTTCAAGTCTATAAAGGCTAGGTAAAGACTACCCTTGCCTAGTTCCACCACCTTCCACCCCAAAAGGGACAACCTAAACACCTGCTCTATAGTCCCCATACCAGCCCGGAAACCTGCCTGAAAGTCTGATAGGATTTTATTCTCCTCCACCCAATGGAGGATCCTACCAAGGATAGCTTTGCCAGCTATCTTTTGGGTGGAGTCTATCAGACTTATTGGGCGATAGTTACCCGGGGTTTCCCTACACCCTTTTTTATAAATGGGGACAACCACCGCCCCCTTCCAGGATTCTGGTACAACTCCTCCCCTCATGATATCATTTAGGAGAGCTGCTATAATCCTTCCCCATTCCGCCGGGTAAGCCCTCATCAAATCACCCGGAAGGCCGTCCGGGCCCGGTGCCTTACGTGGTGCCACCCAGCCTATAACACCCTCAATCTCTAAGGGAGTGAAGAGGTCATAGGCATGAGGTTTGATTGCTAGTGTGAGATCCATCCTCACGGACAGTTCCCCCTCTGGTGGGAGGTATAAAGACCCAAAGTGTTTTGCCCAACTTTGAGGCGGGATGCTGCAGGGTCTCATAACTGCATCGGATTTGCTCCGTTTTCTTATGAGATTCCAAAACACCCCTGAATCCCTAATTTTGCTAGCCTGGAGTAGGTCTTCCCAGTAGTTTTCTTCCCACTCCCTTCTAGCCAAACTAAGGGTCTTTTTGTAAGCCTTCCTAGCTTCCTGGATCGCACTTTAGGATTTAGATTTAACTGCCTCAACTAGCTTTGCCTTATGAATCCTGCATGCTTGGGTATACCACCCCTCAACAGATTTTTTAGCTCCTGTATTGCCTGGCTTTTTAGAATTCAGGGTAAAGACGTTGGTTAGGGCTTCAGTCAGGGAGAGAAATAACCCACTCACTTTACCCACCCCTTCTAGCGAGGATTCCAGAGATGTTAGCGCGTGGTTTAAATGGGATTGGATTTCCCCAACCTTCGCCTCGGATAGGACCAGTTTCGCCCATTTGATTCTTCTACCACATGGGGAGACTTCAGATTCATCTAGTGGTACGAGTGCCTCTTTAATGTTGGCCTTCCTTAGGGGTTGCCACCATTGTTCCATTTCTAGGGAGAGAGGGTTGTGGTCGCTTTCTGTCGAAGGGACCACCTGCATGTCCCTTACGTAAGGCCATAAGCACATGTCTATTAGGACATAATCCAGCCTAGAGGTGTGCCCTGGTCTGTTGTAGGTATGTGCACCCCCCCTATCCAGGGAAGTCCTCCCATTCGCTGCCCTTAGATTAAATTCAAGAGTTAGGGAGTATATTTGGAGCGCCACTTCTGTCCACATTTTAATCGGTGCGATGTCCAGAGCCGGGATCCCCCACCTGGCGTCCTCCTCATCCTGGTCGAGGGAAACGTCCGAGCCCAAAGGCTCGAACGTGCAGTTCATGTCTCCTACAACCAGGGTGCGGGACTTATGGGGGGTGTTGTTTAACAGGGTCTCGAGGAGAGCTATTACAGGAGACTTTCTCCCGCCCTTTGTACCCCGAGCGTACACATTAAAGATGTTTAGAACAATTCTTCCCCTTTGGTCAATAAGAGTAATATTTTGGATGTCCGGGGAACCTGTGGGATAATCCACTACTCTACAGTTTAGAGAAGCCGCGACCCAAATAAGAAGGCCGCCCGCTGGGCGGCCTCTCCCGGATTCCGAGACCCGCGCAGGGGAGGAGTATGAGGAAAAACCCAACCTATGGACCGGTATCAGGCTCCAGGTTTCCTGGAAGAGGCACAAAGAGTGCTTATCAACCCATGCAGTAAAGTCTGGGAGGGCCAGTTTTCCAGCAATCCCTGCAATATTCCAGCTGAAAACCTTGAAGACTAGGTCCGTCACAGCTGGATGGTTGCTGGGCGCTTGAAAGCCCCTGTCTAATGGGTTCCCCCTATGTATCCGAGGAGAGCAGGGATCTTGTGGAATTATTATATGGTCTCCCATTCCACTTACGAGGTTTATTTGGGTTGGTGGAGCTTCTACTTGCTCTGCTCTGCTCTCTGTTTCCAGTCACCAGGGGCCAGTTGCCCACGTTTGTTTCTCCCTATCGCCTCCTACAACCCCAGCCCAGTTTTGGCCAAAATTAGGAGAACTTTCACTTCCTCCGTTTGGGCCAACAATGTGCCTAGGGTAAAAATATGAGAGGTCTACCAGTTTAACCCCCGGGGCCCCCATGTTTTTAATAGGAGTACAAATGGATGGCACCACTCTGATCTTGGAAGTTTATAATTACACAGTCTCCCTCCAACATTTTTTTGCCTTGCCCTACCCATCCCACTCTACGGACACTTAGAATAATGCTGTCCATACCCGGGGGGATTGGTTTATTTGCCTTCAGCCAGTGTATACACTTGTTCTTGAGTGATTGATGGTTTTCCAGCTGACCATCCTTTAGGGGAGGCACATTAACCATGACTGCGACAAAAGGTTGACAGTCTGGTGGGAGATTAATTGGGGGGATCCGCCGTGGGGGGATAGAGGGGGCCTGTGGGGAGATAGTTGGGGCAGAACATTGTGTTGCAGGCCTGGGGGCTTTCCTACTCGTTGGGCCGCTGGGTTTGCTGCTGCCTTCTAGTTTTTGTTTGCCTTCCTTATTACCGTCAGTTGTCTGTTGATGTTTTTGAGGAAGAGATTTTGGCTTATTTATCTCAGGCTCTTTATGTATTGGGGGTCCTTTGTGGCTTGGACCTGGTTTCAGATGGGGAGGAGATTTGGGAGTTGGGATTCCTGGATTGTTAGGAGCAGCTTTGTTTTGGGTTGATGGGGGCTTAGGGCCTTTCTGCACTGGTAGATCATTCCCTTTTACACCCACATCCTTATTTACAGTCACTGTAGTTGCTAGTTTGATTGTTGTTTTAAGTGAGTGTATCCCATCCAGAGTTGACTGCTCTAATTTGTCAATCCTCTCCCCTAGGCCCTTCACTTGTGTTAGTAACGGTTTCAAAAGGGTATAAACCTTCTCCAGAATATTTTCGACCGCTACTAAGTCAGCTCGCTTTGAAACCTTGGTTGTGTGAGGGCCCTTTGGAGAGATCAGTACATCCCCTTCTGTGACGGTTTCATTCAGCATAGGGGCACCCCTTATAGTTCTTGTAGTAGGTACAGGAGACTTCCTTACTCCTCGGTAGAGGGCGGCCTGCCTCACTAACCTACCCTTCTTATGTTTGCGCGATTTTTTACCTACGAGGGGAAGCTCCTGCCTAGTGTCCGGAGTCACGATGGTAGGTGAGGCCCCAACTAGGTTTCCATCTGGTACAACTGTGGTAGGTGTAGGGGAATTTGGGGACTCGAGATCTTTAATGACTTCACTTGACGGAATAAGTGGTAGTGATATGGAGCAGTTACTGAGGCCACCGTCATCCATTGTGACTATAGGGAGGAGAGCGGCCAAGGTTTCCAGCCTATCTATATTTTGCTCAATACCAGACAGATGGAGGGGTTCTGAGGGAGCACTGACCGTACTAGAGGGGGTACCTGCTTGAACCTGGGTAATGGCTGGTGTGAGCGACTGGGCGACTTCCCCCAATGATGAGCGTCTTGCAGGGAGGTATACTTCAGATAGGCGCCGCTCAGACATGGCGATCTCCTTTTCAATCACCGCCGCTACCCTGGTAATAAAACGGTCCATTGACCCTATGACAGGGCTGGCGACATTAGATCCCCTTTCGACCTCACCCCTGAGAGGCTTACCGGAACGTGTAGACATGGTTTAGACAACAGTAGGGCAACAACTCCAAGCGTGAGTCGTCACGGGTGGTAAGAGTAAAGGGACGGGGCCCAGCCCAGCCTCTGTCAGCCCCTGACGGCCACAGACGGCCCGCCCTTTGCCCGGGCTTCGCTCGGCGTCCCGCTCGCGTCCCGCTGAGCGTCGAGCTGTTCTTAAAATAGGGGGCGTTGCAGGCGGGGGGCGTGTCTGATTGTGGGCGCGTCCGCCTGTGCAGCTGGGGAAGCAGGGACTCCTGGTCTTCCGAGTCCCTGCTTAGCGCCGACAAGATGGTCAGTCCAGGCGCCTCCCAGTGGCAGCGCTTGGTTTCCGCCTCTCCCTCCTTCAAGCCGCGAAGCGGCACCCGCGGAGCGGGTGCGGCGAAAGGCAGCGGCAGCAAGGGGCAGCCCAGCAGAGTTGGACCCGAGAGCACAGGGTCGAGTGACAGCCTCCAACAACTTCCAGGTGATATGTTCTTTGCTGTAATAATAATGTAATTGAAGGTATAGGAACCTGTAAATAATATGTTTGAATCAGGTCTTATCATATGCACTTCTTTCGGATCATTATACTAGAACTTAATAACATGCTATTTGTTGCATCAAGAGTGTATTTGAAGGTATAAGAATTTAATGTCAGCTCTCTATTATCCAGTATCTTTTGTGTGTGAATGTTTTCCCAGAGATCCTTAAATGTCTAAAAATCATCTTGATTTGTGAAAAAATTCTGGTTCTTTCATTTTTAAGAATAAGTATGTTAAGAAAATAGCACTTATGTATTGCACTTTGTAAATATGTGTTTTTGTATCTTTTATATTGTGTATAGCCCTGAAGAAGTCCGGTCACGGACGAAACGCGTTAGCTATCAGCGATAGTTTTTTAAAGAAAATGAAAAACTGAATAAAGGACAGAAAACTGAAGACACAGAGTCTCTTGTCTATGTATTTGTTGGGAAAACAATCATGATACTGTTACATTTGATTTAACAAATGCTGAGACATCATCTATCTTACATTGTGTATTTAATGTTGAAGGGTGCTGTCCATTTTTCAAAGTCTAGTAAGCCAAGAAAGTAGGGCTTCCTTACTTTCTTTGTTGGGTCTGTATAGGGATTACATTCCTGGTTCTAGCACCTTCATTTTGGACCTAGACACAGTACTTAAATAGTGGTGCATACGTTTGCCTTAATCCCTTATTTGACATTGTGTTCTACTTACTGCTCTAATATGGTTATTTGTTCTTTCATGCTTTAACCCCTTTGATGCTCATGACGAGCTCAGCTCGTCATGAGGCACGGTTGAGCTGTGCTGATGACGAGCTGAGCTTGTCATGAAACTATAGGGTTCTAGATCTATCAGCACAGGAGGGTAAAACCATTAGCAGCCAAGGTGTTAATACATGTGCTCCCCACAATTGACATTTTCGTTATTTATCCATCCCATTTCTTAAATTTAAATGGGACTTTGTGTGGAGAACGGTGCTCTTTTAGCTGCCATTAGTTGATTTAGTTTTAGCTTATAACTTGCTTCGTATTTTATGTGTAATGTTACTTTTTTAGTACTTTTTGTTATAATGGTTTTTTTAATAAATGCTGTCCATTTTTCAATATATATATATATATATATATATATATATATATATATATATATATATATATATATATATATATATATATATATATATGTATATATATATTTTTTTTTTATTCAATATTGGTGTCTGTCATAATTTTTTTGTTGTTGAAGCCGGTCTGCCTCAGCAAACAAATGATTCTGATATGGAACAAGGATGGGCAAAAAGTATTGCCAAACAGTTCAAGGTATGCATCCATACTCATTAGCTCAGTTAGTAATACCTTTATTGGCACTGATTATATGAAGACCTTGTGCTAAACCACTCTGGTTTAATGGTGGTTACTACTGTGGGCTCATGCTTCTTAAAGCCGCATCGGAAACCAGTGATCTCTTCATCTGCATGTATTTCCTTCTTCCTTTGTCCTCCATTCCTCCTCCTGACATTCTCATTTTTGGCTATCTCTTTATCCTTGTATTTTATCTTTTATTATTGTATTCATCTATTAAAAGATGAAGTATGAATTGTTAGACTTGTTGCATCTGTTCCTGCGAAAATAGAGGTTACACTATACTATATGTGATGTATTTCTTAAAGTGCCAGTTATGATCACAATCCTACATGACAGAGGTAGCCAAAGGGCTATTTCAGTGCGACATATTCTACTTAAAATGACACAATTATTGAGCCTCACCACCTAACATGGGCAGGGATTTGATATGGGTAATTCCCCCACTGATATGCTTTAGAATCCGGCCCACTCGTGCGCAAGGGACATTTTGTTTAGGCTCGCGCCTGTTTATGCTTCACTTGAAATCACTCGAGGGTCGATCAAATACAGGCCATTTTACACAAATTCAACCCTGATATTTCCGTTGGGTGCAGCAGATCTGGGACTTGTTCTGCCGACTTCATAGGTTTCAAACACCACAAGATGATGGACGGAGTGCTGAAACTTTTCAACCACTCACCCCCAGTCAAGAGATCTGGGTTTAATCCATTGTTCTTTTGCTCACTACGCCACCCCAGTTTGGACCCAGCCATATGCAAATCAGTCTTGACCCTGCTCCTCATGGGAGCCGGAACTGCCATAATGACCCTTGGCTTAAATATTTATCTAAGATGAGTAAACTGGATGAACATGTCTATTAACTGTTTGTCCTTAGGTGCAGATCGAAAAAAAGTAGGAGCTCTGTCCTTTTTATCATCACTTGATCCAAAGTTAGGACTAATATCTATATGATTGCAGTCCGTGCTGTTTGTCAGACTGTACAGGGTCGGACTGATTTGCATATGCCACGTATGAACTGGGGTGGCTAAGTGAAGTAAAGAATGGTGATGGATTAAACCCAGATAAGTTGACTGGGGGTGAGTGAGTGATTTGCTCAAACGCTCCGTCCATCATCCCCTTTTGTTTCGCTTTGTTCGCCCTAAGTTGGCAGGGTATGCTCAGACGCGAGTCCATTGCTCACTTGGCCACTGGATTCCAGATAGCCTGGCTGATGTGGATTATGAATCTGAAACCGGTCCCAGGATGCTTGTTTCTGGTCCAGGAAAGACATGGCTTGGCAGTTCGGGCTGGACTGTTCCCATGAGGCACAGGGTCAGACTGATTTGCATATGGCCATGTTTGAACAGGGGTGGCTGAGTGAGCTAAAGAATGGTGATGGATTAAACCCAGATCAGTTGACTGGGGGTGAGTGTTTGATTTGCTCAAACGCTCCGTCCATCATCCCCTCCTGTATCGGTTTGTCTGATTTGTGCATTACCCCTGAGTTCATGTCGTGCTGTCAGAGTTATGATATCCCTAGGTTGTCCCATGAAAGGGTACAACTATTCTACTGCCTACTTAATTACATTGTGTCATTACTTGTGTGCTTAACCTGGGCAGTAAACTTTGGGATAGTTTAACTGTTTTGTGTTTTATTCTCGATCCTTCATACCTATATGATCTTAGTTTTTGGCAATAAATATGTTTTGTTAAAGTATATCACACAAGAGATAATCAGGCTGAAACAGAGCTGCCACCCACACTTGGATTCCATGTCATGGTTAACATTGAAATCATACCTCTTGACCACTTCCCAGTAAGACCTCTTGGACGTGGCCAATTATAGAATTAAAGGGTGGTGCAGCGTGCACAGCTGTAGCAATGAGAAGATGCATAATCACAGAGGCAGCTTTGTCAAGAGATGCCAATAGCTTAGAACTAGTAAATTAAATTGTTCTGTGTTGTGCACCTGCAGCTCAAATGCCTAGGAGTGCCAAGGCCAGGGACTCTCAGTCGCAACCTCCAAACCACAATGAATTTCCCCTTTGCAGCTCCCTCTGTCTGGTATCGCTCTCACTGTAACAAAGTCAGTGTTGCAAGGAGTGTAATGAAAACATAATATGAGAAAATCAATACCGAATGCATTGTTACCTTTGTCTGGATTTGTTCCATCACTTGGCACCTTCACAGGGTTCTGTTGTAACCTGCCAATAGTGGCAGGCCAGAACTAGCTTCTATAGGAGGTAAAAGATCTGACCTTTGAACCCCCTCTTCTGAGTCAGAGTTTGAGTGAAGATTGATGTGGGTGATTTTGTCTATGGAACCTTTTAAAGCTTTATTTTAGGGGGTGTTCGCATAGCATAAAAGGTGCCTGTGAAACGTCTTGAAAGGATTGGCTTTGTGTTATGAGAAAATATGAGATAGTTCACAAAGCAAATCTGAAATTGTTCCCACAATAACAAATTACACATTTTGATGCACACCTAAGTCCCGAATTAAAGTTTCAGAGCACCTTTTTTTTAAACAGTTTAACATTACTATTGACTGAAAAATTCAGATGAACACCACATAGATTTTGTGATTGAACTCCACCTGACCAATTGGACTCACTCTCCTACCTCACCCACCCATGACTCACCTCCCCTTCATCACAATGTCATTTGTCCATCAATCAATCATAAGTAACACACAATTGTGAAAACTCACTAAGAACTTTACATCTTCAAAAAGCACTACCAAGTTTAACAATCATTGGCAAAGCAATATGTCGCCCAGCTCGTGGCAATGCTGAACAATGTTGCTAAAAAAAGCCAAAATCTGTCCCTAGGCTCATGCCTCCCCATCCATGCATGCAAATATGTCATAATGCAGCAACCATTTTGGCCCCAGCAGGAAGCCATTAGCACACAAGTGCATCCCCAAGCATGCATGTGCATCTATCATGACATGGCGGCCATTTGTTTCTCCAAATTTAGTGTTTTAAAATGGTAGTAAATTAGAAAATTATAAATGATGCGTAAAAGCGCATTTAGCGAAAAAAGCAGCAAGTGCAAATGGGTTGAAACAGCCAAGGCAATCTCTGAACACCGTTTACGAATTGTTCATTTTAAAGCTCATGCATTAAGGTGGAGACTTCTGAGTTATCTGTGTCAACTTTAGATGTCTCAGAGGAGCAAATAAAAAAAGCCCTCGGCTCTGCGCTGAGTCAGTGACCTGATATTGATGGGGCCAAGAAACGCTACTTATAGCTACAGAATCCCTTACGTATATATATATATAGTATCCTTCTCTCCTTCTGCTCCCTGACCCCACAACCCCCGCAAACACACCAAGAGCAACGTCCTCGTTCGTCGTCAATAGATGCCCGTTAAAATATCTCACACGTTTTGTCCTGCTCAAAAGTATATGGACTTTTTTTCAAATAATCCAACCTTTGCTCCTCGTTATTGGGCTGCCTGATAATAATATGCCCAAAAATAGCAGTCACACACTAGTCTTGCCGCAAATGGAAGGACAGCTTTTTGAGCCCTGTAAAAAACACACGAGACTTAAATAACACTCCCTCCCAGACAGAGCAGAGGTCAGCTCGGGGTCAGGGGTTTCCTTGGCATGAAGGGAGCAGCTGTGACCCCTACTGTCGAGGTCAAGCAAACCCATAAACGTGGTCAGCAGACGGGCACGGGGTCAGCCGCAGACAGCTCGCAGCCACGGACTTACGCTGTGTTTTTGGGCGGAATTGCACAATATAAGTACTGTAGTCGGACGTGTAACGGTGTCCAAGTTAAAAGCAGCAAAGCTGGAGTTCAAAGACCGCGTGCGGCTAAATTGAAACTTCCATTCCATCTCTGCATCCGCTCCAACTCTACAGAACAAGGCTTGTTTTTATTGAGATGTCTAAGAAAAGAATAGGATATCTGTGTCATGAACAACCTGGACAGATGTCAAGTCAGACACACAGCGAGCCCTTCCCACGAGCCCCGACCTGGAGTCCAGAAGATTAGGAGGATGGAAACTGTGGCTGGCTGCAGATCACACATCAAACAGAGCTCTGCATGCGCCGGTGCACCCCAGTCACGCTGTCACAACTTTAAAAGCTTCATTTGTTAGCCTGACATCCCATCTCTAACAGCAACAGCCAGCTCCACCGACTGATGAACTACTCACTGATCATAGACAAGATTTGACTCGAATTTAGGTTGGAAGTGTAGCCAAATTGTGTTTTAATTCACAACAGAATTCATTTTCACAGCATGTTACTCACCGACCTGTATGCCATGTACTGTTCTGGCAAACGACTTTCCATCACTCTAGGCAGGAGTGCATTTTCCTAAAGTAGATCACTTCATCTGATTTTGTTTCTCAAAAGTATCTCTTGCATAGTTGAGTTTATATGGGGTTCGGATACACGCCTCGAGCAGGCCTCCCACATGAATGGCATGTTTTTGTATCTTAATTCTTTATTACATTTTTCTTTTTTTAAAGTAAGACAAAATAGTAATCAATAGTCCAATACCATCGCAGAAACAAAGCATCGATCATACATAAAGGTATAAACAGAACAATGACAGAAGAATGACACTAGTACTGCATGCCCATACATAAAAGATCAGTCGTCTCAACGATATACAGAGGTTTGCAAGAACATAAAAGATTATGTAAACATTGAACTTTATATAGATATAAACCCATGAATAATGAATAGATAATGCAAGTTCGGATTATAATGAACCTAAAAAAGGGCCCCGGATGTGATGAAAATGATATAAGCGGTCATTTAATTTACAAATCCTTTTTCAAATCTAGCCACTTCAAACATATCCTCGATCCAAGAATGAATCGTTTGAATAGCATTTGTCCTCCAAAAACGTTATATATTAACTTTGGCTAAATTGAGTGCAGTGGAAAGCGATTTAAAGAAATTAATGGACGTAAGAGGCAATTCTGAGGTATGGTGCAAAAGCGAGAAACGCTTTGTGAAAGAGAAAGTAATAGAATGTTCCTTCAAGTAATCTTCAATCTGAAGGCAAAACATGCGAATGTTTGTGCAATCCCATATTTTTTAATCAGATCAATTGCCTTCAGCGCTGTGCCTTCCTTTCCTCAGTAGTTTACTCCTTGGTACTTCTTTCGTCCCAGCCTTCACTGCAACATTAGCCCACCTAACAAAATGTAATTGACTTACATTGCACTTCTGGACATACTGATATTTTCATTGGATGTACGTCTTTCTCACACTACCTGGCTGTTGCGGGTACCTGGCATTCCCCCAGTTGTCCGCCAGGGTGGCGGCTGGTTTTGGGCTTCTGGGGGGCCGTCTTTATTAAAGGGTCATTTTTGCAGTATTGCTGCAATATCGGCCCCTGTAACAATCAGCCGAAACCAGCCCTGGCAAACAGGCCGGCCGCACCCCCGATCCCCTAGGGGGGTAGCAGCCGAGTACTTTGGCAGGGTCGGTTTTGGTTTCCAGTCTGGCCCTGCACACTACGGTCATTCAATCTCATTTTAACAAGGGTTATTGACGTCCAGCTTTTTGCATTTGATGAGCGATGAAGCTTGCATTATTCATGGTCAACATACTGTATACTATGCATACTCTTAGGGGTTATGATTCAGTCTCCGCCAGCCATTGGCTGGTTGACTCAGGAACCGACAGCCATTGGCCTGAGACATTGCGAATCACATCTTAGATCATTCTACACAAGTATTTTGTCTCACCTTCGCTCCTTTGGCTTCTTGGTTGTAGCCTTCATTTTCCATTAAAATGCATGAGGGACTATTTTACGTATGAAAAGCACAGTGTGTAATCACATATTTGGTTCTCTATCTCAGCCATTATAAACCTGTAGTGCGCGGACACCTTGTGGCCCACAGCACCTATTTAGGAGCTCAGTAGACTGACCTCTAACCACTATTTTCTGTAAATAATTATAAGCATTTTGAGCTAACTAACTCCATGAAGATAGTTCCTCCTATGAGGATGATAGTTTAATCAAGTAACAATAATACTTATTTGAAGTCTATCATATTATATTGTATTGCGTCCCACTGTATGTGATGTATGTATTACTGAAATTAATAAAGTTATGTTTAAAAAGAAGAATAAGGATTTTCAAGAATGCTTTCGCACAGATGCGGGTTGTTCGTTCAGGCCATGGCCCAGGTGAATGCATACAGACACTGTTTGCATTCAAACTCGCTCCGCCCTGAACTAGCAATCATCTGCAGACAGAAAACAAATCTGAAGTCCTAATGGTTTTCTAGAGCATCATACACACCTGCACACTTAGAAAGGCAGCGTTCCAAGCGCTCAGTGGCCTCCCTGGAAGTCAAAGTGCTAAAACCGCTGCTTCAGCTCATCCACGCATGTGCAAAGTGTATACAATGTGTGAGCGAAGGAGCAATATATAAGAGCCCATCCTTAAGATTATTTGGCTATTTATTTAGCCTTGCACAATACAGACAGCGCAGTGGCGGATGGCATGTAAGAAGAGTATTGGGGCGGGAGGGAAAATAAAAGTAGTTAATAAATAAATAAATAATTCACTTACCTTTGATCTTGGCGCAACATCCTCCTCGCTTGGGTCCAGGCAGGAAGGCAGGCTCCAGTGCGGGGCCAGGAAGTTGAAGTCTGCCAATCCTGGCGCTGCTTTTATGCAGCATGAAAGCTGCACCAAGATTGGAGGGAGCAGCCTCTCTCCACTCCCGGGTGCACTGGAGCCCCATGCTGTCTCTAACGAGGTTTAAACTGTGCAGGTCTTTCGGGCCGTCACAAGACGGACGGCCGAAATGACCTGCGCAGTTTAAACCTAAGTGCCCTGCCTATCACTGCTTTCTGCTGCTGCCTGACTGGCAGCAACAGAAACCAGAAAACCCCGCCCCCGTCCTCACGCTCGGTTCAGGACGGGATTCGGAAAAATAAAATGATAATAAAGTACGTTTATTATCATTTTATTTTTCCATATCTGGGGCAATTTGGTTAGTGGGGCGACACTCCTCCACATTAATGGAGGAGGCGCCCCAGAGAAAACGTCACTTTGAGGTAACTTCAGAGCATTCCGCCCTGCAAGTAAAATAGGTAAGTGCACACAGGTAGGTGAGGCAGTTTGAGTGGAAGTAGAAATAAGTACTGATGTGAACTATGCTGATGTTACGCAGTTGATGCTGTCTATAAGTGAAACACAGCAGGATGTCATTGACTCAGTCCATAACTGTGAATTATACTGGCTAAATGCCAAATCCCTTAAATTTAATGGGGATAAATCAGAATCCCTGTGCTGTGTGGAGAATACAACCCCCTGACACTTCCCGTCAACTTCGGGGCTCTCCCCCTGAACAAGAGTTGTCCCCATCTGATACGGTTTGTAATCTGGTGATGACATTTGATGTTAAACTTTCCCTAAAGCAACCTGTAAACAAAGTAGCTGGGACATGTTTCACACTTTTGTGAGGTCTCAGAAAGCTCTTTCTGCTACTACCGTCTCAAGTTAAACCCCTTATAGGGCACGGTGTTATCTTAAGCAGGTTGGACTATTGTAATGCACGGCTCCTTGGCTCACCTGAGTACCTCCATAATAGATGATATAGAGTACAGGACTTTGTTGCCAAACTAGCAATAAACAGACCTTGTAAAGCATCTGCTTCTGAAGCAATGAAAGAACTACATTGGCTCCCTCTGAAACAAAGGATAGCTTTTAAATCCCTATGTATAGTCTTTAAGGCCCTGCAGGGTTCTGGACCTGTGCCCTCGCAACGGAGACTAAAACTAATACACTCCAGTGCGGAGTCTTCGCTCAGCCTCAGCCAATCTCCTTTGTGTCACGAGGTTTTGTAAGGCTAGACAAGGCGGGCGTGCCTTCACAATTATGGCATCCTAACTTTGGAACACGTTGCCAGAAGCTCTGAGAGCCAATACTGATTTACCGTGCTTCAGAAAGGCTCTGAGGACCTGGCTCTTCCCCAAGTATATCTGCTGGCTGGCTCTGTGTCCGGCCTTACTCTAACTGCTGCTTCTGTCCAGATGAAGTGTATAGCGCCAGGATACCTGTAAGGTGGCAGCTGCACTTTTGAAATCCATTAAATAAATCAAAAATAAAAATCTATTCAGATCTGCCAAAGGGGGTGGCTGAAGGAGTAGGAGTGTTTATTTGCTTCTAACTTTTGCACCTTTTGACGGATCCACATACAAATTTGTCAGTAATTTAAATATTTCATATTTTCAGGTGGAATCTCTAGTTAATATCAGGGGATAGGACCCCAGGTTTCATACTGATCTAATAGGAGGGGTTAAAGTTAAAGGCATGGGAAAGGGGCAAACCGCTTCAATTTACTAATAACTTTGGCGCCATTCGATGGATTTGCATACAAGTTGAAATATAAGAATGGAGTTTAATTGAAAACTGCATGGTCAGCTGGCTGCACAGGAGCTTGGGTGTCTTTAGTAAACCACATTGTACATGACTGGAAACTGAGTGCAGCAGTGGTTAGCCACAAGGGGGGTACTTTCATGGCTTGGCCTGTGGCCAGGGTCTGCAATCTGCAGTCCACTGCAGAAACCAAAAGGTATGCAGAATGGGAGAGAGAGGCTTAATCAATCACTACCACACGTTTCCATCTTAAAAGAAAGTTAACTCGAAGGTATGGTTAGCTCTGGTTATAATACCTTACTATTGGTTTTTAAAAACCTTAAATTCACTTCAATAAAAGTGCAATTATGGTTATGAAACATAGTCAAAATACCCTGAATTTCATAATAGCTGCCACACCTGTCATGAAAACCATAATACACAAACCAAATGCTCTGCTTATGACCTCATAATATTGATATAACAAATTAGAGGACTTCACATGATATCTTTAAATATATGTAGTCTTGACATTCATAGTGTTAACTGTAGTGTTGTGAGTTAGCAATGACATGATAGACTTCGTAGAACTGTGACATGAGTGTAGTGCAGTCGTGGCTGGAGTCGAGGCAAAGTGGCGTGGTGGGAGGCGAAAGAGGACAAAACAAAAAACAAATTAAAAAAAATCTTACCTGACTCGCACTGCATCGCTGCTCTTTGGCTCCGCTGCAGGCACTGGCTCCCAGACTGCCCTGCTGCCAATCCTGACGCTGGTCTCAAAGCATAAGAGCAGCAGCAGGATTGACCTGAGGGCCCCCAATTTGTGCTCCCAGGGAGACTGGGAGCCTGTGCCTGCCGTCTCCAACCCAGCAATGCCGCTCAAGCTGGAGACAGCTTCAGTCTGCATGATGGTTTGGCCGGCCGTTCAAACCGTCATTAGCACTGACAACAGTGCCCACCACTCCTCCTCAGTGCCCGTTTTACCCTGGCCCGCCCCAAAGACTCCCCGGTAGGTAAAAAATAAATCGATAAGAAACATGGTTTATTATCGCTTTATTTTTCAAGTTTCTGCTGCTGCTGGCAGAGGGCGACACTCCTACACCATACGTAGGGAAGGCAGGTTTAGAATGTTAAGTTCACGGTTACACGCAGACGAATAATGACATGTAATACCAAGCTTTGTGTGGCGTAGTCATTGGTGGGTGCCCAGGCTGGGGAAGACGTTACAACTGGCGATGAGATAGGGGCTACGTAACCCAAAGATGGACAGTGCACTCCCAGAGAGTTTGCCGTGGTCCAGCAAAATGCTAGTGCTTCCCAGGTGTGCATCAGTCGAAATGTAGAATCAACGTTGGCATAGGTGGAGCCAAAGCACAACCCCAGCCAGTGTGAAATTTCAAGGTTACGAAAGCTTTACTGATAAGTCTACACATCGTTGGTCAAGAAGCAGCTGGTAAGGCTGTAAAGAGAGGGTCCGCGCTACTACGCAACCTAAAGCTATACATCATGCAGAGTAATAATGTTAAAAGCGGATTCAACAAGGTTTTGAAAGAGCAGCAAATAGTGACAGCAAAGTGCACGATAATGCTATGAGCAGAAGCGCTGCAAGGCAGAAATCAACCAGGTGCCAGACAGTACAAGGAGACACCTAAACAGCAAAGTGAAACAAGTAACAGGCATCTGCTTACCACAACCTATTAATGAGAATCATCCTACCACAGCACTGAGTGAAGTGGCCCAAGAAGAAGTGCCAGGCATTGTGTTGATGGAGCTGTCTGTACCCGAAGCGGCACACCACCAAAGCTGCCGGGTGGCTGCTCAAATGGCTCCAAGAAAGTGAGGGGGTTAATGGAGACCAGGAGGGAGGTAAAGGTTCCAGACACTGTCCATGACGAACCAGAGGCAAGCACAGTGCAAGGCCTTAGGGATGACATGGATGAAACAGATCCTAGCGGACAGCATGCTGGGTTGGAGTGAACTCCCCTCTCACTGTTAGCCAATCCCACAAATGGTTACAATGCCGCTGGTTTCCTGAAACTACCACCACCATTCGATGTCGCCAAAAAGCAGAATATTGGTGACAGATGGACTGCTTGGATAGAGACATTTCAGGATTTCATTGATGTGCCTTGAAGAAACAAATAACAAAAAGATTATAAAATACCTTGAAAATCTTGCTGGTGATGGTGTAAAAGAAGTCATAAAGAAAATACTGCGAGCTAGTGAAATTACATACTGTCAGATCAAAGAAGGTAGAAGAGGTGTGGCGCCGCGGCTAGGGCGACTGACTCCAGAATCTGGGGATCACGGTTCGATTCCCGGCACCGGCTGCAGATTAGCCCAGCACCATGTGACTCTGGGCAATAGCTTGCTTAATCTTCGCGAAGGCCCCCAGCGCCTAGAGACCCTTGCGGGCGATTGTACGCTTTACAAATGTGGATTTATTAATAATTATTATTATTTGAATCTCAAATTCAATACAATGCCAAATTTTGATTACAAATGGTACATTTTCAGTTAATAACAACAAAAAGTTGTTGAAACCATTGACAAATTTTGTGAGAGACTGGATACACTCATCAAACACTGTACTTGCAATGAATTTAATGATGAGGAAGCTATATGTCTCAAACCTATTAACGGATGCCTGTCAGATTAATTCAGATGACGGAGGCTGAGAGAAGCTCTTAGTCTGGAGCGCGTTCTCATGGCTGCCAGAACTGAAGAGTGTGCTGATAGACAGGCTGCTGACATGGAGGCCGGAGGTGCCCAGAGGGAGTCCGTCATGAACATGAAAAGTAAGCCAGAGCACAATGTAGAAGGACACAGAGTGATGTCTCCCTGGAAAAAGAAGTTGTGTTTTAAATGTGGATTTTAATTTCCACACAAAGGTAAAGGTCCGGCCATTGGACATATTTGCAAAGACTGTGGAAAGAAGAACCATTTAATAATGGTTTGCAAGGCGGAGGAAAAAGTAAGTGTGACACGGAGAAAACACAAAATGGCCGCCCACACGTCCCAGAAGCGCCGTTCAACACACGCCCATAAGGCCAAGCAACAAAACATCACATGAGGCAAATCGACACCAAACCAAGTCGATAGCCATCTAAATCATCATTAAAATGTTCTTCAGTATCAATATCAAGTGAAAGTGAAGAAGATGGCAGTGCAATGTCGATGTTTACCTCAGAGAAATGTGCACATGTTGTACTGGCTACCTGTGAAGAAAAATGCAGGTAAAAAAAAGTTGACATAAAGCACCAAAGTAATTCAAACATTGTTTGAAGATTAAACTAAAAGTAAACAGTTGCTCAATACCTTTTATTATCATCGACAGTGGTGTGTCGATAAACCTTATGCCTGAGGAGAAATATACTGAACTATCTCCATTGCCTTTAAAAACGTAAGTGCCTATATGGGCTGCATCAATGCCATCAAAAAGTCAAGGTTCATTTGTAGCAGCTGAGGAAATGTATTTTTTGAACGACAATCATTTTTACAGAACACTAATATGATGGTAATGGTCCAGCAAGAAACAGATGGGCTTATAAACATTGACATTTCATGAAGTATTTGCCACTCTATGGCAAAATGAGGGTTTGAGGAAATGTATTTTTTGAACGACAATCATTTTTACTGGACTCCATTGATTTTTACATTGCCATCTCGTGGCAAACACTTTCCACACGACCCACCTGGTAGTTTTTCCTGATGTACGAGGAAAATTCTATCAGCACGACAAAAATCCATTTTTGCAGGCCTGCATTTCTGCCTAGCAACTGTCACCCGCCCAACCTCCTGTTCTCTTCAGTTCATCAGAAAGTCACATGGCCCTCACCCCGAGTGAATGATTAATTTTTCCTCTCCTGCTCCTAGCCTGATAAAACATCCTTGACACAGTGATCAGGTTATCTAGACAATGGTCTGACTGCTGGACTCTAATCAGGGTAAATAAACAAATGACTTGAAAGATCAGGCTTTGATCAGGCAATTGAACAATGACCTGAAAGAAAGAGCCCTGATCAAAGCAGAGTGGACAATGCTCTGTGTACCAAGTCTTGACCAGGTCACCAACTACAAGCATAGAGTGGACAATACTCTGTGTACCAAGCCTTGACCTGGTCATCAACTACAAGCATCGCCTTGATCGAGCTATCAACTACAAACACTGCCCTGATTTGACAATGGACTGACACCCAAAAGAACGGTATGATAAATGTATAAAAGGCTTGTAAGCTACGGAGTAAAGTAGCAGCCTCCTGGGTTTTGTCTCTGACTAGCTTGGGACTCTGTTCCATAGCCCAGGCTATTGAATAAATCTGGGTTCCTCCTGCAGACAAAGGCTCCTGTGTCTCCTTTTACTACGTATGAAGGGTATGGAAGATTTGGGCGGTTCCCCCGCCGCCGAGACCCTGTAAGTGGGTTTTTCCGGTTCTTCACAGCGATGAAACACAAGAAAACAAAAGTATAAGCACACATTCGAGTACTTCTAGCTACATAGTGAAGTGCCTGTTTACTCAGCTTTAACACAGTTGATGATAGCTCATCACGAAATAGCAAGTGAGTTCTCTTTGTTGTTTCATGGGTAAGAAAAACTCAAGACTATGAAAGTACAATTATACATAAAAGAGGAGGTCGGTTTTGTTGCTCAAAGACACAGACAATTTCATTTACTGGAGGCAGTTGAACAAAAACTTGAATCATTACTTAAACATGATATCATTGAGGGTTCCACTGTTCCAGCCCCAGGGCTTTCTCCCATATTGGTAATACCCAAAAAGGACAGTGAAGGAGCTGCAGGGATCTGTATTGACATGTGCCAGGCAAACAAGGCAATTAAAAGAGAACGCCATTCAGGTCAGCACATTGCCGACAATTTAATGGTGCAAAGGTCTTCTCTTGCCTTGATTTGAATAAAGGGTATCATCAGTTTGAACTCGAGGAGAATTGCAGGTACATTACCATTTTTTCTATACATATTGATCTGTTTATAAGAGATTATGTTTCCATGTGTCATCAGCTGCAGAAGATTTTCAATATGTCATTCGACGTATCATACAGCCTGTCATGAATACTTTCAATTACAGTGATAACATTTGGTTTTCGGAGCTACGAAAAGGAGCACAACAAAGCTCTCTCATAAGTGTGTTGTTTGCTCACTGATGCAAGTTTAACTTTAAATGCTAATACAAAGCTAAAATTCTTTGAACATATCTTTTCTGATGGAAGCATGACACCCAATCCAGCTAAGTAGCCAGCGTTGTCAACTGCCAGTCCCCCACAACATGTTTTCATGTAACGTTCATTTCTTGGCATGGCCAGCTACTGCTCTAGATATTTACGAGACATTGTCACCGTAAGTGGCCCACTGACAGACTTGACGACAAAATAATGCTTCATTTCATTGGTCACCTAATATGGGAAAAGCTTTAAGAAAATCAAACACACTATTGAAAACACTACTGAAATGGCATACTTTGATTGAAAGCTACATACTGAGGTTGTTGTTGATGCTAGCCCAGTCGGGTTAGGTGCAATTCTTGCACAGCACAGTGGACGTCCAAATGCTTGAAGACATATTGGGACATATTTGTCCCAAACTAAACATGTTCATTTACAACCTCAGAAAGAAAGTTTAACAGTGGTGTGGGCTTGTGAACATTTCTACATATTCTTAGATGGTGAGCCTTTCTCACTTGTGACAGATCATAAAGCATTGTTGCCCATCCTTGGCAAACCAAAGGCAAAGATGCCTCCTCGCATTAAACATTGGGCTCTACGATTAAAAGAATACAACTACACAATTGTGCACCATCCAGGGAAAAATCAAAACCCTGCTCACTACTTCTCATGAGAGCCTCTGCAGTTCCATGGTACCCCTTCCAAGATGGGTGAAGCCTACATACATTTCATTGAGAAATCAAGCCAACTAGCTGCAGTTTCATAGGAAAAAAAATGCTTGTTTTTGTGGGTTTTCGTTTTCACTTTTCCGAAAGAGTTCTCCAACTTTTCTTTCTCTCGCTCACCAGGCCTTTCTGCCCTCTCTTTTATCCACTTACCCTCCATCCCTCATTCACATCTTCTCGCGTTCAATGTCTGTCGCCTCCATCTCTTCCGTTCTCTCCCACTGCATCCCACCCCGCGCACATTCTCCTTTTGTACTCTTCTCACTCGCTGTCCTTTCTCCATCTCCATCCTTCTCTGGTAGATCCTGTGCTCCTTCTCTCATGTGCCATTTCTACCCACACAGATTGAGTCGAAGGACTGAGAGGTGCGGGTGGAAGGAGGACCAATGAGGAGAAAGAATGGTCTAAGCACCAGCGAGTTCCATGTCACAGAAATCGATTGATGCTGTTTGGGCCACTTCTGGAGCGCCCCTATGCTTCAAGGGCATTCTGTCATCCCTAAATAACAGTACCCGGCCCATCAAAACGTGTTGTTCATTAATGTATGTGTTTCTGTCTGTGACGCCGCCATCTGACTTTACTTGCCTGGCTGCGTCTATCTGCCCAGCAGCGTGTACCCAGCCTACGTTTCTGCTCCTGTGCCATGTTTCTCGAGGTTCCTGAGTCCCCCCCCTGAAATCAGAGTAGATAGAATCAACCCATTACCAGCTCGATGGCAAGCTAAAACACATACACACACACACACACACGAATACTCATGCCCTCTAATCCTCTGCTGCAACCATGTACATGTAGCAATATCCTCCATGGTCTCGCCCCTCCCCTTCACACCCCCAACTCCCCTTTGCTTCGTGCTCAGCAGGGGCCTTACACATCAGTTTGGAGCACTCTTTAATACATGTTTGGGTGTGTGATTCCCTAGCTCAGGTTTAAACGCTGCAGAATTAAACCGAAGCACAGCACCAATAGTTGGTGTTTTAAGAAGACACGTCGGTCACTGTGACCCTTACCCCCTGAAAACCTGCGGCTAAACCCTATGAATACCCAGACATGTCAATGGCAGGCTTAAGGGGAGAGGGGGTGGCTTAACGGCTACAGCGGCCGACTTTGAAGCTGGGGAACCAGGCTCGAGTCTGGGCAGGGACGCTTAACATCCTGTGGTTGTGGGCAAATCGCTTCATCCCCCACCCTGCCGAAAACGAATGTGCCCGTCTGTAATGTACACGCGGTGCTCGTTTAAAGCATTCTGATACCTTCAGGTCGAGTTTGCGCTATATAAAACTACAATAATAATAATGGAGCAATCAGGCTCGCGGATCACTGTTGTGGAAGATGGGAAGAGAGCGCATAAAAGAGCTGTCCATCACCATGTTCGCGCCAGAAAACGATATGCTATACATATAGCTCCCTTTTATTTAAACCACATTATTATCACAAAGGCACTGTAGGTTAGCTTTCAAGCAGGGGCCTCTATGGTCAGAAAACGTTCGTACTGCAGTACCCACCAATTAAGAAGGCAAGGGCAAAGAATTCCAGAAACAACATAAAGGAATAATGTCCGTGTAAATTCGTTTGCTGGCTCTGTTGAAGGAGAGAGAGGCTGGGTGAACGTTGGGGAAGCAGAGGGAGGATCGCCGGGCGCGATACTGAAAGCGCGGTGGGAGTGCACGAGACGCCATCGCCGTGAGCGTGCATATCGGCTGTCCGGTCGAAAGCTGAGGATCGCCGGAGAAGACACGGCAAGCTCCGAGTCTGAATTGGAGCCTGCTGCCGAGACTGACCCGCTGCAGAGGGAGAGAGACACGCGGAAAGAGCCCGGTGAGTGGGGGGGGGAGAGGGAGGGGATGTGTGTGTGTGTGTGTGTGTGTGTGTGTGTGTGTGTGTGTGTGTGTGAACAGCATGCCGGAATCGGAGGGCGTGTTCACACGCGCGACCTGATCCAATTCCGGCATGCTGTGCGTGCCCATCTCTTGTCTCCCTTTTGGCTCCTTGTAAGCAGAGCCGACAGCAATAGGTCTCGCTGCGACAGGGCTTTCGCCCTGTATCGCAGGTGCGAGACCTAAAAATGGCACTGCCACAAGCCAAAATAGTCACATGTTAAAACTAGAAGACATTATAACGCATCAGTCCTCGAACCAGCATACTCAACCTCTTACCAGTGACAGGGAATATCAGAAGCTTAAAAATGTCAAAGATGAACTGTCTGTTACTCAAGAAGGCATTATCATTAGAGGTTCAAGAATTGTTATTCCAGAGAGTTTGCGACAACAGATAATTGAAGTGGCCCATGAAGGACATCGTGGAATCATTGCCGCAAAACGAGCTCGCTGATATTGAGTCTGGTGTCCTCATCTTGAGAAGAGAATTGAAGGTCTGTCATGAATGCAACTGCCATGCATTAAATACCACTCAACACACCTCAAACTTGTCAGAGTTGCCAATGAATGTATGAGAAAGAATTGCTGTTGAATTCTTTGGTCCTCTTGACAATGGACATCACCTGATGGTGATTGCTGAATAATACTCCTGTTTTCCATTGATAGAAGATCTCTCATCTATCACTCAAGAAAGAGTCATTGAGAGATTAGACGGCATCTTCGCGACATGAGGTGTTCCTGCGATCTTAAATTCCCATCTTTCAACAGCTTAGAATTCAGAAACTTTCTCAGTCATCTTAATGTGAAGCATCGGAAGAGCAGACCTCTTTGGCCAAAGGCTAATGGTCTTGTTGAACGTTTCATGAGTACTCTTAAGATAGCTGTTCAGCATGCTCTGTTGGAAAAGCTCGACCTGAACATTGTCTTTTAATCTACTCTTCGAGCTTACTGTTCGACCCCTCACTCGACCACAGGTGAAAGCCCTGCAACCTGGATGTTCGGGATAGCCATGACGACCAAGTTACCTCAGTGGACCAATAGAAGATCAAGTACTGAGGAAGAAACTCGTATAAAAGACTTGGATCATAAAAGAAAATGAAAGCCCGTGCAGACAAGCGCCAACATGCAAAAGATGTTACTTTCACTAGAGTAGATCGAGTGCTTGTCCGTCAGTCTCGAAAATGAAAATCTGTCGCTCACTTTGAAGCTGAGCCATTTCATGTGTGACCAGCAAAGGACACATGGTGACTGCCCAATGTCCTAGGAAGTCCATCCAGCGAAATTCATTGCATTGATGTCAGTTCAGACACTGGGTCTGAGAGGAAACTAAAAACTCAGTGACTGCTGTTGTTCCTACATCACCAATGCAGTTTCCGTTTCCGACGTCATGATTAGTAAGTGTGATCAGAGCGCCACGAAGACTAATCAATGAGCTATGATTGTATACATATTTGTAAAAAGGTTTAATTTTTACTTTAACAGAGGGGGACATGTAGTGTTGTGTGAGTTAGCAATAAGAGAACCCTTTTGGCTCCTGATGAACTCCATAGAACTGTAATGTAAGTGTTAGTGTGAATTGAAGTGAATGCAGATTTAGACTGCTGAATTTGCGGTTATACCAGACTCCATGTGTGGAATGGGCATTGGAGGTTGCCTAGGCTTTGGAGGACGTTACATTATTGATGAAGCAATATATCATTCCCTAGTAAGATTATTTATACTAAGTCCTCTGTTCCAGGTTGAGGTCATTAGCCCTGTATTTAGAGTTTGAGTTATGGCAGGTGTGTAAACTATAGTTTGCAGAGCTAACCATCACTGGGGAATCTCAGGGCCTTTTCAGTTTTATTGCTTTATAGAAACTGCATAGAAACAGGCTAGTGTTCAACACCCCAGAAATCTCAGGTGAGTAGTCTTTTGTCACATATAGACAAGACCAAACTGGGGAACCAAAGCAGCCCTAATAAAAAATTCTTCCTTTATATCCTTGCTCAATCTCGCTCTTTCTATCCTTTCCTTCTCAACTCACTCTCCCTCCCTCCTTCTCTGATCACTTTCTTTCCACAATTACAGCTTTCCTGTGCCAGCTGCAATAAACCTCAAGGATCTGAGGAAACGAACACAGGCACCAGGAGTAACAAAGGCACTACGAATAACAGAGGCACCGGGAGTGGACCCCTACACTAAAAACTAGCGTCCAGGGACTTGAGCCACCAGGGAAGTGACCGGTGGAATGAAAGGCCTGTCCAACCATGCATATGGTTCATGAAAGGCCTATCAGAATAGGTCCTTTCCAAGAAGTCCTACAAGAACGGGTCATTTGACTGTGCTCTAATGAAAGGTGCTAGTGCAATCCGAGGGACATGCATTCAGAGTACCCTGGAGTCAGCTTGAACTTTAAATAGTGGATTTTGCAATGCGGCAAGGGTTTCTGGTGGGAGTCAACAATTTTGTAGATACATTGGGCCACTGATCAAGACAATATTGTAAACTGTAACTTATATTTGGAATTTCAAGTTTAATCCACCAAATAGCAAGTGTATTTATTTAGGGAGGTTTCACAAGTTCTTCTATTTTCATGTTGAGGTACTCTGCCTGTCCATTTTCTATCTTTTGCAATATTTGGCGAGCTTTTTGGAAGACCCGTCGATCATGTTTCAGTTGTCGATATAAATTATGAGTAAGAAACTAGAAGTAAATAGTGGTTAGTTTTAATGAAAGGGATGGACATTTCTAATTAAATTTATTATTAAATATGAACCTTTAACTACAGTACTGATCTGAGTGGATAAAACCCTTAACCACATTGTTTGTCTGAGCAGCTGAAGAAGTTGTTCAGAGTTCAGTTGTGCACTGCGGTTATTCACCCACTGGTCTAGATTGCAGGATTTCCTTAGCATGTGGTACGAGGTAAAGATAGGGTGCCACATATCCAAATTGTGAGATATTGGATTGTTATCTGGGGTGGGCAAATGCACACTGCAAGGAATATTCACAAACCCTGTCAGGGTGAACCCTTAAAGCTACTAAACCATCCTGAGCTTAACCCCTGCTAGCTATGGCATAGAGCAGATTTAACTTAAAGCAATGTGTAAAACTATTTATGGAGTACCAAAACAGTAATAACATCAAAATGTAAAACGATAAAAAATCACAAACATAATTAGAAAAATAGAGTAAAATGTAATAAATATAATTACAGCAAAATGATGAAAATCCAATAAGGGGAACTTTAGATATGAATTTGCAAAGTTTTAAGTAGAAATGTCACCAAAAAGTACAAAGCTCCAACAGCAATCAAAATACAAGAAATTCATTTCATTTACATCACCAAAGACCCAAACTGTTGTTACACACATTCAGTGAGCCACCTTACAACTCATGGTTAGCCGTGTAAAGTCATAGTATGCAACATTAGCCTGTCTCTGTACATAGGCTAATGTGACTGCTAAAGGTGCCCAAAGTGGCACATTTCAATCAATTGGGTGTATTGCAAAGAGAGACTACTCACCTGTAAGGGTCTCAAGGTGCAGGGGTGCTTAAACTAGTTGCTGTGTGGCTCTGCAATGCATCACACTCAGTGACCAACGATGCATACAACATCCAAAAATAAAAAATATACAACTCAAAAGTTGTACAGGTGAATGTGTCTATATTTGCCACAATCTCTCATGCAGCTTCTTCTCTTTCACAACCTAAGTACTATTTACATAAGCAATACACTAGTATTTTATGACGCTATTCTACAATATCCACATTAATCCAAGTCAAGTCCTCCCTTTCATTTATCTGCCCCATAATACCATCAGAAAAATATTTGAGTATCATTCTTGTGCCAAGAATTGAATCTGCTGATCACCTGAAGTAAAATTCATAATACTCGCCATCAGTTTCCTCAAAGGTGCACACATGGGCCGGCATGCGTTTTGTCATTAGCCTCCGCTCAGGGGATGTTCAGAAGGATTGATATCAAAGAGCCTTCTTGCTGTGCAAGAGCAGCTCCCTTTAAATGGTGTCATATGGTTACTACGTTTCTATATATTGTGTTAAGTTAGCATGAGCTTATTAAATGTTTAAACGCAATATTTTCTTTCAGCTTGAGTTTGCACACGACACCTAATTGTTATTGTAGCTTTCAACCTAGACGAAAGATGTGATTTATTTGAGAATAATATGTTATTGCTCTAGTATCAGTCGTGCTTGGTACACTTGGTACAACTGTCTGCACACCGAGAACTGCACACTCTAAGAATAACCTAACACAAGGTTGCTGAAGGTCTGATCCTCGCACCATGTTAGACATAACACAAATAATGTTGCTGCCAACATTGGGCTCTACGCGGGTTTAAGATAGAGTTACAGGGAATGAATCAACACACTTGATGCTTCGCATGCAGAGAGCTGGTAGCTGTTGATGTGATCTACTCCTACTGAGAATTAGAGGTATGGGCCCGCCCAGCTAGAACCCAAACGAGACCTTCTTAGATATAATATAATATACTGAATAGGGTGCGCGAAATATAGGTGATACAGAATTCTATAGATTTTTGCATCATAAAATGCTATCACCTTTTGCTTATTATGGATTAGTGACTATGCTGCTAACTCTGATTTTTATAATATGTATGTTGGTATTATACAAGATACTGCGTTTGAGAACTTTGCATTGAAAAATAAACATTTCAAACTTGCACGTGTGTTCTTTGCCTCCCAGTTTCGGTTTGTAATGATTATATAACGAAAGAGTGTTCATGTGTTCCACGATACCTGAGGTACCCTAAGTTCATGTTCTGGATTGTCTAAGTCATTGGGAAGTAATTACTACCGATAAGACACTGTAGCTAGCTTGGTAAGGGGATTTCTGAAACAAAGGTGAGTTTTGGGTCACCCTAACTCACCCAGGTTCTAGATCTCTGTGCACAGTTCTGTGGGAGAACGGAAACCCTGCTACAATGGCAAATGAAAATGTAAAAATAAAAAACATGGCTATTAAAGTGAAACCTCTTGCTTAGGTGATCTCAGTCACCCATGGCATCATTGGGCTTTATGTATGTAGGCTCTGTAACTGAAGTGGTGGACTGATGTAGCATAATCAGAACGGAAACCCTGCTACATGGCGCCCATACGTTGTTGGCCTTATATCATGACACTCGAGTAGTATATCATTCAAACCTTAACCCCTTCATTCCCGTTTCCGGAAAATGGCAGTGTCGGAAAAACCTACCTATTTTTGAAATAGATTCAAGCTTGAAAAAAGACCTATCTAAAAACGGTTTCATTGAATTACTACCCAGTTGTGCTACAAAGTAATCTTTGTTTTTTCACTTTCCTGTGCTGACATGGCACAAGCCGTGGACATCCCGCAGCATAGTCGCATTGCGGTGCGTGACCATTTGCGGGCTTATAATGTCCCTGTGGAAGGCTTGGCTGTTGTTCTAGTAGTGAGTGCGGAACATGCTTACCCGTACGAACTATTTTATTCGTGGGTGACATTTCCGGCGGTGAACGCTAATTCTGGTGTTTTCCACACCTACACTGCTACGGCTGTACCGGCTGCATATGCTCCGTACAGGGCACTGGAGGTTCCTATTGACGCTTGGCAGCATGGAGTTTGGTTTGGTGGCGCCCTACCACACGCTTTAACCGCTCCGAGGTTGGGTCCTTTGTCCATACCGGGCACACCTTGGCCCGCTTTGGCTGGATTCACTCCTCACCCTAATCGCGCCACTTGTGGCATAGCTGATCTGCGGCAACTTCATGAAGTTGCAGTGGAAGTGATTAGAGCGCTTGTTAATTACACTAGCCGTAATGTTCAGGACGTAGCCCCTAGGGGCGCACAGCTTCGTGCAGAACAGGCTGGTTTGAAAATCAATCCTGTCATGGTGAATTCCGTGATGGGCAAAAAGCCGCAGGACAAGGATGATTTTCCGTTCTGGCTTGCAGAGAAATTCGGCCAGCTAGAAGCTGTGTTTCCTAATACGAATCCCGGTGATAAACACCGGATTCTTACACTAAGTTTACCGAAAGATTTGGCACCTGAGCTTGTTGACTGTGAGACCTGGGGTAAGACTTTTGCAGCGGTCTATTCGAGGTGCTACGGCACCCCGTCTGTGACCAATCTGGGTGCGGTCCTTAAACGTGTTCAGGATGAACACGGACCGGAGTCGGCGGTTGAATTGGGTATGTGCCTGTGTGGCTCCTTTGATGTAGTTTGCGATCTAATCCTTGCAAATGTCAAGGGAGATGCAGTGAACTTTCAGGTTTCTAACGCTTTAGCGTTAATTCCCGAGGCCGAGAGACCCCGTCAGTTGGCAAGGATCATTGTGGCTGCTTATAAAACGGTTGGCCGCAATGCAAAGGGGCTTAAGGCTTTTCCTGATAAAGAGAAAAAGCAGCCCCAGGGTCAGACATCGGAAACTAGTGGTCAACAAAAGTCCAAGAAACAAAATTGGCCTAAAAAGCAGAATCAGGGTAAGCAACAACAACAACAAACACAGGTTTCTGCTCCTGCGTCTCCGTTGCCTGCGCAGTCGGATCGTGTTTATGATTTGCGCGACCGCGCGATGATTAAATCGCCTGAAAGGTTTCAGGCTTCTGACCAACCCTCTCCTCGTTCCTTTCAGGACTCATCGGCTCCGTCAACCGGTGGTGGAGGAGGCGGCAGGGGCCGGGGTGGCCAGCAAGGACGTGGTCAGCCCCGCCCGCGTACCGGTGGAGATCAGCAGGAAGGCTCTACGCCCAAGAGACCTCAGTTTGCTAAGAAGAAAGTCGCCGCCCTGACAGCGCATCGTTATGCCCCAGATAGTGAGAACGCGGCTTCGGAATCTGACGTGGGCTCTGACCTTGCTGGACAGCGCGGCGGAGATTACCATAGTGAGAGAGGCCCTCCGTCCACTGTTGAAGGTGACAGCGACTGACACTTATGTTGTGATTGAAACTGCTGATACGCATGTTGCTCCCCCTGAACGTCTTTTTGAAATTGTCCTGTTAATTGAAGGTGACATGCAGCGAACTGTAAAAGGGGTATTTTGGGAAAATCTCTCGTCTACGTATGACATTTTGCTTTCGGAGGCTGACTGGCCCCCACCTTTTGTTCTCGCAGCTCCGCGAGGGGAGGAGGTAATCCTGCCCAGTTTCGCGCACACTGTACCGAGAGTGGAAGCGCTGCATTTTGCAGAAGAGTGGGCTCTGGCGCTTGCGCCGGCTGTGTACCGCAATCAGTGTGGCTGGGATAAATTGTCACCAAGCCACGAGATTCCTTTACGGTCTCAACCGCAGCCTCAACCTCAATATCCCATACGGCGTGAAGCCAAAGCTTCAGTCGCGGCTATCCTTGAACAATTGGAATATCAAGGTGTAATTGAAACGTGTGTGTCACCGATGAATAACCCCCTTTTTACTGTAAACAAGCCAGACGGCTCATATTGTTTGGTTTTGGATTATAGGCATTTAAACTCGCATTGCCGTAACTGCGCAGTACAGAATACTCATGGCTCTGCTTTAGTGAATAGTCTTGAGCGTAAACGGTTCAAAACCACGCTCGACATTTCCAATGGTTTTTATGCACATAGATTAGACGGTCTAAGTTCCCAATGGACCAGTTTTACATGCGGCGGTGTGCAAAAAATGTTTCGGCGTCTCCCAATGGGCTGTAAGAACAGTCCAGGAGTATTCTCCGCCCGCATTGTCTCTCTTCTAGAGGGCATCGACCCGGTTGCTTGTTCGTATGTGGATGACATTTATCTCACAGACGACGATCTTTGGGAGCATCTGTGTCGGGTAAATAGCATAATTTGTAACTTTGCTGACATTGGTTACAAGTTTAACTTTGCAAAGTCGCACATTGCAGAGTACACAGTGTTGTTTCTCGGTTACGAGCTTAACAACGAGGAAAATGGGTTAGCCCCTCACTTCCTGGAGAAATGCGCACAATTGCGCTCTCCGACAACACTGAAAAAATTACAGTCTTTGCTGGGATTTTTGAATTTCGGGAGAACTTACATTCCGGAATATGCCCAGCGTATCAAGCCTTTGTATGCTTTGATACAACCATCTTTCTCCAAATCATGCTGGCTGCCTGAGCATTCAGCCATTCTGCAGTCTTTGCAGGCTGATTTGCTCGCTTCTGAATACTTACAGACTCGTGATAACCAGACCAACCTGGTGATAAGAATTATCCCTGGGGCGGTGGGGTTCACGTACCTGACTTTTAATGAAGGAGATACAGTACCTATAGCTTACAAGTCACACTTGTACACATCGGCTGAATTGCGTTTTTCCACTGTGGAGAAAGTTTTGACGGCTGTACAGATGGCAATTCTTAAAGAACGTGCCCTGTCACAAGGAAAGCGCATGTTGGTTGTTACCCCGTGTCCTGCCTTAGAGGCGGTTACGAAAGCCAGTGTACCTAATTCCAAAGCTTTGCACCCTCGGTGGATTCAATGGGCTGCATCCTTGACGTCACAAGATGTCACGTTTATTTTTGACGCCACTTTACGGTCGCAGGAGTATTTACAGTATGAATTTGTTCATCCTGCTCCTTTAGCAATGCGGCCGTTGTAGGATTTCCATTGCATCATTTACACTGATGGTTCGGCGCAGGTTGCGCATGGCTCTAAACATGCCTACATTTCCGCTTGCGCCATTGTGGTCGGTGCCATGGTGAACGATGAGTTCAAGTCCAGTGTCGTGCACACGCAGACGCTTGGGGACTGCACCGCACAATTAGCAGAGCTTCGTGCTCTGATGCTTGCATTGGAGTACGCTGATCCTAGTGTGACGACTTTGATCGAAAGTGACTCTTACTACTGTGTCCAGTCTTACAATGAAAACTTGTTCTTTTGGATTCAGAATGAATTTCGTGATTCCAAAGGTAGCACAATAAAACATAAAATGATCTGGGTCCGAGTGGCGGAACTTAAAGAGAAGTTGCCACTCGTGTTTGTGATTCATACTCTCGGTCATCAGCGCGTGGGGGTCCACGCTGTTGGCAATTCGCTTGCTGATGAAGCAGCGGTATCAAAATACTTAGTTGCAGCGGTCACGAGGTCCAAAAGCAAGATAGATGATGACATCTTGGCAGCAGTTGCTGCAACAGAGAAGGGAAGTAAATATCCTGCGGGGTTCCCTTCTAAATACACATACCACTTAAGTCCCGATAAGGTTCCTTATGTGAAAATCCCTGATGTTGGCGAACGTTTAGTTCCCAACTCGGATCGCAGGGCTACTTTGATTACAGCGGCTCATGAAGGTGTGGCGTCTGCGCATGCGGGCGTCTCAGCCACTGTAACTCAGCTACAACAAAGGTTCTGGTGGCGGGGACTGTACAAACAGACACGCGATTATGTCCTTCAATGTGACATTTGCCAGCAGATTAAGCCTTCAACTGCTGCGCGTCCGCCTCAGACACAGTTGTACATCTCGAATAAACCGCTTGGATGCGTTTATTTAGATCACTGCGGTCCCTTTTCTTCTGATACTGCGTACAAGTACATCTTAGTAGCAGTTGATTCATGCACACGCTTTGTGTGGGTATGGCCACATCGGAGCGCTGATTCACGTACTGTCATTAAGGATTTGCGAGTCTTTGTGGGAATTTTTGCCTGTGGTACCTTCCATTCGGATCAGGGTCCGGCTTTCGCCTCTAAGGCGTATAAGGATGCTATGGTTTCGTTGGGGGTCCAAGTCAAGTTTTCGAGTCCCTACAGGCCCGAGGGCAATAGTGTAGTTGAACGAATGAACCGCGACTTAAAGCAATCTTTGACAGCTCGAGTTATAGGCACTGGCAGAAACTGGTTAGCCCACCTCATTGGCGTGCAGCGTGCGCTTAATAATCTCCCTAGAAGGTCTCTGGGTGGGCGGACCCCGTACGAAATGCTCTTTGGTATCAAGATGTATGTCCCTGACCTCGTTGGGCTAGACTGCAAGGCCCAGGCCACGGCCTTTGACGTAGATGAACATTGCAATGTTTTACAGAATCTACAAAAGACCAGAGACAGTCTTGCAAAGGAACATTTGCCCTCCACATCGGATGATGCGCTGCAGATCCCGGTAGTTGGCTGGCTACCCCAAGTTGGAGAACTGGTTCGAGAGAAGATCGATAACAAGAAAGAGTTCGGTCCCTCATATCGAGCACCAGTTCGAGTTCTTGGAGTGAAGGGCACAAGAACAGTCATTTTACCACCACTTCCAGGTCGTAAGGAAAACAGATTTATTTCTATTGACAATGTCAAGACACACAGGGTGGCCGATTCTTCATAGCATGACACCGGCTGTTTCCTGTCCTTCCATGGTGAGGCACTCTGTGCTGGCTATTACATCTGGTGCAGAACAGGAGGTGTCCCTCGAGATGCCTGCCATATCCAGTCCTTTATTAAATACTGTTCCTGTTACTAACATTGATGAGCTGACCTACACCTATCCTGCTGATTTATCAATGCCTGATTTACAGACTCGTTTGGCCGACCAGTCCAGATTCTCTTTTGACTCTGTTTCGGAACCTTCAAAGAAACCCTCAACTATTGCAAGATATGCCACGTTGTTTAAAAAACATTTTTTAATTCCCCCTTGGACATACGTTTGGTTGATCCTATTTTCATTTTATCTTTTTATGTCAATTGGTTTTGTGTTTTATTTTTTCCGCCTGATCGATGGTCACTACGTTAAAGAAAGAACAGGAATTCGGTACCTTAATGGAACATTGGCCCCTCTTTCCTCTTCACATTCAGCGCACAGACTGAAACGAAACTTAAATACAGTTAACATTACTGCTTGGCCTGTCCTTGATGGGATTGTGTGGGATGCGGTTAGGTTTCAGATACATGGGCCCACTGAAGTGATTAATGTTCCAAATGTGCTTAGAGTAAACATGGGAGATGTGATTAAACAAAATATACGTTCTGATGATTGGGATATTCAGGCCGTAGAAGCATTATTCTCTGATTTGAAGTATTATGCTGCCTTCGATGCTGAGGATCTGTATTTAGATTCTATTAATTATGGTGATTTGTTTTGTTTTCAACACTATGGTAATCATTTTTTGCGTAAGACAAATTCAAGGAGGGTTGCTGTAAATTATACACAATGGGAACATTGCCCTGCTCCATTAGGAGGCAGCTCCAATACATTTCTGAAAAAATACACTTATTTCACAGACTTTAATCAATCGAATCCTGAGTCATTTTATTTTAAAATAACTCGAAAGTCCATGTCCAAAGTTAGACTTACCAATACAAAATTACTGTATTCGAAGTCCTTTCTAGACAGGTTGGCTGTAGATGGCTACGAGTTTTGGAAAGGAACAATTGACCTTAAATCAGTTTGGGGTACCAAGGATTGGCAGGTACAAGGCACTGAGGCTTTGCACCGTGCATGTCTCATCCCGAATCACATGTTGTTTTTAAATTCATCCATTTTCCAAACAACATGCTTTGGATTGGCTACTTCTAAAAAATTAAATACACCGACCATCCCAGATTTAGAGGAGTATTCAGGTTGGGGTAACTTTGCTGAATTGTCCATTCATGAGTTGCAAGCTCTATTGCACAATTCATCCTTTAACGTTTCCGGTTTGGATTCCAAGGGTTGGCTGATGTGGCATAGGAGTGCTGATTCTTGCCAACGTTGTTTTCTGGGTTTGGCTGAAGGATTCACAGAAGTCAGACCCGATCCCCGTTTTGAAGAAGATTATACTGTCACAACTTATTCTGTGGGGAAGCTGTGTCAGAATTGGTTACAACATTCCACATTAGCTGCGGTTAAACTACATCTGACTCAATTACATGATAATGTGGATTTGAACGATTTTATAAAAGGCCCAGCTAAAGGTAGATCTAAACGGTGGCTTTATGCGATTTACAATGAAATTTGGAAAGTTTCCCAAATTGAGGCTGCTAAACGCCTGAGAGCTATTGATCAAGCAAATTTAGAAAAAGTGCTTGCTGTTGTCGATAACAGTATTAACACGCTTTCTTCCCGAATTTACACGTTGAACAATATTGTGTCTTCTGTTGTTGACATTGTACATGATGAAGTGTCCGTGTTATATCATGGTCAAAATCAATTGCGTTCTGTGATGCAGTTTGCTTGGACACTACAGACTCTGAAGTCTGGTCGAGTGCCTTGGAATTTTATGAACGTCTCATCACTATTTGCCCCTTTTAATTTGACTGAAAAACAGCGCATGCTTTCAATGAGAGATGCATCATTTTCTATGTTACACATTGAAAAATTAGAATCCTTGCCCTTTTCTGTGGCTGAGGTGACTGCTGCTACATGGCTTATCCATGGTGTTATTACCTTACCTTTTGCTCTGTATAAATTTACAAATTGTATGAAATATATGGCTATAGGGCGATATGAACCATTAGGCAGTGCTTTCCTCCATGAGACATGGTCTTTACCATACACTTACAGATGCCTAAAGGAGGGGAATGAAGTGAATCTGAATGGTGAAGAATGTACACAGTCGCCTGACCGCTCACTAATATGCAGACACATCCAGTTGCATGGTTCTTGTAATCAGGACAAGCCTAATTTGGCCTGTGTTTTGAAGGGGACACCGGTTCCTGCAATAGTTCCCACGTTCACTTTATTGTCCAACGGTAGTTATTTACTTTTGAATAACGAACTGTGTTGTGGGTTACAGGTCGGTATCGCTTATGTGGTAACCGTTTCAGAGAGGGTGGTTTGTTGCAAGAATGTGTTATATCCACCCACGCATGGGAATTCAGATGTTTCAATTTGGCCACAAATACCAACCTTGAAAGCCGAGTTCAATGGTTTAAGCCGTATAAGAGCCCTATTGTCTCAGAAGCAAGTGGCCCTGAGCTCTGCCCGCGAAACTTATGTCCTTCACATAGCTAACACACGCACAGAGGTGCAGGCACTTTTAAATACTGATTTGCCGTTTCATTTCTCCGAGCTGGTTCATCAAATCTTCAATGCCTCCTCCACAACAGGCCTAGCACATTTTTTTAAATTGGTTAGCAGTGGTCTCGTGACTACATTTGAAAAAGTATTTGGTATTATCCCTGCGTACTTTCATTCTATATTCGCGAGCCTGTTTGGCGGATTTCCTGTTTTGATGGCTTTGGCTGCAGGCATTCTGGTGATATTTTGCTTTCTAAAACATGGATGCCCATCCTGCGCAAGGAAACGCTCAGCCCCTACTGATGCAGTTTCGCAACCGGATGCTTGATTACTATGGCTCCTTGCCGCTTGCGACTTTAAGCACGGCTTTTGGATTATCGTTCAGATTTTCCTATTTCACATGTGTCCAGCCTGTGTTTCATTGTCTGAGCTGTGATTTCGACTGGGCCATTGATTTGTGTCTCTGCTTACCGACTTCTCCTGACGTCAATTTTGATCAGCTGATGAGCCCCGTAGTTGCTCACGAGTTGGTTTGTTCTGGCGAAAGGGTTATGGCTGTGGCAGCGATGCATGGACTAATGGGTCAGTGGGACATATTCGCAGCGGCGCATGACTTTCTGGCACATAGCGTTCTCGAGAACCCACTGAGTTGTCCTCTGATGTTGCTAGAGGAATCGGTGTTGGAGGAGCACGTATGTTCTTTCCCATTGCTTAATTGGATGGCTGAACTGTTTTTGGATGATGACAGTGATTTCATGTTGGAAGCTGTAGCTACCTATTTTGCATATTCATTCAACCCATGAGTGACTTTGAAGACTTTCATTATTATGGCACGTGACTTTTTAGTAATTCTGAATGGTGCCTTTTTTAATACGAACATTCGACTTTCATATGTTCTGGGCCTATGAACTGGGAGTAGGCATTAAGTTCGACTTTTATATTTTGTGTGGCCACTATAGGCATTCATACATATTTTTGTTATTAAAATCTTATATACATTTGCATACATTTAGCTTGGCTCAATATCATTGAACTCTGCTTTCATGTTTTACCTCTCATATGGTATTAGCTTATGTTTTCTCTTTTTTAACCGTCCTCGGATCATTGGGGGGGTGTCATATGGTTACTACGTTTCTATATATTGTGTTAAGTTAGCATGAGCTTATTAAATGTTTAAACGCAATATTTTCTTTCAGCTTGAGTTTGCACACGACACTTAATTGCTATTGTAGCTTTCAACCTAGACGAAAGATGTGATTTATTTGAGAATAATATGTTATTGCTCTAGTATCAGTCGTGCTTGGTACACTTGGTACAACTGTCTGCACACCGAGAACTGCACACTCTAAGAATAACCTAACACAAGGTTGCTGAAGGCCTGATCCTCGCACCACGTTAGACATAACACAAATAATGTTGCTGCCAACATTGGGCTCTACGCGGGTTTAAGATAGAGTTACAGGGAATGAATCAACACACTTGATGCTTCGCATGCAGAGAGCTGGTAGCTGTTGATGTGATCTACTCCTACTGAGAATTAGAGGTATGGGCCCGCCCAGCTAGAACCCAAACGAGACCTTCTTAGATATAATATAATATACTGAATAGGGTGCGCAAAATATAGGTGATACAGAATTCTATATATTTTTGCATCATAAAATGCTATCACCTTTTGCTTATTATGGATTAGTGACTATGCTGCTAACTCTGATTTTTATAATATGTATGTTGGTATTATACAAGATACTGCGTTTGAGAACTTTGCATTGAAAAATAAACATTTCAAACTTGCACGTGTGTTCTTTGCCTCCCAGTTTCGGTTTGTAATGATTATATAACGAAAGAGTGTTCATGTGTTCCACGATACCTGAGGTACCCTAAGTTCATGTTCTGGATTGTCTAAGTCATTGGGAAGTAATTACTACCGATGAGACACTGTAGCTAGCTTGGTAAGGGGATTTCTGAAACAAAGGTGAGTTTTGGGTCACCCTAACTCACCCAGGTTCTAGATCTCTGTGCACAGTTCTGTGGGAGAACGGAAACCCTGCTACAATGGCAAATGAAAATGTAAAAATAAAAAACATGGCTATTAAAGTGAAACCTCTTGCTTAGGTGATCTCAGTCACCCATGGCATCATTGGGCTTTATGTATGTAGGCTCTGTAACTGAAGTGGTGGACTGATGTAGCATAATCATAACTCAGCTGTCTATCAGAGGTTTGCTGATGATGCCTTTTGACTTCAGTGTGCACTGTAGCATTAAAAACATGTTATCACATTTATTTACCACTAATGTGTGTACTGACATTTCATGCAATGCTTTGTAAACATGTTCTTTTAATGTATAAGATGAAAGCTATTACTTTGTCCTACCATTTTGTAAACATGATATACATTTTTCTCTCCCTTCTCTTGACAGTTGATTTCATATGTGCCCTTTGTTTTAAACACTGCTATTACTTTTCATGTTATTTTATTTTTGTCTGCATTTTATGTCTCTATGTGAAGCACTCTGATGCCCTTTAGGCCTTGCTTTATGTTGTAATGGTTAAATTCCTCTCTTCTTTCTTTACACCAATGCTCTCTCTTCTGTTCTGTCTGCATGGCTGGGGAATGCTGTATGATGTAATGGAATGTTGGTGTGTGGACTGGTGGAAGGAGTGTCAGTTGAGGATGAGAGGATGAGCAGAGGGAGACTGCTCCTGGTGGGGTTATACTTCAATGATATTTACCATCCTACCATCATCTTTCTACATCTATAATTGAAATTAATAAAGGAACTACTTGGAACTTACGACCTGGTCTACAACTTGGACTATTTACTTAGAACACTTGCACTATGCAGAAATATATTGAACTATACAGATTGATGAAACTACTTACGTTTTTGAACACATATGCTTCCAAACCAGGACTTGCCTGTATTACTTCTTCATCTGAAAGCTATACTTAAATAGTTTGGTGGATAGGTTCAAAAGTTATCGTCTAGTTTTCAGTGCTGTAACAGCATCTTCCTAAATGGTTTGAACACACTGCCCTCACAATCAACATAAATGTGTTTATTTCTTAACAATTTGATGGGGGGGCATTTCGGAAGTGGGGTTATGACCCTTACCAACTCAAGAACCCATCTCTTGGTAGATCAAAACACAGTTATAAGAGAATCTCTGTTCAACCCCTGGTAGCTATAGCAAACGTTGCAGTCAATCCCCAGAGAAGTGCATGGTAAGTATGAGTAGTACCAACCCATTTTCAGAACAAAACACAATTTATTTATTTAGTGTATCTTGATATAGCGTACAGCTACCCCAACGGGGTGTCCCGACGCTTCTGTGTAACTTCATGCTGCATGAGATGGTTGTTAAAAAGGAAAGAATCAGCAGAACAGGTAAGTTTTTAAGGCTCTCCGGAAGGGTTGTTCATCCTTGATCAACCGAATGGCATTGGGTAATTTATTCCAGAGGGCCGCTGTCAGTACTGGGAAGGATTTCCTACCAGAGCGGGTTTTCCTGAATCTGGGTACCGAAAGTATATTTTTAAAAGAAGAGCGAAAGGTCCTGGAGTTGTTATAAGGAATAAGGCACGTAGAAAGATAAGCAGAGCCCTTGCCTCGCAAGGCTCGATGAGCCAGGACCAGAGCTTTAAATTCTGCCCTCTTATGGACTAGTAGCCAATGAAGGTCGCGACGATGAGGGGTTATGTGCTCACGCAGAGGGATACCGCGAACCAGTCGCACCGCGGCATTCTGAACCGTCTGAAGGCGGTGGCAGAGTCCCACAGACAGACCAGTGTACAGGCCATTGGCGTAATCAAGGTGTGAAGTGATTAACGCCTGTACCACTGTCTTCCTGGTATTACTGGGCAGAAAATGAATAAACTTCTTTATCATTCGAATTTTTGCTAAACAGGCCATGGAAACTGTGTGAACTTGATGGATAAAAGAGAGGTTGGAATCCCATCTGACTCCTAGATTTTTCACTGAGTCCTTTGGGATGGGAGGCACGCTTAGATCAAGAGGCCACCAGATGTTAGAATCCAGTGGAGTTGGCTGATGGAAAAAAAGGACCTCCGTTTTTCCAGCATTCAACCTCAAGAAGTTATTATCCATCCACTGGGCGATGGTTCGTAAACAGTTTTTTAAGGGGTCAAAAGTGGTGGGAGTGATACTGTTAAACGAAAACAAAAGCTGGATATCATCAGCATAAGAAGTGACTTTTATACCCGTTTGAGCAATGATATCAAAAAGTGGGTAAAATATATATTGAATAAAAGCGGGCTCAGGGAGGATCCCTGAGGGACTCCCCACCGGAGCGGGCGGCTTTCAGAGGTAAAAGGGGGCGTCAAGTCAAGTCAAGTCAGAGAATTTATATAGCGCACTACATACCCAGAGGGTTTCAAGGCGCTTAGAAGGGGAGGGGGATTACTTGTCAAATATCCACGTTTTAAGTTGCTTTCTGAATGCTAGGTGGTTCTGGGTAAGGCGAAGGTAAGCGGGGAGCGAGTTCCATGTCTTAGCAGCCAGGTATGAGAAGGATCTGCCTCCCATGGTGGTTTTGTTGATGCGAGGTACAGTGGCGAGGGCTTGGTTGGAAGAACGTAGTTGGCGGGAGGGGGTGTAGAAGGACAGTCGTGAGTTGAGGCATTCTGGTCCGATGTCGTAGAGTGATTTGTGTGCGTGGGTTAGCAGTCGGAAAGTGATCCTCTTATTGACGGGTAGCCAGTGGAGGTCTTTAAGATGACCAGAGATGTGTTCGTTGCGTGGGATGTCTAATATGATCCTGGCTGAGGCGTTTTGGATTCGTTGGAGCTTCTTCTGGAGTTTAGCGGTAGTGCCCGCGTAGAGGGTGTTACCGTAGTCGAGTCGGCTCGTGACCAGAGCGTGGGTGACTGTTTTCCTTGTTTCGGTGGGGATCCAGCGAAATGTTTTTCTGAGCATGCGGAGAATGTTGAAGCAGGATGAAGAGACGGCGTTGACCTGTCTGTTCATTGAAAGTGAGGAATCCAGGATGACGCCTAGGTTCCGTGCGTGGTCTGTCGGGATGGGTGCTTTTCCGAGGGCTTCCGGCCACCAGGAGTCGTCCCATGCAGAGGGGGATGTACCTAAGATGAGGACTTCTGTTTTGTCTGAGGTCAGTTTCAGACGGCTTTGTTTCATCCATTCGGCAACTTCTTTCATTCCTTCGTGTAGGTTAGTTTTGGCGGTGCTGGGGTCATTGGTGAGAGAAAGGATTAGTTGAGTGTCATCCGCGTAAGAGATGATGTTGAGGTTGTGTTGGCGTGCGATGGTCGCGAGGGGGCTCATGTATACGTTGAAGAGGGTGGGGCTGAGTGAGGATCCTTGTGGTACGCCACAGATGACTTCGGTGGCCTCGGACTTGAATGGTGGTAGGCGGACTCTCTGGGTTCTTCCGGTGAGGAACGAGGTGATCCATTCAAGTGCTTTTCCTTGGATTCCGATGTTGTTGAGGCGTTGTAAAAGGGTGCTGTGGCAAACTGTGTCGAATGCTGCAGAGAGGTCGAGGAGTATGAGGGCGACTGTGTCTCCATTGTCCAGTAGAGTTCGAATGTCGTCTGTTGCTGCGATGAGGGCGGTCTCAGTGCTGTGTTTGGCTCGGAAGCCAGATTGTGAGGAGTCGAGGGAATTGTTGGCTTCGAGGAAGGCAGCGAGCTGGTTGTTAACAGCTTTCTCGATGACTTTGGCCGGGAATGGAAGGAGCGAGATGGGGCGGTAATTTTTGAGTTCGGTGGGGTCCGCTGTGGGTTTTTTCAGAAGGGCGGTGAGTTCAGCGTGTTTCCAGTCTTCCGGGAAGGTGGCGGAGTTGAAGGAGCAGTTGATGACGTCTCGGAGGTGCGGTGCTATGACGGAGTCTGCTTTGTTGAAGATGTGGTGAGGACATGGGTCTGTGGGGGATCCTGAGTGGATGGAGTTCATCAGGCGGATGGTGTCCTCAGTGGAGATTGGGTTCCAGTCGTTAAGGGTGTTCACGGGGGGAGAATGTTCAGCAAATGGTGGGGTGGGTTGGTTTCCGGGTTGGTTGTCAAAGCTGTTGTGGATGTCTGCAATCTTGTTGTGGAAGAATGAGGCTAGGGAGTCGCAGAGGGCTTGAGAGGGGGTGATGTCGTTGGAGTTGGCCGAGGGATTGGAGAATTCCTTGACGATGTTGAAAAGTTCCTTGCTGTTGTGGGCGTTGATGTCAAGTCGATCCTTGAATGCTGTTTTCTTGGCCTTTCGGATTAGTTGGTGGTGAGTGCGGGTGGCGTTTTTGAAGGCGTCCTTGGTGCTAGTGGTTGGGTCTTTTTTCCAGGCCTTTTCCAGGGAGCGGCAGAGTTTCTTGGACTTCTTAAGATCATCGTTGAACCGTGAGGCCTTCTTGCTGCCAGGTTTGCTTTGACGTTTTTTCAGTGGTGCTAAGGTGTCGGCGGTGTTGGATAACCATAGGGTGAGGTTGGCGGCGGCTTCGTTTGCGTTAGAAGAGAGGGCGGGGGTGTTTAGAAGGAGCGATGCGGAGATCTGGTCCGTGGTGATTTTGTTCCAGTTTCTTTGCAGGGTAGGTTGGAGGTGGATGGTGGGTTTTGGCTTGTTGTAGGTGAAGTGAACGCAGCTGTGGTCAGTCCAGAGGAGATCCGTAGTGTGGCTGAAGGAGACATGATTGCTGGAGGTGAAGATGGGGTCGAGTGTGTGACCTGCGATGTGGGTGGGGGAAGTGACCAGTTGTTTAAGTCCGAGGTTGGCGAGGTTGTCTAAGAGGGTGGCGGTGTTGCGGTCGTTGATCTTTTCAAGCTGAAAGTTGAGGTCTCCCAGAAGGATGTAGTCTTTGGAGGGGAGCGCGTGTGGGGTGATGAAGTCCGTGATGTCTTCACTGAATTTTGCGCGGGGTCCTGGTGGTCTGTAGAGGAGGGTGCCTCTGAGTGTGGTTTTGGGGTCGATTTGGATCTGGAAGTGAAGGTGTTCGGAGTTAGCGAGGTTGGCGTCAGAGCTGGTTGAGATGCGGATTGATTTCTTATGGACGATAGCGATTCCTCCTCCTGTGTGGTCGGTGCGGTCTTTGCGTGTGATCTTATAGTCTTCAGGGATGGCAATGGTGATGTCTGGGGCGGAGGAAGCGTTCATCCATGTTTCTGTTAGGAAGGCGACGTCTGGGGAGATGGTATCTAGTAGATTCCATAGGTCAATGGCGTGTCTGTGGACTGATCGAGTGTTGAGAAGGATGCATTGTAGGTGGTTAGGGTCGGGAATCTGTGTTGTGGTCGTAGCGGAGATGTTGTCGGTGCCGATGAATTTGCAGGAGTAGCAAGAGAAAGGTCCATGGGTGTGTCCAGGAGCGGCTTGGACGCAGTTGGGGGCGCGACCGGGGTTAAGGGCTAGGAGGGTGGCGGCATCGTAGGTAATGCGGGGGGGCTGGGAGGGACGGGGGCCAGGGGGTCTGGCGCTGGGCGTGGTCCAGGCGCGGACGGGCGTAGACGGGCTTACCTTTGGCGCACCTTCGGCGTGTCCGAAGCGCGTGGACGCTGCGCGTGGGACCATCTGGCTTAAATGGTTGTGCGAGGGGGCGGAGCGTGGGAGGGTCAGCTGGGAGGCGGGATCAGAGAGGCGGGTCAGGGGAGAGGAAAACACAAAATGGAGGGCAAAAGTGAAAGCAAAAGCAGCAGCGAGGGCACAGCACAAAGATCGTCAACAGGCAGCTAAAGGCACACAATTTCACCACAATACCTCTGCCAAAGCGCCACTTAGAGATTACTTAACGTTGAAACACAGCGCAGCAATGAGGTGCATGTAATTAACACAGAGCGCCAAATGAGATTTAACAATGAGGGTTCTGAAGCGCCAATCAGTTACAAAGCGCTAATGTTCAAGATCGGATACACGCGGTAAGCTTTAAAGGCTGTGTGTCACAGAGCGGGATGCGGAAAATACAATAGCAACAGGCACAATTCTATAAATGGCAAAGAAGAATTTTAAAGCGCTGCGCGAGTGAAAGCTTCTGAACGCGATAGCGCTTGTAATGGTAACGATACCAGGCGCAGTCAGGGCTTCAGCTGCGGTGCAGGTGATGGCAATAATAATGATTCTTGCAGGAGAGCCAGGGGAGCGACCGTTCAGGAAGGAATCCTGAACGGCCTGGGTACGGTTGGACAGGAAGGAAGATATCCACCCTAACGCTGTACCCTGAATGCCCTTAGAGTGCAGGCGTTCGAGGAGAAGGGGGTGGGAAACGGTGTCGAATGCTGCTGACAGGTCAAGCAGCACCAACACCGCTCTAGACCCCCCATCCAAGCTCCATCTTACAGCATCAGACATCTCAATGAGTGCAGATTCTGTACTGAATCCAGACCTAAAACCATGCTGAGAGTCATGGAACGCGCCTGAAGTTTCAAGAAAGGTCGCTAGCTGTTGTTGAGCGAGTCTTTCTAGTACTTTAGCAGGGGCAGGTAATAGGGAAATCGGTCTATAATTGGCGGGGTCACTGGGGTCAGCAGTAGACTTCTTTATTATGGGAACCAATCGGGCTTGTTTCCAGGTATCTGGAAAGAGTCCCAGTTTAAACGAGTCATTCCAAATCCCATTCAGAAGAGGGTTAAGAACGGGGGCTAAAGATCTGTACTGTTTAGCGGGCCAAGGGTCTAATGGGGAGCCAGATTTAGTCTTAGAGAGTTCCACAAGAGATTGTTCCAATGTGATCTCTGCGAAATCAGAAAACAGGGGCTCTGAAGCCGAAGGAGAGGAAGGGGAAGAACGTTTTATTACCTGAATGTTACTGGGGAAGGAATCATAAATTGTAGCTATTTTATTCTCGAAGAAAGTGGAGAGGTTGTCACAGAGAGTCTGTGATACCACTGGAGGACGTTTAAGGGCTAGGGGATCCGTAAAAGATCTTACTGTCTCGAAGATTTCCCTAGATGACCCTTGAGAACGATTTATTTTGTCTTCTAGAAATTTCCTTTTATGTTCAATGATCTTCCTCCTATAATTTTTCAAAGCGGCTTTATAGTGGCTTTTGCGGTCAGGGGAAAAGGTGGTTCTCCAGCGTCTCTCTAGACGTTTACATTCTGATTTGAGCACTCGGAGGTCATTCGACTACCATGGGGCCGAAGGAGCTGAGCGGTAGGTTTTAATGGGTCTGACTGGGGCAATGAGGTCGATTACCGAAGTAATCTGGTCATTGAGATTAATCAAGCGTGTATCAAGATCTGAGCTTGTGTCTGAGAAATCGACCAGTGAAAGCCCAGGAGCTAGACTTTCCGGGGAAATCTTGCTCCAATTTCTACCTAATTGTTTAGCCGGACGAATATGTCGATTAGTGGGGTGGCAGGGGAATGTGAAAGGAATAAACAAATGATCTGACCATACTATTGGGACTAGGTCAAGGACCTCCAAGCCCGTCAAGTTGGTACAGATCAGGTCAAGAGTATGACCCGCTTTATGGGTGGAACTGCTGATAAGTTGTTTCAAACCACCATCAGTCAGTGTGGATATAAAGTTGATAGAGGCGGTATCCTCAAATTATCAACATGGAGATTAAAATCTCCAAGAAGAGTAAAATTGGCGTATCGCAGTGAAGCTTGTAAAATGAAATCTAGAAAAGCTGGAAGGTAGGCTGGTTTGGAGTTGGGTGGTCGATAAGCCAAAAGACCAGAGAAGGTAAAATTGGGTGAGATGTTGATACAAAAAGGAAGAGCTTCAATGCGCTCTGATTGAACAAATGGAAAGGATGAAACGGTCCAATGGGATCTGTATATGATGGCCACTCCACCCCCGGGGTGTGAGCTTTGTCTGTTGGCACACAGTATACTGTAGCCTGTAGGGATAGCTAGATATATAGCGGGGTTGGTATCGTCTGTTAGCCATGTCTCGGTGAGAAACAGAAGATCCCATTTATCCTCTTCCAGGGTATGGAATACGTCCAAAGAGTGTTTAACTAAAGACCGACAGTTTAACAGGCCAGCTTTTAAGTGTGGCAGAGATCAATTTTTCTGCTGGAACAGACAGTCATTCTTTCCATCACCCGATTGGTGGCAGAAGCAATTTGTGAAGGGAAAAGGGGGTTTGATAGAAGCACAAGAATTAGTTGGTAATACACAGTGCAAGGGCCGCAGTGAATTAAGCATAGCGCTATCATAGGTTAGAGGAGGGGGAATACCTAGTGTAGCACTACCTGTATCCACGGTCGCATCCTGGTCGCAGACGGGCAGGACTCTGGCACGACTCCGGCGCAGGTCCGGCGCGTCCGCTGATCGCGTCCGCTGCGCAGAGGCATGATCTTCCGTTTTTATAGTGGCCAATCGGTGCCTTTGAAGGCTACCCCACTCTAAGACGGCCGCCAAAGTTGATCCGATCACCCCAAACAGCGTTCCAATCGGCTGCGGGGAGTGAGGGTCTTAAAACAGGGAAGTAATGGTCTGCCCTGCGAGCAGGAGGGGAGCGGGAGGAAAATGCCACCGCCGCTTTTCAATCAAGCGGAGTGGATGACATGTGAGTGCAGCCGAGCTTCGTATTTCAAGCTCAGAGCACCAGAGCTCGTAGTCAGCTGTGAAAAGTAAACTATCCAGTAAAATAGGTGATTTTTAAAAGGCTGCAAGAGCAGCTGCTAAAAACGTGCAAATAACAATTTTAACAAACAAAAGAACAGCGACCTCCCGGCTCAAGCCTCAGGAGGGATTAGCAATTACAACAGGTTACAATGGCAGCGAGACACAGTCCCTTTTATAGTGGCCAATCGGCCACTATAAAATACATTTCTAAAACCAATTTAGAAAGAGGACAATAATAAGCAAAAAGACACCAAGATCATTAAAATAGGCTAAAGGGAATTTGAGATATGGATTTCTAAAGTGTTAAGGCATAAAGTGCCTAGAAAAACACAGAAAATGATGGATGGAATGTTGCACAATGGCAAAACATTCACACCCAGTTACAGATCTGGGTTTAATCCATCGTTATTTTGCTCACCAAGCCACCCCGTTCAGACATGGCCATAAGCAAATCAGTCTTGACCCTGTACCCCATGGGAACAGTCCAGCCTGAACCGCCAAGCCATGTCTTTCCTGGACTGGAATCAAGCATCCTAGTACCGGTTTCTGGCTATCAGCCATCTTCAGCCAGGACAGCTTGACTCCAGTGGCCTAGTGAGCACGGGACCCACGTCTGGGCATACCCTTCCCACATAGGGTGAACAGCAAAACACAGAAAATGATGGACGGAATGTTGCACAATGGCAAAACATTCGGCTGATAGCCAGAAACCGGTCCTAGCATGCTTGATTCCGTATGCTCAGACGTGAGTCCCTTGCTCACTTTGCCACTGGATTCAAGCAAGCCGGGCTGAAGACGGCTGGAAGACATGGCTTGGCAGTTCGGGCTGGACTGTTCCCATGAGGCACAGGGTCAGACTGATTTGCATATAGCCATGTCTGAACTGGGGTGGTAGAGTGGGCTAAAGAACGGTGATGGATTAAACCCAGATCTTTTGACTGGGTGTGAGTGTTTGATTGGTTCAGATGCTCCGTCCATTACCACCCCCTTTTGTACCGCTTTTGGCCGCCATAAGTGTGGCAGGGTATGCTTAGACGTAAGTCCCTTGCTCACTTTGCCACTGGATTCAAGCAAGCCGGGCTGAAGACGGCTGGAATGCCAGAAACCGGTCCTCCGAAGCTTGTTTCCGGTCCAGGGAAGGCATGGTTTGGCAGTTCGGGCTGGACTGTTCACATGAGGCACAGGGTCAGACTGATTTGCATATGGCCATGTCTGAACTGGGGTGGCAGAGTGGGCAAAAGAACGGTGATGGATGAAACCCAGATCTTTTGACTGGGTGTGAGTGTGTGATTGGTTCAGATGCTCTGTCCATTACCACCCGCTTTTGTCTAGCTCCAAAGGGCAGGCTTCTTTGTACCACGTCTCTCTACAGGGTCTAGTCCTTTTAGTCATCTGGGTCCTCTTGAAGTCAGGCATTCTTCTGCTGTTTGTGTCTCTATTAAGTAGATAAACAGGAGACAAACAACTGGCCACTTGGAGAGCGGTTCCTGTCCCGGGGTGCCAGCAGGATTCAGGTGTCCTTGAGTCCTTGTGTGAATATTCTTCTTTTAGCAGGAGCCAGGAGTTTTCTGAAGTACAGGAATGTTCTGAGATGGTGGTGGGGGTGGAGCTGCCAGGTTTATCCTATGCACTAGCCACTGATTGGAGAAATTCTACTGGCCAATGCTAAAACTGTTCTCAGTCTCCCTACATCCGTGTGCTGCACTGCCTCTTTGCCTAACTGTAAAATTACCCAGGGCCCCCTGTTTCAAGATAGCAGGACCCAGCTGCCACCAGGCAAGCCCTTCTTAGCATCTTCAAGATTAACAGTTAACACCCATTGGCCAACCCTGGGCCCAGAGGGAATTCGTGTTTGCTGCTCTGGAAGAGAAATGGTTCGTTTTAAGCCAGCTGTGACAGCTTAAAGTACATTTTAACAACATTACTTTTCTGCTTAAGTTAAGAAAAATCTGAGTTCACTATTAAGTCAGATTTTTAAAAAAACAAGCAAGGAATACACGTGAAGTATTTATCTAGCCCTTTCCTAAACAGAGGTGAAAAATAAAGATCTCAACCCCACCTAGGTATATTAGGGAAACGTTTTGCCAGCCTATGCAAAAGGCACGTACCCTTGAAGCAAAGCAAATCTGTGCATAGTGCAATGTTCAGGTTTTTCCTACAAGACAAAGGGCTTTTGTCCTTCCGTGTGTCTAGGAGTGCTTTCAAACTGCAGCTCAGCCAGAGTACACTGGAGCTCCTGGCAGACTTATATTTTTGTCATATATGTGGATGATGTAAATACACACTACAGCCCGTACATGACATTTAACTTTCCATGCTATTGTTGTACTTAAGGCCCTATTACACAGTAACTATAAAGTGTAAAGAAATACTGATCGGCCTATTCTGTTGCATGGTAATTCTGATGAACATTTTCTCCTGCCACATGAATTCTGATGGATTTTCTTTCTAGCAAAGTACATGCTAGGAATTATATATATTTCTCTTGATTTATACCACAGGTTTATTTGCATGATTTATCCTATGCTACAAATACGTTCTACTATGCCCCTGATCATCATCTGACAGTCCACAAATAAATAACAAAGATGTATGTAAAGGAATTTTCAGCTTCAGAGCAATAATGCTTCTGGGTGTACTGAAAGATCTTTAAATATGTGATTATTTCTGAAGTTCCAACCCCCCACACCCCCAAACCCTTCTCAAAAACAGTTATTCATTAGTCCAACTGTATTTGCCCATTTCTCACAAAAATAAAACAGAGTTGTTGACCCTAATTTCCCATAAAAGAAGCTCATCTAGTCACAATGTGACTCTTGTTGAGTTTCATTTGCACATACAGCTCAGAAAAGTATGTGCACAAATGCTGCATTGACACACACACAGACACACACACACACACAGACACACACACACAAATAAACATAATTAGAGGGAACAATGTCCACCGGGACTCAACAGGCCTATGCCTTGAAAGACCACCAACACTCATACTTATGCCTTGCTCCTCCAGTGCTCAAACTGTTCCTTTTCTTGCCACCCACCCTCAGTTGTAATACAAAGGAGCAAGTCTGCACCTTTGTCTGGGGAAGGGGCGTGGGGGGAGATGGCTGTTATGTTAATTGTAAAAAACAATGTTTTCTTCTGTACAATCTTGTTGCCTCCATTCTGTTTGCTATAAGTGACCCATATTTTGATTTACTGCTTCTGTTTGTGCTTCTTTTCGACTGTCTAACTTTGCTATACATTGAGCCCTTTTACTATCTGCAAAAGTGTTTTATTGTCTTTCTATAACCATTAGTAAACCCACATTTCCATATTACATAGCAGCATAAAAACCTTCACCACAAGTTTTGTTAGATTACGATATACCAACACAATCATTGTGAAAATGTCTAGTCATTTAAAAAATATAACTTCTATGTAATGTTACTGATGATCTCTTAGGTGTGTTCCAAAATTATTGAACATGAACCACTTTAAAGACAATTCATGAACCCTTCTTAAGCCAATGATCATAAAAAAATTGAAGACCGTTAGTTTAATATATTCATCAAGTATTAATTGGACCTCATACTTATGATAGTTGAACAATTAGCAATATCTTACCATATAATATTGGAACTTGATATGAAATAGAGAAATTAATAAAAAACAGAACACAAGCAAACACAAATCAAACAAAGGGGTTGGTAGACAATCTGACCAAATTATTAAAAAAGGATTTTGCAGAGGTACTTTTGACTATAATAAAAAGGGTTTACAGACAGGGGAATTGTGTGCATAGTGTCACAGTAAAGTGGGAAAGTATACACCGTCAACAGAAACCAGTAACTTGGAGAGTAAAATAGCAACGTCAAACAAAACGTGCAATGCTGTTAAGACAATGACAAATTACCTAGAGACATCACCGGTTGATATGCAGGTTGGAAAGACTTCGAACAGTACAATTCCAACAATATAAAGTGAATATGTAATACATATTAGCAATAAACTGTCAACTTTCTCAGACAGTAGAAAGGCTGTTTTAGATATTAGCCCAGCACAAAATGTAGAACCAGAAGGAGCAACAGGAAAAAGGACATTAGGAAGCCAATCCAAAGGCCTATAACTAAAATTTCATAGCATCATTTACATACATCGGGAATAAAAGTTTGGAAAAAGGTACATCATTTGTTCCTAAATATTATCCATCATTGAGACAGAGCAAGGCATTTACAAACGATTGTGAAAATTTAAACTGAAACAGTCAGTGTGTTGGGGGAAAAGGGCCTTCTCCTCACTTCTTGAACCCCACAAGAAGCTGAAGACCTAGCTTTTTAACCCCTTCCACGCTGATGACGAGCTGGGCTCGTCATGGCGTAGCCTCCTCGCACGCTGATGACGAGCCCCGCTCGTCACGTAACATGCGCTTTTAAAAATCTCAGCATACGAGCGGAATTCCGCTACCGCGCATGAGGTTAAGTAGTCCCACTAGGCCCAAGGTGTCACTAGACTCATACCTGCTCAGTGCCAGTTTACCCTCCTGGGTTATGGTAAGCTCTACCAAGCTGCATAACCTAACATAACAGAACACAAAATAACATACTACACTGCACGTATATATAAAGAGTTTAAACAGACCTAGACGTTTATGCCTGCAAGGCCAGACAGGCCACACCATGCATCGGTCATTTCCCCAGGAGGCTGGAGGGGTGGGGTGCCGTTTTGTAAGGGGGGCAGTTTTGCAACAGAGTGCGGTGTTAATCAGGCAAGGTCGAGGGGAGGAAAGTGTTAACAAGGCCTGCTGCACACCATACATAAAAACGCTGCACCGGAATCAAACAAACCTAATGAAACTGCATATTGAGCCTTTTATTAGCACAGGAGACAGGGCACATCTCTACATGTATCTAATAAATAAAGATGACTTTGTGCATTTTTCTACAATTTTACATAGTGCAAACTTGACCCAAAGGTATTGGAGCACTTTACAAGAGCACCAGTTACACAAAGTGTCAACATAAAACGATGAGAGAAATAAGTGACTTATTTGTACAAAGTGAACCCAGAAAACCTAGATAAATCACTATCTTAGGCAAATATTTTATTTCACCCAACTCCTTTTTAGGTCTCGCCTGGCGTACTGCGCACATGCGCTGTTGAACTTGCGAGATTTTATGTTTTAGAGTGTACTTCACTAGCGAGGGTTAAGCCCCGCCCCTCTTCTCCATTGGCTGGCCTCCTAAACGGTGGCCAGCCAATGGAGAAGAGGTCCTAGTGATGTTCTTCTCTCTTTTTTAGCCCCGTCCTTTTCAGACTGGGCTCCTTCATTTACTGCTGTGGTAAAAGGTTCCTTATCTTTTTTATGGGGCGAAACAGATGGCCACATTAAGATAAGGAACCTTTTACCGCTGCAGTAAGTCAGGCCGAGCCCGTCCAAGTGGGACGGGGCTAAAAGAGAAAAGGCTGTGTCATGGCGGGCGCTTGTTGGATGTCTTACTGAGTCTCACTTGGGCTCCTGCACCCTGCTCCCGCGATGCCGCCTTCTGCTAATTGCTGTCTCCCGCTACTGCTCCTTCCCACGCGCCGTACCAACTGCCGCTCCGGGTGTGATTGCAGGCACCAGGGGGGATATGGTTGGCTACCAGGGGAGGGGACAGAGTCTGTCAGTTTCCGCTGTGCTCCGTCCCCGCTACTGTGCTAGTGACTCACTGTCCGTAACTCTCAGTTCTCATGGCCTCCCGCTACTGCATGCATATATAACTCTTCGTTTTTCTCAACCGGTGCCATTTTGTGAACGCTCGTTGTCCTGTTTTCAGAGTTTGTCGTGGTCCGGAGAGCCGGTCACTGCCCCACACCGTCCACCGCGGGAGGAGAAAGCCTCAAAAACACAGAGGTGAAGGAAACAGAAACACGGAAAGGAGTCGACAAAGATACAGGCCCGTACTGGCGAGCAGAAGACACCAAAGAATGATTTAAATACGAACAACATACGCCAACAACGAATAATGGCATGTTCGCATGTATTTACATGTAGGATACTAGCTCCGACACCCACCACGCAAAAACGTATCTTATGCAATTATAAATTTTTATTACAAATAGGAGGGCGAATGAAAGAAATAGAACATGGGTGGAAAAGAGGAACGAAACTCACCTAAACAAATGAACGTGAGGCAAATATCAGATTAACGTGAACTCTCTGTTAATGGCAGAGAGGGCCCACGAACACTTCACTGAATTACACAAACATGACGCCATGTTATCAGTGGGATAATCACTCGCCTCCAGCGGGCGAGGCACGGGGTCTGTGAAATGTGGGAGACTTCACAATCTGAGGGGGCACCCCATTTCACGTAACGTTACACCACTGAGCAAGGCGTCCCTTTTTGTCCACACTGCAGCTCCGAAGTGGCTGCCGTTTAGGGGCAAGCAGGTCGGGTGCGAGGCCTGAGGTCCATGCTTCTCAAATCTTTCCTTACACTTTTTAACCTGTCTCGATAAAGCTTTCAAGATGTGGCCACACCCACCGTCTATTCCACCTGGCCAGCAGAAAAGCTGAGTCCCACAGCCAGTAAGGCGATTGCTTAGAGCGCAGGAACCTTGCACTGCTGCCGAACAGCATGCATGGTCCGGACTTTGTAATAAAGTTTAATGTTGCTAGCCATCTGGGTATTACAGAAGCAGGTTACAACCTTTTCACAACACAAGCTAAGCTCGTGATCTCCTGCATATTCATTTTCTATTTCCATTTAATGCTCTTTGGAACAACAATTTTATATTACTTGTGTGTCTTACCACTGGCCAGAATTTCAGAGACTAATATTCATGCAGGTGAAATAATACTATCGTGTTAGGGCCGATTTTTGGAGTCTGACCGTTTATTTCCTCCTGCTACATGTGGTATAATTTTAAGCAAATGATTGGCATGGCAGATATGATGTAAGGCGCCCACTGCCTCAAATGAAATCACATGAAGTAGTATCACACAACTTCTGGACTAAGAGGTGTGGTTCTTCAATTTTTTTATCCTGTACCCCCGGTAATGCCTGGCTCCTGTTGTCACACAAGGGATGCAACTACCCTTCCTCTTACAATGCCGGAGACCTGCAGCCTCCAGCTCCCCCCTCTGCGCATCAAGCCCCGTTTTTTTTTTTTTACCGAATCACATACTCATGCTGCTGCCTGGTTTGTCTACATGCACACTAATGCACACAGGCAGAATCACTCGGTACAAAATGGCTCCTGTTCACTCGCCAGTACGGTCTTGCGCCGCCCCCACCTTCCCCCTGCAAAATACATTAATTCCAAATACTGCTTATTTTCATATCAGACTGACTTCTCACATCTGGGATAGCAGGGGCACCTTCCACAGTGACTAGTGCTTCACGAAAAAGAATTCTCAGCTAGCGCTCCGAAGCCTTGAAGCTTTGATTGAATGACACCGCAGTTTGATGCCCCGCTCGTCTTTGATGCTATGCGTTCCAGACACTGATTTTATAAGACTCACTTGGAGCTCTAAACTGTGACTTGATCTTTATTTTGGTCATTTCGTTTGCCCAGAAGGACTAACATATCTGTGAAACCCTCTTCTTTTATAGTTTGGGCATCGTCTGTTGTTTAGCAGGATAATACATTATATTTGAAAATACAAATATCTGGGAGGAGCAGAGAGCAAATCTCCGCGATATTGGGCATTCTCCTATCATAAAGGGAGCATGTTGGTGGGGCCTGAGGCGTCTAACGCATCATTTAACCCTATATCCGTGGGCACCTACCACAATAATGTATAGGATGAGTTTGTTCCGTTCCCGTTTTTAATTTGATGTAAAACTCAAATCAATGCACACTCTCTACTACACACTCTCTACTACACACTCTCTACTACACGCTCTCTACTACACGCTCTCTACTACAGTCACTACTCTCTACTACACACTCTCTACTACAATCACTACTCTACTACACACTCTCTACTACACGCTCTCTACTACAATCACTACTCTCTACTACACACTCTCTACTACAGTCACTACTCTCTACTACACACTCTCTACTACAGTCACTACTCTCTACTACACACTCTCTACTACAGTTACTACAGTCACTACTCTCTACTACACACTCTCTACTACAGTCACTACTCTCTACTACACACAGAAGAAGTGAGAGAAGTGTGGCTCAATGGATAGAGCGGCAGACCCTGATCACTGGCGTAACGAAAATTGAGGGGGCCTCCCTGCAAGGTATGTAAAGGGGCCCCCTCCGGGCTCAATTAGGAGCTCCCTGAACAGAGTGCAGTGCCGAGGGGGCCCCCTGGAGCTTCGGGTCCCCCAGCACTGCGTGGGCTGCGGGGGCCTGTGTTACGCCCCTGACCCTGATGCAGAGGTCTAGCCCGGGACCAGGGTTCAATTCCCCGCCTCGGCGGGTCTTGGGCTCAAAAATTCCACGGACCTGATAATTCTCGCCTCTGTGCCTATTCCAATCATGGAGTCCCACTCTGCAACTCTGGGCAATAGCTTGCTTAATCTCCACAACAGCCCCCACAACGCTAAGGATGCCTGGCCTCCACCTTGGGGGTGCCCAGGAGTGGACGCCTCACAGGGAAAGCCAGGATGGGTTCCACAGTGGTATTCGTACAAGCGCCTTGAGACTCTTGCGGGTGAGTAGTGCGCTATACAAGTATCAATTTACATTTACATTTACACTCTACTACAGTCACTTGTCTCCTACACACTCTCGACTACAGTCACTACTCTCTACTACACACTCTACACTACACATTGTACACTACACACTCTACTACACACTCTCTACTACACATTCTCTACTACTCTACTCCTCACTCTATCCACTATCTACTACACTCGCCACTCTCTACTACACACTCTCTACTACTCACTCTGCTACACACTCTCTACTTCAATCTCTCTACTACACACGCTCTACTTCAATCTCTCTACTTCATATTCTCTATTACACACTCTCTACTACACACTCACTACACTCTACTACACACACTCTACTACACACTCACTACTCTCTACTACACACTCACTACTACACACTCACTGCTCTCTACTACACACCATACTACTCACTTACTACTCACTACTCACTCTACTACTCACTCTCCACTACTCGCTCTCTACTACTCACTACTACTCACTCTACTACTCTCTACATCTCTCTCTACTACCCACTCTCTACTACTCACTCTCCAATACTCACTCTCTACAACTCATGCCATTTATTTATCTATTTTCAAAACCAACACATAAATAAAAAATGTGTCATTTACAATGTGAATAGTTCTAACTTTTGCAAAGGCAAGACCGTTGCATTGTAAATGCTTGTTCTTCTTTATCATGTATGAAAGCCCTTTCAAATATGTGAGTTCAGAATACCAGTAGCTCAAAAACTACGTGTATTTGATTTAATTGCTAATTTTGTGGCTATGTTACAATTTGGACCACTACAGGGTTTACATGGCAACTATCTCGCCTTGTTAGTTCACTAATGGTTCATGGTTAAAAATGATGACTTTTTAAAAATACTTCTGAGTGCAGTGCTACATTGGGCAATATTGTCAGAGCTTACACGTGTTTAAAAAATACACTTTTTTGAAATTTGAAGAGACTTTATCATATTTTATGTAATTATTGCTGTATGGTTTACACAGGGCCGGCATTAGGCATGGTCAGTGTGGGCAGCTGCCCAGGGCCTCGCACTCAGCCCACCAACATGGGGCCAGCACCGATGCGTGTCCTGTTGTTTTCCTGCTGAAACAATAAAAGAAAGGTGTCTCCTTACAATTAGGGTCCATGGGAGGGGTCCCCTCCCTGGTCCTCTCAGGGATGGTGTCTGGAGGCCTAGAGGAGGGGGCACACTTCCTATTGTCCCAATTGCAAGGAGACCATTCAGAGACACTGCGGGAGGCCCATTGTCAAGCACTTTATTGCCCCCACAGTTTTAACTTTTAGCCTACAAGCGATTCTCACATGGGCTGAAGGTGTGAGAATTGCTTGTGGGCTGAAAATTAATACTGTGGGGGCGATAAAAGTGCTCGATAATGGGCCTCCCAGAGTGTCTCTGAATGGTCTCCTTGCACGGGGTCACTTGTGTAAATTAGAGGTGCCTCGCACATTTCTTTTTGGCCCAGAGCCTCACAAATCCTAGAACCGGTCCTGGGGTTATATAGCAAGCATTTCCTGTGCTCTGCTTATGTGCGGGCTCTAAAAGCCAAGCCAGACCCTTAGCTCGGCTCTCCCTGTTAATTTGTTGACTCGCCCGCCCACCACTATCCATAATGCTCTTCCCAGACTTTGATGCATTTCCCTACATGCTTAAAATACTTTACATTCATCTCCACGCTCAAGGGAAATTTTATTTCCTTGCAATGATGGGGGCTTGCGGCCAAAGCCGGAAGGGTAAGTTTGCCTCGGCTGCTAAGATTAGAAAGAGGTTTTACTTTATTTTCTTATGCCCCTTTGCGAATGCTGTGACTGACCCCAGGGAAGATACAGAGGGAAGAGTATGGAAATCATTTATGGTAGGCTGGGATCACATTTACAACCCCCGGTTTACCCCTTGGGAGCCTTTGTCACTGCCTTTGTGCCCTTGGCCTCAGAGGTGGCAAAATCAGTGTCAAAAACACTGGGGCAATTGTACAATTTTTGCACATTGTGCATTCCTTATTTTCTGCCCTTTTTTCATTCCACTATTGGTGAATAATATTCACTGCTAGTGTAATTAAAAATGGAGCACATTGTATGTGTGGTTTGTGCATTCGTGAGACAGGGTGCGTGTATGTGTGAGCAGTGTGTCTGTATGTGTAAGCATCTGTGTTAGTTTTTTTTTTACTGGAAGGGGTCTATTCTAGAACAAAAACTACGCCTCAAGGCATTTCCTACTTTGTATTTGCGTTGTACAATGCAGCACACATACACATTTAGAAAAACGAGGAGTACAGTAAACATTTCTCCTAGCTACACCTGCCTCAAGGAGGAGGCATAAGAGTTTGGGGCAAATTTCCGTCTAGCAATGTTTGTAGATAGGGATATGCGTCAAAACCCATGAATAGATCCCTTCACTAACTATGGAAGGCCCCTTGATGCAACGCAAAGCAGTGCATACAGCAACTTTGAGTTAGTTTCGGATACGATCCAGCGCAAATCCGGATTTGCATTGGTCAGTAAATCCCACCCCAATGCTTTGCTCCAGGTAAGCTTCACGAAAGTGATGAAGGCGGGAATGGGAGTAGGAGCGAGAATGAGATGTGATGTTCATGAGTTCGGTGTTGACCTGGCATACCGAAGGGTATTATTGTCTTGTAGAGACACCGAGGGTAAAATACTGGCACACTTTCATGAATTCTTAGCATGATAGAGATATGAAACAAAGTACTGGCACTGGCAAACAGGGTGCAATTCTTGGCACAAAGGGTACCAATGGCAAAATAGTGGTTCTGGCATACCAGAGGAAATTTGTTGCATATAGAGCGTTTGTGGAAAGATACTGGGATACTTGAAATCCTTGTCATGCAGACACCAGTGGCAAAATGTTGGTACTAGCACAATGGAGGTCATTCTTGGCATTAAAGGTGGACAAAATGGAATATGTGAGTGTGGCAACCAAGAGAAAATGCTGGGCCTTACATACTGATGTAATGTTTCACATAAGGGTCACCTCAAGTATATGGACAGCATACATTTGCAAAATTATAGTACCGACATATTTTATATAATTTTTGTTATAAGGGGGCACTCATTGAATATGAGGTCACCCATGACAAAATGCTAGCCCTGGCACAAAGAAGGTCGTTTTTGACATATGGGGGTACCCATAACACATTTTGGAGTCCACTCTTGGGAAAATCAGGTCCATCATGTCACACCTTGAAAAGATTCAAATATTTGATAAGTGCCATTTCAGCACCTATTGCATTTCAGCAAATTTATGCGAACTATTATTTAACCCCATTGTTTTTACATTTTTCTCGCGGGGAGAAAACCCCTAGTAGGAGTCTGGCTTACTAACTTTGCTTGCTCACTACAATTCAGGACAAGTATTATGCCTCAGAACTTTCAAAGATCAAATCAGCAGCATAACATAGTGGATATCTAGAATAGACAACTGTCTGTGTGATGCTGTTATACTAATCATGCAGTTATTATGGAACTTCCGTGATGTCCATTGTTGTGATGGTAGGTTCATGTGACATGCCTTCTGGGAAAAAAAATCAGGGTCATATGTTGTCACTTCCTGTAATTCTATTAAGGTTAAAGGATATGTGACGTCACTTTCGCTACTCCTGGAATTTAAGTGAATTGACGCCCATGGAAAAGAGCACTTATTTAACTGCTGATTGTCCCTTTTGTTGGTCATCTTTCTGGTGTAATGAAACAAGACACTTGGCTTGACCATACCATAAGACTTCATTACCTTCTCAGTCCGCTTTTCTCAGGAATAATTATATTTCTTTGCTGGCGGCACATCCTGCACGGCTACTATTCAGTGATTTGCTTTCTGTGGTGGCCTCTTGTCTTTACATGCACCTCTCCCGGTGCCTTGACTGTGGTCTCAGTTTGTACTGGTGCCTCCCGGTGGGTGCTTCACGGTGGTTGTGCTTGCATTATTTTGCCACTGGCCTTGAAATCAGTCTGCATACTGGGTCTGTGTATTGGCTCATTGATGTAGCTTCTTCCAGGCTTTCCCTCGACCTGAGCTCAGATCAGGCTTCCTCTTTCAGTGGCCAGTAGGCTTGTGTTCCTGTTTGAGCCATGCAGCCACTGTAAGATCATCATTTACTATGCTTTAAAACCTAATAGAATTGAATATATAATGAACAATGTGTTATAAAATTCACAATTTTGGCCATTTTCCCCCAAATTTTCTTGGGGTCAGGTGGTGCCCCTCTCATGGGCAGGTAGCTCACTTGCTATGCACCGTACAAGGGCTGGTCTGACAAAATTTGCAAGGGCAGCTTTGGATTCCTAGTCTGGCCCTATATGCCTTGCCTATACACATAAGATACCTCCAAAAAAGTCACAAGGTATTTGATGTTTTTGAAAAGCTTTGTTTTAATTACTAAACTGCAAAAGTATATATATTTCCATAGAAAAATATGTTAGATTAAAATTATTTATTGCACTATGGGTCATCATGAATTTGAACAACTGTAGGTATATAATAATAAGTTGCAAATAAACTAAAAGTGATGGAACAAATTGAAAAAAATGAAAATGAAGGTAAGAGGGATTTTGAATAATACACAATTTGGTGTCATGTTTCTGGCTTTTGCATTTGTTGTTCACTTGCTTGAAAAAAATGATCTACCTCCTGATGAAGAGCACATGTAGCTTCGAAATACATTGAGGATAATGTGTGCCAGAAGAATATGACGTAGCAATGTCATTCAGAATCACATTATATGGCTTTAAAAAATGTCTGAACTGGGGTGGCGGAGTGAGCGAAAGAATGAGGATGGATTAAACCCAGATCAGTTGACTGGGGGTGAGTGCTTGCAATGTTCAACACTCCGTCCATCATCCTCTTTGGTTTTGCTTTGTTCGCCCTAAGTTGGCAGGGTATGCTCAGGCGTGGGTCCCTTGTTCACCTTGCCACTGAATTCAAGCTAGCCTGGCTGATGATGGCTGATTAGCCAAAAACCGGTCCCAGGGTGATTGTTTCCGGTCCAGGGAAGACATGGCTTGGCAGTTCGGGCTGGACTGTTCCCATGAGGCACAGGGTCAGACTGATTTGCATATGGCCATGTCTGAACTGGGGTGGCGGAGTGAGCTATAGAATGATGATGGATTAAACCCAGATCAGTTGACTGGGGGTGAGTACTTGCACTGTTCAACACTCCGTCCATTGCTTTTGAAAAATAAGAGACAAGGAAAATATTCCTAAAGATTATAGAGGTTAAGAAGGACTTGATGGTTGCTTTAAGTGGTACAAACACCAATGGTCTCAGTCATCATGACAGGTTCAATTTAAGCCTGCCATCATTTCAGCAGCATCATCACCATCTTCAAAAACTAAAAAATGTGATAGCTCTCATGTTCAATCAACTTAACAAGTGCAGTCATTCTCCTTCTTTTCCAAAACATTTCAACGATCAGCAGTGGGTGAAATAAGATTGAAGTGCCTCTTCTTAATTTCACAGCTTTCCTACGTCTAGGCACCCACTCCACCAGAGAAATTGCAATTGTTTTTCACCATTATGCACCTCAAGCTAACTCGGTTTAGTGGCCTTGCAACTAGTTTGTAATGCTAGCACAGGAGTGTCAATTTTTTTAATGATGGTCCACTATTCTCTCCTCGTGAAATTACAATGCACTTTATTACTAAGGGGCAATAAATTATTGAGTTGAAATTATGTGGTTTACTTCTTCACTTATGTGTAGGACAAAGGTAGATTCTGGTCATGTGATATCACCTCTACTACTTACATAAACAAAGCATGGGTGAAACAGACAGGGTCCTGTAATGCATATCCTAACCAGCCCACCCTCTAATTTTAGTCATGGCAAAGATTGCGTTGCCCATTATTTTGGCCTGGCAGTCTATTGAGGTGTGCAGAAGCCACCATGTGGTGCTCAAGTGCCTCAGGCAGAACCCCAGATTTTACAAATCTATGGTAAACATCTGTAGACAATGGAAAAGTAGAAAAGAACCCTTTTCATTTGACTTGTGAATTGCACACTTAGTCTACAGTGAAACAACGAAATGCATTTATTGACATTCATTTACTCCTAACTTGACCGTCAGAGTGGCAAGGCTACAGTGGCATGTTCCAGTGACTAATGCTAAATGATGGGTCCCACCTGCAGAATGAGAAGAGGGGACCCTTAGTAAGCCATACCTCACAGATACTCATTTGCCTTTGACTGAATGGGGCCCCCTGAAAGTTAGGTGTGGTGCCCCTGCACCACAGGGGCTTTCTTTACGCCCCTGGCAGGTTCATTTCAGATTTCTTCCCACCCATCTCGACTGAGAAATTTCTCAGTTTGGTGAGTTCCACGAAATCTGGTTCTCCCACTGATAGCTGTCCCTCACACATTCTTCGTGAGATCTTTTCTCTCTGTTCTGACCCCCCTCTTGCATTACTCAAAATATCATTGGCTTTGGGCGTTGTCCCTAACCTTTTTAAGTCAGCTAAAACTGTTCCGGTTTTGAAAAAGGTTGGGGCTGATCCCACTATTCCGTCTAATTTTCGACCCATCTCCCTCCTCCCTTTCCTGGGAAAAGTATTGGGGAGATATGTAACCCTTTGCCTTAGTTCCTTTATTGAGGCCTCTGATTATCTTGATCCCCATCAGGCTAGTTTCCGCCCCACTCATTCCACGGAATCAGTCATCCTTTCAGTTTTGGATGAATTAAGACTTAGTGCTGATCATGGATCTCCTCAGGCCCTTGTACTTTTAGATTTATTGGCTGCCTTTGACACGGTCGACCATCATCTTTTGGTCGACCGTGTCCAACATGCTGGCATCTCGGATGTCGCCTTGAGTTGGGTCTCTTCTTTCTTGGAGAACCGTCAACAGGCGGTTCAGCTCTCCTCCTTTTCTTCTTATCCTCAAACAGTAACTTGAGGTGTTCCCCAAGGTTCTGCTCTTTCCCCTCTTCTCTTTAATCTTTATAATTTTTCCTTTAATCTCTGCTTTACGCCACCGATAGCTCACTGTGTTTAACTACGCTGATGACCTTCAACTCATTTTCACTCTTTCCTCTTCTTCTGACTCTATCTCTCATTTTCAGAATACTATGATCTTTATCCAGGACTGGATGAGCACTAACCACCTAAAGTTAAATCCCGGCAAGACGGAACTAGTCTTGTTTGGAGGCCCATCCAATCCTTGGACTACTAATTACTGGCCTTCTTCTCTTGGCCCTGCCCCTTCCCCTACAAAGTCTGTGAAAAGTCGTGGCATTAAAATCAGCGACGACCTCTTGATGCACGCCCAGATTAGTATGGTCGTTTCACCCTCTTTTCTATGCCTCCGGACTATTCGTAAAGTTTCCCGTTTTTTCACCACTGACGCCCTCAAATTTATCCTTCTAGCTCTAGTCATCTCTCGGGTTGACTACGTTAATTCCCTTTATATTGGTATTCCCGCGTATGAATTACGCCGGCTACAGCTTGTCCAAAATCAGGCAGCTAGACTGATTTATAGACGGCCTAGATACCATCATGCTCTTCTACTTCTGAAGCAACTGCATTGGTTACCCGTTACCCATAGATGCCTAATAAAATTGGGGTGTCTTATTTTCAAATCATTAGCTGGCTTAGCTTCTTCTTATGTAGCAACCAGGCTAACAGTATATACTCCTTCTAGAAACCTTCGGTCCTCCTCTAAAAATCTTCTGGTGGTTCCATGCTTTGTGAGGAAGAAACATGGGGGGGTCGAGCTTCTCCTTCCAAGCCCCTCGTTTCTGGAACTCCCTTCCCGATAATCTACGATCCTCACTCTCACACTTGGAGTTTCGTAAATGTCTGAAGACCTGGTTATTTACTAGGGCCTTTGTGGTCTGATTGTCGCCTTGTTCTGCTGTGGCCTGATCAAATTAGCGCCAGGAAACCTTTTGGGTATGCGTGCGCTTTACAAATTCCCCCAACTTCAACTTCTTCGATTATGCCATCAGTGTCACACTGCAGGAGATGGTTTTATAAACCTACTTTTTTTCAAGCTTGGTGTGGGCTTCAGCAAACGCCGTTTCGGTAGAGTGCAATGTCTTAATTACAGCTGATAAGCTCTTAACTGGATGCACCTCCATTTCAAGTGTAAACTGGACCACCAGGCATCCCCTCGGCACTATCCACATTTGCTCCAAAGTAAATGAACCCATTAGTGAGTGCAGCCTGAGTCCCACGAGGCTGCCTTCCACACTTACATAGATTTATTGTCTGCCTAGTTCTCCACTTTGATGGATGTAACAGCTTCCTCTCTAGCATTAGATGGTGTCTAATTGCAGTGCAGACAACGAACGGAAATGTATTTAAGGATTAACTGAGGGGCTTTACCTTCGTACACTTTTGTTACCTGCACATGGATCAGCTGAAAGCCATGCACGTGCTGTTCTGGAAATCCCTACCTACATTAAAAATGCACATAAATAATACATGCACACATGAGAATGTCTAAAAGCGAGTTTCCTCATCGTTTCCTTCCGACTAGGGCGGTTAACATCTCAAGACAATGAATGCTGAAACTCAGAGGGCGCTTATCATCAGTAGCAGAATCTGCACTGCCTGTGATGTACAGAGCTGCACGGTGAACTGAAACATCTCTAAACAGACTAAACAGAACAGCCCAGTTACCAGTTTTCATATGGAGCTGAAAGTGGTCTTTTATCGCCGCTAATTATTTCGCAAATCAAAGAACTGTGCGAAAGTGAGAGAAGGTGAACTGTGCGAAAGTGAGAGAAGGTGAACTGTGCGAAAGTGAGAGAAGGAGATCTGTGCGAAAGTGAGAGATGGTGAACTGTGCGAAAGTGAGAGAAGGAGAACTGTGCGAAAGTAAGAGAAGGAGAACTGTGCGAATGTCAGAGAAGGAGAACTGTGCGAAAGTGAGAGAAGGAGAACTGTGCGAAAGTGAGAGATGGTGAACTGTGCGAAAGTGAGAGAAGGAGAACTGTGCGAAAGTGAGGGAAGGAGAAATGTGCGAAAGTGAGAGATGGTGAACTGGGCGAACGTGAGAGATGGTGAACTGTGCGAAAGTGAGAGATGGTGAACTGTGCGAACGTGAGAGATAGTGAACTGTGCGAAAGTGAGAGATGGTGAACTGTGCGAACGTGAGAGATGGTGAACTGTGCGAACGTGAGAAATGGTGAACTGTGCGAACGTGAGAGATGGTGAACTGTGCAAAAGTGAGAGAAGGAGAACTGTGCAAAAGTGAGAGAAGGAGAACTGTGCGAAAGTGAGAGATGGTGAACTGTGCGAAAGTGAGAGAAGGAGAACTGTGCGAAAGTGAGAGATGGTGAACTGGGCGAACGTGAGAGATGGTGAACTGTGCAAAAGTGAGAGATGGTGAACTGTGCGAACGTGAGAGATGGTGAACTGTGCGAAAGTGAGAGATGGTGAACTGGGTCGCGAAAGTGAGAGATGGTGAACTGGGCGACAGTGAAAGAAGGTGATCTGGGTTAATGTGCGTTTGGTGACCAAATCCCTGCATGCACTTGGCGTGCGTGCCCACGCACACCACAGCTCAAAGAATATACCCATGGATATGAAGCTTGACAGACACGGTAGGGGGCTCCATTGAGGCGCTCGCCAGCATGTTTTTTCTGGGTCTGGCTGGGGTGCTTAAGAGACTTGAAGTTATCAAATAAGTTCATTCTTACTACTCACTTTAAGATAAACTCTCTTCAGACAGTAATACCATTAATATTGAAGGGAGACTTCGGTGAAGATAGAATTACAAGGCACGTACCTTCACATCCCGATCAGAGACTCACATCAGAAGTTCCTCAGATTTGCTGTGAGGGGATAGGTCGTTGCCAAATCTAGGTGCTTCCCTTTGGACTAAATTCTGCTCCAAGAGTTTTTTCTGAAAGTCTTCTCTTCAGTAAAGGTTCTTTTTCACAGCAAAGGCATCTGAATCCACCTCTACCTATAAAATCTCCTGAATCAGTCCTTTTCTTTTCCATAGACTTTAAAAGGGTACCACAACTGTGACACAGACTTTATAAGACATTGGGTTTCTGATCAATCAGGCAACGTCCCAGCTCCTTCCTTCTCAGAGTCGGAGTATATATGGGTGTGCAGAAGGCAGACACTAGCACTTTCCTGCCAAATTTCAAAGGATCAAATTGTTCAATCGTCTGAGCCAGTTACTAAAAGAGAGCAACTCAGTGAGAGAATGACCGCGTCTGAGGAAATATGGTAAGAATCCATATTTTGAAATTCCTCACAATTCTCAGTGCTTGTTTTTTTCCTTTTGTTAGGATTGACAGTTATTTTGATTTCACTTTTCTTTTCCATGAAGTAGCTCTGTAATTCCTTGGGCATGGATGCCCCGGGGTAAGTCATCTGTTATGTTATGTTATGTTATGTTATAATGCGTTTATATAGCGCACGGCTACTCAAAAAGAGTGTCCCGGCGCTTTACACATGCAGCTCAAGGTAGAATAACACAACAGGGCATAAACAAAAACCAGAAAAGAAGAGGAAAACAGAAAAGGCCTAAAGATTAAAAAGCCAGGTCTTCAGGCTCTTCCTGAAGTGAAGCAAATTGGTGGTGCTGCGTAGCGTCAGCGGAAGCGAATTCCACAGCTGGGGAGCCTTACAGCTGAAAGAGCGCCCTCCAGCGCGGGCCTTCCTAACACGCGGAACCACAGCAATAAAGAGAGATTCAGACCGCAGGGAGCGGGCTGGACGGTAGAAGGCCAATCTCCGCTGCAGATATCCGGCACCTGAGCCAAACAATGCTTTGTGCATCAGCGTCAGGGATTTGGACATGATCCGCTTCCGGATAGGCAGCCAATGGAGCGTCTGAAGCAACCCGGAAGCTCGAGCTCGCCTGTGCAGGCCGAAAATTGCCCGGGCGGCAGAGTTCTGCGCCACCTGCAGGCGCTGGACCAGATAATCAGGAAGGCCAAGGAAGAGGGCATTGGCGTAATCCAGCCTTGATCCAATGAGAGCCTGCACAGTAATCCGCCTATGCTCCACCGACAACAGTGGTAGAAACTTGCGGAGCATTTTCAAAATTCCATAGCAGGTGCCAGCCAGACCGAGAACATGCGTTCTCAACGACAGCTGATTGTCCAGCTTGACTCCCAGGTTTTTAGCAACCAATGATGACTGTACAGGAGGACACATATCAGACGGCCACCATTCCCGCCACTCAGGATCTGTGGCACAGCCGAAGAATAAGACCTCCGACTTACTCGAGTTGGCCATCAAACTGTTCCGCTGGAACCAGTCGAAGACCATTCCCAGGCAGCCCCGAAAACTCGCTCCATCAAACACCTGGTCTTTACCGCATGTGAAGAGGAGTTGCGTATCGTCGGCGTAGGACACGATCTGGGCCCCATGAGCCTCCACCGCGGCCGCCAAAGGGGACATGAAGATGTTAAACAGCGTGGGGCTCAACACAGAGCCCTGTGGAACCCCGACTCCCAGTGGCGGCATCTCGGCAGAGCTCTGGGAAACCCAGATCGTCTGGCGGTGGCCCTCAAGAAAGGATGTGAACCATTTGAGCACCGTCCCCCTAAGGCCGATGTCATAAAGCCTGGCCAGAAGCGCCTCGTGGGGGACGGTGTCGAAAGCCGCCGACAGGTCTAACATGACCAACATGGCCTTGCCGCCAACATCCAAGGTCTCCCTGATGATCTCAGAGACCTCCAACAAAGCCGTTTCCGTACTTAGGTTAGGACGGAATCCGGATTGGGATGGATGGAGCAGATTGTTAGCTTCCAAAAAGCTCGACAGGACACCATGGACATGTTTTTCTGTGATCTTAGCTAGAGCCGGGAGGAGTGAAATTGGCCTATAATTGGCCAGAACCTCGGCGTCAAGACCCGGCTTTTTCAGGAGGGGGATCACCATCGCCCTTTTCCAGGTGCGAGGGACACTCCCCTCCCTCAGGGAGGCATTGAGGATGGGGTTGACCAAGGGGTTCACCACTGCCGCCATCCCGGCCAAGAATTTGGCAGGGCAGGGGTCTAGTGGCGAGCCAGATTTAAGATTGGCCAGCAGCACCCTGGACGCATCGCAGGAGACAGCTGGAAAGTGCGACAGCACAGCAACAGGCGTGCACGGTGGACCGCATCCCGCCCCGGGGCCGCGGCATCCCTCCTCCGACCTCTCCACGAAGGAGGCCTGAATCGCCTTGATCTTGTTGGTGAAAAAGCTAGCGAGATCGCATGCCCACGCATCCGATGATACAAGCGGGGGTGAGTGGGAGCTGGGGGTCGTGAACTCCTTCACAATGGTGAAGATCTCCTTGCAGGAGTTCGCAGACGCCTCAATCCTCCGAGCTAGATATTCCTTCTTAGCTTCCCAGATGTCCCAGTGATAGGCCTTCACAGCCGCCCTATAGGCAAGTTTGGCCTCCCAATCGTACATAAGGCGCCAAGCCCGCTCGGCCACCTTACATTGGCTGCGAGCCACACGCAGCGCCTCCGTAAACCACGGCGCAGATTGCCGTACAGCCGTGGACCGGGGGGCTGCCCTTGGGGCAAGATCGTCCAACCTTTCGGTCAGCCACAGCTGCAGAGCCTCAGTGTCTCTTTCCAGATCACCCGAAAAGTGGCATGGATGGTCCACAAGCGCCTGCTCCAACATGTCGGGCGTCACTCTATGCAACGCTCTCGAGGCTGGTCTCGGCAGCATGGGGGCGCTATTGTCCAACCACCCGCTTTCCAGCACGGAAAATCTAATCAGCCTATGATCCGTCCAGAGCACCGGCAAGGTTTCGACATCCGCAATCGGGACTGACGAGAACACCTGATCCAGGGTATGCCCTTTCTCATGTGTTGGACCTGACACAAACGGTGCGAGGCCCAGCGGGGATGTAATGTCCAGCAGTTTAATAGCGTCCGGGTCGTCCGTCACGTCGAGGTGAAAATTAAAGTCACCTGCCACCACGCAATGCTGTGTAGACAGTGCCAACTCAGAGATAACTGTCTGCAGGTCCTCCAAGAAGGAACCCACAGGGCCTGGCGGCCTGTAAACCAGCAGCCCCTTCAGAGCTTGGCGCGGGGACAGTCTAAGCGTGAAAGCAAGAGACTCTGAGCTCCCGATGGAGGTCAGGGGGAGCACTGAGCAGGAAACGCTCTTCTTGACCACTACCGCAACTCCTCCGCCCCTTCCCTTCGCTCTATCCTGTCGAAAAATGTTATACGCCGGGGGGATGGCTGAGAAAATGTCCGGGTTAGACGCCTCTCCCAACCAAGTTTCAGTCAATAGAAGACAAAGGGGATTTTCCCTGACAAGGAGATCGTATATATGCAGGGCATGGCTGCCTACAGACCTCGTATTGAGCAACAGACACAGATGTTTCACGCAAGCCATAACTGGCCGAAGGACGTTGACAGGTGTCCAAGTAGGCGACCAGCCGCAACCCGGGCAACGCCGTTTGCCCTTGAAACGCCCTGGGAAAACAGAACGGCACGAGCAGGAATGGCTCTGCATAGCTCGCAGCATCGCCGAGGTGTAGCAGATCATCCTTGCCAAAATCTGACCGGGCCGCCGTCCCCCGCCGCCCCGACGCCTCCGGGACGCTGACGGGCGCAGACGGGCAGGACTCCGGCAAGACTCAGGCAAAGTGAAGGCGTCCACCTGCGCGTCCCGCTGCGCGTGAGGGAGCGACTTTAAATAGGCGCTCCAGTCAGCCCTTAGCGCGCGAGTCCGCTCCAAGATGGCGGCCGCCGCCGGATGAAATGCCCCAAACTAAGATGGCACCCAAAGTTGACCCCCAGGATCCGGACCCACCAAAGTGGTGGTGCATCTCTCATATTGTCAACCATTGGTCGTTTTTAATCAGACAAATACAAGACCTTTATTCCAGTTTCACAACCTATTCAGTGTCTGCTTCATTGGACTTACTTGCATCAACACTGGAGACAGGGATCATTTTTTTCTGCTCCAGACCCAATAGTTCCGACAACAGATGCCAGACTTTTTTATGTTGGGGATGACTCTAGGAGTGAAAGTTGTCCAGGCCCTCAGATCCACTCTAGAAAAGGCTCATTCCTGGAAGAAGATTATAGCAGTTTGGTTGGCTCGTCAGTCTTTTGGAGACAGAATCTGGGGATCCTCAGTAGTAGACCGCTTAGACAACATGGTCATGAAAGCATACTTATAAATTAGAGACAAGTTCTTGATTTATACATCTAACATTCTAGATTTGCTAGTGAGAAGGAAAGAATCTACTGTCTGTCAAAGCAGTGCTCTTTTAGGGTTAGACAATGTCAGAGCGGATCATCTTAGTTGGGTGTTTCGATCCTCCCAGCGGTTTCTACTCAGCCATTCAGTTTGTGAAAGATCCAGGTCTATTTTGAAACCCCGAAAGAATATCTTTTTGTGGATCGTCACAATTTCCTCAGTTTTTTCATGATGTTTCAGACCCTCTAGCAAGGTTGACAAGCACTCTTCTGCCGCCACAGCCAAAGGGTCAACTTTACATCCTTCCTAAAATAAGAATCTTCCCTGAGCTTTAGCAAAGATTCAGAGTTAGAAGGCAGAGATAATAGAAGTTCTTTCCCTAATGGATGAGATTCTTGGCACTGTTGTGAGAGTGGAGTTTTCCTGTAGTTTCCTTTCCTCTATGTCCATGTCTCCTTCCACTGGCCACATGCCATTGTTTGAATCTATTTATTAGGAAATGGAGAGGTCTGTGTTTTAGAAGCCAAGAATATTGCCCCCTACAGTCCCCATTCCTATGTAAACCTCTAGGTGAGACTCAACAAAGAAGGCTTATACCCCCCTCCTTGGGCTTTTTAGATAGATGGTGTCACAGCAAAGGATCATCCCCAGATACTATGTCTCTGAATCCATTTTACAATATTTGCAGAAGGACTTTGATAATAATGTGTCTCTATCAATTTTTAAGTTACAAGGGGCAGAAACTAAAGAATTTAAGCTCCTCATGGGCTGATATGGCTGCAGTTCGGCTCATGCTTATTTAAAAGGTTTTACATATTAAGATCAAGGGTGAAAGAGTAATTTCCTGGCTGTGATTAGTAATAACATTTTTAGGGTCCTCCTTTTTAGTGATTAGATATTATATGTGAAAAATTCACAACTTAAAATGTTTTTCTAGTGGCCATCGTGATAGGGGAAAAAAGCAAGAACTGTGCCTACAATTTAACCCTATCTGCTTTCACCGACACAAGACAAAATTAAATTAAAGAAAAGTTCCTTTTCATAGCATCCAGTAAGCAAAAGGTTCCAGGCAAGATGAGACCTGCATCCTGTTAAATTGTACCAGATAACCAGTATGCTAGACTTGGAGAGTACAACCACAAAGTTTCAGACAAAAAAATCACAACTCCTGACGACGACCTTCTACAAATATTGAAACATCAGTTACCATGTTGGATGAGGTTATAATTGTTTAGTTTTAAATCAGAATCATAGTCTTAAAAATGTTTTGCTCCTGTGATTATAAGCGCCTTCAAAGGCCATTTTAAACATTATGATGGCCACTGACAATATACATATGAGGAATAAAAAATGTTGATAGACCACCTCTGGCCTTTCCTAGCATATCTGCCCAATTTGGGGAATTCTTGCTTCACACAGTTTTTCCACTCAATGGTGTGTCAGAATAAGTACATATGGGGCAGTTCACCTCCACAGGCACAGAAGTCGTTTCACATATGTATATGAGAAGAATGTGCATAAACAGGGTGTGCAAAGTGCCCCTAGAATGTGGTTAATAGACTGTTTTTCAAGAACAAATGAAACTTTTAAAAGTATAAAGCATGTCTTTCCCTGCATAAGATGGTGTTACATAAACCTACACAAAATGTTGTGTCTTATGTGAACACAGCATCATCCTCTGCACAATAACATCAAGGTAATATAATACTTGTTGAGATACCTACCTCAGCCAGAAAACCATCAAGAGACAGTGTCATACTGTGTGCTATATAAATGTCTCATTGTAATAGAGTCTGCAATGAGTGAATGAGAAGGAAATAAATATTTTTAGGAGTTTTGATGAAGGTTTTCTAGGGAAGTAATTTTGGGCACATAAAAAATCATTAGGGTTTTAAAAGCCATTACCTTGGATACCATGCTCGTCACAAAGCGAGCCTTCATTCATCAGGTTAAGATGGTCCTCATGAATGTGAGACAGCAACTTCACAGGCTAAAGACGGTTCATCTGGGAGAGGATGTAGCCTTATGGCTGAGCGGTCGACCTTGAAGCTGGGAAACCGGGTTAGAGTCTCGGCAATGACGCTCACCATCCTGTGATTCTGGGCAAATCATGTAACCTCCCCGTCCCTAACAAAAATGAATGTGTCTATCTGTAATGAAACTGGTGCTCATGTAAAGCGCTCTGATACCCGATGTCTCGGGTCTAGTTTGCGCTATATAAAACTCTAAAAAAATATATCTGCATCTGAAATTCCAACCATCGAGATGAACAAGATGAATGGCTGATCCTTTCCAGAGGTTACTGTTGCAGGATTTCAAAAATCAACTTTCCTTCATTCATCATAAACTGGGATTAACATAAGCATATAACCCCTGCCTTGCAAGCTCAGCGCTGGCTGCTAGTAAAACAAAAAAACAACAAATAAAGGTAACTTTTCCTCTAATAAAGTATTCTGGGCAGGGGTCTGAAGCTCCCGTGGACACTGGCACCTCATTATGCACGTTTCATGCATCTATTTTTTACTTGATCACCCCAAAGTGGCTCAAAAGAAAGAAAAGGTTGAAAGGAGCTCAGTGTTTTTGGTGCAAGACCCGAGAGCGATCATTTACAACTGGAAAGCTTAAGGATCTATGCAGAGTACCCAGGCAGAAGCGGACCAATAAAAATCTGTCATAGTCATTCGTTATCAGGCATAGGTATGGCTGCAGGCTAAAAGTTGTTCATTCCCACACATAATCTCTGTTCGCTCAGAAAACTCAGGTATTGGTTCTAAGGTCTTTCCTGGACAGGCCAACCATGGTGGGTGGATCATCATAAAATTCTTGATGGCCTAAATTATATAAAAAAGATTTAGCATAAAACAGCCATCTAATGTGTATCACCCCATCCAGACCCATACAATCTTCTAAAACCCCACAATTCAACTTTGTTTCCTCTGTTGTCCATATCCTATGCCACAACAGAACTGGTTGGATCTTTATAATGTCTTCTAAATATGACAAACCTAGTCTGTGTGGCATATGAAGGGAGAGGTACTGTTAGGAACCATCAACAGAAATCTTAAGAACATGTTTTCAGCTACCTTTAAAGAGCTCACATTTGCATACCCCCATATGCCAGCTCCATAAGATGGGACAGTGACACATTTCGCTTTATAAATATTTAGTAGTGCCACCGTGGGACGTCTGCCTAATTTCCTATTAAAATTTGATAGTACAGATAAGGTCTTTATATACAGTAATCTTCTTACTTTAACGGCCTGCACCCATGATCCCGTATGTTCAAATAAAATTCCAAGATAGGAAAATGTCTTTGTATTTTTGATCCGCTTTCTGTCAATAAATATAGATCTAGTCTTTATACACCCTGACCCACAGTTCATTGTAAGAGTTTTAGATGAATTAGTAGTAAGGCCCCGTTCAGACATAAAATTTGTAAAACTGGTAACGACCCTTTGGAGCTCCAATGGTGTACGGGCCATTAGGACTGCATCGTCTGCGTATAACAATGCTGGGATGGGGCGTTTGCCAGCTTCCGGTAGGTCCTTACATTCATGAACTAAAACTGTATCAAGATTATTTATGTATAAGGTGAAAAGAAACAGGGCGAGAACACAGCCTTGCCTCACACCACGCCTCACTTTAAAGTGTCTAGTGCATTCCCCTCCCACCCCGAACCGTACCATTGCCTTTGCCCCTGAATATAACTGTCTTAAAAAAGAAATTAAAACTACTTCAACACCCATCTCTTCTAAAATCATCCATAATTTGTTGTGCCTTACGCAATCAAACACCAATGATAAGTCGACGTATGCCAAGTACAGGGCTCCCTTTTTTGCCTTGATATACTTATTCATTATGATGTTAAGATTAAGGCCATGCTCAATTGTGCCTAACTTCCTTCGGAAGCCAAATTGCAGATCGCTTATCACGGTCCGATCCTCCGCCCAGTCCGGAAGTCTATTCAATATTACTCGGCCCACAATTTTTTCACAGTTGAATCCAACAACGATATTGGTCGGTAACAAGCCGGGTCGGCCCGATCTCCTTTTTAGGTTTTGCCTGCAAGTGCTCACGTAGTGAGCATGCGCTAAAAAACCTTTTGAGTTCTATGTCGGATCGATGACCCACCTCTGTCTCTCATTGGCTAGCTCCATAAATGGAGGCTAGCCATTGGGAGACAGAGGCTGTCAATCACGCTTTCCCCTGAAAACGCGATTCGGGGGCGTTTCTCGGACTATTTTTAAGCCCCGCCCCTTTGTCCTGGGCCGCGCTGTGATTGGGTGCCGGCCCGGGACACCCCCGTGACGTCATTCCCGGGCTGCGCTGTGATTGGCTGCCGGCCCGGGACCTGACTTGTTTTAGCTGTCCCTAAGCAGCGCTCGTGCTCACCTAATGGCTGCTTTTTCTCTCTCATTATTATTCACTGCTGTCTATGTAGACTTTAGTCCCTCTCCCCCATGCAGTGCAAGTTGTAAATTCCCCGCTCCCCTCCCATGCCTAAGCAAGCAGAACAGATGCGACTTCGCTGCGCCACTCGCGCTGATCCATTGTGTTACCAGCTTTAGTTTGACTGTCGGCATCCCTTACTTTGCTATTGTTTTAATGATCATTTTTTACATTCAATTTTTTTTAAATGTACAGTTTCACCAGTGCCGAGACCCGAACCGGGTACCCCAGGTCTAAAGTCAGCAGCTCTGAAGTTTATGCCAACGCCGCTCTATTGCTGGGCATAGGTGTCAGTTTATTTATCTGCGACTTTCTTGAAGCAAGCTGCCGTCAGCAAAGCCTGCTTCCAGGAGCTGTCCTCGTCTCCATTGTGACGCTATCACCAATCCATTCAAGCCAAGCTGCAGCCTCCTGAGAGGCCCTGGGGGGCCGGGCCATCCGGTAAAAAAATGGAACTCACACTTAGATTCTTGGTGCTTTTACAAAATGTTTGTACAGATCTATACTGCTTTGAAAGCAAACGTGCTCAAGCCATTTCTTTCTGGGTTTCGAAGATGCCAGTGTTTTAGAGAATGTGATTGAAAACTATATGTTAACTATTGCTTATTGTTTTCGCTCAGAAAAGATGTGAAATTTAAGGCTTTTTGAGAGAACATTTGAGAGGGGCAGATTCAACCCTTCTACAGCAGATCGGTGACATTTTGCAACTACTTATAAAATAGAATTATGATCCGTGATTTACCTTCTATTTAACATTTAAGCATCATTCAACAAATAATATGCAAATTACATAAACTGATATCCCATGTCAGTAAAACTATGTCTGGTCGCGAAGAATAGTTTGAAGTTTAGCAAATATGCCATTGTGAGCACAGAGTGTTTGTTTCTTTCTCTTAGCTTGAGGTATTTGCCGCTTCCCATTAATTACTGCAACTGAATTTCACGTTCAAACGTAGTTTTTATTAGTACGCAGGCCCACTTGTTTGAATGAAAGTTTTGGTATTGCTCATGTATTTTATTATGAAACATACGCGTCGCATAGCACTTACAAAAGGTACATCTAGTCCAGTCTTGTTCGTTGCATTCTGGGACATGTAGTTTTTTAATGTAACTAAATGGCCGCGCAAGGTTACTTGCCTCCACTGACCCTTCTCTCCATTCCCCAGGCCTCCTCTCAGTTACACTTATGGACTTTTCCAGCTTCCCCCTCGACGCAAAAGGTCTGAGGATTTAGGGCTCCGACAACAACAACATTTATTCCTCATGCAACCATCAGAACTCACAGCTTTGGGACATACAAGACTTTTACACTATTGTTTTTGCTGCTCCTTCTGAAACCCCGGACTCCAATTCGATCCACGTCTGGGTGGGTAGCCGCATGGAGAGTGGGAGGGTTGTCGCTGTTTTTGCACTAAAACTTAGAATCCAAGCCGCGGTGCACCTTTAAGGTGTATGCGACACATTGTACACAAGGCTTCCATGCTGTTTTTAGGTTGTTTGCGCTATGAAATCGGTGCCCCTCAGTGTGCTGCCGTTTTAAAATTTCATTTTGCTCATCTTTTTTTTACACTTCCTAAGTCCCCTCTGTCCTTTCGTTTTGTTTGTAGATTTTTCATTAACTACAAGGTTCGTTGATATAAGTCACTCACAATGCAGCGTTAATAAAAAGCTCTGCTAATGTATGTTTCATTAAAAAACAGGAAAGCCAGGTTGGAACTCCCCAAAAAACAGAACTAATAAACAATATCATTTGCAACGCCAATAGCTTTAACTTTTAATGATGCAAAACCGATTGCATTTCAAATGCTTGTTTAAAAATTGGTACCAAGATGGATTCATACCATGTTGATACAAAACCAGCAGAGCTACAGGCATTAAACACGTGTGTCAGCAATGGGCCCCATAATACAATGTTGGCTTTAAAATGTCAACAGGAACACCATCCGGCCCTGCTGCCTTCCCACTCAAACTTGTAGCAATGGGCAGGTTTACCTGACTGAGCTCGAAAGAGAGCTCTTTTCCTTGATCCCTCAGTAGTATACCATGCTCAATCTCAACAACTGTATCGTCACGTGACCCTGGGGATAACTCATCATACAGAGAGGAGAAGTGCTCTATCCAAGCGTGCTCTGAGATTGCCACCTCAATAGTAGCTATATCCTTATCTTTGAGGAATGGTGCATTAACTGCCTTCCAGAAGGCACTAGAATCTCTAGCACTAGATGCTTCACGTAAGGCTGTCCATGCCTCTGCTCTTAACACATTTCTTCTACCTTTTAAGTCACACTTATACTCTCTTCGAGCCTCTCTGATCTTATCCCTGTTTTTTTCTTCCATATGCAGGGTATGCTTAAGCTTTCTGTAGGCCCGGGTACAGTTGGAGTCAAACCATCCCTTTTTCCTTAGATTTCTTTCCTGTTTTTTACTTTAACATTAGGTGCCTTCTTAATGTGGTCTGTAATATCATTAAAACCATCAACAATTTCATTGGGTGTAGTCTTTTCATCCAAACAGGCCATGATCTTATCATAACAGTTTGTTACATCATTTATCAAAAATTCTTTAGGTTCCATTTTATCCCAGCATAAAGTACAACAATTTTGCCTAGATAGAGATATATTCTCCAATATGGATTTGGGGCTATTAGCCCTACTTATCTCTTGTCTAAATAACAAAAAAAAAACACTCTGTGCAAAGTGGTCACTTAGTGCGATCTTATGAGTGCAAAAATCAACAATACTTGAGCAGTGCCGATTGGAAAGCAAAATAAAATCTATTGTTGAAAATGTTCTACGACCATTAAAAGTAGAACCAAAGGGAACGGGGGTGGGGGGACTACTTAGAGTGTTGGCAAATCCTAAATCGATTTTAAACACAATTTCATTTAAACTATCGCCATACCTTGTATGTGGGAAATGGGGAAAAATAGTTTCCATATCATATGTGATTCCGCAATTTTCGGTATCTGAATGTTGGCACAGGACAGAATTAAAATCCTCCCCCCAAACTATAAGCAAATCTTTACTTCCTGACTCCTGTAAATATTGCAAGTGACAGCGTATGGCCCATATAATCCCTTCTAGTAAATCATGGGGAACGTTGTTATAGTAATTCACTAGTATTACTTTGCAGTTTTTATCCACCACTAAACTAATAATCTGATAAAAAACAGTCCTCAGCCACCATGTACATTTTTCTAAAATTAACCAGGTTTGAGACATAGCTGCACACCCCCCCCCTTTGGCTCTACCATGCATAGCGGCTACAGCAGGTGTATGTAGGGTTTTATAACCATTTATATGGATAGACTCATCCGCCCACGTTTCCTGTAGACTAGCTCAAATTGCTGAATAAAATCATTCCACAAACCATTTGTCACTTTGGATTTTAAACCGGCTACATTCCAAAACAGAAAATTACATCTGCCATTTCTCCTGACACCTATATTAGAATCCATACTTTCCTCTCTACTTGGCGTCAAGTTGTTGTTCTCCAGTGTAATGGATAATATTGGCAGTAATTGGTAAGGAGGGAGTAAGTCTCACATCAATGGTTACGGTGGTCCCCTTACAAATAATCTGTGCTAAGTCTATGTCTGATGTTTCACATTGTACTGCATTGTCGTGTGGGTCAAATGAATCTATTCTCCCTGTTACATTCTCGACCTCACAGATCGTTGATACTTCATCCCTACTACTTGTGTTGGGTATTAAAGCGTCAGTGGGATTCTTAAATTAACCACTCATATACTTAGATTTGGCTCCTTTATTGACCATCACCTTCTGTCAATCCACTTCTTCCAAACTAGGTAGTACATCGAAACGATTGTGAGTGGGTATGCCATATCCTATACTGTGAGTTGTCAGAGGAACAACTCTACTCTGTACACCATAACCAAAATATCTAGGTTTATAAAAATATCCTAGTGGAACAATATTAATCTGTTCTGCTGAAATTGAACTATAACCCACCCTACTCAAGATTGACTGAATTAATTGTAGAGTCTTAAAGATTAATATCATACAATCGCCAGCCAGATCCTTACGTCAGCCCACCCTATCCAGCTCACCCTTCTTGCCATTTTGAACTCTAGAAAGAGTCTATCAGTTAGGCCAGTCCTAGTCCCGAGCCAAGATAGCGATTTATTTCTCAAACTTTCACATGGCTCCATCATCCCCTCTCGCAACCTAGGGACATTAGCTTGTACCACTGTGTAAGGGGTTGCCGCTGGAGGTAAATCGATGTATGCCGCCTGGTTTTCAAGCTCAGGCCCCTCCACTGCTCTCAGTTCTTTCATCACCTTAAGCCCCTCTGCCTGATTATCTGTAATTCCACTGTGGGTTGTTGGCTTAGGAAAAGAACCACCCGATTCTATTACCAGTTGTCGAATGCACACTTGGAGTAAGAGTGTTTGGCTGGATACTGGAATTGGTGTTCGCTTTACGAGCGCTATGTGCGTCATGGCAATCGGATAGAAACTCACATTTATTATGGCATTTGGACAGGATATCTTCTATTCCCCCCAATTTTCCACTCATATTATTTAAAGTTTCCCTAAGGTAGCTATCGAGAGCTTCCAATTTATTTCTCACTTTTAAAACTTCATTCTGTGCGCGGGAATCCGAACTAGCTAATGCCCTTTCCCACCCGCACATTTTGTTCAATGCAGGAGTCCTACCCTTCTTTGGAACTTTTGTTTGTATTGAACTTGATGTTACCAGACCCTTTATACTAGTTTCTCGCTTCTGCTTTTGTGGAATATCTGGATTTCTAGGTCGCTTAGAAGGCGGTTGGGGATCACTCTCAGGATCACTATCTATGACATGATCTGAGACATTCACAACACAACCATTTCTTTCAACTAGCCCACTACGCCTTCCCATCTGGGGATCAGTTATTACTTTATCATTATCATTAACAGATATAATGAGATGATCAGCAGTATTATTCTTATTTCGGTTCATGGCCTCTTCTACAGTTAAAATGTTCTTTTCTATAGCGCCCATTGCACCTGTCAAATAATTTAACAAAGATAGGCAAGGACCTTCCCCTGCTTTACTCTTTTTCTTTTTTTGTGATATGGTTGATGTTTTTCTCTTCCCCATACTGGCTCGGTTTCACGTTTGTTAAATTAGTACAATTAATAAAATCCCCTTGCTTACTACTACGAAACGTAATCCTACACCCAATTTCACACACTTCACACAATAGAAACTCAATAATTCACGGATTCCCCCGGTGTTACGAGTACACAGATGGTCCGTCATTGATCTTTGTTTTCAATTAGTCCAGCACAAATATGGGTGCAGACAGTTCCCTTATTCAATTGATGCGTGTAAATCAGGAGTACAGTACCTTCAAATACTCATGTTGCAGCAAACTGCCAAGAGCCGTGGCCCAGCCTGGCCTCTTTTGGTCGATGACGGGCAAGGAAGGGCAAGGAATGGCCCGCCATTGGCCAGGGCTTTGCCCAGGCGAGCCCGCGCGAGTCCTGCGCAGGGGGAGCCCTGCGCACCTTTTAAGCGCCTCCTGGCCTCCTGGCGCGCTCAATGCAGGACGCGGCATGGGGCACCGCACGGGATGCTGGGTAGTGTTGTTTCTTTGCCCCAAGCAGAGGTAGGCGTCCCCGCTTCTCCCCGAGTGACAGCGTGTAACAGCAGCAGATACTGGTGGCAAGTAGGCAGAATTTAAGGCTCCCGCCCCGCAGAAGCCCTGTGCCCCTTTTAAGCGCTTCCTGGCGCGCTCGATGCAGGACACGGCGTGGAGCGCCATACGGAATGCTGGGTAGTGTCGTTTCTTAGCCCCAAGCAGCGGTAGACGTCCCCGGTTCTCCCCACATGACAGCGTGTAACAGCGGCAGATACTGGAGGCAAGTAGGCAGAATTTAGGGCTCCCATCAGTAACTTTGGGCCAGATGTACGACCGTTTTTAACGGTCACAAGTGGGAAACCGGCCCATTTGCGACTGCTAAAAAGGGTTGTAGCATGTACCAAACCTAGTTTGTAAGTTGGTAACCTGTTACAGACCCGTAAAATAGGTTTTGCGAATCGCTATTAGGAAGAGGCATGCCAAGGGCATCCCTTCCTAATAGTGAGTCGCAGGGGGATGTTAGATTGTTTGCAGTAGCCATTCAATCAAATTTGCCAGTAATTTCATATTGGTAGTAAGCCAATTGCAAAAGGGAAGGGGTCCCAAAGGGACCTCTTCCCATTTGTGATTGGCAGCAAAAATGTTTTGAAAGAGTAGGCAGTGGTCCCACAGATGAATATTGACGAGGCAGGTCATTTGCGATCCCATTGGGAATCGCAAGATGAGTATGAGACACAATCGTATATTTCCTTTTCTGTCTCGCAAATTTTGAGGCGCAAAAGGAAAGGGTTGTAAATCTGGCACAAAATCTTCGGACTCCTTTTCACAACACTCTTGATGATTTAGCACAGGAGTCTCAAACCTTTTCTGTACTGAGAGCTACTGGTAAATGAAACACATTGAGAGCTACTAATATTATCAGTGTTGAATAATTCACACCTCGCTGTGAAATACAAGGCCAGACTAATGTCAGAAGACCTCATTATGCAAAGGTGCATATGCAACAATCATAGGCCAGTGTACAAAGCGCACGTTACCAGGCTCAAACCTATAAAGGTAAGTGGACAGCACCCCCTCCTGCAGAAGGCCTATAAACAAAAATCAGACAAGCAACATTTCAGATTTCAAAAACATTGTTGGGTAGAATCTCGAAGGACAGGAGACAAACTGGCTCTCAAGATGCTGCACTTAAACCCGGTCAACCGCATTAAGGCCACTAAATATTTTAAACTCAAGCTTAAGAGGTTCCAAGAGACTTCAAGATGCTACGAAGCATGCCTCAAAATCACATGCAGAGATCACATCATCAAGGGGCAGGCTTCACTGGAGGTTTCAGAGTTGTGAAAATGAGTATTTGTACATAGCATGAGTCTGTTACCGAAGGGCAGGCTTTTAAAGGTTAAATATTTACTCCTGTAGGTTAACTTACCGTTGAAGTAAATTCCACATTTGTGGCTTCGCCGAGAATCCCAGTAGTATTGGTTGCAATCTAGCACAGTCATAGATAGATTCAGGACTCCTCAATTTTTAAAAAAAATTACTCATACAGGTAATTCAATAGATGGAAAATCTGCATGCGCACATTGCGCAGAATCTGTATTTATTAAACTTTGACATTTCTTCCTCTACAGTTTTTGCTGCGGTGAATCCCCTCTCCTTCCCTACACCCAAGGAAAGGCGGGGATGTTGCCTTCCATTTAGCAACAGGAAACTTCATTTACTCCCGACTTTCATGCGCGAGGTGTGTGAATATTCACAATTCACAGACAGGGGTATGGAATTTATGATTGTACATTTTTGTTCTAGGCCCCTACAAATTAAGGATGTGTGTTGACCTCTCAGGACTCACAACACAAGATGCGGCCACTGAGCTGGCTCGGCTCTGAAGCACCCGTCCTCCCTCCAAACCGAAGAATCCTCTTTATACACGCGCCGCGTTGTCACAGAAGTCAAAATAGCAAATATCTCATTACTGGTAATCTCCCCGGCTTAATTGACATTGCTGAAACTAAAAAAATATATACTGGGCCTCTAAACGTTGATTGGGTCTAATGAATTGCATGAATTACACTCGAAACAAACACATCTGACTTTAGGGTAAAAACACAGAACACTGCTAAACAGACAGAGTCGAATCCTGCTGCCACAGTGCCATCTAGGGGAATTTCGAGGGTAAATACAACTATTTCATTATAGTAGATTGCAATTCATTACTGTTATAAACAAATTATTTTTATTTAACGCATTTTTATATAGCGTGAACTTTACCTAAAGGTGTCAAAGCGCTTACAATAGAACCAAGTAAGCTACAGAAGGAAATTAACACACTAATAAGTTACATACATAATCAGGATTATTAAAAAACTAAAGGTGGCAAAATGTCAAAGTCAAAAGATTTATATAGCGCGCTACATACCCGGAGGGTCTCAAGGCGCTTGAAGGAGGGTGGGGAGTTAATTGTCGAATATCCAAGTTTTAAGTTGCTTTCTGAATGCTAGATGGTTCTGAGTGAGACGAAGGTGAGTGGGGAGTGAGTTCCAGGTTTTAGCTGCGAGGTAGGAAAAGGATCTACCTCCCATGGTGGTTTTATTGATGCGAGGTACGGTAGCAAGGGCTTGGTTGGAGGATCATAGCTGACGGGAGGGGGTGTAGAAGGAAAGACGTGTGTTGAGGCATTCGGGTCCAATTTCATAAAGTGCTTTGTGTGCGTGGGTTAGGAGTCGGAAAGTGATCCTCTTATTGACAGGGAGCCAGTGGAGGTTTTTCAGGTGACAAGAGATATGGTCTTTACGCGGGATGTCTAGAATGAGTCTGGCTGATGAGGTTAATAACATATTAGTGGATTTGGTGCTGAGATATTATATCCAGGACTGTTTGAATAATTTTATAACAAAGACTACCGCCAATAAAAGGTGAGAAATGCTAAGGAAACTTTCTCCTCTTATCTTGGACTATTGTATAGAATAAAACAGGGAAGGGGGACTTTCCATGTTGTGAGTGGTTGGTGCATATTGGCCCCCGTGTTCCATGATTAATGTTTTAGAACTAAAAGTATGACAGAGTGGTAGATAAGAGATATGTGCCATCTAACTCTTACAAGGATAACCTTTTAAAGCTGTTTTTATGATCTGATTAAATTCAGTATTTTTTTATACAATTTGCAACAATGTGGGCCCAGCATAGTAAATGTGATTAATGACAGGTGTAGGTCTGGGGAGGGCTTCAGGATGTCAATAATAATTGTGGGTCTATCTCAGTATACTGTTATTATGTTGATACAATGAGTGGTTTTTAAAGAGATAGATTTGACTGACATTTATTCTTTATTACACAGGTGTTTGTTAAATCAACATTGCTCTAATAATAGCTTCTAATTTCAGAGTATTTGTCGTTGTTGTCTTGAAAAAAACATTGCTGCTAAACAGATGTGTAACAAGTAAAGGACATATAGAGTTTTGTCTGTGTTATGTACGCTCTTTTGACATTGTTTTGTAAATTTAATGAAATGGGAATTAATTTGTGATTGCTTTCTTTTGTATTTGTGAATATTGTTGACTTAATAATATGACACCTTATGTCTATTAGGTATAGGATTTTTACTTGTGTTATCATTGTAACATGTGTTGTTTTTTTTTTTCAGAACAAAATTTTATTGTGTTGTTGAAAAGATCTCTGACAAGCACAGCGCCCCGGACACCGGAGAAGCTGTGAGCATTAGTGGAATAATCACATTTAGGTAATTCAAACAACAGTGTTTTCTTGTATGCGGAATAAAAATAATAAAGTAACATTCCAACATCCCCCCTCCCTTCACCCTTCCACCCCTCCACCCGAAACCCCCCGCCCCCTGCACAGCATCTAGTTAATCTATATATAATTAAAAAAAACATGTCACAAAACATTCAGTGTGTACTCCTCATCACCCGGGGTCAGTGACCAATTGTCTTTCTTCAGCTTCATCACGCGCTGGCGGTTCCAGCCATAGTCCTCTATGATCCGCCCACCTCTTCCAAATCTTATAATGTTTCCGGGGACAGCCCCTGGCCTCAAAGATCGGGCGTTCCAGACCCATATAAAAATCCAGACCTCTTTTCCAGACTCCCACCAGGGGGGCCCTGGGGTCTTTCCAGGCTCTGGCCACATCTCTCTTAGCCACTGTGAGGCCCAAAAGCAGCAAATGGCGTTTGTAAATATTCCCCCCCACTTGTTCCAAGACATGGAGTAGCCCCAACTGTGGCGAGCGGGGGAGCTCCCAGCCCAACACTTCGGACAAGCAGTCCCACACACCCGACCAAAACCTTCTCAGTCCGTCGCACGACCATACTGTATGTATAAATGTTCCCATCTCTCGACCACATCGCAAACAATCAGGGGACGCAATCATGCCTGCCTTCCACAGCCGTTCCCTTGTATAGCAGGCTCTATGCAAATATTTGAACTGAATGAATCGCAGGCGTATCGCAATTGCCGCTCCTCCCGGAGCCTCAAGCGCTTCTCTCCAGTCTTCCTCCTCAAGCGCCCCAACATCGCTCTCCCATTTAGTCCGTAGGCTATCCAGGGAAGTGGAGCAGTGTGTGACCAGTGTTTGGTAGATATTAGATATGTTTTTACTTTCCAATTCCCCCATAAATACCTTAGCCTCCACTGGGCTAAATTCAGGCAGTGAGTCTAGGCCGTTCAGGGTGGGTTCGATAGCAATTGTAAGTATCTAAAGAATTGGGTCTGGGGCATGTCAAATTCCTCCCGCAACTCCTGGAATGACTTGAGGGTCGTGCCTTTGATGACGTGGCCTAGGGCTGATATACCAATTGTGTCCCAGCCTCGGAACCCTTGCAGGGCCGCCCACGCCGGCAATAGTCCGTTCTGCCACAATGGGGTTTCCCTCGTTAGTCTGTTCCACCACCCCATACGGCAAAGTGCTCCGCGCCATATGTGAAACACTATTTGAGTAACCACTGGGAGCCTCTTTCTCTTAGTTGTCGAGTAAAGTATGGTGTGTAGCGTGTCAGGGTCCATTAGATGTCTCTCAAGGGCATAGGTCGGGTCACCCCAGTCCCCATACCACCACTCATTCAGTATCAATAAATGAGAGGCATGATAGTAGGACAAAATGTCCGACGTCGCCGAACCGCCACAATACGTAGAGAGGAAACATGTGCGGAGTGCATCTCTTGCCACGCCCCCCGCCCAGAGAAACTGACCGAGTGCTGAGCTCACCTGCCTGAACCACTGCGGTGGAATAGAGTATAGGTGATTTTGCAGCTGGTATAATAAACGTGGGAGGGCCACCATTTTAAATATGGCCGATCGGCCGTAAACATTTAAGGGCATGCGGGACCATGTGGCCATGTCAGATCGGACCCGATCCCACACGGGTACTACGTTGCGTGTCCAGGACAGGAGATCCCACGCAGGTCTGTTAGGAAAACACCTAGGTATTTAAGGCCTCCCGTCGCCTCCTGCAATGTGGCCGCCCAGGGCCCCAGGCCCCGGCGCTCACCCAGCACAGATTTTCGTAAATTCAAGTGGAGGCCCGAAACCTCCCCAAATATTCGCATAATGTCAAGGACCCGCGGGCCGGATCTATTCAGGTCCGTAAGGAAAAACAGAACGTCGTCCGCGTAGAGTGCGATTCTATTGGTAGCCCCTCCTCCCATTCGATACCTCGCTTCTGTGCATCCACTCGCACCCACGCCGCCAGCGGTTCCATGGCCAGGGCGAATAAGTATGGCGACAGGGGGCATCCCTGTCTGGTGCTCCGACCTATGGGGAAGGGGTCAGACACCGCCCCAGCCACTCTCACCGACGCCGTTAGGTCCGTATATAATAGCTGCAAGTATGATAGGAAGTGGGGCCCGAGATTTAGGCGGGACAGGAGTGCGCGGAGGTAAACCAAGCTCACTGAGTCGAAGGCCCTATCTATATCGGCCAGTAGAAGCGCCGCAGGAATCTTAGCTGCTCGGGCTGCTTCGCCCGCCACCTGTGCGCGTCAAATATTGTGACTTGTTGCTCTGTGGGGCATAAATCCGGCCTGTTCCGGGTGGACCAGGTTTGTAATGTACGGGAGTAGACGGTTGGCCAGTGCTTTCGCCAATATTTTCGCTTCGGTGTTCAATAATGATATTGGTCTATAGGACTCATGTTGTTCAGGGGACCTCCCCGGCTTACAGAAGACCACTATTTCAGCGTGTCGCCAGTCCTTCGGGAGTCGGCCACACTCTCTGGCCGCCTCCAGCGCTCTTCTGTAGTATGTTCCTAGTTGGAGGTGAAATTTCTTAAAAAATTCACAAGGGAACCCGTTGGGTCCGGGGGCTTTGCCAACATTTAATTCTCCGAGGGCTGTGTCCAGCTCCTCCGCTGACAAAGGGAGTTCCAAGCGGGCACGCCCCTCATCTGAGATCGCCTGTGGCGGGAGGTCAGCAAGGAATTTGTCAACATCTTCTGCCGGGAGGGACCCTCGGGGGGCATATTGGGCGGCATAATACTGTGCGAAGCTGGCCGCTAGGGCCGCCGGGGCCGTCATGGTCGTTCCCTCACTATCACGAAGACACGGTAAGGACTGCGCATGAAAAGTGCTCTGGCAAAGTCTATATAGCATCGAGCTGGATTTATCGCCCCATTGATAGATCCTACTCTGAGTCGCCAGCCACAGCTGTTTAGCCTCATCTAATAGCAAGGAGGCATACGATTGCTGCATCAGCAGCAACTGACCCACGTCTTCCACACCCCCTCTAGTATTACATTTTTCTTCCTGGTCTCTGACCCGATCTGCAGCCTTTACTATGTCCTCTCTACGTGTCTTACGAGCAGCCGCACACCAAGCAATGTCTACCCCGCGGAGCGTGGGTTTCAGGGCCTCCCATAGGGTCATGTCGTCAGTGTCAGACCTGTCATTATCACTACAGTAGAGAGCAATGGCCTCCCTCATGTGTGTCTGGTAGGTGTCTAGTTGTAAGTGCCATGTGGAGAGACGCCATCGGAATGGCTGTCGTCTTTTATCAAAAAGTAAGTCAATCGCAATTGGGGAGTGATCCAACAGGACGCGCGGGCAGGATAGAAGTGGAGTTCACCCTCCCAACCCAGGAGTGGGGGACAAACAAGTAATCGATCCTGGAGAAGGATCTGTGTACTGCCGAGACATATGTAAATTCACGACTTTGGGTGTGTTGGTGTCGCCATGCGTCAACCCATCCCATCCCTCTCACCATGCCATTCAACTTAGTAGGTGCATCCGTTGGCACGCTACCCCCCAGCCTGTGGCGATCCATTCGTGCATTCATCACATCGTTCCAGTCACCACCCACTACTGCCAGAGCTTGTGGTATCTCGGCCCATACATCAAACAACTTTTCAATAAGAGCACCTTGTAGTGGAGGTGGGGCATATACACTACCGAAGACTACCGCCTCAGTGCCTATCTTGCCCTGAACAAATACGTATCTGCCCTGTGCATCCACCCATTGAGCCTCATGAACATAGGACAGTCTGCGGTGTACTAGGACAGCCACTCCCCGAGATCCCCTCACAAAACCAGCATGAAATACCTGCTGATATCCGTAACGCTGTAAACTAAGAGTCTTGGTACCCATGAGGTGAGTCTCCTGTAGCAGTAACACATCAGCTTTCTCCTTCTTACCCTGTCGCAGGACTGCGCCCCGCTTTATCCTATCTAGCATTCCCCGTACATTCCAGCTCACAACACGCATCATTGCCCTCTGAGGGCCTGTCTCGGTAGTATCAACCGCCATCTATAAGCAGAAAGAGGAATGGCCCAGGTGTCAGAGACCACACACACACATACCATGTTTCCATAGGACCTGAAAGAACACTGTGCAGATGAAAGCAACCCCCCCTTCCCCTCCCCAACTCACCCCCAACTAACCCCCCGCTACCTCCCCGTTCCTAACTATAACCCCCAATACTCCCCCACCTCCCCCCACACTTGTTGTTTTTTGACTAAATAAATCGATTTATATTTTGGCTAATTTGATGTCTAACGATTCTTTGTGGAAGATGTATGGCATAGTTCTCGCTAGCACGGATGTGGCCTGTGAATAAATCTATATCTGATTGAATGTGAGCTGTAGATGAATGGTATACTTGGAAGTTTTATAGGGTCCAAAGGATAATTGCCTTTTTCACTGTACAGTGCCCTAATCCTTTGGTTCAAAGGGGCTCCTCTTCTTTCTTACGGGAACATGATTGTCTCCATTGTTTCTACAGGTACCTCAAGTTCTTTCCTTCTTAATAGAGGTATTTATTGAACCATGGTGTAGAAGCAGTGGGCCTTTTCTTTTTACTTTGTAGTGGAGCAACATTTTCAATTACGACAGAAAGAGGTGAGACATTGGGTGATAAGATCGTTGACATCAGAGTTGGGGTCTAAGATTGGATATCACAGCTGAGTTGCACAGTATGTCAAGATCGATGTTAATGGTGGTATGGAACCAGGTTTTAGATTGGCCAAGGGTTACAGAATGAGATAGGTGCACAGAGAAGGGGATGAGGAAGTGATCAGACCAGTCTACTGGTATAGGACAAACTGCAGTTAGCATATCTACTTTGGCGATAAAGTAAAAAATTGAGCTCTTTGCGTGTGTCGGGTTTGTGCTATGTTGAAGAAGATCATTTCCTAAGAGAAATGTGGCAAGCATGTTGGCAGCTGAATCTTCTAGAGTGCCCCAGTGAAGATTAAAGTCTCCATGAAAATTCTGTTTGTCGCTTTGTGAGTATTTGTCGATAGCAACGAAGGCGGAGCAGTCACCAGGCGGGTGATAAATGTCATGAAACCTGAAAGGGGCGCTGCGCTGTACTTGACGCATCAGAGAAAGGCATTCAAAGGTGCAGAAAGAGCTGTTGGGAAAAACACTGAATTGAAGGGAGTTTCTGAAGATAATTGCCACGCCTCCCCCAACTTTATCCTCTCTATCATTTCAGAAAATGGAATAGTCGGTGGGGAGCAGAAGATCGAAAGTAGGATGAGAGGTTTCATTGAACCAGGGCTCAGTGAAGTAAAGTATATCAAAATTGTGAAGATTGATGGAGTCTGAAATTTCCAGCTTGTGTTTATTTGAAGATCTGCAGTTGTAAAGCAAACAGCCCAACTCTGAAAATGATTCTTTTGGTGAAGGGGGTTTCAATTGCTTTTAGGGGTGATCGTGATAATGTTCCTGAATGTTGGTGCCTGGGTAGAAAATGGATGATGATTGATTCGGACGAGGGAGATGGTCGGAATAGTGCAATAATTATAGTTAGCTGGAGAGGAGAAGGTGTGGGGTCTGGAATTAGAAGTATTGTAGCTAGCCAATAACCTGGAAATGTCTGCTGGGGACAGATTGTGTGTGGCTTTCTTTGGGCGTGGGAACAGGGTTTGGGGAAGTGAGTGCTCGCTAGGGAGATTAGGGTGTTAGGTAAATTAGATATTTTAGAACTTAGGTCGGAGATGGTAGCTTCAAGCTGCGAGATAGAGGAGATAAGCTATCCTCGTTTATTTTCTAAGGAGAGTAGAGATGGACACGGAAAGTTAACGTGCTCGATGGGTTCAGGAGGGAGTTCAACTTGAGAGGGAGAGCAAGGAGGGAGGTGTGATGGGGTGTAGGAATATAGAGGGGAGGGGGACTCATCAAGTGATGTTGATTTGTAGTGATTTTCGGAGTAGCTGTGGTGGAGAGAAAATTATCTCGGCATACATTGAATAAAATAGAAGTATTGAGTTCTAACTGAGGAAGAGAAGGGTGAGGGCTGGGGCGGGAGGACGGACTGAGAGAAGGGGATAGAAGGGAGTCACAAAAGGGCAGGAGATCAGGGGAGGAGGAAAGAGGGAGGGGTGGAGAGGGCACGTAGGCTGGGAGAAGTGAGTGTATGGGGTCCGGAAACAAGGTCGATGAGGAAGATTGACCCAGAGGGTAGCTGTATAAAGTGTATTGTTCTTCTAGGCCAGAGGAAGGGGAGGGGAAAAGTAGAGGTTGCCATAAGGGGCTAGTGGGGCAGTAGGGCAATATTTAATAAGTATTAGCTTGCTCTTTATATAACCCTTCATACTAGTGGGTGGGCCTTTTCTATGCACAATTAACAAATGCTACTATTACCTAGCGTAACAGAAACCCATTAACAGACAACAGAAGGATGGAATTCTGAGTTAATGTTTCAGCTTCTCTGCTTGACCAAATAGTGGGATCCCCCAAATTATTTTATTTCTCTGTGCCTCATCTCCAGTGTACGGTCTAACAGACTATAATGTTGTTCCATCTATAACACCATAGGCCACAAATAAGGTGAATGGAATGGACTTGGCTTTTTTCAGTAAGGGCAGTTGGAGCAGGGCACAAGTCGAGAGTACACATGAGTAGATGGCGTCTAACCACTATTTTCAAAGGGCAGACACCATCTAGCCTGTCAAGAAGTTGGCCTCCAAAGATATATGCAGAACTAGCCCCGGTGTAATTTTCAGACACCAGATCACATTCAACAGCACCTGCATATTGTCTCCTTTCGGGCAGGCAGTGGGGTGGGCTTATCAGATTCCAGCTGGGTCCATAACAAAGGCCAAAGTTAAGGGGCCATGAGGCCTCCTTTTGTTAGAGTGCCCTGCAGCGAGCTATCTGGAGCCCCACACCTAAATGCAAATGCAATGGAGGGGAAACAAAGGCACACAGCTTGTTGTCACTTCACAAGTACTTAAGAGAGGCATGGTTTTAACTTTGTTCTGTCATTGTATATGAGATATGCAGCACTGTAATAATGTCAGAAGTGTTGATCTGTCACAGTATTTACAAAAATAATTTAAATTCTATTTTGTTTTTATTTCTTTTTGACCACTACTCATCCTAATGCAGGTTGTCAGAGCACTTTACATCGTAAACATTACACATTGGCAATAAATCATTGGTGTGTAAATCAATGTACAGGATGTGTGACATAAGATAGTGAGGGTTACAAGGTGTAGTATGTGTAACAATAGTAGGATGTACACTGGAATTGGAATGTAATTTCAGTATTACCTCTGTGATGCTATTGATTGTTCTATCACAAATTAATAAAAATCTGTTTACAAAGAAAAATTATGTGCTTTGCAGGAGACACATAAACCATCTTTTCTACTTTGATTCAAAACTGGAACTAGATAAAACAGAGATCTCTCTATCCAGCAAATGTGTTAACCTTCAGAGTTATCTTACCATTATTATTATTCCCTGAGATTTTCTAAGCCCACAAAGATCTCTGTAGCAAGTGCCTTGACACCTTAAGATATATTCAAATCAGAGTTTGCAAACAATTGAGAATAGACGTACTCTCCACATTTCTCCTTGTTGCCAATTTTTTTATGGCAGAGTTAAAAAAAAGTGTATAAATGGAGGTCCATATTTTGCATTGGGATTGCATTACTTTTTGGCACAAGCCAGACACAAAATCTCATTTGTTAAATTTCTCAAATGTACTCATTATAGACCTGCTAAACATAAACGTGAGGTGTTAACATCTGATGTCACTTCTAGCGATGTTACTCCCTGTAATGTGTGATGTTACGCACTGTGATGTCATTTGCATACTGCCTGACTTGGTTAGTTCCCCTACTTCTTTTTTTGGGGGGACTTGTGTCCTGCGTGGGTAGATATAAACGTTTCCAAGTTCTTGTTTAGAAAGTATCACTTCTAATAAATCCCTCTCAATGAAGTGATACAATGTAATACATTGAGTGAAACACTTCCGCATGTTGAAGAAATACATTTTGTTGAATCTTGAAGAGTTTTTAGCATCTCCTACAATTCTAGAGCAAACTTGGCAGGATCTAAAAGGTTTTTGCAACAGAGGGCATTGGTAGAAAAAGGTTGTCTATACTTTCTACCCGTGACATTGGTCAAAATGTAAAAGCCATTTCTGCATGACTCGCCTTTCTTTGCCCCTCTTCCCTATTGTTTATAATAGTTAAATAATAATAATTCATTCACCCTCCCATTGCCAGTATCAATTTTTGCTCTGCAGCAGCTTCACTTCCGGGGCAAAGACGGGCCCACGCGGATAGGGTGCACTGCCTAGGGAGCGCGCTACGTTCATAGCAGAAGAAATGCCTGGGGCTGCTTCAGCTCATTCCTGGGTCCTCCTGACAAGGCAAGCAATGTCCAAAGGACTCTGCTTGCCTGCAGTACTGTGCACACCTGAGCCTGGCTGGGACCAACTTCAAGACTAGCACCTGTGCAGTTAGAATGTACTGCACAGGTCTAAACCAGAGGGAGCGTGGAATGGGTGATCCTCCTCCCTTATGGTGACGTCACGACTAAGTATCACCCACTGCAAGAAGATATGCATGCACCTGAGCAGACGGCGTTAGGCCACCAGACAGAAGTAGTTACACAATTGAAGCCGATGTAGCCTGATCGAAGGGCAACATGCCTTCTTGTTTGGACTTTGGTCCACCCGATTTTAGTTTGGGGTTTGAGGTTTGGGTGGTGGTTCACCCTTCTCCTCACCCTTATTGTATGGATCTTGATAATAGTTAATTGTGTGGTCCCTGTGCCTCTTGCCATCCTATGGATTTGCTCCTCTTGCTTCCTCTTGGAGCTGTGCCCTGGTGGATTTTGAGCTTGTGGTTGAGGTCCATATCTTCCTTGGTGCCACTTGCTGCCGGTCCACCTTAGTTTAATGCTGCATTATTGTGTTGGTGATGTTGTAGCAGTGTGGCCTCCCTGGTTAGTCGCTGGTTCTTCTGGTGGAGCTTATATTCTATTTGGTGGATCTTGCCCTTATCCTTCTTATTAACCATGTGGTTTGGTGGGGAGCACCTCCATGTATTTCTTATTGGGACGTGACCTTTTCTGTGGGTGGGATGCTTTTGTTCTGCTTGAGGGTGATCCTCTGAGACCCCCTTATCTAATTATTTGGTCTGAGATATTCCTTGCCCTTTTAACCATGCTTGGGTGTTGTGGCCTTCTTGTGTGGCCCTGTCTTATAGGGCACTGTGTGGGTCTCAGAAGTGGGGTTCGTACCTGATCTTTCTCCTTCCTCTATGTGGCCTGAGTATTGTTGCAATCATTCTTGAGGTTGGGTACATGTATCCTTTGTTTATTGAATGGTTGGTTCCCTTTTGTATTGTACTCTATGCTGCTGGTCTTGGATTTTGGATCTGGGGTCTTTTGGGTACTCTGGCTAGTTCTCAGATCTTGCTGACCTACCACCTTCTCTCATTGCGGTTTGCCTCTGGATGCATGGTGTGATGTTGGCTGCCTTGTTGTGGCCTTTTCCTTCATACTCCGACACCCCCACACCTTGTGTGTTGGAGTCTTTGAAAAGGGGAATGCAACTCTGGTTTGTCCCACATCTTAGCTTGTGCCTTTGTGAGCTTCCCCTTGTCTCTGCAATAACCTGGAGTTGAGGTAATGGTGTCTTAAGATTTTTGCCCTTCCAGGTTTGCAGTGGTTGTTTGGTTTATACTGCAATGGGTGGCTTCCTCTGCTGGCTCACTATACTCTTTCTGTGGTTCTGGCTGTCTGTTGGGTCTTTATAATGTGATACCCTAGAAGGGATTTTTTCTGTGCTGCACTATTTACTGATAGGCCATGCTGACTCTGGATTCTAGTGGTTCCTTCCTCTGTGTCTGCTTTTTTCCGTGTCTGCTTTGCCAACCATTGGGGTATTGGCTCCCCTTTCTGTTCCCTTTTTGGTCTGAGGTCTGGTCATGCACTTTTCCTGGTGCTTGCAGATGGGCACTGGGTAGGAGTTGCATCCTCTATAGTTGTGAATGTTTGGCTCCTTGCTTTAGGTTCTTCGATGTTTCATGCCCACTTAGCTCGTAAAATGGAGGTTGAGAGCTAGCGCGGTCTCGCCTGTGCTCGGGTGTGAATAGAGGTGATATGGTGAATTGCTTGCATGTATGTCAAGGCTTATCTCCAGGAGCTTGCTGAATCCTGACCTTTGTGTAGGGTGGGGCCTTCATTTTTTTGGGGTGGATTTCCCCCTTCTGTGTGATGGGCACTGGTCGGCTGCCTTATTGGTGACTGTTGGCCCTACCTACACTTGTTCAGGCCAATGTACTCTTGTGATCAGTTTTAGGTGTAACGTAATGCTGTTTGTGGCCTTTCCCTCGAGCGTTCAAGGTTGGTTTCGGTTGGGTGGGAGTCTCGGACTCCTGCCTCACATCTGGGAAGCTGCCTGTCCTGCGTGCAACCACACCTTTTCTTCAAAGTGTTCTATAGGAATCTGGTATCCTGATGGTGTGAGAAAAGGATTCGGTAGTAGTGTTCCCCAAAGGGGAGTAACCGCACATTCACAAAAACAGTAAATAGGTAATGGTCACCGGACAACAATATAACGATATATAAGTAATCAAAGCGGAGTGCTACAAAGACCCACGTCACTCACTACCAAGGGTGACTATATGTAAATCAAAGGATTTGCTTATTTTGAATTATATCGGTCATTCTCTACCAGTGGACTATAAACTCATCTAGCCTATGTTTGATGGCAGTTGATTTTCTTAAACACGGTGCCAACACTGACAGTTAACGGCTTTTTCGAGTCCCATGCCTCATTGTGGTCTCATTGGTCTTTATTCTTCATTATTATCATCCTACGACATCCTAACCTGTTTGTTTAGCCTTGAGGAAGTTGTGGCACTTATTTGTACTGACGAAACACGTGTCGGCTGTTTCCATTTGATGATAATTCTTTGAATAAACAGAATAACGGATTCAAAAAAAGAAAATTGACTTGACTCTCCTGTTTCATGAAAGGAAATCTGACGGATATATATGTGCTGAACATCAATTTTTGATATGAGATATTGTGATTAATATGTCACCGCTCTGTTACTGAATATAGGATAGTGCACACCTGACCCAATCCTGTTGTATTTTGGTATCCTGATGGTGTTACAGAGGAAATGCAGCCTTGCTTCTGAATAAAGGTATACCATTGTTACTGTTTGAACCATTTGGTGCAGAGCAACTACTGAAAAGCAGAGCTCCTCAGAAGATGGTAAAAACATACATAAAACTTTTTTTTGACATGCAATGCTATACCAATTTCAAAGTGCGAAACAATATTAAATATTGCGATTCCAAAGACTACAAGTACCAGAATGCACTGCAGTGTCACTGCAGACCAACAGTGGTTTATTATAAAAGGTGGCAAAGCGTATTTTCAGCAAAACTACACCTTCTATTTATTGTTTTGTGCTTATGTTCTGCTTTGTAAAATATTTAATTACGCTAATCTGATCCACCTTTATGTTTGCTTTTTTGAATTATCACTAAACATAAACTAACCATAAATTCTGGCTGTGCTGGTATTAGCGTTGTGTACCCGCATTTACAAAATGCTCATCTTTATAGTGGACACCCACAAAGTCCCGAGGTTGCCACAGGAAGGCTTCCGAGTATTGAAAGTTACAAACACTCACTGATTTTGTGTCAAAACAAAGGAAAGGCAGCCACAATGTTTACAAAAAATGAAACGCTTTGATGGGTTCAAATATTCCAGAAGACAAAATATAGTCGTCATGGAAGATCAAAGAGACCAAGAGAAAATAACAAAGAAAATAATTTTGGGCCATGGCTACCATGTGCAATATCAGGATTGGTGTGTCTGTACATAACAAACAAGCATTGGCAATACCAATGGGTCTGGCTTATTACTGAAAATGCATCCCCAGTTACTGGTATACCACATCAAACATGCACTCTGGATAACTCCTTGCACACATGCATTCTTTCATCCACCCATTGACTCAATGTTACATTCATCCTCTCAACCATCCACAATAAAACACACAGAAATGTAACAAAAGAATACAAGATAAATTACAATAATAAAAGTATAAAAATGTGTCAGGTATGTGCTTGCAACTGAGGAAAAGTAAAAAATGAGATTTAGCACTGAGAGGCCACTTTGAAATGGCATTGTCCATAGCAATTAATTGCTGTACCAATCCAAGAGGGTTGACATGTTTCTAAATGTGGCAGTCATCTTGGAATAGTAAAGAATGATACACTATGGACAAGATAACTGGCTGGGATCATTCTCTAGGAAGTTATTTTGTGCTCCAAACTAAAAACATCCAAAAGAAAAAATAACGAAAAGAAAAGACAAAAGTGCAAACTCCGTTTCAAGTGATGTGAACATGCAACCAGGCAAAATGCCAGCACTCAGAGTGCAATAGCACAAATGGCTGAAGTGAGCTGACTCATTGCTCATACAGTATACCTTCACAGGTGGAAACAGATTGTGATGACAATCACACACATGAAAGGGAGTTCTTCTAAAGTCCCTTTATGTAGATGTGCACTCATTATTATGTTTTTAGTTTATTACAAAAGCCTGGCAGATAGTTAAAGCGGTTAGCTCAGATTTAAAAAGTGCTTTAATACAAACACCGCTAAATGCTATACATAACATTACAGGTAGTTAAGCAATATACAACCCCTCCTAAGAGGCCTAACAAGAATGTTTCCTCAACCCCCAGTTATTGTCAAAGGGGGGGTAAGTAAAACCAAAACAATTATGTACTACATTAACCTGTCTGATTCTATGTTACAAAGTTCGCGTCTACACAGGTGTTTACACATTCTGAAAACAACACACACTTAATGAACTCCTGTATTTAATATATGTTTTTCACGAAGTCACCCCTAATGCCTTTGAGATAGCATTTTGTAAGAAATAAGCAGACACAGGATATGACATAACGTTTTGCAAATAACCAATCAGGTCTGTAACTTTTTCCAATTAACGAATCAGGTCTGTAACCTGTATCATTGGCTTTTCACCATAACCGTAACGTTGACCTAGTGTACTGAACATAAGCTTTGCAACTAGGCAACTGCCAGACATACATGTATAAAATCACAACTATATACATAATTACAGTAGACACAACAAAATACAGCTCCTTCGAAGTGGGCCTAACAAGGAATCTCACAGTGTAAATCTTCAAGCATGAGGGGTTGTCATAGGAAAAATGTAATACAAAATCTCTTGTTTCCTACATTACTTACTAAGATTCCATGTAACAAAAATACCTGTCTATGGGCATTAACACATGTAATATCAAGCCACCCTTAAAGAAAGATCTGTTGGCTTTAAAACATCCCTTTCACAAAAAAGTCAGACCTACTGATGTCTTAACCTTTCATAATAAGCAGATTAAACCTTCAGCATGAGGTGTGTATTAATTAGGCCACCAGACTTTGTTATAAACATGTCAAAATAACTAACAGATGCCTACTGCTATGAGCATATGCTTTCCCACATGCCAGCAGTCATAAAATTACAAACATGCTCACAATTACAAAAATGCACAAAATTACAGTTGTCAAAACAGCATACAAGTTCTCCTAAGAGGGCCTAACAAGGGTTATACAATGCAAATCTTCTCTCTCAACGGGTCTTAACATGTGGTCTGGGGACCCCAGGGGGCCGGCAATGCCTGCTCAGGGGCCCGTGATCGCTTTGAAAATTAAAATATTATTAACAGATTAATCAAGTGCATAGAATTAAAGAAGGAATATTGAAAATTGAAAATGTTAAAAAGTTCCGTAAGTGTGAAGGAATTTGAAATTGGGGGCAAATTAAGTTGGTGAGTGATTTCTAGGAGTAGTACAAATGCATCAAACACTATATAGTATGGATGGTGTTTTGACTCATTTGAATCTAGGAAAGTGGCAGCCTTCCCATTAAAATTAATATTTCGATTTATAAAAATGCGTTAATTAAATAGTTCATAATTTATGTATTTTTTTGATGACTGCTTCTTTCTGTATTAGTGTACAGTTTTGAGATTCAAATCATCAACGTTGATTATATACTTGGAGCCCGCCGTACAGGGCTCTACTGGTCATTAAAGGCCTGTTGGAGCATTAAAGCGGCGAGGGCCTTTAATAAGGGAGCGTGCCTTTAATGACCGGTACAGCCCGCTATTGAGGGCTCCAAGGCTATCAGAACATTCCGCCCCTAGAGGGCAAAATGTTCTAATTTGTAAAACAAAGGCCTCATGGAACCCGAGGACGTTGAAACCCCCTCGGGCTTTGTGAGGCTTTGTTAAACATTGGAATGATGATGCTCTGGGCTTCTATTGGCCATTAGAAGCCCAGAGCATTCCACTGTTTCCAATGGATCTCCCAATATACTAATTTTCTAATAAACTGCAGTCCCCGGCTTCGACTAATGACTCAGTTGGGTGTCCCGGGATTCCAATAATGCTTCGTTGGCGGTCGCTGGATTCCAGTAATGATTAAGTGGGGGTCCACAGAAGCCAAAAGCTTAAGAACCACTGTTCGAGCCTAAGGTTTGTCAGAGGAAGCAGCCAACACCAAAACCCCTGTCTACTATGGTAAACTGTGGGAAATAATATAACTGTCAAAGGCTTTAACACAACATTACAACAATCAAACCTTGGAAGCCTATTTGCTTTGCCCCCTTAAGTGCAAAGGACAAGATGGTCTCTGGGGTTGGCTACGCTGAGAACAAGGCCATTTCGTCCTTTGCATTTACGTGGTCAAGATGTGTTTTTCACCATAAACCAGCCCTATTATTTTTGCTGTCAATTTTCATACTAACCGGATCATACCCATGGAGTATTTCTTCCATTTTTCCAATGGAGCAATCAGTCCTAGGTTTGCTCATTGGCATGTCACCCTAACCAACTCAAGCCTAATGTATTGGACAATGTGCACCCTGCCTAACTGTGCCTACAAGATATTCTCATAGTGCAAACCTTTTAATCCAGAGGTTTGTCAGAGAGAATAACAAGCCAAAACTCCTTGCTTATTATGATAATCAGTGAGATTCTGTACAGCATAATAACTGTGTGCAGCTTTGATCATAGTGTAATAACAATCCATGGTTACAGACCTGCTGACTTTAACATATGCTTTTCACAATAAATACATCAGGCCCACTTTCTTTGTTGTAACTTTTCAAAATAACAAATCACACCTGTAGAATCTGACAAATTGCATCATTGACTTGTCTCCATAACGCGTTCATGCCTTCTCTATTGACCATATGCCTTCCCATAGGAAGTCTGTTGCATACAGTCAGAAGACTTCAAATAGGCACAGAATTACAGTTGGCAAAACAATATACAACTGCTCTTAAGTTGGAATAACAGGGGTTTGTCGGAGATGGTAAGCAATAGAACAATGTTTGCCTACTATGGTAGTCTGTGAGGTTCCTTGTAACAAAATATTTGCACAGGCTTTACCACAGGGTAATAACATCCTCCTTTCTAGGTTTATTGATTTTAATACATGCTTTTCATATTAAATACATCAGGAATACTGTCTTTGTTGTAACTTTTCGTAACAGATCACACCTATATCATCTGAAAAATGGCATTGACCTTCGGTACTGAGCATAAGCTTTCGGACAAGACATCCAGTGTAAAACAAGCACTCTTTTTTAGAGGAAGCACACAACTTCTGCCCAATCAAATTCTGCGGTTAAGGTAATAAAGTGAAGGAGAGCCAAAGCCCCTCTCCAGTGGTGCTCCTTAAAACTCTTTTTCTGTTGATCACATAAGATCTGTCGAGTCAAGCCCAGACCTAAATATGCATTCCCAAAATATAATAAGTGATGGAGAGGCTGCAGTTACTGCAGCACTAGACTCATGCTACAGAAACCAATTCAAATGTTGAAATGTTCAAAACGATTGGTTACGTGTCAACAGTTCTATCTCTCTAAGCTTGTCGAGCGCCATTTTCCCAAAGATATTTGGAGAAATGATGATGTCACCATTCATCGTTATACTGAGAACAGCATGTTTATGACCCAAGAATGAAAACCCCATCAGAAATTCAACAAGTAGGTGCTTTAAGTAATGACAGAGCTGAGGGTGGCACCCAGTGCTTTGAATGACTGCCGGTCCCCAAAGCGTGCTCAGAAGGCCGCGAGCGGCACCATCAATGGCTAGCCCACCAAAAAACAAGGCTGCGTAATCTTGAATGCACTTCAGGCCTCTTGAATCCACCACCAGACACCCACTTCCATTTTTTCTCACTTTGCAGGGCTCCTGCTTTCTCCCTTTGTGGCGGTGTTTCTGTCTTTTTCTTCCTCCGCCTTTCACTTGAGTGTGTTTTTCCCTCTCTTGCTACTGGGAAATGTCTGATCAGGAAAAATAAATGTGCTGATCCCCAAATATAAGTGCCTGTGGCCCCACCAACTCAAATCAAGCACTGTGGGCACCAGATATTAAAATGGTGGTGCAAAGAAAGAAAAAAGCATATCTTGGAAAGCTGAGTGCCTTGGTAATAAAATTGAGGATGCACAAAACATAGAATTTTGTGCACAAACAGGAACGCAAGCTCAACCTGCTGGTCTCCAATTCTAAACCAGCACTTTTGTATGTTTACATAAGGTCCACCTCTAGTCAGGGGATGAATGACGTTAGCACGCATACTATTACCACGCATACCTTTACAACGCGGTATTTACAACAAATACCGTTACAACGCATAGCGCTTTGAGGTGCTGGATAGTGGTAAGTATAATTTTATATTCCAACTCCAGTCCCCGTTGACACTAGGGAAGACGTTGGATATAAAATTAAACTTATTCCCTATCCTAGAGCGCCCCCCAGCGCAATGCGTTGTAATGGTATGCGTGGTAATGCCTGCGTTGTAATGGTAGTGCGTTGTAAAAAATGCGTGCTAAACGTTGTATACCCTAGTCAGGAGGCAAATAAGCACTTTACATGCATGGCAGCTTTAACGTTAACTATACAAGGTTGTATACCGAAGCAATTGAATGGGGAATAATTCAATAGTAACACAAACCACCTTCAGAATTTATTAAGACTGTTATCCACAGAGTGGCGTGTGTATATTTATAATCTAAAAAACACAAATAAGTGCTGAGCGAAAAGCTTCCTACCAATGAGCATTATTCTGGGAAGCATTCCATTCTATCACTTCTTAGTTCATATGTGTCGCAACAGAAGTGGTGTCCACACACATGCACATGGCTATTGCCCCATCTCTGAAAGGAGCATTAGTCCCAGAACTGCCCAGCTGTCTCCACATCTTAAACTCAGACGATCCCAATTAGTTTCGGTCTTACAGGGCCTCATTGGTGAGTTACAGCAGGAGCCCCTGGCAATAGTGGGGTCATCAAAGTAAGAAGGCTTCATCTATACACTTTGGTTCTATAATCAATAAACTCTATATATTATAATAAGCGCTACAATACTGCAAGGAACACATAGTGACATCATTGCACCAGAAAGAGAACTGTGTAAAATAATGTGGAACACCCGGAGAATGTTGAGGATCCTGATCTGGGCTGGTCTTTTCCTGTCCACTCATCTTACCCTTTTCTCTAAATTGTACATCTTACAACAATACAAGGAAGGGCACCTGCTTCTTTCTACGACTTTTAGACATTGAGACTCAAGAATTAATCTAATCCCACATTTATGTTCACGGGAAAATGTATTTACATCTTTCTCTTCATGTATGCTCCTCTTGAACCTCCTAGCTATCGTATTCGAAAATGTATTATACATGGTTCTTACACCTCCAATTGGAAGTTTGGTGCAGCCGAACTTACCTTGCGCCACAGACATCCACACCCACCATCAGTTGCCCATTGAGCGAAAGCACCTCATCTCGGAGCTTCAGGCGTCCTGATTTCGCAGCTGCGCTATGTTTCCTCACATTGGTTACCCAGATGCAGCCAACATCCAATACAGGTCCATTGTGAACTTTCCTCTTTTTCCCACCTCTGCGCTTTTCGCCGTAGTCTCCAAAAATGGGGATGTTACCAAAACTTAGGCCAAGAACTTCTGTGTCGTCGGCCTCTCTGGTTAGGTACACTGTGCAGATTTCCATGTCCAGTCTGTACTGGTTTTGCTGAAGGCTGTTGTCATCCAGAGTAAAATTGAATTGCATGTATTCTCTGATCTTCTGAACAGCAGACAGATAGAGGTTCTGCTCCGGCCCCTCGAGCTCCTGACCCCGATGCTCTTGCAGCCATTGGTGGAAGAGCTGGAGATAATATCCAGCGTTCTCTTGAGTGATGGGCATCGTGGTGGCCCAACGATGCCAACATCATGTGCAGAACTGTTTCTTAGGTAGCGGATCTAAAGGTTTGCTCACACATTTTTTGCTTTTGGTGTCAATCTACAGAAACAAATTTCACATCAAGACGAGAACCCGCGTGTGCCAAAAAACACCCAGATGAAATAATATTGTGTATAGCTACTTGGCGCAGGAACAAACCCTTGCACAAAAACACGGTTGTCATCAGACCTTCAAGAAGAGGAGGAAGGAAGTGTTGTTGAACTCTCGGCTGGTTGATTATTATAGATGTCTACATGCGACTGATGTTTGAACCAGATATCCCATGAGGACAGATTTGTCTTCTACGGCCACTCCGCACACCCAGCAACCTGTGCCCTGTACGGTAGGAGCAGAAAAACAGGTTAAAGTCATGGGGAGTCAAGTTACAATTGAGCTGTACAGTAGGCACACTTAACTGTGGGTTCATTTCTAAATATTCAGAATTTCTCATATAAGATAATTTTTTTGTTAGAAATCTTTTTATTGAACAGTTGCTCAATACGCATGAAAGTATATATTACAGTCAATAAGTATGACATTCCAAGATAAGATAATAAATATATAACATGTTAATGTTTTGGCAACACAGGACTGGTGCAAAGATTGTTGACTCCTTTGGCAAAGTATTGTGTTGCTGCACCACCTCACTAACCCCTCCCTCACCGTGTTGTGATAACCTTTGTTGGTGATAGTTGTAATGTGCATGGTGACAAACCACTGTCTAGGTGCAGTCGTAATAGAGTGAAGTATCTTGCAAAATGTTTAGCTGTGGACCTTGTTGAGGGGGTACTCTGGCAAAGACACTTCCAGGACTGAGTGCACATCAGCTTCCAATTTCAAGCCTGACTAGTTAAAAACACCATGAGTGACTGGGGATAATTCACTACATCTCTGGATACCCTAAACATAGAATTCATACACGTATGGAACTAATGTAGATTTTGAATTAAATTGTGACTGACTTGGCAAATGCTGCGCCCCCCTTTCACATACAATTTTTACTCTGTGTTCATACTTTTGCCAATGGAATTAGACATTAGATCATAGGTGTGTAAACATATCTGAGATGCTACTGCCAATGTGTGAAACAAAATACAACAGATTGGTTGAACATATGTTCAACAACTATAACATTTATGTGTTGAGTATGGTCCATTCCCCGAGATTTTTGTCGTCAAACGCAAAATGTAGATTTCTTTAATACAAAAGTGATATCATGACCATTTTCTAGTAGGGACAAAAAATTAGGAAAGTGTCTCCCACCCCTCCCACTGTCTTCTGCACATGAGGGGTTAGGCGTCAGTCAAAGCTTTCAGAAAAAACAGATTTGAAGGTGAAATAGCAGAGCCCCATCCGGTGGCCCAGAGGCAGGACGCAGAAAAAGAATAGTATTTATGATATATGAAACTTTATCATATACTATTCTTGTATAAATCATGCGAAGAAAAATTATCATTATTATTACAAAATATACCAGCAACCAAGGATGAAAAATAGTTAAAGCTAGATATATCCAAACCATAGTTCATCAGACATCCAAAGCACATTTCCTCAAGTATACTATATTTAGCTTCTTTACAGCATCATTTATTAGTTTAGCTTAATATTTGCTGAGTCCTGTAATGCCACCTGGAATACCTGGATGCCAATAAGCATAAAATGGGAGTTCAGACTGTCAGCATCTCATCCCGGTAATCGATCACCTCCCTTGCCCCGCCACAATTGCAAGGGGTTTTATACATTTTCTTGCATTGAAGCCTGTGGAGCAAGGGAGGGCACCTCACAATTTCCACCTGTTACATAGGATAGAAAACAATGCTTCTTTTAGTTTTTAGGAAACACTCGCCAGCTATTGTACTGTATTTTTTAATTCCCCATGTATGGAACTAATACAAGGACAACCTGCAAGCAGATTTCTAACCACTGCAGCAGAAAATGCATTACTCCTCTGTCTTTCATAATCTGAGCAACAGAAAATGTGTAAAAATAATATATGACAATTTTTTTACATACAAACCCTGTTATCATACATCAGAAAGGAAGCCAAGAAGGTCACGTTAATAGAGACCTGCATCAGCCATAAAAGATTCATATTTTCTAGAACCCACACTCAAAAACTTTCACTGCATAAACAAGAGTATTTTATGTTAACGGGCCTTATTAAGCACAAACTGTTACTCAAAAAAGGGCATCCCGGCGCTGGCTAAGAGGCAACATTCCATGCAGAACATCTCCATATTATCCATAGAGGAAGATTTTTAAAGTCTTTCTGAAGAAATGGTACAGAGGGTTCTCCACTATACTAGGGGAAAAAGCACTCCCTCTTGGCTGCTACATAGCTAAAGGCCCCACCTTCCATTTTACATTTCTAAATCTTGGGAAGCACAAGATTATAAACACTGGCCAAGCCAAGTGGACGATTGGTTTGATACTACTGAGACATAGCCGATAGGAAGAGTGGCCATCTTCGATGGACAGCACCCTGAACGAGAGGCAAGATGGCTGCCGCCGGCTCAGTCATGTGAGCAGGTTGCTCCTGTCCTCCTACACCTGTGAGGATATGCTGTTGATGGCAAGAGGATAGGAGGGCGAAAGCAGATCCTGAGCGGGTTCTGAGTACTTACTGAGGTGTGCAAGCTCAGTTTCGGGATTATCAGTATGTTCTTGATTGTTGCGACGGCTATAGTTCATCGGCGTAGCAAAATCCGTCTTGGATACATTGTAGCCGTAAGGCGCCGGGCGTGGACACAGATGCTGACTTGGGAAGCAGTAACTTTTGCAGGCAAAACGGCTGGAGGGTCGAGAACCGGATACTGTAGAACACCAATAATGCCGCCTAAGGGAGCCAAAGGGAAAGCTCGGACCCCTGCTGATGCTGTTAGCGCTAACGCCACTGCTGCTGCTTCTGCGGCGGCTACCGGAGCGGTCTCCGGAATTGCAGGGAAAACCGTGGAGCCGCTGAGCAGTAAGAAAGCCTCTAATTCCAATGGGAGAACAAAGAAGGGTGAGAGCAGCATCGGTGATAGCTTTATGGGCGCGGGCAGCCCCATGAAATGCACCATCCCGCAAATGTTTACATAAGGCAAAGGTGGGAAGAGTGGGAAAATGGAGAATAAGGGTATTCAGAATCCCCAAATAGATAAGCTCCCAGGAGTAGTGGATGTTGAGTCGGTTGTTGAGCCCCCCAGACAACAGGAAGCTATGAGTGAGAACTCAGGCGCACCACAGATTACCCTGAATGTCGCTGTTGCCCAGGACAATCTTGTATCTGGCAGTAATATGGAGCTGGCTAATGGCGCTGGTAAAAAGGAAGGAAGTAATTTGGCAGGAGTGAACAACAGTGAGGGGGAACCCCCAGCACTGGGCAGTCAAGATACCAAATTAATTGTACTTCAGAAGCCGGGTACTGATAACAGTTCAGTGGTAAGATATGAAAACAACATGACTGGCTCGGCTGGTTCGGCTGGAGCTCTGAATGGGACATAATCACTCAGTTTAGACTCACTCATATTCGGACCATTCAAATCATTCTACTGAGGAGATGATGAGAAATGGGAAATGGACAATAGTTCAACATGGGGACGAGCTGAGTGAGCATAGTACTACACCCCCTGAGGATACGGGAGAACCATCGGAGGGAAGCCCGCAGACAATGCGGAAGAAAAGAGCTCTGACAGAGGATTCTTGTTATTTTGCCAACTCTCCATTATTGGTGCAAAAGACAGGGGTTAGAACCCCGGATAAAGCGGATTCCTCTATGGTACGCAGAATGGCAGAGCCGGCAGAAGAGAGATTCTTGGGTCTCAGATATCAAACAATTAAGACTCATCGGGAGGAAAGACGATCAGACAGTCAGAGGACACAGAATGCTTGTTGCAAACTGCAAAATTCAGTATGACGCATTGCCAAGCCATGCTCAGAGTTTACCGTAAGAATTACTGAAGCAGAAGCATGTATTTCGTGTTTGGAGGACGAACTAGTTTTGCAAAAGACGATGAATGAGAACTTATGTGCAGGTAAGGACGATATGCTATGCAAACTCACTGATTTGGAGAACAGAGCACAGCAGAACAATTTGCGGGCCCTTCAAATTCCCGAGGGGGCTGAGGGACAGGATCCTTGTAAATTTATTGTTGAAAGAATTTCTGCAAACCCTTAAAGGAGGATAAGGAGGGATTAGGTGTATAGGATTAATATTTAGTTTATAGGCTCCCTTTGTGCTCTTGTGTATAAGTCTCAGCATAACTTTTGCTTATGAAGTTGTATACCCCCAAGCTGTTGTAGCAGGGTATGTTATGGGGTAAGAGAATGAGCATGGTTTACGATCTGTTGCTTATTGAGCTGTATGTTTTTTTTTCTTCTAGGTTTAATGGCTGGGGGGCTTCATGGGTGTGGGAGTCACTTTTGGGTAGAGGGAGCATGTCATCGCTAGGACTAACAGCACTAAAGCCTCGAGGTAGGGGGTGGCGGTGGGTCATTTGGGGGGGTAGGGCAAAGCAGGGGTGGTGGAGGGGGGACGGGAAAGGTGGGAGGGGTAAAAGCAAAAGAAAAAGAAAGATTCATAGCAGCAAAGAAATGTTCAGAGGGTTAAAAAGATGTCTGTATAAGCCTGTAGACACAGTAAGGGTGAATATATGTTGAACATAGGTATCTAAATATGCACACTGAATGTGTGCGGGCTAAATAATTATAATAAAAGACAGAGGGTTCTTAAAGAACTCCGGGTGATCCAGCCTGTTGTAGTGTGTCTGCCAGAGATGCATATCCCGTGGGTAAAACGTAAGGTCTTAGCAGAATTAGGGTATACGGTGCTAGTAACTTCTCAGCAGTCAAGTTTGGTAAGAGGGGTGACGATTTTAGCAAAACCTTTTATTCAAGCTACTGGGCGCCATATGGCAGATATGTTCGGACGGTGGGGTATTGTTGAATGTAGGACAGGGGGGGGGCTATATTTACCCTTTGTACAATATATGGTTCTAACTTTGATGAAGCCCCAATACTGGAGTATCTGAATGGGGAGCTTGCCACATGGCCCACTCCGTTATTCTTGTGTGGGCATTTTAATATAAACTTGACTTCGGAAGATTTTTAAAATTGGGGGCGAAACTACAAAGGTAGGAAACCCAGGGTCTGCAATGCTTTATTTCAATTATTAACTGACCATAGGCTACTGTATGTGTGGAGTAGCCTGCATAGGCAAGACCCAGGATACAAATTATTTTCATACACCCACAATAGGCTTGTATGTCTTGATAATTTTTTTGTACCTACATCTGTGTTTTCTGGGTTGAAAATCTGTCTATATCCAAGGGTGACTTCAGATCATGCACCTGTTGTAGTCGAAATTCCAGCGCTAGTTCGGTGTGTAGCCCCGAGAATGTTTACATTTGAGAGGTAGCATTTGATGGATAAAAAATGTATTGAGCACATGAAGGTGTGGATAAAATCATTTTTTCAAATTAATAGACACTCTGCGTCCTGGGGCACTGTATTGGACACATTTAAAGCGGGATTTAGAGGGGAAACGCAGAGTTTTAGGTTTTTAAAATCTAAAATAGCGAAACAGACATTGCAGTCTTTATATAATGAGTTTAAGATTGCAGAGGAGGGATTAGCTAATGGGTTAGCTGCAGGATATAACACAACAGCACTCCAGAATAATTTAGCAAGATGTAAGGCTAAAATTAATTTAGAATGGAGTAAGAAAATCGCTATAAAATATCAAACTTTTAGAAAAGAGTGTCATGAGTGTGGCGATGCCACGGGGCAATGTCTAGCTCAGAAAATGTGAGTAAAAGAGGCTGAAAAAAGAGAAATGGGGATTCAGAACTCGGCTGGGGATATTGCCTCTGATCCCCAGGAAATTCTTAAAGTGTTTTATGATTTCTATACAGAATTATATACAGAGAATGATACTGGGGGCTCTTCTTTGATGGATATGGGAACCCCAGCTTCTTTATGGGGCCAACTGGCTCAAACGGACGTGGAAATACTTGAGGAACCCATTTAGTTGGGAGAATTAGAGCAGGCCATAAACTCTCTTGCAGTAGGGAAAGCTGTGGGACTGGACAGACTACCCTTGGAAGTATTTAAGACCTTTTTTCAGGAGATTAAAAATTATATGCTTAAAGTTTTTCAAACTGCACAAACAGGGGAGATTCCACGAACCTGGTCTGAGGCCAATATTTGTGTGTTTAAGCAAAAGGGGAAATCCATCTGAGTTACCGGAGTCTTATCGTCCAATCTCTCTCCTTAACGCTGATGGTAAAATCTATGCAAAAATCTTGGCGACACAGTTGGCAAAAATTATACCATCAATAGTATTGTTAAAACAACACGGCTTCATACCTGGGAGAGGGACGGTAGACCATGTGCATAGAGTAGTTACTCTCCTTGATATTGCACAGGCAGAATCGAGAATTTAGCTTGATTTTACTCTATGCCGAAAAGGTGTTCGACCGGGTTTCGTGGAATTTTCTTTGGAAGGGACTGCAACAAATAAATTTCAGCCAGGGTTATATATGTGCTGTAAAAGCCCTTTATTATCTCCTCTCTGTGAAAATTTGTTCAATGGGGTATTACTCAGAGACCATCGCGATCTCCCAAGGCACACGGCAAAGTTGTCCTTGTTCACCACTTTTATTTGCTTTATATATTAACCCTTTTATTCTTATGCTAGAACAAAGTAGTAAGATATTGTCTTTTATAGTACAACAAGAGCGGTATTCGGTAATGGCATATGCCGACGATATTGCGATCACTACTTCTAATCCTTGTCTCCCTATACCTGAAATAGAATCCTTGGCGCAGAATTTTGAGGTAGTTTCCGGCTACAAGCTTAATATCGCTAAAACTCAAATTTTATGAACAAGTCAAGCTATGGATGGGGATGCTAGATGTGTTAAGGAAGCTACATATTTGGGTATTAAAATCCGTACCTCTGTTAAAGAAATCGTTGAGGTTAATTGGGGCGATATTATTTGGGGAGTTAAACGCTCACTTGAAAGGTGGGAGAATCTTCCTATCTCATTAGTGGGCAGAGCTAATGTTTTAAAAATGAATGTTTTACCACGAGTTATGTATTTTTTTAGGGCAGGGCCCCTGGAGGTATTCTCTAAACAAATTCAATATCTACAGTCGCTCTGTACTCGGTTTATGTGTGCCCCACGGAAACCTCGTAGGGCTGCTCGATATATGACCCTTTCTCATTAAAGAGGAGGATGGTCTATACCTGATTTTGCTTTGTATTATTATTTCTGTATTTTGGTCAATGCACGTATTTTACTTACCGGAAAAGAGATTAGTAATCTGACTGAAGGCCCCTCAATTTATCAGATGATTCTGGGGTCGGAGGTTCAAAATGTTTTATTCAAAAGAGTGGATGGCAGTTATTTTAAAAGAACGTGATGCAAGGTAATAAATGCGGTCTTTAAAGTATGGCAGACTGTACGGAAAAGTTTTAAGATTCCAGTACTTTCTATATATACCCCCAGTAATGCCATGGGACTGCCACCCCGGTTTTCGGGGATCAGGCGGCATTAGGCTGGAGAAGGAACGGGATTACCCGACTTGGCAATTGGTATCATGATGATGGCTGTAGAAAGAGGCCCCACCTTTTGAGATGTGGCGGGCCAGGTTTCTAAATGTGTAGAACATGGAATATAGTTTATATACCGTCAAAGGATATAGAAAAAGGAAATTAGGGTTATTGATGTGGGGGCGGTGAGGGATTATATGGTGGGGTAATTATTTGCTATATTATATAATAATATAGTTTATACCTTATGTTAATTTGATGTCGGAGGTGTTGGTTCGGATTGGGGCTTATAATGCGCAATGATTGATGTCCTGATGTATGTGTTCTGCTATGTATTATGCTGCTATGGAATTCCAATAAAAAAATAAAAATTAAAAAAAAGGACAGCACCCTGAACAAGGCAGAAAGACAGCCTTTTTTCATCTAAAAGGTACAATTATCAAACTAATGCGATATAACAGGGTTTCATCAGGATTGTTCCCAGGCCAGTAGAACTTAGCTGTAGAAGATGTGCAGGGCAAGGGTCTTGAGGAGATCTGGATTTCACCTAAAGCAATAAATCCTGCACCATATGAAGCTCAAGTGCCTCAAAATCAGAGACTCCTTCCACATCTACCTAATGAGATCCTGCATCAGTGTCTAAGCTCCATTTGGCCTCTACCTTAACAGGACTCAATGAGTCACAGATCTTTTCTGATGAAAAACCGTTACAAGCGCATCCCACGAATATTACACATTGTGGATGCTTACATTTACGCAACTACAGTTAGTAAATATGTTTGCAATTATAAATAACTCTAGCTGAATTTACATATTAACATTTTTTATATCTGTGAACAGCTTCCATATAAGAATCTTTTTTGTGGAAGCATAGTCCCAATGCGACAATCTTTTGAATTCCTTACAACTCTGCTTGGCTAGGCATAGTTCTCCTGAAAATTAAGGAGCTGATAACCTCCAACCTTTGGGATAATTAAGTAAGTCGTTCTCTGTCCCAACACGTGTACTCTGCCAATAATTCCTTTAATCACATCACTGGCATTACTCTCTCGGACGACCCCCACGGTTATGCGGGGCATGCTCCACCGACGTGATGTACACTGTTAACACTCCTAGAAACACAAGTAAGCACTAATAAACTGGCAGGTTCCCCCCAGTGACCTTTACAATCCTTAAGCACTTTTAACATTGCTATGAGTTTATTCTCTTATCCTCGTGACTCATTCTTCATTCTCCATTAACAGTGCTAGGTGTTTTATTCTCTCCTTGTGTTTCATTCTCGTGACTCATTCTTTCCTACATGGCTAGCCTCAATTGTTTAGAATTAATTATAACCAAAAGTGTATATGACATAGCTAGCTTGCATTTTTTCGGGACACTCTCTGACCCTTCTTTTGTCTTTACTTCATAGATATGAGGCGCTCACACACCTGTCCTGATGAAGATCTCTAATTCTTGTGATCGGTCGCCATCGACCCCATTACAACTAAACTCCTTGGTTATTATATTAAAAAAGTGTCTATAAGGAGTTTCTTCTTGTCAATTTGTTGTATGTATGTTTTGGAAGTTTTTCTCACTCACAACTGCATGATTTTTTCACTTATTTGTGAGCACTATAATCCTCTTTGAATACTGATATGAATATTGTGCAATGAATAAATTAATTGCTTAAGTATGTTTGCATATGTCCCGCCCCATACTTGCCTAAAAAAACTGCCTCACGCTGTAGGATATAGGACTCACTGTCCTCTCTGTCTTTTAGGAAAATATATCGCTATCAGGATCTACTGTCCTTAAATGAACCGCTGTTGTCCTAAACTTTTTTTGTTAAGTGCATTAGTGTGGGATGCATCATAGTTTTTTTTGTTATTATTTTTAGCCATACTGTACAGCAGTGACACTGCTATATGTATGGCTACAAATCCTGGCCCATGTCAGCAATGCCCATGCTGCAGAGCATGGACAAAAGGCAATTTCTGTATTCCAAGAGTCCAGCCTAGGGCTAGCCACTTTTGTAAACATTAGTTCATTTGCGGTTGTGAACGCCAACATATATGCAAATCTTGCATCCTGTTTAACAAAGCCCACTGTGGTGGGAAGCATATATTTAGTTTATGTGCAGTACTAACGCTGTCAGCTATAAAGAGGTCCCTTTGATGTCGGCATTTTTGAAATTACCGCGTTACATGACGAGCTCAGCTCGTCATCAGCATCGAAGTGGTTAAGAATGCACGAAGTACTGGTAATCAACAGGCACACACTGTGTTGTAAAATATTCATTACAGTTGGGTGTTCACATTTGTAAACACTTGTGATTTAGTGTCTTAAAGAAGTGCGGACCAACCTTCGACAAGTAACGCGTGCTCGGGAAAGGATGCAGCACAATACTGAAAGGCGGTAGTGTGCAACCCCAAAAAAGTAGATCGACCCCCACCTCCCCATTAAGCTAGGAGGTCCACACCAGTTTCCAACAAGAATTAGGGAGGCGAGGTACCTCAGAGTCTTGACGTACCTGCTGCACAATTCTAGTAAGCAAGACAAATGTGGATTGCTTCAACCACTCCTCTTTTGTAGCATAATTTACTTTCTTTCTTTTGTACCATTTGGTGGTGAGACAACTCGGTGGGTAGAGTGCTTTCTGTGTACCTCTATGAGTAACCGAACCTAACACAAGTCATTAACCAACAGTGAGCGTGAGAAGATGGAACGGCAGTCCATTCAGCTGGGATTAAGAAAGTTAATACTTCAATTTTGAAATCTACAGGCGTTCAAGAGGGCATCAGAGGATTGGGAGAAAAAAAATCCCTGAAAACGCAATTTACAACTTCGATATGAAGGTAAAATAAATATGTACGTTTACTCACTGAGGATTGGAAGGAACAGAAAGAGAAGGGCTAATCAGACCCAGCTGGTAGACAGTAACTTTCAGGCTTCATAAATAAATGAGGCTCAGGACAATGTATAACTGCAGGGATAAAGAACGCTGGTGCTTCCTTGGGTGGGGGGAAATGGGTGGGATGGGCAAGCAAGGACGAGGGAAGGGGTGGGGACCTACGCAAGCAAGGACAGCTGGGACGGGTGGTAAGAAGGGGGGCAGCATCACTGAGAAGGAGTGGGTGGGAGCGGCAAGAAGCAACACGTTAGACAAGAAAAAAAGCACAAGCGCTACGGAAGGAGCAGCAGGGAGGCATAGTGGGGGGGATGAAATACTACCTCAATCATGTCGGAAGTAGTGGAGGGACATGGATTAACCAGACCCCCCAGGATATAGCGGCATGGATTAGCAAATTTAGCGGCACAAAAATGGAAATTTAGCGGCACAAATATGGAAATTTTGCAGCATTTTATGTGGCCATTTTTCCTACAACAAACACAGATATCTTCGTTTTTTTAGTTATTTAACAACATGAAGCTATGTATATTTGGTTTCTTTACAATGTAGACACTTTGGGGCAGATTTACAAGCCCCCTGCGCTGCTTTTACGCCGCCATTGCGTCACTTTTGTGACGCAGCGGCGGCGCAAAAGATGCACCATGGTGCGGGGTATTTACTACGTGATGCATCTCCCAGATGCGTCACGTTGCAAAGCCCTGCGCCAGAAAAGGCGTACCATTGCAGGTCAGTTTGTGTCTTGCAATAGCCTTAGAGCTTGGTGCCACTGTACCTGCTGCACTAATGATGGCTATACCTATTGCCCCTTTTATTAGTAATCACGTTAAATAGTACAGTGTATTTTGAACACGACCTGATATCCCACTGGATGCCCGTTCGACAGACCTAACCACTAGAGAAAGAGCAGTCAAAACCGCCAAGTGGTCACTTGTTAAACAGTAGCGAACTGCATGTTGGTACTTGTAGTTTCGTTGCAAAATGTCAGCCTGCAAATCGTCTCCGATTTAAAAGCGGGGACTGGTTGAAGTTGACACCCATGACATGGGGCCACTTGACGCCCGTGTTAAATTTCTCGCCTCTAGGATTTTTCCCATGGCTCACTCCCAGGGGGAAATGGTCTGCAATAGGTGAGCTCAACCCTCTGACTTCATCCCTTGTCCAGCGCGCCTCTGCAGATACCCCGTCCCGTGTGCGCCTCAGCTCTCTCGGCGGTTCTGTCTGTTTATCTTGAGGGACAGACATCTCTGCATGGTGCTCCATCTCCAAGCCAGCGAATAGGGTGACTAACTGGCATTGGTGCAAATTCAGGACGGTGAGTGTAAAAATTCAGGACAAAGGGTCAAAATTCAGGACACAAATTCAGGACAGGAGCTCAAAATTCAGGACAAAACTTCAGGACAATAGGTACGTTTTACAGACACATCAGAGGTCGCGCAATAGTATATAAGTAAGCCCAGCCATTTCCAAACATATTCAACCGTTTGCAAACCTATCCATCATGTATCCTTCCATCTATCATTTCATTCATCCATCCCTTCATCCATCCCCTCATCCATCCTTTCACTCATCTCCATTATCCATCCACCCTTTCGCCCTATCCATCTGTACACTTATCCATCCACTCTTCATCCCATCCATCCATTCACTCATCCATTCAGCCATTTACCCTTTCACCAATCCAGCCATCCTTTCACTTACTAATCCTTCCACCCATCCACTATTTTAGTCATCCATCCATCCTCCCTTTCTCTCTCCATCGACCCTTTCACTTAGCCATCCTTCCTTCCATCCATCCTTTCACCCACCCATCATCCATCCATCCATCTGTCCTTCCCCTCATCATCCATCCTTCCCCTCATCATCCATCCTTCCCCCTCATCACCCATCCATCCTTTTCCCTCATCATCCATCCATCCATCCATCCTTTTCCCTCATCATCAATCCATCCATCTACCCACCCACTCTTCATCCATCCATCCTTCCCCTCATCATCCATCCATCCTTCCCCTCATCATCCATCCATCCATCCTTTCACCCACCCCCTCATCATCCATCCATTCCCTCATCATCCATCCATCCACCCTTCCCCTCATCATCCATCCTTTCACCCACCCCCTCATCAACCATCCATCCATCCATCCCCTCATCATCCATCCATCCTTTCACCCACCCATCCATCCATCCTTCCCCTCATCATCCATCCATCCATCCATCCATCCATCCTTCCCCTCATCATCCATCCATCCATCCTTTCACCCGCCCCCTCATCATCCATCCATTCCCTCATCATCCATCCATCCACCCTTCCCCTCATCATCCATCCTTTCACCCACCCCCTCATCAACCATCCATCCATCCATCCCCTCATCATCCATCCATCCTTTCACCCACCCATCCATCCATCCTTCCCCTCATCATCCATCCATCCTTCCCCTCATCATCCATCCATCCATCCTTTCACCCGCCCCCTCATCATCCATCCATCCACCCTTCCCCTCATCATCCATCCTTTCACCCACCCCCTCATCAACCATCCATCCATCCATCCCCTCATCATCCATCCATCCTTTCACCCACCCATCCATCCATCCTTCCCCTCATCATCCACCCATCCTTCCCCTCATCATCCGTCCATCCATCCTTTCACCCGCCCCCTCATCATCCATCCATTCCCTCATCATCCATCCATCCATCCTTTCACCCGCCCCCTCATCATCCATCCATTCCCTCATCATCCATCCATCCACCCTTCCTCTCATCATCCATCCTTTCACCCACCCCCTCATCAACCATCCATCCATCCCCTCATCATCCATCCATCCTTTCACCCACCCATCCATCCTTCCCCTCTATCCATCCCCTCATCCATCCATCCTTCCTCTCATCCATCCTTCCCCTCATCCATCCATTCTTCCCCTCATCCATCCTTCCTTCCCCTCATCCATCCTTCCTTCCCCTCATCCATCCTTCCATACATCCATCCTTCTCCTCATCCATCCATCCTTGCCCTCCATCCATCCATCCTTCCATCCATCTCCTCATCCATCATCCTTCCCCTCATCCATCATCCTTCCCCTCATCCATCTTTCCCCTCATCCATCATCCAGCTACCCTTCCACTCATACATCCAGCTATTTACATTTTCTCTCCATCCTTCCCCTCTCATCAATCCATCCATCCTCTCTCATTATCCATTTATTCAATCTTTCATTCATCCATTCACCCTTTCACTAATTCATCCAGCCATTCACCCATCCCTTCACTTACTTACTCGCCGACCTTGCCATATTAATTTTGAGCTGAGCCCTTTTGAGAAGAGGCCCATCAAGAACTTCACTCTCGCTGCAGGGGCCGTTCCAGGACTGGGACAGAAGCCACCCAGGGCGGAGACAGGATCCACCACGGGGGGGACAAGAGCTATCACAGGTGTAGGTGGGCTGGAGCCACAACATGGGGGGACAGGAGCCATCACAGGCGGGGGGTGGACTGGAGCCACCACATGGGGGGACAGGAGCCATCACAGGAGAGGGAACAGGATCCACCAGGGTGGGGACAGGGGTGGGCATGCAGTATTCTAGTATCATCTTGGGCTCCTCGCCCCCTCCTGCACAAGACAACGAGAAGACAGGCTCTCTGTCCAAAATGTCATCCCCCACTGTGATGTACAGTACTTACAGGAGATACTCTAAGAGAACTGATTGAACTGATTGTCCTCCATACTCTGTTAATCCGTGTGGGTGCGATTGTGCCATTTCTGTATTTTCTTAAATTATAGACTGCATGTTTGAAGAACCGAGGTTTGCTTACAATCTAGTGACAGTAATTACGCTCTGTGAAGAGAACCACGTGCTGCCTCGGTGTAATCAGGGGTGTAATCTGGCCGAGTCTCGGATGTTTGGGGCCCTGGGTAGAAATGGAATGTGTGAGCCCCCCTTTTAATAGCAGAGACATGACACATTCAGGGCTGTTTGCATGCGAATAGATGTCGCAGCTCCTGAACCTGCAGCCCCTCCCTCTCAGTCACCTTCGAAGCACCTCTTAACAGGTCATCAAGGGCTGGAGGTGTGAGGTTTGCCATCCCGCTGTGACGCTTCAATGCTGCTGAGTATCTGAGGAGCTTTGATGCAGCATTGGAGACAGAGGCACAGGCGATAGCCACATAAAGCAGACTCCCCAGGATATAGCGAAAAATGCTGCGATTTCCACAAAAATGCCTATTTCGCAGGCATTTTTGTAAAAATCGCGGCATTTTTTAAAAAGTGCCGCTTTCGCGGCAAATCGTGAAATCGCGATATCCTGGAGGGTCTGATTAACTTGAATCAATCTGTGTTTGGTCTCTGCTCCACAGAAATGATCAGAAATTACGTTTTGCCTGCACTGGCCAAATAAGGAGGCTGGTAAGGCAGTGTGACGTGAAGCCAACAAATGGTAAGCAATGTGTAGGATCCAAGCCCTTTTGTATACAATGCTGTCTTGCATGCTCCCACAGGCTTGACCCTATAAAGGTAACTGTCTGTGATCTATCAATGGAAGAGCAGTACACTCAGACGGTCTGACATTCTACTTGATAGAAATTACCCCCCCACTCCAGGCACCCACAGTGTGGCGGGCACCATGGGGTGTCCGCCACAGGGTGAAGGCTTTTCCCCACCCACCCCTTTTCTGCTATGGGAGCCTCTGTTCGTGTCTGTAAACGGACTCCTATAGAGTTCAATGGGAGTCCGAGCGAACAGAGTCCGTATTCATACAGCAGCATTGTACTCGCTCTTTCGGACTCCCAGAGCACTTCTCGCTCAGAAAGCCCTCCGGATCTGAGTCATACTAAGGGCTTCCCTAGCGAGATCGGAATCGGGCCCTTAGTGTTTAGGAAAGGGTCTTGGATTCAAAAGTGCACACCCAAGGCAATGGGGATGGGTTTTATAACAAAGTTTTCATCTCTAATATACAAACTGGGCCATCTCAGTTATAATGAAGGTTCCCTCTGTTTGATAAATACACAATTCAAAGGGATCAATGCTAATACTTCACCTCTAGTATATGTAAATGTAAATTGTAAATTGATACTTGTATAGCTCACTACTCACCCGCAAGGGTCTCAAGGCGCTTGTACGAATACCGCTGTGGAACCCGTCCTGGCTTTCCCTGTGAGGCGTCCACTCCTGGGCTCCCCCAGGGTGAAGGCCAGGCATCCTTAGCGTCGTGGGGGCCGTTGTGGAGATTAAGCAAGCTATTGCCCAGAGCTGCAGAGTGGGACCCATGATTAGAATAGGCACTGAGGCGAGAATTATCAGGTCCGTGGAATTTTTGAGTTCAAGACCCGCCGAGGCGGGGAATTGAACCCTGGTCCCGGGCCAGACCTCTGCATCAGGGTCTGCCGCTCTAACCATTGAGCCACACTTCTCCACTATATGGGATCAGACTATGTTCTGCTGTTAAAACTAGAAGCATGCCTAGGGATACACTCCAGACCGAATAAAAATATGGTGTGTGGCATCTTTCGATATGCTAAGTCTGCCCTGCAAAGAAGCTCTTCAGTCAACTACAGCCATGAAAAACATAGTTTCTGGAGTTGTTCTGCTTCTGTTGGTACACTGAAGATATGTTTTTGGGTGAAGACGGAGATTGCCAGAATACGTTTACCCATGTACACTAGTTTATTCCTCCGGATAGACTCTTAGGCAGTGGGATTCCATGGTAGTGAGTGATGCAGGGAGCTCAGAATAGTCCTACTATGTCCTCCTCGTTAATGACCTGCCACGGTACAGAAGCCCATGTTTGAGGAAGTGTAGGCCGATAGGATGGCCAAGAAGCTGGTGACTAGTCATTCATATGTGGTGCAGGGCGACTGTGTGAGCAACCGCGAAGCATAGAGAATGATAGTTCAGTGCTTAAATTGTGATGGTGTTTGCAGGTGGTGGTAATTTTTTGGGGTCATCGAATTATTTTTCTTCATCAGACCTTAACCCAGAGCAGGAGTGAGAAGGGCAGGAAAGAGGAAAGGAAAGATAGGAAAACAGTAACAAAGGGCGAAAGCATGCATGAAAAAGACCCTAAAAGAATGAAATACAGAGACAGGAAATATAGGGTGGTGGAATAAAAAGGCATCAGGCGGAATCACCTTTGGCGCATAGAAGCAACAACAGAGGTATCCAAAGAAATATTTTGATTTTATTTTAGTTTATTTATTAGAAATTAACTTTTATGCAGGTATACTGATACAAAATTGAAACTTACTGCACAAACTGGAGGGCATACTGCACACTTACTGTGGAAATTGGGGCTACAAATGGAGGGGAATTCCATTCGTAAAACGAGGGTATTCCTGAATAAATAGTGGTCACCCTGCTGTGCCACGGCATCCTCGCAATGTCAATTTAGAATATACGATCGCAAAAAGGAATTTTGTGCATTGAAGTACCGCAGTTGTGTGCTAAAATGTTTGAAAATCAGACTCTAAGAGATGAACAGAATAAGACAATAAAAGATAGGCAACCTGTTAATTAATATATAAGAATCAGGGAAACAAAGGGAGAAGACTCTTGTTTCCAAATTAATAATTGTAGCCACTCTCTGCTTCTCGTTTACAGGCACCTAATCCGTAACTTAAGTCAGACATTTGGTTTGGCTTCAGAAAAAGTTTTAAACACACTGGCCAGGCCCAATAGTGAGGGGAGGCAGTTCAAAGCGAACAAGTACATCATACACTGCCAAGATCGCCTTCGCTAACTACATGTTGACAAACCATTGCCAGACAGACACTTCTTAGAATAAACGTATCTGTTTCCTACTTTTTAACCTTGAAAGATAGCATGTTCTCTACAACGGTAGAAAACCGTGTGAACTGCGCTCAAAAATATATCTCAGATGTTGAAAGGAGGAGCCATCCTGGAATAAAGAAAAACAGCCCTTTTAATGCTTGAAATTCAAGGGCAAACGGTAATGCTCCTCTGATTCCTAAATAGAAAGTGCAAAGTTAACTCCACCTGGGTTTCTAGGCAGTCAACCTTGGACTTAGGAGTGCCTGATGGAATGAAAAATATCAAAATGCTGGGGCAGGTACCAATTAACCAGTTGCAAATAATGTGTTCTTAAGTAGTTGCTTCCCTTGTGGTGCTTGGGCATATCACTGCATTAGATTCTACTTGCATCCTAGAACTGAATAACTCATCCAGTAGACTTCCCTCACTTTTCTGCTAGATATGCAGAACCTGATTAGAAAAAAAACACACACACACAAAAGATTATTAATATTTAGATCCATTAGCGTGTCCCTATGGTAATTTCTACCCGGTTGACAGAAGTGCCAGGCGTTGCAGGGAAGTTTACGATTTTTACAACTTTCCTGCATACTTCTCATTTCAGGGCCCACAAGTGCAGATACTCCATCTACCCTGTGAAAAATCCACACCTACTTGGTTAGAAAATCTTTAAAAAAAATCAAAAACTGCTACTTTTGTCAGATGGAAATCCTTTTTGCATGTGAAATCTTCCCTTTGGTCATGCATTAGTCAATCAACTGTCTTGCACTGTTTGCACAGCTTCCTTCATTCAACAGCACATTTCAAAGTGCACATGCATATGCTATAGGTCTTACAAATGTATATGAATAGTACATAAAAGCAATGATCCGGGTGTTCAGCTCATTTGCAATGCATCTCCTTAACCTCTGCCTTGACAATCACTTGGGAACACCCAGAAAATCTCCTCCAGGCGACACTCAAGGAAACATTTGCAAAGTTTACATCCACTCTACTCCAAGCTCACTGCAAGGAAACCCTGGGTGATCCCACCGTGTGAATCTTGCCACAGTATGGCATGTAGTGAAGTAAATTAGGGCCTAGGGCTTGGGGCGTCACTTGAATACACTGAAACCAGACTGCAGAGTGACACTAAGGCTAACATGCGCGACAGACACTAATAAAAGACATCCTCACTAAAGGTGAAAATAAGCCTTGAGAAAGCACTAAGCCCACTGCCATACAGGCCGCAACCCATGTTGACTGGATCATGAAACAAGCTCAGCAAATGAAGGGCATCCAAAGCACTGGAATAAAGGATGTAACTAAGCAAAGCCACAGTATGTTCTACAAAGACAATTGTGTTGACATGATGTAACAACTGTCAGCCATGCAGAGATGTTTATAATGGAATCTTTACTGCACAGTTTTGCATGCAGTGCTTGCAACTTTTTCCACAATCAAATCTAAATATAGCAAGCGTGGACAAAACCAATAGCTCAAGTGCTGATTGCCAGGTTTGTGGCTTTGTCAATGGCTGTTTGGTTTTGTCAAGGTTTGTGTCAGACTTTGTTGCTGGGGAGAAAAATTGGAAAAAAAACTAAAATATTTGGTTGCTCTCAGAAAGGACACATTGCATGGTAGTAATACATGGAACTGGATTGTGTGAGGATGTATCCTCTGAAAAAATGCAGATTGCTGTCACTCTCAGTGAAGTTAGCAAATAGCTGAAATGGGCTCACCCACTGCAACATGCTTTTGGCATGAATACTCTCAAACATTTTACCAGGTGTCAAAAAGTGTGGTCTGTGGTGGGACTGAGAGTTGCTTTGATGTCAGCAGAGTGGGGTTCAGAGGGGGATATAGAGGGGAGGGTTGTAGGTGAGCATAGGGGAAGCGAAGCATTTACATGCCCTATCCTTTTCAACATATCCATGACACCACTTGCTAACGTCATCCGATCACAAGACATCACCATCATCTCCTACGCCGATGAGACCCAACTTATCCTTTCCCTCACAGACAAGCAAACCACCCCCATGACCAACTCCATGACAGTGGAAAGAATGCAAACCAACTGCCTGCAGCTCAACTCCAAGACAGAAGTACTGATCTTGGGCAACAACACCTCCCCATGGGACTCCACCTGGTGGCCGTCAAAGCTAGGACCAACACCCACAGACCATGCAAAAAGTCTAGGGCTCATCTTAGATGACCAGTTCAACATGATGGCTCAAGACAAAGTGGTGTGCACCTCCTGCTTGCACATTCCACGAAAAATCTTCAAATGGTTACCTCAGAACACCAGATAGACCATCACGCAGGCCTTGATCAGCAGACTGGACTACGGCAACACTCTCTATGCCGCAATCTCCAAACAACTCCTACACAGACCATCTAGACACCCCTGCAAGACTCATACTCAATCTCCCTCGTCACAACTACATCACACCACACCCCAAGAAGCTTCACTTGGCTTCCCATTCACAAGCGTAGCCAATTCAAACTATTCATGCACACATACTAAACCCTACACAATACAGGACCAGAATACCTGAACAGCTACATACACTTTCACTAACCCGCCAGACACCTACACTCTGCCTCACTCTCAATCGCACACATTCCCTGCATCTGCAAAAGCGAAACTGGAGTTCACTCCTTCTCCTACATATCATTGAGGACATGGAACGACTCCCTCAATACAACAGAGTCTCCTCCTCAGTTCTTGTGTTCTGCAAGAAGCTGAAGACATGCCTTTTCATCTAAACACCTTGCGGACCTCACACCTACACATCTGCGCAAGCGCCAGGATACCCTCTCGGGTGATTAGAGCGTTATACAAATCAATACAACATAACACGGTGTTGACATTGAATTGTTGACTTATTTTGAGGGTGTTGTTCTATACGACCCTCTAAATTGAGCCCCTAGACTCTAGACGAATCATAGATTTGACAACAGTGTGTTATGCTCTATCTGAGTGGCTATCCCTCCACCACACTCTGGGGTAAACCTTCTCTGCTTGCTATCAATATATTTGGTGAGTCATGTGTGCAAGGCAAGTAACTTTATTATTGAATCAATGAATCAGCCTTTGTATAGCGTAGCACTGTCATCCATAGGCGTATCTGGGCGCTGTAGGTGTGAAGTCTCTGTCGAAGGAGCCAGGTCTTAAGTTGCTTCCTGAAGCCCACAAGAGGGGGTGCCATTCGAAGATGGAGGGGTAGGTGGTTTCAGGTCTTGGCGGCGATGTAGGAGAAGGGGACTGCAACGGATGGGGGGTGACCACGAACTAGTGAGGAGAAGCGCAGGTGTCTTGCGGGTGGGTGGTAGTGCAGTCATTGGTTGATGTTGGCCGGTCCTTGATCCTACAGAGCTTTGTAGACATGCATGAGGATCTTGAATTGGCATCTCTTCTAGATGGGGAGCCAGGGGAGATTTGGGAGGTGGGGGTGATGTGGGTCTGTTTGGGATATCTAGGATGAGTCTGACTGCAGCATTCTGTATGGTCTGGAGTCTTCTGGAGTCAGTGGCTTAACTACAGTGTGGAACAGGAAACCTGTCATCAATCCTAGCTTTCCAACTTGGCAAATTTGTGTAACTCCATGCAATTGTTAATGTTCCCTTTGTCTCCTTTTTACCCTCATACTCACATAGCAAGCACCTTTAAATACTTGATTTCAGAATGTGTGCTTTGAAAAACCTTCTCTTGTGTTTGGGTTAGATACCTATAATGTTATTCCATGTAGAATAACAACCTAGGCCACCAATAGGGTGCACATGACAACTGAAATGCTTCTTGGTTAACTAACAGCATTGTTGTCAGGGTAAGGTGAGGCATACATGTTTTTAAATTCACATCTGAAACCTACCTGTTTCAATAAATGCCTCTCAATGCAGTGATATAATCTAGTTGGCTTCTGTGTAGGAATGAAATACATTTTTTTAAATTTTAGGAGAGAATTTCTCATATTTTTACATTTGTTTCATGATGTCTTTAAAATGAAGTTGTTCCTAAAGATAAGTAGCAGTAGACACCTTTTCTTTATTTGAGTTAACTTGCAAGTAAATGCATGCCTGTTTAGGAGGTTTCTGAGTGTTAGTGCTGAATCAGGTTAACAGTAGCCTAAGGCTGCCGTTTACCAGGGGGTCGCATGTAAATGTTAGGAGGGCCGTACATGAGGCCTGGCGAACTTTCAGTATTCCTGCTGTAGGGGGTGGAAGAAAAATGTGAGTGATGCAACAAATGAATGATGGATGAAGAGAGTTGGTTGGAAGACCTTATAAGTAGGTTATATATAAAAAGTTTCAAAAACAAAAATTCTGGGGAATGCCAGACATATCAAGCTTTGCTACAGCCAATATATCTGCTGTGAGTTACCAGCCTTTTGGCTTTGTCAACATCTATTTTGGCTTGATTCTTGTATAACTTCATTATTGGGGAGCTGCCAGACCCTTGCAAACATATTTTTAAAAAATATCGCCAGAATCAAAAAAATATTTTGGGGTCTCAAAAAGCGCCCATTTCCATATACGTTCCTGCCTCTGAAGGGAACTTCTTTGTTTGCAGATGTACTCCTTGTGAAAGAGTAGAATGCGGTCAACCACAGAAAAGATAGCTCAGCGCTGAAGTGGGCCGTCCCACTGCCGCATGCTGTAGTGAGAGGTGGAAAAATGTGAATGACAACAACTAACCAATGGATGAAGAGGGCTAGCTGAAAGACCCTATACATGAGTATATTATAAATACCAACAAAATAAGTGAAAAGATAAGAACAAGGATTTTAACCAAATCCTCCAAAAAACAAAACCTATGCATCTTGCCATAACCAGTTCAGCAGGAACCATGTCTAAATAATAACAAATAAATCTTTGAATTTTTACTCATTACCTGCCCTGTGTGAAAGGCGTCTTCCTCAGCAAACCTTTACCCTCTTTTTCCTCTTTACAGCCCTTAACTCTAAAATGACCCTTATCTCCCTTCATCTATACCCACCCCATAACCCTAAATTCCTCCTACACCCTTTACCTGTACCCACCACTTAACTCTAAATTAACCCTTACCTCTCTTTACCTGTACCCACCACTAAATCTTAAAACCCAGCCTGATGGATAAAAGGAGACTCAGTACCCTTTCTGCATTCCTTTACTTGTTTCCCTTAATTTCATGAAGTGCTCAAAATACCTGCACCATTCCTGATCCTAATATGTACTTTATCGACCATTCCTGATCCTAATATGTCCCCAACGCTACCTTGCGCAGTGGTTTCGCCCGCCAACTCCTTGGCCCACCGCAGCAGATGTCCTGCTGATTGAATGGTCCGAGGTACTTGGGCTACAGAAAGGATCACCCGATTCCCCACACTTCCTGTGCACCATTTCATGCCGCCATCTTGGCGGGGAGAAGTTCTAGTCTCCCGCCTCTTGTAAACCGATCCTGACTATTACAGGACCAGATGGCGCTGACACGCAGCGGACAGTAAGGTAGAGGCAGCACCTTGTGAGAGGCACAGCTGTATCTCTTTGCTCCCTCACTACGCTCTGCATCGTGTGCTTTTAACCTCTCAGCGCTTTTAAAAATTGGTTTTACTGTGTGCTATATTGTTTTAAAATTACTTTTAAATATACTTGACCTACCCAGGAGTGACTAAAATTGTCCTCGACGCTTCCTTATGCAGTGGTTTCGCCTGCCAGCTCCCTGGTCCACAGGAGCAGATTTCCGGCTAATTGTGTGGAGGGAGGCACTTGGGCTAGAGCGAGGTCCACCCGGTTCCCCGCACCTCCCGTGTGCCATTTCGTCCCGCCATCTTGGCGGGGAGATGTTCTTTGTCTCCCGCCTCTGGTAAACTGATCCTGACTATTTCAGGACCAGATGGCGCTGATGCGCAGCGGAAGCGCTCAGCGGGCGTGCCAAAGGCAAGCCCGTCTGTTCCCGTACGTGTCCGGACAGCGGACAGGGTCAGTTATGCTTCCCAAAACTCTAGTGATTGTTAGTGCAGTTGGAGTTGAAAGGAGCTCCTATCCCTCAGACCGCCCACCTGCCAGAACCAGACACTCGCTTCACTTGGGTATTCTGTTGAGATTTACTCTTGCCCCTGCTGCAAGTTCTCCCCTCATCACCAGATACGATTTTGGGCGGATCAAGGGTTCACGCATAACCATTCCAAAGCATCCCAGGCCCATTGAGCTAAAAGCTTGTCTGATTAACTGCAGGTCACTGCCAAAACACACCCTTGATATACATCAATCCCTAGTAGACCATAACTGGGAGCTTATGTTCCTGACTGAGACATGGCTACGAGAAGACTGTAACCCGTCTGTTGCCTTAGCCATCCCCCAGGGCTATGGCATAGTCTGTGCTAATAGACAAAACAAGAGACTGGGTGGAGGATTAGGGATCGTCCATAAAGTCACCTGTGAGATCGCTACTTCCAACTTTGGCAGATAGACAGCATTGAAGGACTTCTCTTCTGTAGCAAACTATCCTCCTCTGCCTCCTGCTCGGGGCTCCTTCTTTATAGACCCCCAGACTGTGGCCATAGCTTCTTGCTTACCCTGGTTGACTATATCACCCAGGCCAGCACACGCTACTCTAATTTCAAGTTTTTTGATGATCTTAATCTCCATGTGGACAATTCCTCCTTTCATTTCAGACCTTGCTGGCTGCAACTCGATCCAACGAGTCTCTTCTCCGACACATAAGGCAGGTCACACTAGACCTTATATGCTCGAACCTACCGGACATTACAGTTCACACCCTCGAGCCGGTGATCTGGTCGCATCACTTCCCGATCCCTTTCCAGCTACAGCTGAAGGGTGGGCTGAGGGCCACTTCCCTACCGAAGGATTTTAGAAGGAATTGGAGTAGGGTTTCCCTTGAGTCCCTCACCCTGCATCTGAAGGACTCCAAGCCCTCTATCTCAAATAACCTTGATGTTAGCATCACAAACCTTAGTGTGTGGTTCAGTGATGCACTAGATTTAATTGCGCCCCAGAGGCCTGTTAACTCTGCAAGAACTTGTGCAAAAGACTGGAGCGCAAATGGACTACTCACAGGAGAACAAAATTGGTTATCGAGCAGCACTAAACTTCTCATTATTAAAAAAGATAGATTTCCTAGCCGAGCGTATCACCAGCGCCAAGAACTTGTCTAGAGAAGTTTTTAAGACTGTTACGCGCTCACACACTCGATTCCACGTCACAAGAGCTATGCAACAGGATCTCAAAATATTTAGAGAAGAAAATTGCCCTGATATATACGTCCTTCCCAGCAGCACCCAAACCCCTGGGGCGGCAACAGCTAACAATCCCTATGCCTCCCAGCCAGTATTCTCAGAATTTGCTACAATCCCCATGGAGGCATCTCTGGCCGAGCTTCAGAAATGTATATCCGGGTCACCTGGCGATCCCTGGCCAGCTAAACAAAACAGTGCTCTGGCGGAGTGCCTTAACCCCACTCTTAATGCCATCTGGTATTCCTCACTCAGACAGGGGATCTTTCCATCAGCCTGGAAATATGCACTTCTTCTCCCTAAACTGAAAAAAGCTAAGGCTGACCCTGAAGTCACAAGTAATTACAGGCCTATTTCTCTGCTCCCCGCCCCTGCAAACGTTTTAGAGAAATTAGCCCCCACACAACTGGCAGCTTTCATTGAGACCAATGGTCTACTGCATGAGTCCCATTCCGGCTTCCGCCCAGGATTCAGTATAGAATCCTCACTGATTGAGATGGCTGACTCCATACGCTGGGCGGTGGATGGAGGCTCTGCGGCCATGCTGGTGCTTCTAGACCTGTCAGCAGTGCTTGGCACGGTGTCTCATTCCATCTTACTAGATCTCCTTAAACGTATTGGCATCCAGGGGATGGCGCTGATTTGGATCACGTCTTACCTGCATGACAGAGAACCACAGGTCTCGATCCGACTGATAGAGCGACATGTTATTCAGAAAATTGCAGGGGTGCACCATAATCCCAAGTAGTCAGCACCCGCATATTTAGAGGATTATGTAACATGTGATCATTAGAAATGTAGGACTAATCGAGTGTATTGCAATATGTAGTTATGTGCTCACATAATATGAAGACTAATGTAGTGCTTTAATTGAGAATATGCTTTAGGTAATGTTGAGAAATTATTGCTTTACGTATAAAATGTTGTATTAGGTTAACGTGCCATATTAAAGTTGCACGTGTAGAAGCGTGTATTCATGAAAATGTGTGATGCTTTAACCCGATGAGAATAATATTGCTTTAGAAATGTAATAAGAATTACTGCTTTTTAAAGTGATTATTGAATAACCTAATTCTGATGCTATGTTAGAAGTGTTTTTAATGGGGTAAAAGCCTGGGACACGAAAAGCCAGTGGAGGCCCAACTGTATTTTCTTAGCATGACTCAAGATGCAGGCCTGAAATGTCTTTGGGAAAAGGCTCCTTTTTCAGTTGAATTTTGAATTGTAACTTGGAGCTTGTACAAGGTTGTTTCTTATGTATTTCTTTTGCAGGTGCAAGGCCAAGTAGCTTGTTAGGTAGAATGAGCCATTGTTTACAAGTTAGGATAGTAGGAGTAGGAATGAAGGGAGAGCCTTGGTATGCACAACTGCAACAGTTGGCGGAGAAGGTCCCTCGGACCCAAAGACACAGCAACGATTTTTGGACGAGGATGAAAACTGACTGGAAAAATTCATAAACATCTCAGAGACCTTCACTGGCTCCCCATCAACAAGAGAATCACCTTCCGCCTCCTCACCCACGCACACAAAGCCCTACACGACCAAGGCCCGAGCTACCTCAACAGCCGAGTCAACTTCTACGCTCCCAAACGCCACCTCCGATCAGCCAACCACGCCCTCGCCGCCGTCCCCCGCATCCGAAGAGCGACTACAGGAGGAAGGTCCTTCTCCTACCTGGCCGCCAAGACCTGGAACTCCCTCCCGTCCGACCTGCGCCTGACCCAAGACCACCTCTCCTTCAGGAAGAAGCTGAAGACCTGGCTGTTCGAGCAGTAGCGGCACCCCCCCCCCCAGCGCCTTGAGACCCTACGGGTATGTAGCGCGCTTTATAAGTGTCAATGATTGATTGATAAACTGGTACCTGCCTCAAGGGGAGTGGCTGAGGGGTGTCTACTGTTTCTGGGATTTTGTATTAGGGAAAGTGCCCGAGGGAAGAGAGTCAGTCTTTTTGGGGAAGCAGTTGGAGATGTAGAGTTAGAGTCGGGTCAGTGGGTTTTTCAGGGAACTAGGCAGGAGAATAGAAGGAGCATCTTAGAATGAGCTCAGTGGCTTAGGCTACTTACCGATGGAAGGTGAATGTACTTCTTAGGAAGTCTTCACAGCTGACACCTTATTCTTTTGCCTGGGGTTGATGCTAAGTAGGGATGTCATTTAGTGTTAGTGTAGGGACAGACTAACTTTCTTTTCTTTCCTTTGGAACGAATGCAGTTAAAGCTTCAAGCTGGATCTGTTATCGTTTGCCTAATGCTTTTAGAAATAACTCTGCTCATCATATTGAGTCGTATGAGACTCCTGCGTAGGATTAAGTTTGTATTAGTGCCAGTCTATTTATTAAACCTCTTACTGAGGTGCTTGTATATTCAGTTATTTATTGGCTTTGTAATAAAACTCCTAAATTCCATTTGGTGGTCAATGGTTCTTGAGTTGGAGTTAATTGGCTAAAGTAATAAAGTTGTTATGACTACTGTTGTTCTCCCATTCACACTTCTTAGCAGACGATAAAGATCGAGTCGACCGAGGATTCTAAAGATTGGTAAGAAAATCTAGAAAGAATCCGGCCTTCCCACACCCTTTCACCTCCCCCGCTAAACCACTAAAATGGGGGGTGCTGCAGGGATCGCCCTGAGCCCGCTACTTTTCTAATGTCTACCTGACACCACTGGCGGAGCTCATTGCCAACATGGGGATCAAGGTGGCATCCTACGCAGATGATACTCAACTGCTGTTCACCGTCAGCGGGGTGTCTGCATCCACCTTCGACCCACTAAAAGAGTGCCTTAAAAGCATCTCAGCCTGGATGAGCCACAACTTCTTAAAACTTAATGCCAACAAGACGGAGGTCTTGTTTTTTAATCAAGCTGCACCCCGACGAACTTATGGTGGCCAGTTGAACTGGGATCTGCCCCAATACCTAAGGACTCAGTCAAGAACTTAGGAGTCAGGTGGGACAAAGACATGTCCCTCGCTACCCATGTTCAACTGGCCACCATAATTAAAAATGCGGCAGGTAGACTGGTCTGTAAGGTACCCATCTGCCAGCGCATCTCTCCTCATCTCAGACAACTTCATTGGCTTCCGGTAGACAAACATATAGAATTTAAGGCCTTACGTTTGCCTTCCGAGCGTATCAAGGGAGAGGGCCCAACTACTTGAGGAAGAGACTTCATCCAAACCAGCAGGACAGATCCCTAAGGTCCAACCACAAATGATACCTTCTTCCTAGCTCCGGTCAGCAGCAGGAAGCAGCTGGAAGCTCCCAGGCGCCCCTGAGGCAATCACTGGTCTGAGCGCCGTGCTTGGGCTCAGACAGGGACTGGGAGGCGTTGCATGTTCCTCAACAGGCTGTGTTAAGCAGCCTGGTGGGGAAGATGCGCAGTGCGCAGGACTGTTTGACCGGGCCGAGAGGGCCGGCCAAGCAGTCCGGCACACTCAAGGAGTGCAAACCACTCCTCTCCCTGCTATGCCAGCCCCACCCACCCCAAAAGCCACTGACTCGAATAGGAAAACAAAAATTATAATAACAATACTTATTATCATTTTAGTTTCCCTATTGAGCAGTGGGGCGACGCTCCTCTGCCTTACCGGAAGAGCCACCATTACTTGCAGTCCCCCTTCTTCTTCTGCAGAGTCTATTCAGACAGCTCAGAATGTGCTGGCAAGTAATGTACCTCCATTTGGCAGATACATTTCTGCACCTTGCACCTTATTAGCTATCTCTGTCAACAGAGGTGGTGAAAGGGGATCCAGTGCGCCAAGTGATGGATTGAGAGTGCTTAAGAGAGAGTACAGGCAGGGATTCCAGACATGCTCTTGCAGAGCTGACTGTGGGAGGTGCTGTCTGTAATAAGATGGATTGGGAAAGCTGTGCTGGCCTGTGTAATTGAACTTACTGGGGAGCGAAGTAAAGTTAGATCGACTACCTCCAGGGCAGTTTTGGGGGGGGGGGGGCGGTAGGCGGGGGAGGCGAAGGGGGGGGAAGGGTGCTCCCTGGAGAAAAGCTTGAAAGAAACAGGGTCTTGTGACTGGAGAAAAGTTTGTGGAAAAAACAGGGCCTTGTGGTGCATTTTACAGCATACTGGATCCAAATAAATTAGTTGGATAGTCGTCGGTTTTACAGGCTGTCCTGAAGGTGAATGCATGACACATTCCAACACTTTCATACTATGCCAAACACGTCTGGTGTTCATCTTCCAAGAAAACCTGATATAAATTGTTGGGAAAAAGTGCATTTCCTAGAACTGTTTCCCTACAGAAAGAGATCAGTTGTAGAAGCAGTTCTAATAATCTGCCTATGCTATTTGACAAGTCCTTTCATTTTCCATGAACTATGTTCCACCTCCTCTCTTATATTATGACTGAGAATCAACTTGGCAGGGTATGGGTAGAGCAAGGAATAGTTACCCATATTTTGCCCCTGGCACAGCAGACTAATCTTTAGTTTAGGCAGATCTCAGGGCTCGCACATTAGACCTACCAGGGATGCTGCACAGACCTTGCAGGTTCAGACATCTGACATATCATGGGATAGGACCCTTATCTTTGCAATCTAAATTTGACTGGTATACTCCATCTAGACTACTGCGCTCCTCATCGGCAAGACTGGTGAGAGTGCCAAAGTTTCGGAAGGCTAGGTCAGGAGGCAGGTCCTTTGGAGTGGCTGCTGCCAAACTTTGGAATAGACTCCCATGGGAGATTAGGCAAATCAAGGAGTTTCTCCTTTCAGAAAAAGCCTTAAAACCTGGCTGTTTCCCAAGTATTAGCTGCTCGGCCTGACCTGACACTCCCCTCCACCCCTCATGAGTTATCAACGCCAGGATGCCTGCAAGGCGGCAGTGCGCTTTATAAGTCAAATACATAAATAAAATAAATAAATCAACAATGACTAGTTTGTAACGAAATGAGGGTCACGGTGCAAAGATACTCTTAGGAGGTAACGGCCGCCTTCATCTACTACTAGCACTACCGCCCATTCAAAACCCTTTCCCCCACTAGAAATGTGTCACTTCATTAATTATGTCAGTCCTATTGCAGTGTGAAGTGCTCCGTTATTGCCCAACTAAGTATGTGCTAAAAAAGAACAAGTTATGGACGGAATGCTGAACAATGTCAAACATTCACCCCCAGTGCAGAGATCTGGGCCTAAATCCATTGTTTTTTGTTTTGCTTCCCGTGCCATTCAAGTTTATATCCAGCCATACGCAAAATCAGACTTGACCCTGCTCCCCATGGAACAGTCCAGCCCGAACTGCCAGGCCAGGTGCTCCCTGGACTGGAAACAAGCATCCTGGGACCGGTTTCAGGGTATCACTCCTCATCGGCCAGGCTAGCTTGAATCTGGTGGCGTAGCAAGCCCTGGTCCCACGTCTGGGCATACCCTTTCCACTAAGGGCAACAAATTCAAAAAGCACAAGTGATGGACAGAATGATGAACAATGTCAAATATTTACTCCCAATCTGGGCCTAAATCCATCATTTTTCTTTTTTGCCCACCATGCTATGTATATGGCGCACTACAGAACTACCAATGCACTACACTGCACTTTACAAATATCTTCATATAAGCAGATTGAGAACTAGTTGTACCACTTCTGGTATCAGTAAATTGTGCTTTGCTGTTTTTCTTTTGAATTGTGGTATTTGTATTTCTCAAGTTCTAATAAAAAGGAAACTACTAGTGCCATAACTTAAGGAAACAATATGTTTGGATTTGTGTCAGATTGCCTTTCAGATGGACACGGAGAAAGCAGGAGCACCTGGTTCTAACCACAGGATTGTTATGTTATGTTAATGTTATGTTATGTTAAAATGGGACTTTTATAGCGCAACGGCTACTCCAAAGGAGTGTCCCGGCGCTTTGAGCTCCAGACCATGTAAAAGAGCTAGAAAACATAACAATAACAGAACAAGGGCCTAAAAGGAGGGGACAGATTATCCAGCAAACAGCCAGGTTTTCAAGTCCTTCCTGAAGACAAGCAGATTAGCGGTGTTTCGCAAGGACACCGGTAGCGAATTCCATAGCTGAGGAGCAAGGAAACTAAAGGACCGGCCGCCTAGCCGAGCCCTTTTAATGCGTGGCACCCGAGCCAATGCCAAGGCTTCTGACCTGAGGGATCGTGCAGGTCGATAGAAGTCCAGCCTCCTCTGGAGATACTTGGCGCCATTGCCATGCAAGGCCTTATGGGCAAGGGTCATGGCTTTGAACAGTATCCTCTTCCGCACCGGAAGCCAGTGAAGGGATACAAGGAGGTTAGAGGCGCTAGTGCGGCGATGAAGGCCAAAAATAGCACGCGCAGCGTGTGGACTTTTACTCCTGATGTACCTGGGCCTGACCTACTATGGGCTCTGGGTAACTGGGCCAAGTACTACTCCTTCAGCTCTTGACTCTCAGTGGTAGCACAGGCCAAGCATTCCAAGGCTCTATAGGAGGAGGTAGGTGCAAGGCATGCGATGACCCACAACTCAAAATGCCCACAGTGTCCCCAACTGAAGTGATTGTCGAGTACAAGACTGACTTTAGCATAAAAGCAATATTTACTATGCACACAAAACACAACACCTTCAGAAAATGCAGCCTCCTTTTAAGGTTAGAGCCCTTGCACTGAACAGGGACATATTCCTCCCCTTTGTGTTCTTTTCTTCCCTCCCCCCTTCCTTCCACTCTGGCTCTGCATCTAGGGATACAACTCGGCAGGTGATGCCCCAGGTGCAGTCCACACTAGCATGTACATCAAAGTCTGGTTTTGGCCTTAAAAGTCAGGTTTTGGGTGGTACCCTGCTGATCTAGCACAAGTCTCTATGAAGGGCCTGCAGTCCTGCTTCAGTCTTATCCAACCGCAGTTTCTTAAGTGTCCAGGAGCTGGGGCTCTTCCACCCCTGTGCTCCCACAGTGAGCAACGGGCATTGCATTCTCCTGCGTTCAGTGAGGACAGCGCTTATGGGGTGATTGCACACAGCGGCAGCCTCCAGGTGCAGCTACTTCAACTTCGCTGTGCTCCCAGGTCAACAGACAAAGCAGTGGCAGTGGCATTCTGCCTTTCTTTGAGTCCCTCCGCAGTTTGCCGGGATTCCTCGGACACCGCAATGGCCAAATGTTCCTAGTGGCCCCCTCCTGGCATCCAGTGGTCACAGGCACGGGAAACAGCTCCAATCTGGTCAGATGCTCCTAGCAATGGGCCCTAAAGTCTTGGGTGCCCCATTCTGGTATAGTGTGGGGGGGGGGGGGGGGGGGTCACAGATACAGACGATTGCCCATAGTCTCAGTTGCAGAGGGCAATGGCCCGTGCACTCTCAGTGACAATGGGTGACAACCTCTGCAGTGGCCCCCACCTAGCATTTGGTGGTCACAGAAATGGGTGACTGCCCCAATGAGACCAGTGACATCAGGCAATGGTTGGCAATTTCACTACAGGGAGTTAATGACTACTGCCGGAGAGTAGATGATCTTGCGCAAAACTGGTTCTGACTGGACCAGGCAGTCCACACTCTGCTCACCGAGATCCCCTCAGTGGGTTCCCCACTTGTCCTTACTTCCTCTAGGCTCTCGCCTCCTTTACACAGGATCAGCTGGTCTTAGCAGGCAAGCTTCCAAGCACTTACCTCCTACCCACCCAGGATACTGGCCCAGGCACACGGCATGTGTTCTTGGCTCCTGGGTGACAGCCCCTCACCCAGATGGGAGAATGGCAGACCTTGTTCCCTAGTCCTGGTTTCAGCAGCAAAAAATCTTTGTGTCTGGCCCTTATCATTAGTATTGGGGGTGTCGGCTTCTTTGAAGTGCTCTCTCCTCTGCATTACCCTTTGTCGCAAGGACAGTCTGCCAAAGCAGGAATGGCTCCCATTCGAATTGACCCAAAACCCAGGAAAAGGGAGGAACCGAGGATCACACCTGGTTGTTAGCCTCCACCAAAATATGCCTCTAACGGTTCAAAAACCTAGGCCTTCCTCTCCATCAAGATTCCTTGGTCCACAGTATCAACCTTATCAGTCCCACCATCTCCCTGACAATGAGCCCATACCCCACTTACCAGTAACTCTTAATGGAATGAAAGAGACCTTGTATGGGCACAGAGGATTCTCCGCTCCCCTTCCTTCAGTGTGGGCTCCCACCCGAACCCTCAGGATTTTCAGCAATGCACATCTCATGTCTGAGGGTTGCAATCCTCACGTCTCCTAGATTTTCCAGGCACTGCATTTCCAAAATGGAACCCATAGGCCCTATGTTATGTGCCATACAGAGGCACAAACTCTTCACAGCACGCACACACAAGGATCCTACACCGTCCATTGCTACACAGAATCCATGCAGGCCAAAGATGAGTTAAGCACACAACCAGAGAACTTTACAAAGATGGACCTTTAGGGAATATTCCAGTGATCCAGGTACAAATGTCTGTCCACAATACAGATCACTACAAACAATTAAGTCTTCATATCTATCAGATTTTCAGAGTGTCAACCTTATCAGCCCCACCATCCCACAGACAAAAAGCCCAGGCCCCAATAACCAGTACCTCTTCCTGAAAATCAAAGAGCCTTTTGATGTGCACAGAGGATGCTCTACTCCTCTCCCTACAGTGTGCGTCTGTGTAAGTGTTCCATCCCAGTGCTCAGGAATGTCAGTAATACCCATCTCCTGTACTGGGGTTGCAATCTTCACCTCTCCAGGCCCTGGGCTTTCAAAATGGAACCCACTGGTCTTCATGTTATGTACCATCCACAATCACACACATGCAACTTAGAATAAATACACAAGTATCACACACTCTCCACAGCTGCATGCACTCCATGCAAGCCAAGGGTGAGTTAAGTACACAGCCACAGAACTTGACACGAGTGACTTAGGAGGTTCCACACGTGTGACGGAGGTAAAAGACATGTTCACATTACTGAATTCTACCAAACACTAAAACAAGTATGCTGACACCAACATGCTCGAGTCACTTAACTAGAGGTAAGGGCGGCAGTCCTTGCTATTGAATCAGACCACATTACCGTGACACAGGTGGGACGTTCTCACTGGAATCTTAACTGTGAGAGAACGTTTGCAGTTGGGATTCCAGAGATTGTCAGTTGGCTCAGGCTTCTTTACCCGTCTGGAGCTCAATGTTATATCTGTATAAACTTACCAGAAAATTGTATGGCAGCCCTCATGGTTTTCTTAGAAGGAGCGTTGATTGGTGACGAGGATGGCAAGACGTTTGCGGGGTGCAGAATTGAAATTTTCTACTCTAGAAAAGGAACCACCACCATGTTGGTGGGGGGTGGAATATTTTAGGAAATACATATATGGTACCACATTCAAATTAAGGACTGATTATCGCCCTTTGGGATACCTACTCACCACAAGGGGTTGTAGAAGAGCAACATCCAGGGTAGCAAGGTCACAGTACAAATTGCAAGAATTCCGGTTCAAAGTAGAGTTTGTGTAGGGTGCTGGAAATGTCCTAGCGGACTGTTTAACAAGACTTCCGGTAAATGAGTATGACAAAATTCAGATTCAAGATGATGATTTGGAAAAAGTTGTATCCATTTGTAAAGTGTTATGGGGGTGCATTACAGAAGAGCAGTGGAGAAAAGCATGAAAAAGATGTGGTAATCCAGAAGGGGAATTAGGACTAGATGACCTGGCTAAGTAAAAGATTAGTTGACAAGGATTTATTATTCTATTTACATTTAGCAGATTAATTACTAAAACACGGTGGTCTACTGTTTCGGGGTATGCAACTAGTAGTACCGGTGAGTTTGTACAAAGTTGTTCTAGACATGGCTCATGTGGGACATTCAGGTATGAGCTGCATGAAGAGAAGAATTAGAAGGGATTTCAGGCAGGCTAGTTTAGATAGAGTCAGATCCTGCATGGAATGTGCCACAAATGTCAAATCTCAGAAGACAATTGAACACAACAGTAGCCATGTCAAGACTAAGCAAGATATGGGAGAGAGTTTCCTTAGACATAACTGGTCTCACGTGTCTAGTCAAGAGTCAAGTATATGCCATAGTTTTTATCTAATAGTTTTTACAATGGCCGGAGGTCAACATTGAAAAATCAGGTCACATCCAGGAGTGTAATTCAGTTCATGAAAGAAGAGAGAGTTTTCCTAAAGAATTAGTAACGGATAATGGTGTACAACTGACATCAAGTGAAATTAAGGAGTTTTTGACAGGCCATTGTATTGAATATATTTACACATCTGTTTACTACCCACAGAGTAATGGCATTGTAGAAAGATGGACTCAAGTTTTTTAAAAGGCTTTACAGTTGGCTGTAGCCAATTGAAGAGAGTGTCATCAAAGCATCAAGGAGTTATTGTGGCGGTATAGCACCACTCTTAGATCGACATGGTACAAATCTCCATTTCAGAAAATGGGAGGAAGAGAAGCAGTGTGCTATCTGAAACCAAAGCGGTTGTTGAATATAAACTATAAATGTGGAAAAGAGGAGGTAAGTTGTAAGGAAAGCAGATGGGTTGAAGGAAAATCAAAAGGAAGATCCATGTCTGAACCTAGAACCAATTTTATTTTCAGCAATGCGGCAAAAAACTATGAAGGTTGGTGAAAGGATTCAAGTAAAGAAAGGACGAATTGTAAAAAATGTGGAATCAAAGTTTTCAAATCCTTCAAAGATTCTCAGAGTGGGGAATCAGGTAGTTGAACTCCTGGATGGTAATGCGACTAAAGTGGTCAGGGTGCCTAGGTATTTGTGGCCCAAGGGTGATATAATATGTGAGAGACCTAGTTTGCCTGCGGCAATGGTAGAAAGCCACAAAATGATCCGCATTTTAAATCAAACCGTGAGAGACATCCACCTAAATGGCATACGGATTATCAGATGTGCTAGGTATCTTTATTGACCCACTTTGTTGATATAAATATTGAATATTTTGTCAAGTTTAAGGAATAGGAAATGTAAGGCTTAGCACATCATTTAGTAGGTAGATTATCTGGATAAAAGATATTACAAATGTATACATTTTAACTGTGTTCAATTTAACTACTTGGTATAGATTTATGTTTGCGTCAAATTTGTGTTGATGTTTTTCTCAATATAGTTGTGTAAAGTAGAACAGAATGGAATGTGTGACATCCCCACTGGAATCATACCAGTGAGAAAGCGTTTAGGTGGGATTCTAGAGATTGTCAGTTGGCCCAGGCTTCTTTCCCTGACCAGCGCTCAATGTTATATCTGAATAAATTTACCAGAAAATTCACGGGGGCTCTTATTGTTTTCTTAACACCTTCAATGCTATAGCAATCCCCCCCCCCCCGGTGCTGGGTGTCCCTTAAATCCCATTGTTCATGACGAGATCAGCTCGTCATGAGCACAGGAGCACTGTACTGCATGACGAGCTGAGCTCGTCATGAGCATGGAAGGCGTTATAATATAAATTATAACGGGCTTAGATCATGGTGCATACACAGGATCCATGTTCACCCATGACAAGAATTACAACTGGGGATCCAGATATCAATGCAGCTCAGGCACTCTGACAGGGTGCATGTCCGTCACTATGCATGGGACTTTTCCATCTTAGCAATTGGATACATGTATGCCATTTAAACTGAAGTGCTCTTAATTGTTTTGGCTGAGCCCTAAATTCAAATATGCTTAGACCAGTGCCAGAGGATTCTTTGCTCTTCATGGTCCTACTTCACTGAATGATTCATTGAGAGGCGTGCAAGAAGGAGAGAGTGCTACCCTCCTCCCGCCCTCTCGGCTCCCAACAGCTGAGAAGCAACCAGTGACTCTCTCTGCTTGGGAGGGTGTTGGGACATGGGGAGGAACCTTACAGCAGTGGCACCATTGCCACTTTGGGTTTGTAGCCGCATCATTCTTGAAGTAAAAATGTGTGCATGTCACTCACATTTAGCAATATTGCTGCCAAAGCAGCAGTTCATGCATGCAAAACGAACAATCAGCTGGCCACAACAGGCAGCGCAAAAATGAATGCTAGTTCTTCAATGAAGTTCAAGTCACACACACATAGTTTTAACGTGCTGCGCTTGAGTGATTCATTTTAACCCCCCCATGCTCGTGATGGAACCGTTTCGTCACGAGCCTCGGGTGGGCTGTGCTGGTGACGGAATGGGTCCGTCTCGGCCCGCTCGCCGCGCCTGCGCGGCTTGAATTCCGCGCCTGCGCTGACGTTCTAAAGAGCGGGCAGGGCCGTGACGGAACCGTTCCGTCACGGGAGCGCCTCGCGGCCCCACCTCCCCCTTAGCGCTGCGGCGGAATAGCCGCCGCAGCGAAGGGGTTAAAGAACCTTTACAAAAACATTTGAAATGTAACAATTCTGGTCTGACCATGTCATTGTGTTTGTTACCCAACTTCTAGTTCTAACTTCCAGGCATCAGCCTCCACACACAAAAACACCCATTCACTCTTGTGATGGGCAGGGAGTATAGGCGTCTTTTTGTTTGTTATATCTGTCTGAGGAAACTGCCTAAGTTCCACATCAATGAGCCACGTCTACTTTCTTTAAAATGTTCCTATATGTGCCTTAGTTTATATTTTTGTGCCAGCACACAATAAATTAAGGCTTATCTGTGTAACCTGGCACTTTTCAGTGTAATATGTAAAAAAAATCCATCACATTGTTCACAAGCATCAATGACTCTCCTCACCACACTGATAGGGAAATAGTAGACGACTGAACCAGTGCCAGGAGGCACACGCACACCACCGCTTTGTTGCAAGTAGGAACATCTACAGGAATTAGCCTGTGGGAAACTACACCATTATAGGCGAAGAGTCATTGAAGGTTGTGAGAATCCCAGAAGACTGTTGAAGAAGACATCAATGGCATTTCTGATTAGAATTATATCTAACTTTCAATTAACTGATGTTCTCTAGGAAATACAGTCAATGATTCTGATTAGCAATTAATCATAACGGATGATTTGTTTTTCTGTAGAGTTGAGGACTACCCCTGGGTCTGGTCTGATATATTTTTAGGTCTCGCATAGCGCTGCTCTAGGAGAGTGCCTCTTAGAATCACTCCAGACTTCCAAGAGACTTCTCAGTGTGGGTATGCCTCCTCCCACACATCCCATTGGCCTTTGTGTGTGGCTTTCAATAATGAATACACACAATTGGCCAAAGGCTGGTGCATGCCCCACCTTTTTCAGTAAATGTTTACTTCCACGGCGTCCAGCTTGCGGAAGCGAGCAGCGACACCAGGGTCATTAAACAAAGCGCGGTCACGCGCAGCTGGAACCGTACAACTTGTATTTGCATGCAGGGGATCTGTAATAAAGAGCTGCTGTAGGAAAGATGTACAGCACAGCCTGTTTGGGGTTTCTTCAGCAAGTTAACCTGTCACAGTGGTGGCTGTTTGCAGCAAGAGTTTGTTGCATTTTTGAAACACTTGAGTCATTAACGAAGCACAACTTGCACAATGCTTAGCGGTGCGTGTTTGCTGCTTTAATGAAGTGAGTGACGTATGATGTGTCTTGTGCGCGCGACTGTTAATCTCGTACACCGCTCACCGTGCTAAAGTGTTGCTGCTTTCTTAGCGAAACATTTTTGTTAGTTGGTTTAGAATGGTGTCAGCGGTGTAACTCCCACGCATATTTATCGATTTCATCCATGATGTTAACATTTCTTTTCTCTGAAATGTTATTTGTCTCGGCTACATATTGTGCTGCTGGATGTAAACAGCACACTCACCATGTCTGTGCTGTCCTTTTGCTTCGTATTGTGCGCCATGCACTGCTGCAACCTTGGGTGAAATACTTCGAATGAGAGAGCATCACTGACACTTCACTGGAGGAAACGGGCAGTATGGTAGGGGATGTGGCGTTGTGGCCAGAGCTGTCGAGTTGGAACGGGAGCCAGGTTCGAATTCGAAAAAAAAGTGACCTTGTGTAATGTAACTGATGCTCGTGTACAGCGCTGCGATACTCGCGGGTCGAGCTCGCGTAAAAGAACCTGCAAAAAACTTAAATACCTGTACCTATGTTTATTTTTGTTTTTGGTTATGGTCATGGGAACTGGGTTCACAAAATTATTGGTACGACGCAGAACAAATTTCCCAATTTTTAAATATATAATGTGGTAAGAACTACAAGGGAGTACTGGAATACAGCAGGCTTACCCACTTCTGAAATGTGTTGTGATGCATGTTAAGTTAAATCTAGGCCTTTTCCTTCGCTCACACACTCGCTCCACCCTGCTCCCTTTTCTCTTCTCCTCACACTGTGACTCGTCTGCTGCAAGCCATCGCTTAACATTACTGCCCTCTCTGCCTTTTCTGTTCACAAACTGCCCCCGTTCATACACTACTGCCTCTCTTCCCTACCCCATCTTAAAACTCAATGCTGTCTGCCCTCCCAGCCAATTCTGCTCACACGCTGCCCTCACAGCTCTCTGTCCTTTTTCCTCACACACTATCCCTTCTCGTGTGCTCCTTTTTGTCTCTGATCAATCACACCCTTCTCTGCTTCTTGACCCTTTAGTTCGCTCTCTGCCCTGCCCCTCCTTTCCTTAACTCCAGGCTATACCTTTACCATTACTGGCTCTGAAAGCCTGGAACGAACTCTCCCTTCTTCACATTAGGGCTGCCAGCTCAGTCCTTCAATTCAGGAATTAAATGAAAACCAGAATCTTCACGTAGGTCCCAACCAGGGCAGCCGCCCCCCCCCCTCCCCTCCCCCCACACACACACCTTTTTCCCCAGTGCTAGGCTACCTTCCTGTGCGAGGTCTGTGTTTTAAAAGTACACTTAAAACATATCTTAATTCTTCACTGTGTTCATCTTATCTGAAGTGAACTGCTACTCACCTCTCACCTGGGTTCGAGCTGCCCATAATCTGACTCCAAGCTCCTTTCACTCATCTCTAAAACCTAATCTTTTTATTGCATCACATTTTACAATATCTAGCATATCATTCAGTTTGTGAGCTAGCCCTTTCATGAGGAAAGGTAAAGCGGCAGCTTTATGTCCCCTCCCCTCGGGGCTGCCAAGTAAAAAGAAAAATAAGAAAACGCAATTTTCTTAATGGATCGACAACAAAGTATGGCTGCACTTTATTGGCTGGGTAGGCACAACAATCACTGTATGTAAATTTTATTTCTCTACATATTTAATTAATTTTAAAATTACCCAGTACCACGTTGCATATTTATGCGTTTAGCATCGATTGCAAGTATTCCTAAGTCACTTCTCCTCCAATCTGCAAATGCTGGTCCGGTGGTGCAAAGTCTGATCTTCCGTTGCAAAAAGTTGTGTAAGCATCTTGTTACACTTCCTGCTCTTTTTCAACTATGCAGTAATTATTTAGAAGTACCTAATCTCCCCGCCCCCCTTTCCTGTAGGAAATAATTAAATGTAACATTCTTTGGCAATCAGTTTAAAAGTTAAACATTTTCTAAGACCTATAGTGCCTGAGAAGGAATATTCTGTTTTGTTTTTATTTTATTTTATTATTCTTTTTTTAAGTCTTTTCCCCTACACAGTTGAAGCTGGATGACATTCTTTGCTGGCAAGCCTGACAATGCTTTAATCCATGGCGGCACAGCATCCAGGATAATGTGCTGCATGTCTATTCGCTGTGCCAATGCTTGTTTAACATGAAATTGCCACAAACCAATACGTGTCCTCTGTTGAAAATATTGTTTTGTTCCCCAAATACCAGCCCTTCCTTTTCAATACATCTATGAGTTTAATCCTCGAATACCATCTACTCATGTGCACCACTGCCCGAGATGGACAGAGCAACTTTACATGCTCATGAATAAATGATATGTCACAAATGGCAGCCACCACATGTCAAGGATGCTCAGCTTATGCCACAATGAGCACCATTTAATGTAAATCTACGAAACCCAAAGCATTAAAATGAGGGCGGACTTTTGCCAATCTTTTACTTATAAATGTATTACAAAGTTGTATACAGCACTCAACATTACTTTTTAGTTATATCAGAGTGTTCTATAATTTGACAAAGTCTGCCTCTGGTCAGTTGTGGAAGGCATGCCGAACCAACACTCTAGTAGGACAACAGTGACTCATGGAGAGCAGTTGAATTAGATTCTGAACGGTTCAATTTACAGACCCGATCTGAGGTCTAGGTACTCCAGTACCTCCCTCAGGCTTGGATTCAGTTCATTCCTCACCCTACGGCCCTGGACTAACGTTGTTCTGCCAGCATTTTGCAGCACTTGAAAGATGGTGGGTGAGGAGGAAGTGAGCCAGCAATTAGCAGAGTGGGTCGTCATTTCTGCAAGTACCCTAAGTCCTTTGTCCCAATATGGTATTTGAACACCGCACAGACATTTAGATGTTACCCTATTACCACCATCTGGATGCACCCCATGTAGATGAATAACGCGGACGCAAGGCAGGCAGCCCCGCAGCCACCGGTCCCTTCCGGGGTGACCGGGAGGGACCGCGCGAGTCTTAAAGCCCCTCGGCCCGGCCGCACAGGACCAGGCCGAACCGGGTACCTGGCAACGAGCGAGGGTCATGTAGATGAATAACTACAATGCTCCATTTCTCCTCCGACCAAGACAATTAGTTAAATTGTATTAATGCAATAAAAAATGTTCAGGAAGATTACTCAATCATTCAGCATAATGATTTATAGTACGGTTTCATTTTGTGTTAGGAGAACATATGGATTTCAAGTGTGTGAGACTAGTGTTTCTTTGACATCACAAGGGAGCAATCTATGTGGGGGTGTAGGATTCGGTTCTTTAGTTCCTATAGTGAAACACCCAACAGCGCTCAGGTGTAGACCGCCGGCACCAGCTCCTCCAGGTGGGAGACTCTAGCCTCACATTTAAAAAGTAAGATCAAAACCCTGATTGGCAAGTTTGCACAGTGCTCCCCAAGTGCTTGAGGTGCAAGACCGTTTATTTACACATATTTATCATATTGGTAAGGTTTGTATTTGCCTAGATCATGGGTGCCAAACGTATGTCCAATATGTTTAGATACATCTTGTTCAGTATCTTTATGTCAAATACATTTAGACAAAGCATGTCAATTCAATTCAATAAGCTTTATTCTGCTCATTAAAAAACAACCATAAAAGCACATAGAGAAAGAAAAACATCAATAGAAATTAATTACTATACAATTAGTGATAAAAATCCAACCAATGGTAAATACAATTAAAACATCATACTTTTCCTTGCTTCAATAGATTTAAGGATAAAAGTTGCTGTAAAAAACATATATATCGGGTTCTTGCATTGTAAAGATCAACCTCATAGCAGCATCTGTAGTGAAAGTGCAGTATTTTAAAAAAAAATGCATGTCAATGAAACTCATTTTCATAGTCAGTGGGTATCATGAAAATCTGGCCTAGATCGGGCCCTTGTGGGCCTATGATGGACATCGCTTGACTCGATAAGGGAGGTTGCTACAGAAGTCCACCGCTCTGCAAACCATTCCCTCCAAGCCGAAGGCCAAAATGTGAAGATGACTAAAGTACAAGATGGAGAAATAATGCAAATACTAGACAGGCGCTGCCACTCTCCTCTCCTGTAGTAAGTAGTTATGTTGTGTTTGTTATGAAGAATAGTGAAAATTAGGTAAAGTAGTAGATTGATCCCTTATCATCACGATTGCTTTTATTTTCACGCCTACTCTATTTGCAACTCTTTAGTACTTGTAAAATAGCGCCATAGGAATGTGCAAATAAATGATGTAATGTTACGGATTTTGTTCCCATGACACCGAATGGAGGAAGCCTATAAAACATCATTTTGATTGAGCAAAAAACTCTTCTCGATTCCAATTCTTATTTTCGGTAAATTTGTTTAAAGGGCGTTAGGTTTCTCTAACATGAAGACTCACTGCACCGTGTGTTTGCTGCAGGCAACAGTAATGTAAGTTAAGGAAAACTTTTGACCTCAAGACTGTAGTCACGTTTTAGAGGTGAACTGCCAGCGGTTTCCGCCTATAACTCGTTGATTTCCTGTGCGGCCAGCAAACAAAGGAAATGCTTCTAGCAAAGGTCTTTCCGTAACCAATAAATAGTCTCTTTGGTAAACGTTCTGCAGGAAAATACTTTGGAAAGGACCAGGAAGGTCCAGGCCGAAAGTCATGAAGTTTGAGTGAGTGGTTTATTTCAATGACTAAACAAAATAGCATGGCCAAAGCGAATAGGTCTGGCTTTGACAAAGGCATGCACACATAAAGCACACATACATTAGAAAAGACCAAAACACATGCACACAACCACAAAAGTAGGTACTCAAGCCAACAAACAAGCAGAGGCACCCACAGCAGAACTACATACACCTGTGCAGCAGGGGACACAGGGAGATTAGCACCACATGAGCAAAAGGTAATGCCCACCTGGGAGCATAGGGTGAAGAGCACAAGTAGTGCCGGGTGCACTAGGAGAGCACAGGGTAATGTACCTTATGGGAGCATATGGTGTTTTGATCAGTTTGATTCAGTGTGGTGTTCATCAGAGAACACTTGATGCTGTGCCCAGGGCACAACTGGGGTGTGGGCCTCGTGGGAACACTAGAGGATGCGTATCCGCCAAGCACTATTGTATGTGCAGTTCAGGTGTGTAGGGATGTGGGCACTAGTGGGCACAGCACAGAGTGTAGCGGGGGCTACATTTAATGTCAGATGATAAAATATAATGTACATGTTTTAAATAAAATTAATGCATAGTCAGTGGGCATAAGGTGACCTTAGAGAGGCCAAAAGATGTCAGTTTCAGGACTGCATAGCTTGACTTTTCCTTGTGTTTTCTTTGCCTTATTGTGCTCGTTTAACCTTTCTCAGAATAAAGGCAGCATTACAAGTACCGAGATGCAAAGACAACTCAGAACACAAGCCCCTCAACCCCAGGCCAGAGAGAATGTGAATGTATTTTGGAAGCCAAGGAATAGCATTTTCAGCCTTATATCTAGTGCTTTTGAGTATTTTTAGAGGGTCAAAAAATACTTGTTGGGTCGATACCATATTTAATATTACCATATATAAAATGGCCTTGATGGGTGGACAGATCCTATAAGGCAAAGTGTCTTGTTTGTCATCTTTTCTTCCTCAATGCTTGAGAACGTCTGGCTGCAGCATATTTTTCATTAAGTAGTGATAAACTCTTTTATTAACCCATGTTAACATTTCCCTGCAGACACGAAGGGCCCTTGCAATAAATGACTGCAGTGGGCATAAGAAAATAATATTCATTGAGTTACTTTGAAGATGACTAATGAATTAGCCAGGAAACGCAGTGATGGATACAAAGGCTGTTTAATCAAATGTCTGCTTATAGAATGGCTTTTGTGAGGACAGACCTTTTAAGAGCGCCACTAAAGGAAGCAGTGAGGCTCCAACAGCATGGCCCAACTGCTAACAGCCTCTCTTTCTGCATGTCACTCTCACAAGGCTCGTGCTGCTCCAGTCACAAAACCTGCAATTCCACACCCTTAAGAGTAAGTGGCTAACACGCTTTCCCTCCATCCATACATTTTTATAAAAATCTGCCCTGAAACAAGGGTACCGTGACCAAAAGTCAGGACTCCTTTAGATTCCCATACCTAGTGGCTGTTACCGAGCTTCATCAATGAATGCTACATAAAGAAAAATTCAGAAGAACATTCTTTGAAATGTGCTTCCAATTTCATACTATGGCATTTGTTTGAGATTTTGTGAGTAACCCTAGAAGTTAAAAAGTCAACAAGCTGGAGTGATGAAAGTGTTTGCGCATAATACACTCTATTATTACTGTAGACCATGCTTGCTTTAGAGATGTGTCCAGTAAATATTGTCATTCATTTAAGGAGGGTCTAAGGCACAAATAGCTGAAACAAAGCTATGCGCGAGAATAGTATCATTATTCAGTAGATGGTAGTTGTCACTTACATTAGGATTATCAGGTGGAATTCCATACATTTCTCTATTACAATATTCCATTTTTAAAATGTTTTATTTATATTTCACAATCCTCTGAAATAAGTAACATAAGCCATCCTGTTTCAACATAAGGTGGTGTCAGGAAACCATCACACTGAGCCTGCTAACATGTTTGTGTTTAATAAATGATGTTGTCTCCCTTTAACTGGTACCACTAATCAGCCAACTCCATAATGTAAATGTAAATGTAAATGTAAATGTCAAGGTATTTGTAGAGCGCACTGTCACCAAGCGGTTTCCTGGCGCTATTACTCATACCGCTGTGGAACCCCTCCTGGCTTTCCCTGTGAAGTGTCCACTCCTGGGCACCCCCAGGGTGAAGCCAGGCATCCACAGCGCTGTTGGGGCCGGTGTGGAGGTTAAGCAAGCTATTGCCCAGAGTTGCAGCGTGGGACCCATGATTAGAATAGGCACCAGGCGAGAAATCAGGTCCGAGGAATTATGAGCCCAAGACCCGCCGAGGCGGGGATTGGACCCTGGTCCCGGACCAGAACTCTGCATCAGGGTCTGCCGCTCTAACCATTGAGCCACACTCCTCCACGATGGTGAACGGATGCCTCCCAGGCAGCATTCTGTGGATCCAGGAGAGGCGTAGAGGAGTGGGGGGGGGGGGGGGTTGGTTTGCTGGAGGGGGGTACTTTTATTTTTTTATCCTGTGCTCAAACCCTCTCTTTAAGAGGGAGGATGGGGAGCATTTATAAAGAGAACCAGGGGTCCATGCAGGCAGGTGAAATACCTCTTTGCCGTCTTCTTAACATCCCAGATATGTCCCCCCCCCCTTCTTTCCCTAATGAGATGCTGATTTCTTCTACATTTCTCACTTGCATTGGCTTGACTTCCCATTGTAAACATACTTTCATGTTTCTTTAGCTTCACTTATCCTGTTACTATGTACAACACTAGCTGCACCTTGAGACTGGGTCTGCACTTTATAAATACCCCAAAAAATAGAGCGAGTGTTAGATGCTCACCTCATTTCTTATATGGTGGGAATGTTTTTATTGGCAACGATAGTAATCCAGATTTGTATGGACGTTCTCTGATACAGACGTCCCATTACATTTTACCACTGATTTTCCACTATGAAGCCAATGTGGACTTTCACACTGAACACAAATCCAGACTATGTAAATACATTTTTTTAAAAATCTATTGTAAAAATACATTGCATATTTATTTTATTGTATTTTATATGTATATTTATATTTTATTGTATTGTGTTCATTTTCAGCATTATAAAATAAGCATTGCTTGACTGAGAGATCAAAAGGCAAACAAAGGGGGCCCTACATTAGACAACATTAGACCGAAATGTCGACTTTTACATCTATTTCCTATTTTACTGTACTATAGGCAATTTTGGCATTGCGTAAACTCTTCAGATTGCCTATAAATACTTTGTGAAAAGGTGTTCATAATTGTAACTATGAATACTATTAAAAGCCTATGTATTTTTTTACTTCTGGTTACATTGTGTTGTTTTCTTGATTTTGTACCCTTTACAACTAATGATTTTCTATCAATATAAAATTAGGTTTCAGAATACCTACACCCATGTTGTTATCTCTGTATCTCTATAATAATGTTTGATTCATTGATAAATTAACAGAGTTGTCTTTGGAGTAATCTAACTGTATGCGACTTTAACAGAGCTTACTTTATCTGAAAGCCGTCAGGAAAATTCAATTTTTGCGATCATGCACCCAACTATTCTTTGGCTCACACATCACGACTCTCGATTAAATGTATAAGTAGTCATGTGGCATGAATAAAAGACATGTACCAAAGCAAATAATTAGAAGTATCTAGAAGAGCAACAAAATACACATAAATACAAATGGTTGAGCAAAAGCACACTCTTAGATATTCCAGGAGTTTGGATTGTTCCCTTAATACAGCAATCATTGAAATTAACATTCTGAAACAGCAAAGAGGCCAAGATCAAGGTGCAAGTCCATCAAACAGCTGTGAGCAATAAACTGCACACGTGGCAGTTTGTGCTGCAGATGTTTCAACCCGCAGTGGCATGAATCCTAAATGACTTAAGGCTCCAAGAGGGTGGATCCTGAGAACTCTACAAGAGGATGGCTTGAGGCTGAAATCCTAGTCTAAGACGCACTGGCAGGGAACTATAATTTAAAGACAGGATGAACCACATCACAGGTTGTACACATTACTATGTGGCCAAAAGTCCATATTTCTTGCAGAATAAGCTCAATGTTATAATTTGCAGAACAGTCAATTTTACTTTTAAATGACATCTTGCAGAGTATAGTTTTTTAGTTTTGCAAAAAGAAGCATTGGCTATGTGGCAATGTCTCACCAGACAATACTATCCCCGTTGTAGTGCTTAATTTGCCCCGGTGTTCCCAGTGTTTGTCACCGGCACTTACTTTTGGGGCCCAGAACTTATTTTTTATCTTCAGACTTGGACTCAGAACACAAGACAGAGAGTGAGGCAGAAAAAGGAGACAGAAGCAGGCAGCCGAAGACAGGAAAACAAGGACAAAGGAAAAGGTAAGAATGAAAAAGAACCTCTAAGAGTGAGATAGAGATGGGAACGGAGGGCGGCCGAAGAAAGGGGCATAAAATCAAATAAAACTAGGCAGCTATGGTAATCTGCAAGCCCGGCATTCGGCATCAGACTCCTGAAGAAAATGTTCTCCCCATGTGCCTAGTTCTTTATTATTATTATTTTTTTTTTTTTAACAAGAAGTAGCTGTAAGGAATTTGTTCAGATATTGTATCACGTCCCTTGAAAACACCAACGTAAAATTCCTACGTGGACAATTTAGGAAAACTTTAACAGTTTACAAGCGAAGGACATCCAAGACACTGGCTGGCTACAAAGCGAAAAATCAACACTTGGAGAATGAGTACATTTGATACTTATTCATCCACGTCTCAAAGAATCCTTTCACACTGACTTATGTCGCACATTCAATGCCCTTGTTATTAACAATTTAGTCTCAGATAAAAAAAGAGAGAAAGCTTGCGAAATTAACAGTGGACCATGCTAAACCCTCTTACACAAGGAGGCATTCAATAACTCACCTCGAATTAATTACATTTTTTCAACGATACACTGCATGAAGAAGAGAGCATTTTTAGCCATAAATTCCAGCGGTGCCCAATATTGTAATTTAGCATTATGGCTCCTCACAGTATGGCTTGCGGTAACAATGGACAGTATTTACGGTTTTGAAGAGTTCCACATTCTCTGATTATTAATGTATTTCTTGCAACGTGGAACTCTAAACCGCCTACTTCAATATATATCAATCTTTTTAGTTTTAGATAAAGGGACATAAAAAAGATATGCACATTTTTGGGGGGGGTTAGAACCCCCAAACACTCCTGTTTTAAATTCTATTATTGATTTTACTGTTTCGATTGCACCTTACATTATATATATAATTTCCTAATCACAGCCGTGCTGTTGGCATAACTTGTCACTTGTAATTAGAAAATGACATTTACAAAACCGTAATGGTTTATTAAATTTGAGGTGTGACTTTCCTTATAATTATATTATTTGTAATACATTATTGGTGTTGGGTTGTGACAGGCAAGTCCTTCTGCCTGAGCTAGCAGATCCTGTAACAAGCACTGGCAAAGCCAACAGATCTGACTTATTGGTCTTGCCAATGTTTTTTTTAGCACTGATCAACACTATTGTACCTGCAGTCCAGCCTGGCAAAAAAAAGGCATAGTGACGCTGCTGCGTCAATTTGTAGGCATATGCGCATGTCCACAAAAGAACAGAAGCTTTTCTCTTCTTTTTATGCACCGATTTGCGAAGAACAGATACATTGTTTAAAAGTAGCAAAATAGAGGAGCAGGTAGTGGGTTGGGGAGGGGCCAGGTTGGCGAAACACAAGGGCAGGCGAGGGAGAAGCAACGCAACAGGCAGGAGGAAAAGCAACACGAGGGAGAGAACAAGGGACAAAGGCAGAAACACAAGCGAGAGAGAGCAGCAAGGGCAGAGAAGAGAACCACTTTGGTGTAAGAGTGTGGAGGGCGAGAGAGAACAAAGAGAAGGGGGAATAAAGGCACACCAAGAACACACCTAGAAAACTATTGTTGAGTGCTTAAGTAATAGGCAAAACAATTAGCCTAAAAGCAAGCAGTGGAAGCACAGAAGCAATTTAAAGAGATGGTGAATATGGGAGGGACAAACACAAGATGGACAGACTGAAACCAGGAAAGCTATTGAATAGAAAGCGAGAAATTGAGAGTGGCAATAAAGTCAGCCAATGGAAAGCAATGGGTGGGGGTACCGGCCCCTGTATTTTGGTCGGCCAATAATATATCTTTCTCAACCACATAGCTTCTGCTGTCTTGAGGGATTGATCTAAAAACAAGTTTGTTTCCTTAGCACCTAAATGCCAATTAAAGGACAGATTAGCTTTTCGGACTGTGATCTCTTTCCTCTAATTTGGTTGCGGACTCCTCAGTGACCTACAACGTCCTTATAAGGTATGGTAAGTGGTACTTGATCAAGTGATAATACCCAAAATACTCAGCCCTCAATTTTAAAATGCTTATTATATAAATAAAGTAAAAGATGCAAAAATACATTTTACAACCAAATTACAGACACATGATTTGGAGAATTGCACAATTAACCCGGGGGTTGTGATCGCACTGAGATGAACTCCTAAATTAGAGAGCCCAGCCATAGTTTCAGAGTTTTAGCAAAGAGGCGATGGTTGGACTGACAACGTAAGGACAGAAGCCGTCTCCAAAGTTTTGCAGGTAGGAGGGGGAAGGGACGCCCTCCTGCCTAGGATTTCCAGATTGCGGGCAGGCAAACCGTAGTGATGAGCAGAACAAAGACAGAAATAACACTTGCCTACAGTCAGAGTCTTGCTTATAGGAAGCGCGATGACAAAGGCAGAGAGCCGTAGACATCTTGATTAGTATGGTTTAGTACAGACAGGACGAGGGGGGAGATGTTCAGCTCCACCTCAAATTAACCTAATGACAAGGATCAGAATGCGGGAGCTATCCAAGCACACAGTTGTTAAACCTTCAAATCTAACGGATCACTTGGCAGATGTTACTTTATCGGCCTCGTACGGATGGAAGGAAGGCTGAGACCGCTTTCTCAGAGACGTTTTAAGGTATGGACAAAGTGAGCTGTGGCCCAGGGTCCTAGCATTTCAGGGGAGCCCCTTGATAGAGCCATGCTTGGTCTGCAGACAGTCTTGCCCTGATGGCCTTCACTAATTCTTAAACATATTATTTTAAATACCGCTTTCCTTTCATTTATTTTTAATGTGAGTGGTGTGTGAGACTCTATTACAAGCATTTTGCAGAGAAATGTGTTTATCTTTAAAGGCAAATCGCCATAAAAAAAGTTCCTTTTAGATCAGATCAGGACCTCACGTGTGACAAATGGGAGGGTGTCAGAGATTATTTGCAGTAATATTAGTGAGCTGCTGCTGGGTTACAATACTGAAAAAAATCACTATTCCTGAATATTAGATATAAAGACATTTAGAATTTGGAGGTGTGTGCCTGTGCACTGCCAGTGAGTGACTTACCCAATGCGGGCATGAAAGAGCTGAAGCTGAGATCGGCCCTGGACCAGGGTTCAATTCCCCGCATCGGCGGGTCTTGGGCTCAAAAATTCCACGGACTCGACAATTCTCGCTCCGGTGCCTACTCGACTCACGGGGTCACACTCTGCGACTCTGGGCAATAGCTTGCTTAATCTCCACTACGGCCCCTCGCGGCGGGATGCCTGGCTTTCACCTTGTGGATACCCGGCCGGGGTATCTCACAGGGGAATACCAGGACGGGGTCCCTAAGCAAGCGCTTAGATACCGGGTCGGTGATTTGCGCTATATAAATACATGTACATTTACATTTACAAAATGAATCGTAAATTCAAAGCTGTTCCGAACAGAGGCCCCCAAACATAGTTTGGCCCAGGGCCCTCAAAAGTCTTAAAATGTCACTGCTTGCTGGGATTGTAACCTCCGACTTGCAGGTTCTAAAGCTATCTGTGGTGAGTACTATAGCCCACACAGCCATCTTACAGGCATTTGAATATGAAGTTTGCCTGCGGCAGGTCACTGCCCTGCTACCGTCCTGGAATTTCAGTCTCTAAGCCCTAGGGTGCACACTAGCCACTGAGGACCCTAGCTGGAGTGAGAGCTGCATGGTACAGGAGTATCATAACTGCAGAGGCTTTATAGTCAGTGGTCGAAGGGGGGTGGGAGGATCTGAGGGGCACCGGCGTACCCCTACTTTTTTAATTTTAGCAAAATAATTCCCCTACTAATTGTGAAAAGGCAACCGTCCCGGGACAGTTCATTTCAACAGCTTAAATGTTTCAGCTGAAGTGTAAGGCTGGGTGTGTCCTGTGCTGTGTTACCGAGGGAAGGACAGACAAACAATCTCACTTGCCAGGGTGCCTGCTTCTCTGAAAGAAAAGTAAATGTGCACAACTGTCAACTGGTCAATCTGTAGATGCAAAAGGTAAATGGAAGCGGTATTGGCTTTAACTGATGGACGCCTCTGAAGCTTCCTGGCGGTATTGTGAGGGAGCTAACTGCTAAGCAGTGAAGTGTGTGCTTTTAAAAGACAGTTATACAAAACAAAATTTAACTACGTACAGTCTTGGTGTTACTAAAATGTATATTGTGGAAGCATTTTGTAGCAGGCTATCCTTTACTGCGTGTAATGCAAGTTTAAAATAATGACTTCAGTGTTCAAAGTGCTTTCTGTCACAGACTGGGCCCTTGTAGCACTAAACATACACAAGTCAGAATTCTCATCTACACCAACCAGGATTCAATTATGGGGCTCTCTGGGGCAGTGTATTCAATAAAGTGGTTTCCTAATGAGCAATAGTGTTTTCTGTAGTGCTGTTAGCACTCTAGTTGATACACGTTTGCACGCACCCCTACATCCGCAGGCCAGGCGTGTCCTGCGGGGCCGAATAAATGGAAGGCGTGCGCTCGGGCACGTCACTTCCGACTGGCACTAAGTGTGTGTGTCACTGGCTCACGCTGCGCGCTGCCACCCCTGCGCAAGCGACCAGTCCACTAGGCAGGCCCAGTACCCTGCCACATTACATTGGCGACGAGCGGAGGGGGCCCAACCCTCGCCCGTACACCTCTGCCCGAGCGGAGCACTCTGCTCGCTCCCGCGGTGCTCACCGCGTGTGACCCGGTGGTCACGAAGACATCCCTGGAGCCGGCGTGCTCCTCCCTGTCGAGCTCCCGCCTGCCGGAAGGTGCCTGCCGTCCACCCTGCTGCCCTAGGCTGAGGGCGCATGCCACCGCAGCCTGCCGCTGCACTACCGTGGTTCCCGCTGCGGCCGAGTGCCGTCTCTCACGCATCTCGCGTGCCACGCGGTAACGCCGAACCCTGCTATTCCTCACGCATCTGGGGTGAGGTGCACAAGCGTACGCCTGGACTGCCAAAGGCCCTGTACACTTCTTTTTCCGGCCTGCTGAAGCCTGTGGAAGCCTGGTATTACCCGGAGAAGACGCAGCAGACACCTAAGGCCCAGAGTTGGTCGCCCACCTGCCAATCACGAGGCACGCGATTTTTGGCGGCAAGCACTGCTACAGGAGGAGGGTCGGAGCGGCGGCCTTCTGAGAAACGCACATTGCATCAGCCCTGCACAGGTACTTTTGCCCTGTCTGTTCGTGGGAGTCGCCGCCATGGGGGACGGTGATGCTGTGGCGCCCGTCATTAACATCCCATTCCAGCACGCGGCTGCTGGGGTGCTGCCACCCTTCAGTGAGGCGAGTGACCCGTCCACGGCCTCGCCCCAATGGAAGATTTGGTTGGAAAGGTTGGAGAACTATTTTGTGGTTACAAGGGAGACGGATGACGCAGTGAAAAGGTCCCTACTCCTTCACTACGCGGGTGACGAGGTTTTCCGGCTCTTCAAACACCTCCCTAACCCGGGTGCAGTCACCACCTACGCTGCCGCAGTCACCGCCCTCAACAACCATTTCGACCCCCAATTAAATGTAGACTTCGAAGTCTTCAAGTTAGGTCAAGCCCGCCAGCGGGATGGGGAATCCATGGACCAATTCCATACACGAGTGAGGGAACTGGCCAGCTCTACTGACGAGGACCAGCCAAGGGCCATACGACGCCAACTAATCCAGGGGTGCCGAGATAAAACGCTAAGGGGCCACATCCTGCGCAAACCGGGGATTTCCCTGGAGGATATCCTCATCCTAGCCAGAGCCCATGAACTCTCGGATGCCAGAGCGACGGCCATGGAACAGGCCTTACACAAACCTCCCGCCAAAACCGAGACCATCAAAGTAGAGCGGGCGGACGCGGTACGACCACGGACACGTGGCCAAGCATAGAAGGGATATCGGAGGGACCCACCTCAAGCCCGCTGCGGATACTGTGGGCATGAACCCCATGCGGCCAAAGACTGCCCAGCTCAAGGACAAACCTGTGGAAATTGCGGAATCCCAAATCACTTTGCGTCAGTATGTCGCAGGAAGAACCAACCCAGGAGTCCCAAGAAACATTGGACGCCCACAAAAGCCGTCCGCCAGCTATCATTAACAGACCCACCCACGGAGAGTGCTGACAAACACCTACCCACCATCTACGACGATTCGGAAGATGAGGAAGCATATGTGATCTTGTTTGCCCGGGAGCTGAAACAGAGACGACGGCCACAACTGACATGCGTGGTACGCATGGGGGAGAATGAGATAAAAGCCATCATCGACACAGGTGCTACTGTCAACGTCATGGGGCTGCAACAAATTAACAAGCTACGTCCCCGACCCGAGGTCCTACGCTCCAAAACGAGGATCTTCGCCTATGGAGCGGACTCCCCACTGCCTCTAAAAGGGAAGATCGTGATACCCATCCGGGCAGATGAGGCGGAAGTAACAGCGACAGTACACATTATTGACCGGGAAGCTGATACCTTACTAAGCAGCCACACCGCTGAGGACCTGAAGCTGATCGCATTTGCTAACCGCATCAGAGCCCACCAAGTGGATGAACTGCTGGAGCGCTTCCCTGAACTGTTTAAAGGACTAGGTTGCATCAAGTGTGACCCCATCAAGCTTCATATCGACAAGTCCGTCTCTCCCACTGCCCTGCGCCATAGGAGGATACCATTCCACCTTCGGCCGTTAGTAGAAAAAGAACTTGAGAAACTCGAGAATCTAGGAGTTATCGAAAAAGTAACAGGACCCACCCCATGGGTCTCTCCCATGGTCATAGTTGAGAAGCCCAAACAACCAGGCGAGATCCGCCTATGCATCGATATGCGGCTGCCAAACACCGCTATCAGAAGAGAAAGACACTTGACGCCCACTATGGACGACATAGTGGCCGACGTGAACGGCTCGAGATGGTTCTCTAAAATCGATCTCAATGCAGGCTACCATCAACTGCCCCTCGCCGAGGAAAGCCGTTTCATCACGACATTCAGTACTCACCTTGGCCTCCGGCGATATAAACGCCTCAACTTTGGAATATCATCGGCAGCGGAGGTATTCCAGAATACCATCAGGGAGCTATTATCAGGTTTGCCGGGGGTAATTAATGTCAGCAACGACATTTTAATCCATTCGGCCACCGCGTCTGAACATTACAAACATCTGCGAGACGTATTGAAAAGACTGAGTACATACGGAGCAACACTCCACAGGGACAAATGCCAATTTTTCCAATCCTCAATTGAGTTTTTTGGTTACGTTTTTAACCAAGAAGGAGTTCAAATTGACCCCAGAAAATCCAAGTCCATAAAAGATGCCCCAGCCCCGAAATCCCCAACGGAGGTGAGGAGCTTCCTCGGGATGGCTACGTACTGTGGCCGGTTCATACCAGGCCTGGCAACCCGCAGTGAACCCCTCCGTGCACTAACGAAAACAGACGCCAAGTGGCAATGGGGCACGAAAGAAAATGAAGCCTTCCAGGGGATAAAGGACGCTCTCCTTGAAAACGCAACGTTGTCATACTTTGACCCTGCCAAACGAACCGAGGTAATTGTGGACGCCAGCCCGGTGGGTCTAGGGACAGTTCTAACCCAAGAACACGAACCTGGACAATGGACAGCCTTGGCATTTGCCAGTAAGGCGTTGACCCCGACAGAGACCAGATATGCTCAAATCGAGCGAGAGGCCCTGGCAATTAAGTGGGCCTGCAGCCATTTCCACCTTTACCTACAGGGACATTCATTTGTGATGGTGACCGATCATCAGCCTTTGGTACCTCTCTTCAAGGGCACCGCCCCCCACCCGCCACCACGCATTGAGAGGTGGGTGATTCAGCTCCAGACGTACGGTATGGAAGTGGTGTACAGACCGGGAGCCAAAAACCCGGCTGACTACCTGTCGCGCCACCCACTACCTCAAGAACCGTTCCCGGTTGATGATGACTGCGAGGAGTATGCCCAGTGGATTGCACTCACGTCCTGCCCTCAATGCATGACCGTCGAGGAGATTAAGGAGGCGAGAGTGGATGACAACCCGTACATGAGATCATTACAAGCCGTACAGGAGGGATCCTGGAATAACTACCTACACCCGCCTGACACGTGGACAGCATCGGACAAGGAAGCCCTCATGAAATTCTGGCACGTCCGACACGAACTCAGCGCCACAGAAGAAGGGGTGCTGTTGAGAGGGACACGCCTGGTGATACCAAAACGTCTCAGACACCGGGCCACCCAACTGGCTCATGGCGGCCACCAGGGCACCACGAAAATGAAGGCACGCATGCGTGAAAAGGTGTGGTTCCCTGAATTGGAAACGATGGTGGAGGACTACGTGAAAAACTGCATGTCGTGCCAACTGACGAGCGATCCTGAAAGGCCGGCCCCGATAATCACGGAGGAAGCATGCACGACCCCCTGGACCAAAGTCAGTCTAGACTTCGGGAGCTTCCCGGGGGAAGGACACACGTTGGTAGCCATTGACTCGTACTCCAAATATCCCCTGGTTGAGAGGGTACAATCCACGGCCTTCACACATGTGGGGCCGGCACTAGAAAGACTATTCTCCATGTTTGGCTACCCTGAGGAGATAAAAAGCGACAATGGCCCACCGTTCCAGGGAGCGGAGTTTGCAACATTCCTGAAAACCAGAGGGATTACCCACCGGCGCATCACACCCCAATGGCCGCAAGCCAACGGGGAGGCCGAAAGATTTATGCGAACTTTAAACAAGATGTTTAGGATAGCGGTGGTAGAAGAGGCCGACCCTGAGCAAAGGCTACATGAATTTCTAAGAGAATATCGGGGAACTCCCCACTGCACAACCCAGAAGAGCCCGTGGTCCCTCATGTTCCAGGGCCAACGTAGAGACCTCCTTCCTACAGCTCCGGAGTCGGTGCCGGTCACGGGTAACATGAGGGAGACTCAAGGATGTCGACGCCAGAATAATCAGCGGGCGAGCCAGCGACGTAGAGCAATACCACGACGACTATGCCAAGGAGATCGGGTAGTTATCAGGAACAGGCGTCCTGGAGGGAAGTTCCAGACGTTCTACGAACCAGGCCCGTGGACTGTTACTGCCACGAAAGGGACCATGGTAACCGCCAGAAGAGAGGGAGAGGAAGTGTCAAGGAACACATCATGGTTCAAAGTGGTCTCCCCTGAGCCGAGAGCAAGCACAGAAGACGCGGATGGAGTCAATGAGCCACCCCGAGCCGCGACACAAGAAGGTGGAAACAACTCACCAGCCGACACCCGAGGAACAGTGCCGGAGTCTGAAGGAGGACTCCCAAGCACGCCCACGCCCATCAGGAATTCATCCCGCAGCCGAGAGCCAGGGCCGGACCACACCCCGAGGTACAACCTAAGGCCCAATCCTCCCCCAAGTCAGAGACTAAAAGACTATGCCTGTCAGCTGAGGCCCTGAACCTGTCATCCAAGGGACACGCAAGTACAGAGCACTTCATTAAAAGCTGTTATAATGTGATGAACATTTATGATCTGGACGTTTTAAAAAGTTTATGTAGTTGGATAGAGATGTAGTGCTGTTAGCACTCTAGTTGATACACGTTTGCACGCACCCCTACATCCGCAGGCCAGGCGTGGCCTGCGGGGCCGAATAAATGGAAGGCGTGCGCTCGGGCACGTCACTTCCGACTGGCACTAAGTGTGTGTGTCACTGGCTCACGCTGCGCGCTGCCACCCCTGCGCAAGCGACCAGTCCACTAGGCAGGCCCAGTACCCTGCCACATTACATTTTCCACTGATCCACATAACTTGCACTTCATTTTCATTTAAGATCTGCGTTATTTTATATGTTGCTACTGAAGGTGAAAGACCGAAAAAACGTTACAGAATATTTTATTTCTTTAGAGGAGCCTTTGGCCACGCCCCCACACTCATTAACCCCATCCTATTGCGCATAGCCTCACCGTTCCCATACTTTTTTCAAAGCACGTGGGCCACTGTGTATAATGAAGGTGTGCGCTTCTGGCCGGTGCTTATGCAAATCCTTTCTCTAAAGTGCATACATTTAACTGGGGATTTCTCTGAGTGTGCATGCGCTGTAGACAGTAGAGCTCCGAAACAGAGAGAAATGAATGCTCAAAATTTCCGAGCGGTGCCGTCTGCAGTTCGTGCACGAAATCGGACAAATGCCGGTTTAAATTCTTCACTTTAGAAAGTGCAATCGCAAAAAAGCCGCCCCACAGTGGGCTGCAGGAAGGCGCGCCATCATGATACTGCCCCGGGTGCATCAAGGCGAGAGATCCATTAAAAAAATGCAGGACTCAGCCATGCACTTTGTGCAATGGAGGCACCTTAATCACAAGCTCATCTTCCAAAAAGACATAAGCATGCAAGGCCAATAAAGCAGCGGCTCGTGAAGCTAGCGCGCCCCCTTCTGTGACACGCACCTTGCAGGGGGCCTCATGTCCTTTGCACTATTGATACAACAATCCTTATTTTTCTGAAATAGTAACTGAGAGCTGTGTGATCCTTGGCATTCTGACCCCAGCGGGGAGGCCATCCCAGGACGCACATAAGTAATGTCTTAAAGCGCGTGGAGCAGATTTCAGAGAATAATTTTGTCCAGGGCGGTCATGGCTGGAGTTGGGGCCCCAGGTGTCCCCCACTGGCATAGCCTGGGAGTCTAGGGCCTTAATGCAAGCCAGGGCACCCTGGCCACTCCGAGTCGGATTGAAATACAGACCCGATTTGGGTGCAGTGACCCCTCACATCTCTAGACCCCTGTGTCCAGGTACTTGCTCCACATAGTTGAGTCCCTGCTTACGAGTTTCCAAGTTCCTCCTTCTCCCTGTCTTTCCTTCACTCCTCCCTCCGCCCCTCTCCTCTCGCATTCTTCCCTCTCACTCTATCCTCCTTCTAGGCCCTTCCTCCGTCTCAATATTCATCTCTTCTGTCTATAATGTGTTCTTGTTCCTTCCTCCCTTCTTTCCTTCACACCCGCAACTCTGGCCCTTCGTCTGTCGCATTCTCTCATTCTACCACGTTTTCCTCTCCTGTTTCGCTGCCTCCTTTTCTTACCTCCCCTTCCTCTCTTCTCCATGCCCCCTTTGTCCCACCTCCTATCCTATCCCCCTTCCCAAACGAGTGAATACAAAGCTAGACCCCAGGCAGGGTCTGTGCTTAGAAAACTCGGAGCCCAGACTTCAAAAATAATCACACCCACTGAGGGGGACAGCCTGGGCAGGAAGATGGGGGAGCTTCAGACTTTCCAGCAATCACGCTGGTCAAAATACATTACACGAGAAGCAGAAGGCCTTGAGTGGTTGGAGCAGTAGAAAGGGTGTTAGGAGTGGACTGTTAGGGGCACTAAAAACCAGTGCTTGAAATGGAAAAATAGAAGTGCAGGTACTCTGTACTAGAGTACCTGCTTTTTCTGAGAAGTACCAGTACTCTCCAATTAAAAGTATTGCATTTCTCTTGAAAAGTGCCAGTACTCTCCCCCTCAAAATAAAAAAGTGCCGGTACTCTCCCCCTCAAAATAAAAAAGTCCCGGTACTCCGTACCGGACAGTACGGGCTCATTTAAAGCACTGCTTAAAACTCAATATTTTGTAAAATAAACAATTTTTAGGAACTTTAAAACAGAGACGAGTGTGTGAGTGCATGTGAAAATCTCAAGTAAAATCCGAAAAGCACCTCATAATACCCGACTTAAAGCACCTGTTCCCGACTATTTACTATATAATACATTTATTAGGTGGTGTAACACCCCACTCAGCTCTTAATCATGCCATACGTTCTTTATCAATTAAACAACCATCTTTGCAGAACAGCAGTGAAACCTTGTATGAAATGCTTGGTAATGAGATCTTAGAAGAGCACACATGTAACCTGCAAAATCGTCAATTTCTGGGTCTTCATAGAGACATCTCGATAGCAATGTTAGTCAGCAATTTTTAAAAGAGAAAGTTCCTAGACGTAGGGAGCACGAGGAAGTTTTCAGTTGTTTGTGCATTGGAACTGTCCCCTATTACTCCATCTATCAATATGAGCCATTGTAACCCATTTAAGTCACTTGTAAGATAGGCCAATGAAGCTTCCTTTTCTCTACCCTAGAGTGAGAAGAAATGGAAATAATGCGGCTCATTGTGGGCAGGAATAAAATGACTAACCACTGTGTTTGCCTCGTGATTCAGTCCTTGTGATATAAACAATAATAATGCACGGAGAAACTCAATGCCCTACTGTAGACACAAAAACTAACATTACGCAGAAAGCATATGGCTACTAAAACAAACAAAAAATAAATAAAATAACTGAACTGAGGAGAAAAACGTTTAAAAGGATTATCTCCTCCCATATAACCCATTTCTGAGACGAAAGCAGGCAACTGGCATTATATATAGGGTAAAGTACAGCCAGCCGTACTTTATACGGATATTGAAAGTCATTGAGGAATTCCGTGAGGATATAGAGGTACAAGGCTAAAAGGCTCCTTTATAAGGTTCCTTTATAAGGTTGTGAAACTCTAAAGCGACTTGCAATATCCTTTTATTGTATGATAGAGGGTATTTTATTCATTATAATACATGATCACGTCATCACACTTTCCATAAAGCACTTACAGGTAGATTCATCAATGTCCCGATTTGCGAGTCCTTAATAGCGATTATTAAGGAATCGCTATTAAGGACTTGCAAATCGGGATTCATGTAGAAATCGCTAAATAAATTGCGATTCCTACAGCCTCCTTATTTGCGATTAGCAAATTGCTAATCGCAAATAAGGAATAACTCTCCATTCATTCCTATGGGCCTAAGGCTAATCGCAAATAAGGATGCGATTTCAAGGGTGTCCAAAGGACACCCTGTAGCTCCCCTGAAATGTAATCTACATTGGTGTTGCGCACACACATGTCCAAAGGACATGTGTGTGTGTAATATGCAACTTAGAAAAATGCATTTAAATGCATTTTTCTAGGTTTTCGCTATTTACCACAAGGTTTGACCTCCCCGTAAATAGCGGCCCAAAATTGCGATTTCACAATTTTAAAATGGTTCATGAATTGCATTTAAGGAATCTCAAATAGAGATTCCTTAAATGCAATTCCTCGCAAATGTGCGAATTCTTTAATAGCGAATTTTGCATTTGGGATGATTAATCCCAAATGCAAAAATTGCACTCGCAAAGGGCCAGATTCTCAGAATCTGGCCCTTTGCGAGCGCAATTAAGATTGATTAATCTATATCTTAAATCCTTGGTATCTTGCTATTTCATATTCATTACAGACACAAACAATAAAAACATAATCTGTACTGCAAACTTAAAACAACATCAAAAAGCATTTAGCATTTTTTTGCAAACATATTTTAAGTCAGTTTAACTGAAATCAAATGCAGTGGCTCAGATTGTGCTGAAACATGCAGAGATTCCATTTTTCCTGTAATGACATATACTGTGGTATAAACAAACATGTCGCCTTAAATATCTCTTTTCTGCTTCTTGCTTTTCTTTTTAGAAAAACATTTCAGAAGAAGGAAAAGGCAGTTCCCATTTCCCTTGTTTAAACAGCAGCTGTGATTATACTTTGTGACCTGCCTTTCAACCTGGCTGCTGGCAGCCTTCATTGTGATGTCAATAGTCAACTGTAAACAACTTATTACAGCTGAGCAACTACTAGTTTCTATATTACAGCCACCTAGATACTTCTTTAATAAGGAAATTAGAGACCAGCTTTTCTACGGGGATTGCAATTTCCCAGGTATTATATAAGGGCTAAAGTATAACCTTCCAATACATTATAAGGATATTGCAAGTCACAGAGGAGTTTCATAAGCATATAGAGGAATGAGGCCGAAGGCAGAGTTCCTTTTTAAGGTTATAGAACTCCAAGGTGAATGCAATATCCTTATCATGTTTATCAGTGTGTACTTTGTCCCATGTAATACATGGTCACACCATCACCTTTCGTGTGTGAAAAATACATTTAGGAAAGAAGATATCAACAAAAGACCTAAGCAGTTAACAATCCAACGGTTAATATAAATATCGGAAAGAGTGTTTTAGAAATTTTCGAAATATTTTATTTTATTTATTATTTAATTTGGTATTGTACTTCATATTACTCTTTAGACATTGATTTTTATAAAATTCATTTAGTCAAAGTACATGATTTCTCAATAAATACAAACAACAAACAATTTCATGGCTAAACAATTTGATTGATCCTAAGCGCGTTTCGGCTTACAGCCTTCATCAGGAAGCCATGATTAATGTTTCCAGGATAAACCTAGACAAAGATACAAACAATCAAAAATACACATCAGAGCACTGCCTCTGTCCATTATCTATTTACAATTGGCTCTTAAGCAACATGAGGTCAATATTGACAATACCATACTACAGAATAATAAAAACAATGTTGCTACTAGTCAAAACACTATACACACTAAGTATCCTCACCTTAAAATCCAAATAGATTTGTGCCTGTTAACTAAAGTGTCACCAAAAACCATCAGCAAGTGAACATTCCTTATATACATAGTATTTCATACAGGCATACTGAAGAGTCTATATCGTGTGTGTACAGAGATGTAGACAATATAAAAGGACAAAGTGAAGATGAAAGGAATATATATATATAACATCCAATAAAAGGATAAGACATCATGTTCTAGTGTTGATCTTTGGTAAAGTAACACCATAATAATACATACAAAAATACTCAGAATACTAATTGAATTTTCTTCTTGTGTTTAAAAAAAAAAATGAACTAACTTTTACTATACTATGAGTTATAAAAAAAAATAATCATACATTTGGAAATGTTACATCTGTAAGAAGAAATACTACTAAATAAATAATTGTGTAGATAAATAAATAAAACCCATCATAAACCATACATTGTATAACCCTCCAAAAAAGGACAATCACGTTAATAACATAGAATTTTGAAAAATGTAGTAGATTATCTATATCTCAAAGGTACTTTGTGACATCTTGCACCCCTACGCACAGTCTGCAAATTATGAACAGTATAATGTGATTTGAGAAGTGGAGTATTTTTCTTCTGGTTACCACTTTCTTTCTGACCATCAAAAGGAGACACATCTTCTTGATTCACTGGAATTGTAGTTACTTTTGTCACATTACCCCAATGGTGCCCCATTACCCTTACAGCACCTCCAAACACTTTATCCACCACAACTGGATCAGACCATTGTAGTCTCTTTCTTGACAAATCCAGAGTTTTTTTTACGTACCTGGTCTCCTAGACCACTAGGTCTCTCTCTCTCACTTTTCCTAAGATCATAGTACATTTTTTGTTTTCGCTGAGCAATACTAATGTTGGCTCTTACAATGTAACCTAAACTCTTGTCAATTGATTGATCGTTCAACCATTTTGACATCCAGGAAGTTTTAAATTTAGTTGCAGGTTTTCTGCTCTTAAGTGATTCAAATGGCAACATCTGTGGATGAGTGAGGTGTGGTCTTGTAAAACCACAACATTGTTTGAACTGCTGATCACACACTAGTTAGACAACACCCATCATATACACTCTATTAAAACCGCATTGAAGCTCTCAATGAGGCCATTGGTTTGTGGATGATATAGAGAACTCTTCAAATGCTTGATGGAACTAGCCTTCAAAACGTCCTTCACATCAGCCCATAAAAACCGCACCCCATTATCGTAGACTAGTTCCTCTGGGAATCCTTCGCACATTAAAATATATTTTAGACACGTGACCACCATCTTAGAATTTAGCTCACCCACACATTTGACATGAGGTCACTTGGAATAATAATCCATAAGCACATAAGCATAACAACAGGAACAACATTGAACGGCCCACTAAGTCAATCCCCAGTTTTTGTCAAGGACCTGAAGGACAATCTATTGGCATCAGTGGCGGAGTTGAAGTTTTCTAAGATTTATCGCACGTGGCACACACTACACAGTTTTTTATCAATTGTTCTATTTTACTGTCTGTGACCACCAGTATGAAGTTCATACTCTGTGTTTAGTTAGTGTGGCACCTAAAAGTCCTTCATGTGCTTTTTTTAAAATCAGGTTTCTAAGACCACAGTCCAATCCTGTGCAAGTGTATACGTGTAGTTTGAAGTTCAATCCAAGTTTGAAATCAAAGCCAGTGTAGTCTTTTGTAAGAATTCTTATTCTTTATTCCAAATAACATCACGAGGTCCAGCCAACACGTGTTTTGTAGTTGGGGTAATAACCCTCAACTTCTTCAGGGCTGGAAATAACAGAAACGGGACTCATATCATATGACACACTGAGAGACAGGGACTCCCCTGGAGAGGCAAGACAGCCAGTCAGGCTCGTTACGGATTACAATGACTTGAACGAGGTACTCAGAAAGAGTCTCAAAAGGCACTGGAAATTACTATCAGCTGACGAGTCCCTAGTCAGTCACATCACTAGACGTCCACAAATCACCTATAGGAGAGGTAAGACATTGAGAATGAGACTCAGCCCAAGTTTTCCACAAGCTCAAACCAACATCAAATGGCTCACACAACACTAGGTAGGTTTTCATAAATGTGGCTCATGTGGACTGTGCAGATGTGCCACGGATAACAAGAAAGAGTGGAGTGGATTGAACTTTCAAACTACACGTACACATGTGCACAGGATTAGACTGTATTAATTTGGAACCTATTGGTCCCAATTGGAGCGTTTTTTCGGGTTTTTCCCTCACATGTCTTGCACTTTTTGAAATTTATGCTCTGTTCTACATTACGATACATTGCAGGCGCCATACTTTACTGTATGAATTAATACCGCCTTTCTGGTTAGTAAAGGTTTCAAAGACCCTCTGGAGGTAACTGGTTTGTCTGATTTCATTATTAAACAATTTTCTATACTCAGTTCTTCAGATATTTTGTAATAAGGTTGAATAGTCAATTTTCACCACTATTTACACTATATACCTGGCTACTTTTTTAAATACTGAATCGTCGGTAGCACTTTTGCATTCTACTTCTGCAAATGGTGTTATATTTTCAAGAGCCACAATTAAACAACACTCATTTTTGGAAATGGCCCTTTTTGCAGAATTACCCCAAACCTTTTGTCTTCATCCTCCTCTTTTTCTGACGATCTTTATGTTGGCTCTAGGATTCTGGGCACTTTACCACTGCTACCTAGTGCTAAAGTGCATTTGCTCCCCTAAACATGGTGATGTTTGTGTATACCTGATTGGCATATTTAGTTTATTTGTAAGTCCCTTGTAAAGCGGTATTCCTTATACCCAGGGCCTGTAATCTAAATGCTATTAGTGGGCCTGCAGCACTGGTTGTGCAGACCACCCAAGTAGCCTTTTAAATGTATATCTTAGCCCTTCCATTGCAGGCTCTGTGTGTGCAGTTTACTGCCACTTCGACTTAGTATTCAAAACCACTTCCCAAGCCTTAAGCTTCTCTTTTATTTTACATAAGGCACCCTAAAGGTAGGTCCTGAGTGACCCTAGTGGTAGGGAGCTGTTTAACTAAAAGGCAGGGCATGCACTTTTAAGTTTTATAAGTCCTGGCAGTGACAAACCGCTAAATTCGTTTTTCACTGCTGTGAGGCCTACTCGTGTCATATGCCTGCCTGGGGAATTCTCTCATATACTTTTAAGTGGTAATTCCTGATCATAAAGGAGTAGCTTTCTCGTGTTTGGTATGGCTGGAATAGTGATGATAAATCCTCCTAATGGTAAAGTTTGATTTAACACTGCTATTTCAGAAAGTGGACATTACTCTGCTCTTTACTTTGCTCTGTGTGCCTTGCAACCTGTCTCCAAAAAACACGTCTGACCTGGGTACTTATAAAGCGCACTGTGACCCAACGGGTATCCTGGCGCTGAGAGATGTGGGACCTAACAGCATCAGAACTAGAAGAAGACCGTAGTGCAATAGAGCAGACGAAAGAAGATGTTATACTTTAGGAAAAAGCCAGGTCTTTAATTTCTTCCTAAACTGCAGTAGGTCTTCCATCTGGCGCAGCTCCGTGGGGAGACAATTCCAGAACCGTGCGGCTGCAATGCTAAACGCACGGCCCCCTAGTTTGGCTCTTCTAGTCCTGGGTACTTTTACCCAGTTACCTGAGGACGAACCGAAGTTACGACTGGGAGCATACCAACCAAATCTGTTATGCACCGGTTTGGGCCCTGTACCATGCAGAGCCTTAAATACAATACAGAGGGATTTGAATTGAATCCTCTGCAGTATTGGTAACCTATGGAGCTCCGCAAGGGCCTGGGATGCAGAGGCACGTCGAGGTTTCATCAGGGTCAGCTTGGCCGCCACGGTCTGAATTCTCTGTAATCTTCCAATTAAGTACTTGGGGGACTCCAACAGAAAGGCATTACAATAGTCCAGCCTGCTCATAATGACACTTCTAACCACCAGTGCACGTGCCGGTGTTGGAAGCATTGGGAGAATCTTTCGAAGTACCCTGATAAGAGCAAAACTGCTCCCAACAGTCTTGTTGACTTGATTTTCCAGGGTCAGCTTCTCATTGAAACAGATTCCCAAATTGCGAACCATCGCAGGGGGTACCAGAGGTGTATCAGAAGGGGGGGGGCTAAAAATCAGTAGGAAGAGAGTATGGCACTTTCCCACCCGCACAGCATAGATTCTCAGTGTTGTCTGTATTAAATTGCAGAGAGGTATTTTTCAGCCAGTGTACCACATCCTGCATGCAGGCATGGAAATTACCTAAAGTGGTTGACTGGTCCCCCTCCAGGGAAAGAATAAGCTGAGTATCGTCAGCATAACTCACCAAGCCTTTATCGCACGACTTAATGATGGCCAGCAGGGGACGCATGTACGCATTAAACAATATAGGGCTAATTGCAGATCCCTGAGGGACCCCATGTCAGATCTCGGAAAACTGTGACTGAAAGGGGGGTAGGGCTACTGCCTGACGTCTACCGGACAGGTAGGATTGAAGCCACTTCAACACCACACCCACCACCCAGCACCCTCCAACTGTGCCAGAAGGACCTTGTGGTTGACTGTGTCAAAGGCGGCATACTGGTTGCCTGGTGCCAGGGCTGGGCCGAAAGGGATCCTTGTGCACTTCAGAAAGTTCTTTGACGTCACCCCTCCCCCCCCACACACATCAAAGGCACTTTGGGGCATAAGTATTAGGGCTCTAGCCCTATCAAATCCGTACACTACTGGACCTGGGAAGAACTCTGCTGGAGTGAGGACAGCTGTGCTGTAAGGATTGTCATTTTGCTATGAATGACTGTCTCAAGGGACTGATTCTCTGCCTGGCTGAGCTGCCCTGCTACTCTTGTCCTGCTGAGGACTAAGGACTGGACCTATCCACTTGAACCCAGAGTGGCTCCAAGGCTTGCCTCCTGTTTTGGAAGTCTCAGGGACAGAAAAGACTTTGTGCCACCTTACGGGTGCTGCTGGACTCTGCCATCTGTGACTCCTACCCATGCCTGAGGTACCCCCTCCAGTCCTGGGTTGCAGGGGTTCTGCCACTGATTCTGCTAAAACTGACACATTTAATGGACTGTGTGGACATTTCCGACACACATCGAGTGCCGACGCAGAGGGCTGCCCATCAACAAAGTATGCACAGCCTGTATGGCTCAGTGGTGACATCAACACAGCCTCCACAACCTGCATGGCTCAGCAGCGACGCAGAGGTTTCTCGACTATGTTATGTTATGTTATGTTATGTTATTCTATGTCTTTTATAGCGCTCGGCTACTCAGAAGAGTGTCCCGGCGCTTTATTGATAACTTAGGAGGACAAACACAACACAACAGATTAAAAGAAAGCAGGGTCAACAGAACACGGAAATCTAGGAAGCAAAAAGCCAAGCCAACTATGAAGATTTCCCTTGACTTAAACGGAGCAGACGACGATGCGGGACCCACTCTGTGTGGCTTGATGATGACATAGTGAACTCTAAATGCTGACATGAGTGCCATCCCAGGTATTTTTTCAGATGGGCCTGTCTGAGTCTTGTATTTATTGAAGTCGTCCATAAATATGACTTTGCACCGGGCCCTCCCGACCTCAAGTAACTTTTTGACCGTTAGTGACTTCTAAGCACTGTATTCACATTTAATCTTTAAAAAATCATATCTCAACTTCTACACACTGGATTTTTGTTGTTTAGTAGTTGTTTCAATCAGATGCATATTCTCGATTGTTTTAAACCTGTGTGGGGCTTTTAGTGGTGTTGTAATTGAATTACAATAATAATTGTGTTACACAAATACCTTACCCATTGCCTCTTAAGAAAAGCCTGACTGCTCTGTGCTAAGCTACCAGAATGTGAGCACATGTTAATTTAGGGTGTTTATCTGACTTACCCTGACTAGAGTGGTGGTCCCTACTTGGATAGGGTGCATACCTCTGCCAACTAGAGACCCCATTTCTAACACTCATCTTGATAGTTATCACCATTCAGAACATTTTCTTGATGGGAAACCTCGCAGGTTGTCTCCTCTCATATTCTATCCCCCTGATTCGTGAACTACATCGAAAAGGAATTGGAGCAACCTAGTCGCAAATCTGGCTAGCCTTGGTGTACTTGTTTGGCATTGGTAACACAGAGAATGGAGACAAGTGGCTTATGCCTAACCCATAGGTAACTCCTACATTTCACAATGGCCCACCAGCAAGCTATAAACTCTTTTTTTTATTACAAAGAAGTGGACATCTATGTCACTGAGAACCCTAGAAGTGTTTTGTGAACTCTTGATCTCCAGACAACTGTGATAGTACTGCACCCAAACCTACATTTCTTGCTTCAACTGGCAAGCAACATATTAAGTTGTGATCATATGGTTTGAGCCCACCCACACTAGACAACTATTGTGTGAGATCCATAAATGCAGTAGCAGTCTGGACCCCCAATTAAAATCAACCTTGGCCTTAAGTAGATTTGAAATGGGACTGTCCCTGGACACAAACTCTGGAATAACGCGTGAATAGAATTTGCATAGACCCAGGATTGATTTTACCCCAATCTTGTCTGCAGGAGGTGGTGCATCAAGTATTGCATGAATCAACCCTGGTTTCAGTCTAACCCCATTACAAGAAATTAAATGTCCAAGATATTCTACTGTATCTTTCAAGAATCACACTTGTCCATTTAAAGAACCACTCCAGCATTATCAAAAATAGTGAGAACCTGTCTGAGGATGATGATGTGTTCAATTCGTTCTTGTGCATGTATTAATACATCATCTTGAAAAATTGACACATTAGTAATGCCCTTAAGCATGTTGGTCATCACCCTCTAAAACATGAAGCCACTTATGCGAGGCAAATCAGCATTGGCCAATACTGATCGGTTCCCAATGGGTACACAAATGCCGTCAAGTGATGCAATTCAGGTTCCAACTCTACCTCGTGATAAGCTGATGCCAGGTCAGGTTTTGTGAAATGTTTTGCACCAGAAATCATCGAAAGCATCTCATTGATTTTTTGAAGTTGGAGTGAATCAACCTAAATCTCTCTATGGAGTGCCTTTAGATCTACACACACCCTCAACTCCCTAATTTTTACTAAGCCACTACTAAAGGGGAAAGCCACAGCGAGAACTCTACTGGCTTATTGATGCCCTTGTTGCATAACCCTTCAAATTCTCTTTCCAGATCTTCCCTGACACTAAAATGCACCCCTCTCAATTTGGGTTTATTAGGTGTGGCATTTTCTTTAGTTTTAATCTTGTATTTGAATAATTTTATCTTACGTAGTCCACCGGAAAAAACTTAAGAAAATAGTTTAACAAGTCTTCAATTACACTACTGTCCTGTACAACAGCCGCCTGTTAACAAGTTCCTGGATGTAAAGCCATGCTGCACAGCCCTTGGTGAAACCACTACAAAATCCCTGAACCGCCACATAGATTTTCCCCTCAATGCACCTCCCTTTAAACATCAAGATGTTTTTTTTAAATAGCCTTGCAATTCAATTTTCTTCCCTTCATAAGAGACCGGGGGTCTGACCTGTGGCATCAATTGCCGGTTGAATAGTTATTTTGCAACAATAGTGATTCTAGCCCCAAAGTCTACTAGTAGGTGTACTACTTTATCTCCATACTTCACATTGACATATGGTGTGGATCACCATGCTTCACTACACTTTCATTTACAACAAGAATCATGTCCTGAACTTCACCGATCAGATCATCTAAATCGTCTCAAGATTTCCCTCATTTTACATGTTGATGGACTAAAACATCTAAAACAAATATTGCACTGCTAAAAGAATGAATTATATTGACCAGGTTTAGTTGTGGAAGGGTTCAAAGGAATTTGTTTTTTCCTTTTCCTTCTTTGGATCGAACCACATTCACTTGTTCTTGGGTTTTCTCATCCAGTTCCTTCACTGCTTTGATAGAAGTTTCTATGCTTTTTGCAATGCGAATTGATTCAGCCAATGAAGGATTTCACATAGATAGCAACTTCTGTTTAATTGCTCCAACTGTGCAGTGACAAATAAACCAATCTGAAATTAGTTGATCACTAAAGCTATCAAAGTGGCATTCTGCCACCAGCTTACGTAACACAGATATGTATGTGTTAACATCTTCCTTCGCTTTCTGTTCTCTCTTGAAGAATTTGTGCCTTACATTTACCAGTCTAGGTGGGGCATCAAATCTGTTGAGGAGTTTTTTTACAGCGTCCTGGAATTCAGCCAGTTTCTCACCATCAACCACGTGAATCTCAGGCAGGTGCTTTAAATGTGGATCTCCCTTCAAATCCCAGAGAATGAAATATTAGAAACCTTTTTCATTCTGTCCTAAATCTTGATGCCCCACTGGTCCCCAAATAGGTTGCAAATGCATCATATTACTGCCTCCAAGGTATGGATGGATCCCCTGGTGTATCTAAGGGTGGAGGTGGACTTACAACTGTATTTTTTTTAAATTAATTTATTTATAAGGTGCACCACTCAACGCAACATTAAGACTCACTTATTTAGTGGCTATACCAATTAGTGTTTGCGATCAGCACTTGCAATACCATAAGATAAGCATAACTAGAATAGTCTATGTTAAAGGTGTCACCGTGAGAAGCACACAAAAAAATATTTGCTTTGAGCAGTTTATAATTGAAATAATTGGAATATATAATCTTAAAGGTGTGTCTGTCACCGTGATAAAGACAAGTAAACAAGCTAAAGTTATTGCCGTGAGAAGCACAAAAAAAGGTAATTGCTGTAAGCAGGTTATTCTTGTAATGACTGTAATGTGTATAGTTTTTGAGGTGTGTCTGTCACTGTGAAAAACACAAGTAAACATGCTACCTATTTGTGTTAGGAGTGGCAGCAGAGGATCCTTTAACCTCTTACTAATTTTTGAAATTACTGGAACACTTTTTAAAACATCAGCACAGGTGCACCACTCAATAGTTGCAAAAGCTCAGTGATCAAATATAAAATTTGTATACTACACAAATATTATTCCCAATTTTTTTTTTTATTTCAATTTACTTATTGCTTAAAAAACGTAGTCATAGACATCAAAATTCCATGTGATACAGCCGACGCACTTCGTCCTGCTAGAGGACTTCTTCAGGGCGATGATAACTTTGGCGGATCCAATTACAGTAAAATTGGTAGAGTCAACATAGTGGCCAGTAAAATTGGTAGAGTCAACATAGTGGCCAGAGCAGCGATCCAATTGTCATTCCTTGTGTAGACCACGGTTAATTGGAATACTCAAAATCTAGTATTCTCACAGCGTCCCACCAACTCATAAATATGGAGAAGAGACAGGAGACACAATCGGGCTATCCCAACATTTTAAAATGGCCGTCGTGCAAATTACAATGCATTAGTTCCCAAGCAATTAAGATGCCCTCTATTGTACACTTAGGGTGCCTGTTTCATTAGGAGGATGCCCAATCCTTTAAAATGGCCGCACAATTAAAATATTTTCTTTAGGAAATAGGGCGTTAACACTATGCGGATAGAAACTAAGACCCTCCCACTCACACACTTGGACACTTTTCCTGGCTGTATTTAATGTGCCTTGGACCAACGTGTGATTGTTCACGGGTGTGAACAAACTGAATTTCAGAGTTCCTTTATTGTCCAGCACCACTTCATCACTCAAAGTGAACGTTGGTAGAAGCAACCGCTGCAATTATCGAGCCACATCTGTGATTAAAATAAGTACCCTGTGTGTTTGTAGATTCTGGGGGTGACCAGCTGCTCGTCGCCACATGTAATGAGGCACAAACACTACTGTAAAGGTGTTAAATGTCACACGACATTGAGTCACCCCAAGCTGCTCACAGGCATAGATCCAACTGACTCAACTTCCCAACATTCTATAGTATCCCTACAACCTCATGTTCTAATGTGCATCCTTGGTGAATTAACACCAGTTTAATACATACATTAATACTCAGAATACTAGAGCATCCTATGCTCTAGATAAAAAAAGAACCTCCAGAGGGTCTTCAGGCTCATTTCACCAGATTCAAGGTTGCCATGGTGATGTTGGGTAGAAGAGTTCTAGTGCTAGACATCAGTCAGACTTCAACACTGGCGTCTATGCATTACTCTCTCAATGAGTCCATAGAGAGGGCCATTTTCCCTGCTTAGACCTACAGACCTTCCTAGTGTAAGTCCAGTCCTCAGACACTCCACTTTTAAAAGGAACTGCTTTGGTATCTAGTCAAAAGATGAGGAATCTGCAGTTAGATGTATCAAAAGAATAAGTTGCTTACTTTCGGTAACACTCTTTCTGGTTGATACTCTGTCCTCCTCAATGCCCTCCCTACCCTCTATTCTTTGGAATTTTAGGGTTAAATATGGTACCAAGCTAGATTTCACACACAGTCACACTTGTAATCTATCATGGTCGATCCACGTCTTTGGGGCGGAAGGGTTCCAAGGAACACTAATGTCACTGCGCAGAGGTGGCACCTACATACAGCTCTGTCTCACTTCTCGTGGTGGCACATGAACACCGCAGGACCAATGGCACCATCTGTCATTGCATAGGGAGCAGTTGCTATGAAAATATCCAGGCTGGTGCCCGGTGGAGCTCCAAAGGTGCAGAATCCATGGTTAGAGTATCCACCTGACAGATTATTTCCAAAGTTAAGTAATATTTTGCTCTGCCACTAATTAAGAATGTTTTTCTTTTATGCTGAAAACCAGTAAAAAGATTAATAAAAAAAATATACTGGGAACGTTGTATAAGATCTTTCAAGAGCTTCGCTCCATTTATCTGAAGAAAACAATTTTGACGTGTGTACTGAATCACTCCCTGCAATCTGAAAAAAACGTTTACTGGTGCCATGTTAGATGAGGTGCAAACCACGAGGAGAGCAAGAGTTAGGTTACAACTCTGGAATATGCTCTCTGTAAATACTGAATATCTACCTTCATTACTTTTCTCCAGAAATACTGGCCAAGCACATTCAGCCCCACAGTGTGTTATGCGCAATATTAATTAATAGAAGCGTACCATTCAGACAGGGTCAGTTCTACTAGCAAGTGCTACGTAGGACACTACTAGCAAGTTGGTGGAAAATTGCCACTTAAATCATCAATTATGAGGCCAATGGCAGGAGGGAAGGCAAAATGGAACACTATTAAGCCGCCTTCAGAGAACACATTTTTTGGCATAATGCAGCCTTGAACAGAGAACACCTGGACGACTTCAGAAGGGCACTAACAGAAGTGGGCGCATAACTGCCCCTAGAAACATCAAAAATGGTCTAATTGCCAGAGAGGGTAGGCGGACAAATGTCACTTCAAATAGGGCTCTTTGCTTTCTTAGCAGTGGCCCTGTCTTTAGAAAATATGAACCATTTCTTCCAGATTGCTTGCAGAAAACCTCTGAAGTGGACATATTCCATCATCCCAGCAATTACTTCCATGGCTCCTATTTCAGAATGGGGGCTTGTAGGAAGCAATATGTGCTCTCCGCAGGCTTCTTTAGGTCAGTGGTATGGTCACAGCAGGCAGGGGCCAGTGGTGGTAGAAGAAACAGGGGGTCTTTGGTGACGCGGGCCTTTTTAGCTGTAGGTAACAAGTACATCTGTTTACGGGGGTGGGCTAGTAGTCTGCAATGTTAGGTCAGGTACGTCGAGTGGAGTAAAGGTTTAACAGGTAGTCATTTTTAAGTTTAAAGGACATGGAGAAAGGTGAAATAAGTGAAATGGTTAAGACCCTAGTGGTGCTAAGGGAAGTGGGTAGAGAGGATCTGTTGGAGCCCGGGGTCCTAGAACATGCCTGGGTGCCTTGAAGGGAGTGGCCAATGAGGAGGTCAGCAAGAGAGGTGGCAATGGCAGTTTTAGCCCGCTCCCCTCCCTCTAGTGTGAGGTGAATCGTGCTTCGGAGAAAGGCTTGGCAGGAGCGGATAGCAAAGAGGTAGCGGCAGGACGGCAGGTGCAGCAGGCCGCGCCAGGAAGAGAGGCTTCTGCTGATCGGCAAGGCAATGGGCGGAGGGAATGGCAGCTGAAGCTGTGGCAGTGGGGTATCAGACAGTGGTCTGAGCGGCAAAGGCAGAAAAGCGGCCATAGTCATTCGGGAGGGTAATGCGGAGAACAAGGCCCATGTACAATGTGTGGTAGGCAGGGCACTATTGCATGGAGGTGCGGGCTCAGCTATTTAGGCAGTTGCGAGTATGGAGGGATGCCAGCTAAGGGTCAGGGGTGATTAGAGTTGAGGGCATGGAAGCAAAGGTCATAAAGTAGCATAAAGGTAACAAAATTGCCTAGGCCAACAGAGGATTGAAAGACAGGGGAAAAGAACTGGCTTGGGGGGTAAGCAAAAGGGCCCTGGTGTCTTGATCTACGCTGTGCCACACTGCTGCCTGACCAAAGCTGTGCTGCTCTGCTGACTGCTCTGCTGCCTGGGTATCGTAGCGCTGCTCTGCTGTCCTGAATTAATCACAGCTCACTGTGCCTGCTTGCATTACCCTACCTCTAGCATTTGCCCGCTTTGCCCTGACTAGCGCTCGCATTGCCAAATTTTATAAATTAAGTTGTGCTCCTTTTCGCTAGCACCTCCCTGTCCACAGCGCTATTTACTTAAATTCACAAACCGGTTTCCGGTTTCGCTTCTGCCGCCATTTCTGTTGTTGTTGTGCCTCGGAGCCCGCCCTCTCCACCACGCACCCGCTTCCCAGCTGCTCCTCCCTCCAACTGAGTGGCCAGGCTCTCCCCGCCGATTGAAGCGCTGTGACCGTCCTGACTTCGTCAGAAGCGGTCGCTCCCCAAGGCCCCTGGTGTCTTGATCTACGCTGTGCCACACTGCTGCCTGACCAACGCTGTGCTGCTCTGCTGACTGCTCTGCTGCCTGGGTATCGTAGCGCTGCTCTGCTGCCCTGAATTAATCACAGCTCACTGTGCCTGCTCGCATTACCCTACCTCTAGCATTTGCCCGCTTTGCCCTTCCGGTTTCGCTTCTGCCGCCATTTCTGTTGTTGTTGTGCCTCGGAGCGAGCCCTCTCCACCACGCACCCGCCTCCCAGCTGCTCCTCCCTCGCCCCTCCCCTTTCACTATCCATATATGTCAGATGCATTTGCGTGCAGCGTTCACGCGCAGCGGTCGCGCCCCATGCGCGCCGAAGGTGCGCCAAAGGTAAGCCCGTCTACGCCCGTCCGCGCCTGGACCACGCCCAGCACCAGACCCCCTGGCCCCCGCAAACCGCACTCCTCCCGCATAACGTATGACGCCGCCACCCTCCTAGCCCTTAACCCCGGACGCACACCACAATGCTACGAAGCTGCCCCTGGACGTGCCCACGGTCCCTTCGCCTGCCACTCCTGCAAGTTCGCCTGCATCAAGACCCACACCAAATCCACTTCCTCCAAACATAACTCCGACTCCAACCACCTGAAGTGTATCCTGCTGAACACCCGCTCGATCTACAGACACGCCACTGAACTCTGGGACCTACTCGACACTGCGTCACCGGACATCGCCTTCCTTACAGAAACCTGGATGAACGCATCATCAGCACCCGACATCGCCATAGCCATCCCGGACGCTTACAAGATCATCCGAAAAGACCGCACCAACCAAACAGGAGGAGGCATCGCCATCGTCCACAAGAACACCATCAGAATCACGACCAGCTCCGACGATAACCTTGCTACCGCCGAACACCTCCACTTCCAGATCCACACCGACCCCAGGACCACACTTAGAGGCACCCTCATCTACAGACCACCAGGAACCCGTAAACAATTCAGCGAAGACATCACTGACTTCATCAGCCCACATGCCCTCCCCTCCGAGAACTATATTCTACTGGGAGACTTCAACTTCCACCTAGAAAAGAAAAACGACAGCAACACCACCACCCTTCTGGACAACCTGGCCAATCTTAAACTCAAACAACTCGTTGCCCCCCCACCCATGTAGCCGGACATACGCTCCTGTAAACACATCTCCTTCAATCACACCACAGCTCTCCATTGGACGGACCACAGCTGTGTTCACTTCAGCTACAAAACTACCACGATCCACAACCCCGCACAACCTATTCCCCGAAGAAACTGGAACAAAATCACCACCGACCAACTCCTCACATTGCTCAACCAAAACCCTCCCACCCTCTCATCGGACCCAAACGAAGCTGCCACCAAACTCAAACAATGGATCACTCACAGCGCTGATGAATTAGCACCTTTGAAAAACCACCAAACCAAACAGGGTAGCAAAAAGGCCCCCTGGTTCAACGATGACCTTAAGAAATCCAAGAAACTATGCCGTACTCTCGAGAAAACATGGAGAAAAAACCCAACCACTGACAACCTGACCACCTTCAAAGCATCCACCCCCAAACACCACCAATGGATCCGATCCACCAAGAAAGCAGCATTCAAGGATCGACTCGACAACAACGCCCATAATAGCAAGGAACTTTTCCACATCGGCCATTCAGTTTGAGAGTCACATTTTGTTTTATTAGACCTTGCTGATGGTTCGCTCCATTGCAAGTTCATTGTTTAAGAAGTGGTGTACCTTCCTGCAATGGCTTTTGTGGCAAAGTATATTGTGGCTTACCAAAAACAGAGGGGCTTAGAACCCACTCATTGTTTATCATTGGTTGGCTCTTCTGACACTCATGTGCTTCCTTCTTATTCATGTACTGGGTTGTCCTTTTCATGTTGGTCATGTTTCAGCATAGTCTCCTTACCAACTGTTTGACTGGCTGACATCTCTGCTTCTACTGCTTGCTTTTCAAGCACTACCTTTTTTCGTGTTAAGCACTCCTTGAGAGTACATGTTTTCGAGGTGTCTCCCTTGTGTACTTCACTCACCCAGACTCATGTTGCTCTCGAGCTACACCTCACCCATCTCCCTGTTGCAATCACCCATGTGCTTCTCCCCATTGGCTCCCCGCACCCCCGGTGTTTCTTATCCCCACCCACACCCCCTTCTCTCTCCCCGTTGTTCCTTCTCCCACATGCACCCTCCATGTTGTTTTTCCTCAGCCCGTGTTGCTTCCCAGTCCCTGTCGCCCTCTCTATTTTGCTTTAGCCTTTATCATAAAAAAATGCCTCTATATTACTGATGACATAACACTTGCAGCAGTAAATGACCATTGGCACAAAGAAAACACTAAAAGCAATAAATCTCCACAACTCAGTATGAACTTTCATTCAAAGAGCAGTTTGAATATGTTTTGACTTTTTCAATCACTTTGTGTACAAACCTTGGCATACCAGTTTCTCAAAATACGTTTTTGTATCAGCAGACCACATTTTGGGATAGCACGCTCAAAGCTTGCACTTTCCTGCAAAGAGACCTTCTTCCTAATACGGATAGAGTAGACTCTTTGAATGAATTACTTTCCAGGGCAGCACTTCAGAAGCTACTACCAGGGTACGGGCGAGCTACCAGTAACTCCCGAGCCACCCGTTGAAGACCCCTGTCTTAGATGGACAGCCTTAAAATGTGGCCTAGATCTGGCACTCTTGGGTCCACGTTGGACACCTTTGCTCCACACAGTGAGTAAAATTGACACCTCTGGTCCACACAATGAGTACAATTTAGACCTTTGGTCCACACAGCGAGTAAAATTGACACCTTTGGTCCACACAATGAGTAAAATTGACACCTGTGGTCCACACAATGAGTACAATTTAGACCTTTGCTCCACAAAATGAGTAAAATTGACACCTTTGGTCCACACAATGAGTACAATTTACACCTTTGGTCCACACAGCGAGTAAAATTGACACCTGTGGTCCACACAATGAGTAAAATTGACACCTTTGGTCCACACAATGAGTAAAATTGACACCTGTGGTCCACACAATGAGTACAATTTAGACCTTTGGTCCACAAAATGAGTAAAATTGACACCTGTGGTCCACACAATGAGTACAATTTAGACCTTTGGTCCACAAAATGAGTAAAATTGGCACCTGTGGTCCACACAATGAGTACAATTTAGACCTTTGGTCCACACAGCGAGTAAAATTGACACCTTTGGTCCACATAGTGAGTGAAATTGTAACACAGAGATGCTATATTTCATCTTTAATGTTGGTAGTGCCTCTGGGGGCAGCATATCTCCTGGACTTTAGAAGGCAGCAGGGTGCTGTTTTGTTTGTAGATGTTGTGTTACAAATCATAAGGGCTCTAAAAATGAACCTCCTCTGAACATGCGTAGACAGATGTGAACATGCTGGTTTGCAGCTGCCAGGCACACATTACATAACACCAGTTGGGCAACACAGCCCACAATTTGCTTCACGCTTCGGGCGAAGATGCGAGAAGGTTTTGCAGCTAGACAACAAGGTGTGTTTTGGCACTGTAAGGACACAGTGCCTATATATTTGCAATCCATCACACCACTAAATATTCTGCATCACTTAGAGGGCAATTTTATAAGCTCAATTATCTAAAAGAGACTTTACAACAGGCTTGTGCACGCTGTAGGGCTAATACGATTACATTCTCCAAGGCAGCCAGCAAGTAATCCGCCATTCCTGGAATTCCCAACTCGCTGTGGGAAAGTGTTCGAGCCCTGGCATCGCACCCTACTTTGCCATGCACCAAGGTTACCACGGGGAAGTGCTTGCATTGCAGCAGTGTAGCGCTTCAGGCACAGGCGTAGCGCTTCAGGCACACGCTCTAAGTACGTTTTCTTGAAGACAAAACAATTATATTCGTTTAAGAAGTTTGCACTTGCACCATTTTGCAACACGTTATCAATCACATTTCCACTTAATTGTTATATTGTGGTCTTTGCACATGCTCTCAGCCTTGGCATAGTAACAGTAAACGTTCCTGTTGTTGCTGCAAAGCACAGCTATGAGTGCTGAAGTACGATACAACTCTGCCACAGCAACGTTTAAACAAGCATTGACAAAGTGAATAGGTCGGTGTTTGGTAATAGTGAACATCTAATACGTGTCGAGGGTGAAACCGTCTACTGTGCGCATTTGTGAGATACACCACTGTACAATAGCAGCAAGCCTGATATTTATTTTATGAAGAGGTTAGAGTTCCCTATTGGACTCCTCGTCAAGGCTTGCTACGTCAGGTGGTAAACTCACAAACCCCACAATACTTGGGGTGGTAAAGTCAGACTCTCCACCATACTTGTTAGGTAGTCTCTCTGGAGCCATTGCAAGACCCACAGAAGCTGGATAACAATAACCACTAGCAGCCAATAAGTCTCGCCTATTGGCTGGGGGAAAAAAACACTTACAACGCACTACCTTTACAACGCACTACCTTTACAACGAAACTTTTACACCGTAACATCCTTTACAACACATGCCATTACAACGCAACCATTACAACGCATGTCACTACAAGGCATACCACTACAACGCATGTCATTACAACGCAGTCATTACAACGCATGCCATTACAAAGCATACCTACACTATCCAACACTTACCCTACTGGCGCACCCCCTGGAGTTAGAATAGTAATTTTTACCCCTACACTATCCAATACTTACCATACATGCAATGTAATGGTATGCGTTGTAATGGTATGCGTTGTAAATGTAGTATGCGTTGTAGTGGAATGCGTTGTAAAGGTAGTTTCAAAGAATTTGTTGTAATGGCATGCGCTGTAAAAAATGCGTTGTAAAGGTATGCGTTGTAAAAGTATGTGCTGTAACAACATCCATCCATTGGCTGGTAATGTGTAGCGAATGGCTTTGCCATTGCTTTTTGCAGATGCTAAAAAAAAGAGACCAAAAAACTTCTTGCTGATGTTGTGCAGCATCAGAAAAAAATGGCAATAACGCATATGCATCATGATATGGCTGTCACTTTTGCATTACTGAACCTAGAAGGTGAACACTGATCTTGAAGCAGTTAAAAAAAAAAAATAGGTTGTATGTGCTTAAAAAAACCTTTTGAAAAAAAAACAAGTCAGCAGCAGATAGCAGTTTCTGGGCCCTCCTAATAAGGGGAAAATAAAAGAAATGAACCATCGTGGAGAGGAGGAGTGGGAAAGCAGTGAAGAGAGTGACGGGGGAGTAGCGATGGAACAGGCCGGAGAGTGGTTAAAAAGTGAATGCTTACACCATATAATATTTCACATACATAAATACTTAGACTTCTGCGCATCATGTCCCACTGTGCCCATTCCTTAACCAATCTGTCTCCCTGCCCCTATTCTCTATATGCCCAGTCTTTACATACCAACTCTTGAGACACTATACATCTTTGCTCTACCTCACACTGCACCATGGATTGCTGAGCTCCACCGCCCCCTGTAATGATGATACTTGTAAAGCGCACTGTTACCCCATCTCGGGGTGTCCTGGCGCTGAAGACCGCTGGGGAACCCGTCCTGGCTTTCCCTGTGAGATGGTCCCTTCTGGGTATCTCCAAGGTGAAACCAGGCATCCCCGGCGTCTGTGGGGGGCCGTTGTAGAGATGAAGCAAGCTTAATGCCCAGAGTTGCCGAATGTGATCCCTGGTTAGAGTAGGCACTGAGGCGAGAATTATCGAGTCTGTTTTTACGGAGTTTTATATAGTGCGAACTTGACCCGAAGGTTTCGGGTATCAGAGCGTTTACACAAGCATCAGTTGTGTTCCATGAAGACACATTCATTTATTTCTATTTTTGATTAGGCACGGGGAGATTAACTCCCAGATTCATCAAGAACACATTTTGCGATTCCTTAATAACGAAAAATACCGATTCGCTATTAAGGAATAGCAAAATGATATTCATCAAGAAATCACTTAAAAAATGCAATTTCTAATAATTCTTTAATTGCGACTCGCAAATTGCGAGTCGCAATTAAGGAATATCTCCCCATTCATTCCTATGGGCCTAGAGGCCCATAGGAATGAATGGGAAGACCATCTCAATTTGCTAATCGCAATTAGCGATTCGCAAATTGAGATCGTGATTTCAAGGGTGCAGGGGTGTCCAAAGGACACCCTGTTGCACCCCTGAAATTGATGTGTGCACATATGTTGCGCACACACATGCCCTTAGGGCATGTGTGTGCGCAACATGAAACTTTGAAAACTGCACTTTAGTGCATTTTTCAAAGTTTTTGCTATTTACCACGTAGTTAGACGTCGCAGTAAATAGCGGCCCCAGATTGCGAATTCGCAATTTAAAAATGGTTCATGAATTGCGTTTAAGGAATCTCAAATTGAGATTCCTTAAATGCAATTAATCGCAATTTAGCGATTTCTAGAATTGCGATTTTTGCATTTGGGATGATGAATCCCAAATGCAAAAATAGCACTCGCAAAGGGCCCGCAAATCGGCTCGCATAGGGCCAGATTCTGAGAATCTGGCCCTATGCGAGCCGATTTCGGCTTCATGAATCTACCTGTAAGTTATTTGCCCAGAATCACAGGATGTTGCGCGTCCTTGCCGAGACTCGAACCCGATTCCCCAGATTTGAGGTCGACCGCCCTTGCCGGAAGGCCAACTCCTCTCCCCATGAATTAAATGTATGTAAAAATAAATGAAACAACATGTTGCCCTTATTTGGTCAAGTGAATTGCAGACCTGTAAATTTCCTGTAATTGAGGCATAGAAGCATAGGTCTCTCTTAGATGTAGAATTACTCCCCAAATTTCCAATGCTGTGAAGACACTTTGGAACACTCAGGAAAATGTGTCCCTGTCTGACAACCAAACCTTTTCCCATAGTTCTGGTACTGTTGAGGGTGCATTAGTGAAAGACCACAGTCACAGAACTTCCAAAGAACTGCTGAAATGACTTACATTTGTACAACATACAGCGGCATGAATGCTGCTGCGTCTCATAATGCGATCCCCCATCTCTGACTTTGACGTCCCCCCATTGGGGGCTTTAATGCATGGTGCATCCAGAAATACTTGGTCTTAGTCCATAGTTCTTCCATGCCCCTGTCCTCAAACTATGGGAGCAGCCAATTATACGCTTCTAAATATAATGGAAGCATGAGCTGGTTGCACATCTTTAAGAGTGCTTGCTGCAATGGCCTGGAATGCCCGCCCAATCACAGAGTCCTGAATATGTGACTTTACAGAAGGCACTAAGAATATTCTTATTTAGGGCCTTGACTTGCAAAACTTGGCAGGTCAGTCTGTGCTTCTCGCCAAGCACGTAAAGCAGCAAAATATAAAATTCCCTTTTTAGCAGTATAGCATCCCCCACATCTTTGGTTTGGGACTTTTAATGTCACCAAGTGATAAACCACACACCACATTTCCTGCGAAATCCGAGATTGTTAACTTTTCTGTTATGAAATGTTCTGCTTCTTTGACATTTGACCGACTGTCAGCCACACGCATTACTTTGAGTGATGTTCAATTATTGGTTGTAGTTAGAATAGTGTAGTAAATTGAATTATTTGCATAGTCTCCCTAGATTTTCCACCATTTGTGCTGGTATTAGGAGTGTATGCGCTGTGGCAATCCTTTTCAGTTTCACAGTGAGTGTGCTCTGGCCCTAAAATGGTGCTGGTAAAATTGGTTTCACCAGGTTGGTCTATTTAACTTTCCTGGCACGCCATAGTGGATGGTGCAGAAACGACACCAAAGAAATTAGAGTTAAATATCATATGTGAGTGCAGTGCACATTTACACCAACCACCAACATATATGACAAAAGAATATGGTTGCCAGGAGCACCACTGTACTTTGGCTGATCTGCAAATTAAAGGCACTGCAGTAACACGTCAGGGAAAAGTGTTTTTGACATGTAGAAAAACATATTTTTTACTATTAACAAGGTACCCCAAAATGTATTTTGTAAGCTGAAAGGAATGGTGGTGGTTTCCAGCCACGCTCCGATGGACGATTGTGATTTTTACCGAATCGCGATTAAGGACTCGCTAAATTGAAAGTAGGAAAGGAATCGCAAAAATATTTGTGATTCCTTAATATTCTTAATTGCATATCGCAAATTGAGATTCGCAATCAAGGAATACCATCCCATTCATTCCTATGGTCCAAGAGGCCCATAGGAATGAATAGGATTTGGGCCCGCAATTTGCGAGTAACCACAATTCCGGGAGCAATTTCAAGGGTGCAGGGGTTCCAAAAGGACACCCTGTTGCACCCCTGAAATGTGCATGTGAGCACATGTGGCACACATACATGCCCTAAGGGCATGAATGTGTGCCATATGGCACTTTTAAAAATGCAAAAAAGTGCTTTTTTAAAGGAAATCACTAATTACCACCAACTTGAAGTTGGTGGTAATTAGCGATTCCTTAAGGCTAAAGTGCAGTTTCTTTTGTGCTACTTACATTGCATTTAAGGAATCGCAATTTGTGATTCCTTAAATGCAATTGCAAAATAAGGAATCGCAATTTTAGATTTTAATTATTTTCTGGTGTCTTTTTACTCATTACATTTTGTCTTAAAGTAAATTGGTTTGGACATTTTATGGTGCTGTTTTCTTGACTTTGAAATCGTTGAAATTGCTTGAACTTAACATGCACTTCTCTGAGATTGCCTGCTGTTTGTAATAATCGCTTTCCTGACAAATAGGCCTACCTATCTCAAGGTATTGGGGTTCAAATCTCATCATGTCTTAATAGGTGCTGTTGCCAGCTCATCATATGAGTTTTCTGGAGAGATAAATAAAATATGTATGTTGCCCGGCTTCTCTGCACCACCCAGAGAAACTGAGCCAGTGGAGTACCATATCTCCCAGACTCCCCTGTCTCTCAGCACCATTGACGTGCCCAGAGGTGCATAAAAGTAACGTCGAGGTCCGCGGCCACTATTGCCCACAGAAACCGCCCGCACCACCCAGAGAGATTGAGCCAGGGGAGGACCACATCTCCCAGACTCCCCGGTCTCCCAGCACCATCGTCACGCCTGGAGGCACATAGAAGTAAGGTTTCGGCCCCGGGGCCACTATAGCCCGCAGAAGCCCGCCCGCACCACCCAGAGAGACCGAGTCAGGGGAGGACCATATCTCCCAGAGTCCCTGGTCTCCCAGCACCATTGACGGGCCCAGAGGCATATAAAAGTAACTTTGCGGTCTTGCGTCACAAGCAAAGCCCGGGCCAAGGGCGGGCCCATCCACGGCCGTTGGATCCCGAAGAAGGCTGGGCTGGGCCACCCCCCTAATGTGTGGTCAACAGGAGTTGCTCGCAGAGACTGAAAGATGGGGAAAAGAAAGGCCGTCCCAGCAGACCATGGAGGTGATTCGATTAACACCTTGGATTCCTTTTTGTTAAGAGCTTCTGACGTTCTGGAGAAAGATTGAAAGCACTGCCCGTAGGCTCTCCATTGGGGAGTTTGGCCTGCCTTTGATACCACCCACCCTTAGGGAACTTCTATGGGAGGCCCCCCTGACGATAGTAGGCACTGCAGCTGGGCCCTTAATTATTACTCCCCCTAAAGGCCAGAGTAAACCCTCCATTCACTCAAACAGAGCCATTGGATCCTCCACAGAACCACCTATGAAGAAGAAAAAGGAAGGGAGACTGAGTAAACACAGTAACATGGACGCGGCCCCTATTCCACTCCCCCACACAGATCAGGAGGACATCCTCCCTAGATTCAAACAGATAATCACAAAGCACCTGCAACCTTTCTAGAGAGACTCGCTTTATAGAGTTTATTCTAGCCTCATTCAATCCAGGAGGGGGTAGACATCCAGAGAGAAAAACCACCAGCCATGCTCCCACCACAACCGCTCCCAATGACACTGCTCCGGTGGGGCCGGTTCATGCCTGTCGAACACTGTCTCCAACACATCAGATAGTAGACCACCAAAAGTTACTGGTCCCATCCAAGAGTTTTAACCATCACCTAAGCTTGAGGGAATCATTAACACTGCCTTAATCGCTCGATCACCCAATTCCTCCACCTCTCCCTCCATTTGTAACCACACCAAAGGAGACTGATCTAACACAGAGTTCTACACATGAGTTCCCTATTCAACAATCAGGGTTGGAAGGCATCCGTATCACAGACCAGGAAGTACAAGACAAGCTCCTTGGGCCTAGGCTCATTTGAGACTTGATCTGCCGCCAACAGCGTGTCCCTATGTGATCATCCTGGCTAATACCCCGGAGATGAAGAGCCAGCAAAAGGAATCCGTCAAACAATCTTAAAAGCTCCACATTGGATCAGTAAAAACATGGATGGGTGGTCAGAAGCTTTTACAAGCATTTCAATGGCGAGGAGGGTGGGTAAGGTTGGGGAACGCAGACAAGAAATTCAGGGGGGACTCTGTTGTATTAAATTGTAAATCAACAATTTTGGCCCAAAATCTTTTAAGCGTCCTAAATAAGGCTCCTTTTACGGTGTCCCATATATTTGCCCTGCCCCTGGGCTTCTTCTACAAACCTCTAATTGAAACTCCATGGGGAAAGGGACCTAGGCATCAGGCAAGCCACCCCCACTTCATGACCAATCACCCATCACTGAGGCCAATATTTAATCCTATACCAACCAGCAACTATTTTTTACCGCTGGCTGATTTGGAAGCCTGTGATTGATAGACGATTAATGGGGCCCCCCAAAACACAACTTTTAGTAGTGATAGAAAGGGGGTCAAGTATTCAACGATAATCAAGGTGGAAAATGACAGGGTAAAAATGATTGAATGGAATATCGCAGGGCTCAACTCAAAAATGTCTGATCAATTATGGCTTCAATATATCACTTCTTTTGACATAATCTGTGTACAAGAAACATGGGAATTAGCCCCGTTTTATGTGGGCGCATATTGTACTTTTCATTCCCCAGCGATACAGTCAATATCAGGCCGTGCGAAGGGTGGTATCTTGATGCTATTAAAAACACCTTGAAACTAGGAAAGTTAGATTACAAGCACTGAAGAAGGAAGCCTGGGAACAACTTCAGCAGCCTTCTGTTTGAAAAAACTCAAGGGAATTTTGGAAGGTAATTAATTCCCCATTTTTTAGATCACCCCTTGACGCCAACCCAGACAGTCATGTGAATGAAGATTAATGGGTGGTTTCATTTTCAAAAATATTTGGACTGGGAGTGAGGCAAGGCATCCCCCACGAACACCATTAGTCTCAATCTACCCCCTGTTTTTACGTTTAGCCTCTTAGAGGTAAGAGAAGCCCTCTCCCAATTTACAAGCAATAAGGCCCTGGACCCAGATGGTACACCAATAGATTTTTTCACTTCGCTCCTGGACCTTGGGCCCCAGTTTTGACTAATGTTTTTAATGTGGTGGATTAAATTGTCCCACCGGAGTCATGGTCAAAATCTATCATAATCCCGATATTTAAAAAGGGGGAAAAAACGGAGCAAAAAAACTATACGCCTATCTCACTCCTGGATAGTAAAGCTAAACTCATGATTCGGGCCCTATTGAATAGATTGGAGGAATGGGCTACAACTAACAATGTCCTGATTCCTACTCAGTATGGTTTTAAAAAGGGGAATAGTATTCAGGACCAATTAAACCTGAGTTTGCTCATCGACAAATATTCTCAAGCTAAACAAGGCAAGCTTTGTCTGGCCATTATGGACCTCTCAGCAGCTTTCGACAACGTGGCCCATCATCATCTGTGGAGAATTATGAAGGACATGGGGGTCGACAAGGCCATTATCCTTTTTATCAGACAATTATACTCCAGGGCAGCGGCCTGCGTCCGCTATGGAATGCAGAAAGAGCACACCAACAGGTTGCCTATTGACAGGGTGGTTCGCCAACGGTGCGTTTCTCTTCTCTTTGCACACCAATGGAGTTTTGGCCCCTTTGTTAGATTCAACCCCTGACGTCGCAAAGATAAATAACGTCTGCATTCCCATCTTGCCCTGTCCGGATGACGCGGTTCTAATAGCACGCACAGGCCTGGCACTTCAGAAGCTCTTAGACACCTACATTAACTTCATGCATAAATGAGATCTGCAAACAAACAAAACAAAATCTATTATTTTGGTGACTGGGTCGAAGGCAAAGAAAGCCCCATCATTTTATATAGTGGGTCGGAGAGTGGCTCAGACAGACACATACTTTTACCTAGGGGTGACATTCAATACTTCTCTATCATGGTCTCACATGGTGAGGAATAGGGACTTAATGTTAGAAAAAAAGCATTGGAGCTCTACTTTTCCTTACCAAAAAGTTAGGTTAAAAAATCCTTAGATGTTGGAAAAAAGGTACATTCAGCTAAGGGCACTGCAGTGGCAACTTATGGAGCGGCAGTCTGGGGACATACAAAGCATGCAACACTGCAAACAGTGGAAGATATTTTTGGGAAGAATCTGGTGGGATCCCTAGAGGTAGTTCTACATACGATTGCCATATATCAGAACAGGTATCCCTGGTCCAAATCCTTCTATGGCACTCCATATTGAGAAGGGATTCGGATGATCTAACCCAGCAGTTCCTGGTGGACTGCCTTGCTTTGGAACATGCAAAAAAGATCTTGTGGCTATTGTATGTTAAAAATAACTTGATCTCTCTAGGTCTAGAAACTATCTTTAAAACACTGAATAGCGCCAAAAAAGTGATGAAGGTTCGCTTTTAAAACTTAATGGCAGAAAAAAGGAATTGACTCAACAGTTCCAAATATATTTGCGATTGTATTGTGAGGGACCGTCATTAATTGAGTGGTAATTTTCATATTTGACGGCTGTGACAAACCAGCGCCATAGATTTGTACCTTTGAGGTTTAGATTACATCTATTTCCTTGTATGTTGGAGTACCCATTGGGTGTTTTTTCATTACAAGTTTTACCATCCTGCCCCTGTGATGGGGAGTCGACCCAATCCAACTTGCACATTTTATTCTTTTGTAAGTTTTATTTGGATCAACGCAAAAGATTTATCCTCCCAATCATGCGCAAACACAATTTTAGACAATGTGGCCTTGGTCTGTCATTCCTTAAAAAAGCTGCAAGATTATTTTGTTTGTTACTGTATTACATCCTTTTTATGTCATTCTTTAAAGACCAGAAGAGCGTACAATTCTTCGGAATGAATCATAGCATCTCTTTCATTGTTTTTATATTGTTTTCAATAGTTTTTCTTATATTTTTATGTCATTAATGATAAATTATGATATTTACTTATGAACTTTTATGACCTGTAAATACAGCTCGAATAAAGTAATTTCTTCTGATGTATGAATATATTAATCAACTCTCCCAGTCAGAGGAATATAGGTTTGTGAATGGCTGCCCAAATGATTAAATATAACCTCAGAATTAAATCTTGTTTTGGAAAAAGATTTGACGCATATAGATTTTGATACTTTGATATGCTTGATATGGGGATGCGCCACTTAATTTTTGCCGCCAGCAGGGTCAGGACAGCAGGCCCAAGCTCCTTCACTTGCTAGGAGACAACACAACATACAGCTGCAAAGCTGCACAGGTGCATATAAGGTGTCACTGGTTACCGCAGCGCTGGACGCACATTCAGAGCTCCAGGACACCCACAGGTAACAGAGCGCTGTACAAATGTCAAAAATAAATAAATAAATAAACATGGGCATGCACCCAGGCAAAGACTGGGCCAAATGTAGGCCAGTCTGCACCTGTGCATGACTGGATGAGGCAGGGCTGGTCACCATCTCTTGGCCACACTTTCCTCGGCTATGACTGTCATGTCCTACTGAGGTATTTTCATTTCCTTTTCATGCAGTTGATTGGTGACCATCATAACATAGGGAAAAGGAAATGTAATTTACCCTGAGAAAGCGCAAGTACAAGCAAGGAAAGTGCTACCACTAAGTCCATTAAAATTACCTGTTTTCCGTAATGGGAGTTATTGACGCTGAAATAGGGCGGGTGGAGGCCAGGGTAGAGGCCACATTAAGAGACTCAACTCCGCCTTTGATGATGCAATCAGATGTAACATCTGCCGCCAATAAACATCCTATTGGGGAGTCCTCTGTGTCCTCGTCTCACCCTTTTCTAGCCCAGGATGGAATGAAAGCTATAGGTCAAAGTGCCTCCTACAAACCTGGCATCACGAATCCACATGTGATTCAAGATCCAATGATTGACATTATTATACTGGCCTCTACTCCCCCAAAGAGCCGCCAACGAAAAGAACGAGAATGGAAAGTTTAGAGTCTAAGGGGTTCTAGCTCATAAACGTCTTAAATTAGCTTTAGGGGAACGCCACGCAATAAGAACAAAGTAATTTCAGACAGACAGGTTTATAAAGCATCAGTAGCAGAAAGGAAGTCAGAGATTAGGAAGAAAGCTTGGGAGGACTTTCATCACTTTACTAAGATCTTTAACCCAAGCAACAAAGATCAGAGTCAAATAGCCATGGATAATATTGCCTATGATCTAGAGGCCGCCACTCGCGAAAGCAAATCCATCAATGCCAAGGACGTGGTCCTGGAAATTAACAATAGCTCCTTAGGTAAAGCACCAGGTACGGACAGAATACCTATGGCCCTATTTGAAGAACATCTTCCACTCTGGGCCCCTATTATTACAAAAGTTCTGAAAGCTGTTGTTGTAGGCCTGCTAGTTCTAACCTGGCAGAAACCCTTAGTTGTCCCAATATTCAATAAGGGGGACAAAGGCCTCCCCAGCTGTTATCACCCCATTTCGTTGCTAGAAAGCACTATTAAGATCTTGGGGAGAGTGATACTCTCTAGAGTTCTGGAATTGGCAGTATGGGTTTCGTCCCTGGCTGGGAACAATGGATCAGTGCCTAAATGTACACCTCATCAGTCAAAAATATGTGAGGGCAAAGAAAGGAACTTTGCATCTGGTCTTTACGGACCTTACCCGTGCCTTCGACACTGCAACATGGTAAACCTTTGGATATAATTGAGGGCATGGGTATAGATAAGGCACTGATAGATTTGTTTCGCTGGCTAAATTTGCATACTACAGTGAAGATACAGTTAAACAACAAGGGTGAACTCTCACCTAAAATAAATTCAACTGTTGGGGTATGCAGGGTTGCGTTACGGCCCCTTTTCTAATTTAACTCTATATAAATTGTTTACAAAAATGTCTCTGCTCAGTGGGGAAATATCTGCCCAAGATAGGTTCCCGCCTCATCCCGGCACTATTGTATGCGGACAGCGCAGTGTTGCTAGTTTGAACAGCCAATGGGCTTCAGGCTCTCCTTGACGCGTTTTGTCTTTTTATGAATGACTGAATAATAATGCTGAAAACTAATCTTGAAAATTCATTAATGAATGCGGGCCGAACTAGTATTCCAAGAAAATACTCTGTCAGGGGAAGAGGTGGCTAAGGTCCAAAATTATGCATATTTGGAACTACTAATAGAAACAGCAAGCACGTTGAAGTTCTTATTCAAAATTAGGACTCTTCATTTTTAGAGGTCGGTTATCTAAAATTTTTGTTTTGCTAAAAGGATGGGCCATAAGCCAGTGAAGGAACTAGTTCACATTTTTAGTAGTAAATGCCTCTCGATTAGCACCTATTGTGCGGTAGTGTGGGGGTACCATAGACGTCAAGCGTTTTACAGAAGGTTGAAAATAAATGTTTACACAGACTGCCACAATCAGCACCCGCAATTCCTTGCCATGTAATAGTTGACCTGGGCTTTGTAGAGGAGTGTATTATACTGCAACTTCTGTTGCTTTGGCTGAGAGTGGGGGGGAACTCAGAAGCTCATTTTTCCAGAGCTGTATTACCTGATTGTCTTGCTCTGGCTCATGTATCTGTCAGTCCCTGGCTGGCATATATTAAATACATTTCTAACGATCTGGGGGGCCCGAACTGTATACACACCCAGAGCATACACTGCAATACTCACTGGACCAGAAACAAGCATTTGCAATGAAATAGGTCTCGCATTAGAGAAAGTTTGAGCAATTGGCGTTGCAAATGATACTGTTTGTTAGATTATTTTTTTTTCCCACAAAATATCTTAGCAATAGCTTAAGTAATAAAAGAAAATATACAAAGCAAGGATAGGGTGCAGTACCACAGGCTGTTATTAGGTGTCCATGTAGAGTTGTAAAGGGACTTCTATGAGCCGCATACGGTATTGCACTTTTACTGCAATTTTAAAGAGAAAGGTTGCAACTGAGCATACGCATTCTCTAACCAGGGCCGCCCCCCCTTTTGGGGGGGTTGGAGGTACCGCAGAGCTCTTTGCTATGCTGCAAAAACGGCCCGGTAACAAAAACGGCCCCCACCCATGCCGCGCACCGGGGGATTGCCCAGTGTCCGCTATGGCCAGTCCGGCCCCGTCTCTAACGAGGATCATATGTGCTAGTGATGGTACATAATGCCCTTCTTTGAGCTGCCATTGCCGGCTTGAGCGATCCTTCTCGTACTATGAATATTTTGCTGAGTAAAACCTCTCGCGCTGCCTTTGCTTCTACATATTGTAATAACATAACGCTGATTCGTCTTATGGCGGAGTTAACCTACGTGAAGATCTTGGCTGGGTAAGATGCTTTCACACTGTTAGCATGTAAGACCGACCCAACTTACCATGATGAACGTTGGTTGTGGAGGTACTTAACAATTACACCTATGAGGCGGGGTGCGGTTATTTCTGACAGATGTAACAGGGCTGACTATCTGGACACAATTTAATTAAAAGGGCCATTAGGTTGATCAACTTATCACATTTGTAAACCTCTCAATATCCAAACAGCTCGAATACCTACTGGCAGAATGAGAGGACACACAATAGGTAAGCAAACACTGGTAAAGCCAATCGGGCTGGCGTTGGAAGCCAGCCTATGGATGTAGTCAATCCTCCTCAATCAAAAAAACAACAAAAAAAAGTGGCTAAATGCAAATATTGTTTTGGTCTGAAAAGCACACATAGCCATAGCAGTCCTGAAAACTGAAGGGAAGTACTTTCTGTGCAGATGTTGTCCTAGTGAATGGGCAGGGTTGTGTCAAGTGGGACACCCTCGACAGGAGTGGGGACACTGTGGGGGCAGTGGGGGTGACACTTGGGCCCTACATAATAACCACTCGGACACAGAGGTATGCTGGAACTCGTCTCTCACGCTGTCGCCTCTCTGGCGTACGTGCGTGCGTAGACGCTTTTTATTCGAACCAAGTCACGTGTGTGTGTGACGTGTTCCGTTGGTTGCGTCACCAACTAGAACACTACATTCCTCCCCACCAAACAAAAAAACATCATGGAAGATAGAGCCTCAGTCTTTCAGCAATGTTGATCACCGTCCATCATGAGCAGGGGCTGCTGGGGAACAGAATCATAATGACAATAATAATCAAACAGGAACCAAGTAAAATAAAGAACAGTCTTACATCATGTAGTCTTTCAAACGGCAGGAGGGGGCCGGATTTCTCCTGAGCTGGTACTGAGATAGTCCTCAGCCCTGGCTTTCACCATGTCCAGACTCACCATCACCTCCGGTTGCAGCAGCCGCGGGGGCCGAATCCTCCGAAACGACAGGACTACTGGACACTTCCAGTCCACCCCCCCTGCGGGGTGTTTCATCACGAGTTTGGGGATAGTCAGTGGGAAGGGCCACGTCCATCAAGGTCCCTGGGCTATCGGGATGATCAATGGGGACTGTGGTCTGGCCGGAGACGGCATCCTTTCCGGCTCTGCTGGGGGTGCTATGCAAACTCCACTCCGTTGATATTTCTTGAAATGGGATACATTGCGGGTCACTCTTTCATGACCTTTGGTCGCAGTGACACGGGTGCCTTTTACGCTGACTATGGTCCATGGGTCAGGTTCATAGGGGAGCCTGAACTTGCCACTGGTTACTCTGTTCTTCAGTAATACCAAATCCCCAGGGGCAATCTGGGGTCTCTGGGCCCTTCGCCGGCGGCTGACTTGTGCATGTGCTCGCTGACGCCGGGATTCAACCTGACACTCATCTGGGGATGCAGGCTGCCACTCTGGATGATGGGGTATCGAGTCCATGACCACCCTTCCCATGAGCAAGTGTCCCGGCGCGACACCGGTTGTAGTGTGGGGTGTCTGCCTGTAGTTTCGTAAAAATGTGAAAATGGCCAATTCGATGGAGTGACCTTTGTCGTGGGCAATTCGGATTACTTTATTAAGAGTCCTCATAAACCTTTCGGCTTCTCCATTGGCCTGTGGCCACCTTGGAGTGATCCGTCGGTGTCTGATGCCTAGAGCACTCAAATAGTTCGCTAGTTCCTGTCCTTGAAATGGACGACCATTGTCCGTTTTGAGCTCTCGTATGAGTCCGTGGGCTGCCATGATTTTCTCGAGCTTTGGGATCAGTTCAGCAGCGCTGGTGGTGGATACAATCTCCACCTCTGGATACTTGGAGTAATCATCAATTTCTACCACTGTATGACGTCCATCTGGAAGGCTGCCGAAATCTAAGCTGACACAACTCCACGGAGCCTTGGGTCGGGGTTCCACCAAGATCGGGGCAGGCCTTGGGAGATCTCCGGTTGTTTGACATGCGGCACAGGTCCGAACTGTGGCCTCAACTAAGTCATCCATCAGCGGAAAACATACCTTGGTCCGAAGGCGGGATTTTGTCTTGACCATGCCTTGGTGGCCTACATGAGCTAGCTGAACAACCTGGTCTGTTAAGGAAGACGGTATTACCAGCCGATGTCCTCGCAATAAACATCCGGTGTGGTCCTCATTTAGCTCTTCCCTCACATGGTACAAGCTGTCCAGGATTCTTTGGGCTCCCGGGGTCAGGATCTTCCACTCCTCTTTTGCCTTGTGCCAGTTTCCACTTTGGACGGCCCCAATAGCTCTTTGAAGGCATTCATCCTTCCTGGTAGCTTCCGCAATGTGTTCAATAGATATTGGCAGTGGACATGATCGGGCGGTGATGCACCTTACATATTCTTCGGTGTCCGAGGCTGTGGAACACGAACCCATAATCCTATCGATGCCCAGGCCGCTGGCGCAAACCGCCTCTTAGTTCCCATGTTGATCAGTTACCAAAATAAAGAGACGGGCGCTGGAAGCAGGAATCAAGAGCAGAGTTTATTTCTCATGAGGAGAGCATGTCATTTCGGACACGAAACACAGTGTCTTTCGGGAGGTGCTCTAACAAGTGAGCTGAGACTCTTGTTTTTATACCCTACAGAACACTTGATAACACAATCAGGACTGTATGACGCAAAAGGAAAACAACCCTATAACCCTCGTGGTGATCCTACTCACATGCATTCACAATGGGGACCCTTGACCTGCTGATAAGAGGGGAGGGCAATCACGCAGCTGAGTGTCTCGTAGGATGTGTACGCCTGATCATAGCCCAGGGGATGGGGTGGCTAAGATCAATAGAGGATCCTTTGTAGAGGAGTGACTTCGTACAATAAGGGCAGTAAATGGTATCTCCTGGCCCAGGCGATGGCCTCGGACATGTGTGGTCAGCCGGACTCGGGGGAAAGGGTCATCAAAGGAGTGGTATTCATGCCGCGTGGACAATCGAGCGCGGAGGGAAGGCTTGTCAACAGAGGGGCATTCATGGAAGGGAAGGAGGTGTTGGTCAGGAGCGGCCGCGACTCTCAAGGACAGGGTCTTGCAAAAGAAGGTTTATGACTTGCCTGTGTGAGGAGGAGGGAGGGGGGAGCCAGGGTGGACACAGGGACAGAGTCACACAGAGAGAGAGAGAGAGATAGGTCTTATGACCCGTACATGAGAGAGCGGGGGCAGTCGGGTGCAGCTGGGGAGGGCTATGTCCGCTAAGGCGAAGGATGCCTCTTCAAGAGGGAATGGGGGGTTTGCGTGGGTCGAGCAAAAGGGGCTGCCTTTCAGGGCAGGGTCGTGTACACGCAGAAGGGGAGCCGGTGATTCTAATCTTAGGCGGGCAAAAGGGCCAGGGTGCCTAAAATGGCTGTCATGTTTACATGGGTACAGGCCTTTGCTGGCAGTAGGATGTAGCTAATGTTCTACGGTATTCATGGTACGCGCAGGGAGAGGAGAGGGAAAAGGGAAATGAACGTTGCCTATGTACATCAATATTTCTGATTTTCTACAGTCGCCCCTTTTTACATAGCAAAAGTTCATTTTCGTGATCGATGATGGTACATATAAACAGGCACGGTCGCAGAATTAGCATTGTCAATATTAGCGTATGGTATATAATCATGGACAGTTGATGTGTTTGGTAGAATACGGCACATAGGAGATTGCATTTGTCGGGTTCCTACTATTTCAAAGCACTACATAGCATAAATGTTTCTGACTAAAAAAATGTAACCAATGAACAGTTTTGACCAGGTAGTTGAGAGCGGAATTCAGTTCAATATACAATATTTCTTCGTCCCAGTGTCTTTTTGTCAGTGAGCCATCACTGGTAGGCTCTAGTCCGAGTACTTTCGTTGGCGCTGTTGAGCACCGGCGGTGGAGCTATAGGTCCAGCTCTGTTCTATCCTTTCACGTTGCAGGGTGCGGTCAGTCCTCTGCTGTTAGACCACAATCCTGTTCCCTAGACAATCCAGTTGGTGGCGCCTCATGCTCGGCACCCATAGTTCTATGGCAGCACCCTATTCCCAGTGGGATGCTGTTCGTTCCTTTGGCAAAAAGTCACGTGGAAAAGAGGGTGAGTGTGGTCCAAATAGTCGATAGGGGAGAGGGTCGAGTTGGGTCAGAGTTCCTGGGACACACAAAAGGGACCAAGGGAGCAAAGGATAACAAGCAGGCAGGCCCATCCATCGGGCTCAAGGAAGGGGGACGGAGACTCCAGGCACACGTGGGTTTAGCAGGCGGGTGGCTTCGAGGTGGCCCGCCGTTTTTCATTTTCCACGTTGAAGTTGCGGTCTCGTCCCGTATCCTGATGCCCTGCGGCTCCACCTTTGGTCGAGGTCACACGAGTCCCAAGATCCGCAGCCAGGCTGTACGTCACTTCTGACCCATCTCCTTCGGTGATCGTGAATCTTTGAATAGGTACAAGACAAGGTTTCAGTGAAATGGCAAAAGAAGATATCTATGCATGTGAATTCCTCCCTCAACTCTACGCATTTGGGAGATACGCTCATTGGTCACAGTCAGAGGTCCATTACCAAGCAGTGCATGCGTCAGTATTCCTACTGGGTTCATGGCAGGTCTATTCATAGTCTTATTTATAAATCAAGTGAGATTCCCATCAACTGTGCATTACATCATATTCAGCATTTTACAGAGCATTTCCCATCAGGACTGGCTAACCTTTTCGAACAGGGCGGGAGTACCATTATCGAGAGTCAGGCAAAACAGGGTTTTGGGGGTCAACAGCTACTCATGTGCATCAAGTTTATATTCGGGACAGCAATTGGCGTTTATCAAAAATGGGGCGGGGATACTTCGGGCGCTTGCGCTTGGGTGCGAAAGGGGGTGGGGCAATCCGGGCGTTGGGGGTTCAATCTGGACGTTGGCGTTCGTCTCAAAAAAACAGACATAAGGTGCCATTGACATACAGTTCCCCTATAAATGGCCAGATTTGGGGGACTTTAGTCGTCTTACCTGTCCTTTCCTTCTCAGCCAATTCAAGTTCATTCATTTTTGCAGAAAGGAGAGGCAGTAATATGGCGAGATACAATCATTTTAGTTTCGGCCAATTTCGCTGAACACCTTCGCGTTCAATATGTATCAAATCAGACTGGTGCCGGTGGGGCACAATTTTACCAATGGGGGAGAGAGAATAGGGAGACTCTCATAGAGAGTGAGAGTCGTCCGCAATCTAAACGAGCCATTCGGTACACGTATGACATGTAGGGAGAGAGAGAGAGAGAGAGAGAGAGAGAGAGAGAGTGAGACATGTACAAAAATAGGTCATTTAGTGCGCTCACAACACAGGACAGCAAAAGTTAGGTAACGTGCAGATACAAACAGAGGGAAGACATAAATCCGTACATTATACACAAACTCAGACAGGGAAGACGGCACATGTATTACACATATATAAGACATTCACGATAAGACAGGAAACAATTGTTAGCCTACAAGATCTTTTTATATATATATATATAAATATATATATATCCCACGTATCTTTACTATCCTATTTATTTACGTGCCTAGCTCTTTCTACCCTTCCCCCCTTTTTCCTTCTCGCTTGTCACGCCTGCGAGCGTTCCCTATTACCAATACTCACACCTCGGTTGGTCGATCAGTAATTAACCTGGTCGTGCTAGTTACCCATGGTAGGATCTTAAGTCATCTTTCTGTTTCCTCCTTTGGTGGGAAGTTCTTCAGGCTGAGGCAACGGCTAGTATTGATCGGGGAAACAGTCGGACAGCTTGGTTATATCTATAAGAGTGTGAGAAAAGGGGGTAGCGCATTTTGAACATCAGCAACATTTCTAACTTCCTATACGGGTGGTGCCATGGCAGCCCTTACCCGTATAATTTTTCTTTGTCCTTTCCCTACCTAGTCATACGTCCAGTTACATTATTTAACACGTCATTTCTAGTCAATTTTTCGTCATTCAGTACCTGTCCAATTTCTATGTCAGTCCATCCTCTCAGTCGTTATGTCCTAAGGAGGAACAGTCATGTTAAACCTACGTCTTTTAAAAACTCTTCGTTACACCAACTAAACACATGTTCCCCCTTTCCCTTCTTCGTCGGAGGTCCAACCGTCGCTCTTCCACACCTCAGCCGACGTTCTGACGTGACCTGCAGAAGGGAGGGAAAGAAGGGGTGGGGGGCAGCATTCAAAGCACATCATCATGCAGTAGTTTGAAAATCTTTTTACCTACCATATACTCGCCCGATCTCCTCGTACTGCATTCCCTTGCCATCTCGGCATTTCAGCCCAGAGGGACCAGTGGTGTCAGATAGATAATCATTGACTACCTGAGTATCTACATGAGCTACTTGGTCGTAACCCTCTTTATCGGGTGTAAGGGTGATGGTCAGGTGGCATTTTCTGTGGCATCATTTTAAGGGTATCTGAAACACTTTTCCGGCTGCTCGTGGCACATAAGGTGGCTGCTAAATGTCTGATCCCCTTTGATCTACATCCTTCATCATACTTACTCTTCGCTCACAGTAGTAAGGCATCCAAAACTCATTAATGCAACTGCTACGACCATGCTTTCTTCTTCAAAATACTTTTAATAAACGAAATTGGTGGCAGTTCATCGCATAAAGTGCAGCAGTGCAAATAAAATCGTATTAAAATTTCCTTACAGAGCAAACATGATGCATGTCAAGAATTCATTTTAATTAATTCAAAAATTCATTTACCCAATACTCATTCGTTATCTAAGTTACACCAATTCATTTTCCAAATCATAATCAGTACCCACCCTAAGTCAATTCATTATCCAAGCACATACTCAACGCCCTTCATATCTACTTTCATTATCCAAAAACTGCACATAGATCTCGGGACAACAAGCTGCGCAACCTGGGTGCAACAAAGTTCATTCAAAGTACTTTTCATTTTGCGGCGGCGCCATTTTAGGTGGGGTCAGGCAAGTTCCAGTACAGTCAGAGAGTCTCTAGTCTCGCGTTGTTGGCCCAGAACTTTCCGTTGGTAGTTCAAAAAGTTTTGCGCTATGTTGTTAATAGTTTAGCAAATGTGGACCATGAGTCAAAAGAGTGGGAAGGGCGGCAATAATTTTCCTACCGGGTCATCCTGGCGTTCCTCCGGAACTGAACAAGCCCGTGCCGTGACTTCATTTTAGCCATTTCCAATCCGAGGCTGGTGCCGACAGGAGTTGCACCGGTGTCGTGGTTCCCAGTGGAGGGGGCGGGGGCTCCCATGCGGAGGGATCGGGGTGCCCCCCGGCTCTTATAGAATCTTCAAGGTTGAGGGGAGAAGGCATGGAGCGTGTGCCCGTCCTGGGCAGAGGACCGCTTTATGATGTTGACCCTCTTTAAGTAAGAGCATTGGGGTGTCGCTGGAAGCCTCCACCTGGAGGGAGGTGGGGGAGGCTCGTTCGCGTCACCTCCCCCTTCCAGCGACCCCGCGCCGTTACTCGGCTCCGTCGTCTCGATATTGGCCGTGCTGGCTATTGAAGATGGGGGGGGGTGGTCGGCGGCTGAGGCAAGACAGCCCCCCCCCCCTTTTCCTTTGACATGTGGCGGGACTGTCTGGAACTGTCCAGGCGTCGACATGTGGCAGCACTACCTGTAACTATCCAGGGAATTTGACATGTGGCGGGACTACTTGATTCGCCGCCATTCTCGCCTTCGGCTTCTGCCTTCTTCGTGGGTCGGACCAGGCGAGAGACAGAAGGGGGGGGTGGTCGGTGGCTGAAGCAAGACAGCCCCCCCCCCCGTGGCCTGCAGGGCAGCGGAAGAGGAGAGAAGGAGAGGACTCTGCCATTCTTTGGACCGCCTGCCCAACATCATCTCCTCCCGACCGTGGTCAGGCGGGCCCCTCGTGCCTCGAGGCCTCGCCTTCCGGATGGGCGTAACCGCGGACCTGTTGCACTTTGGGAGCTTCCGGAATGAGGGTAGGTACCTATCGGATTGTTTCTATTTCATGTGAACGTTATTTGGGCGTGGCGGGCAATGAGGCAGGCATGTTGGGAGCAGGAACAGGCGTTGAAGCCTAGCTACCTCGTGGCTATCTTTGCTGCAAAACTTTTCGCCATTTTATATTTCTTATTATGAACTATTTCTAATGTTTCTTATTTTTAGTGAAGTCAAAAGCTCATCAGGGGGTTACTGACTTAGCCTGATTTCTTTTTAGTTTTCTTTCTCTTCCTTAGCGTGTTTCGAGCTAAGGCTTTCTGTTAGTAGGGAACGGTGATCACTTCATATTTTTATGTGTCCTTTTCACTAGGGGGTACTTCTGGGCGGACCAGACGAGTTCCCTCCAATAAATGGTCCGGGGTGGAACGAGATTATCGATCAAAAGGGGAACATATATTCCTTCATTGGGGTATCATCCTGGACAGACCGAGCGATGTACTTCCATCTACTAGGGTAGCCTCCTGGACGGACCAGATGGTCTACCTCCACTAAATGGCCCATGAGCGGGGAGCATATGTCCTCCATAAGGGTAGTCTCCTGGGCGGACCATGCGAGCTACCCCCCAAACAGTGGGGAGTGGGTAGGACTGACGAATTCACAAAGGGGCATAACCTACCCTTTACTACTTGCAAAGACTAGATAGAATATTTCTATTCCACGTTGTTTGCAGGCAGAAAATACCTCAAACGAAACAATTCCTGGAACAACAATGTCCAGGCAACCAACCAATCAGTGGGGAGAAAAACAGGCATGACGGATTACAACGGGGACAAATGTCTGCATTACCTGCCCTTCGCTATCCAAAAAGGAAGACAGAATATTTCTACTCGTCTCAGTTTGTAGACAGGGAAGATCTCAAAGAACAACAATCGACGATCAACCGACTTCAAACAATTCTCAAAGAACAACAATCGATTATTAATCGACTTCAACAATTCTTAAAGAACAACAATCGATTATCAATCGACTTCAAACAATTCAGTGGGGAGAAAAGTAGGCATGACGGATTAATACCGGGGACAAAAGTCTACATTACCTACCCTTCTCTATCTGCAAAGAGGGACGACGTTCCTATTCGCCGCTGTTTGAAAACAGAGAATGTCTCGTTCTCAGAAGAGAACCAATATGTCAAGTAGCCCTCAAAGCTAAATGAACCAATACCAACAATTTCGGTATACAAATACCGATTTTCAATACAAACAATCAATCAATCAGGTGGATAGAACCACCCTACCAATCAGGCGTAAAAACGCCCTACCTAATCTTACCCGGACCGGACCATACGGACAGTTCTTCGATTTCCTCCTCCAGCGCCCATTCGTTCTCTTACTCCATGTAGCATTCCTGTGGGTTTCCAGTCAGGACAATAGGTCACTTCAAGAGAGGTCCGTTCAGAATTGGTGAAGCTCTGTCGATCGGCAGCCGGGCGAGAGCCCTCTCAAGGCAGGCATGCTCCGATCATTTAGATGTTCACTTCTTCGTCTGGATCTCTCTTACCGCACCCCATGTCACTGATGGACCCCGCGTTGGGACGCCAATTGTGGAACACGAACCCATAATCCTATCGATGCCCAGGCCGCTGGCGCAAACCGCCTCTTAGTTCCCATGTTGATCAGTTACCAAAATAAAGAGACGGGCGCTGAAAGCAGGAATCAAGAGCAGAGTTTATTTCTCATGAGGAGAGCATGTCATTTCGGACACGAAACACAGTGTCTTTCGGGAGGTGCTCTAACAAGTGAGCTGAGACTCTTGTTTTTATACCCTACAGAACACTTGATAACACAATCAGGACTGTATGACGCAAAAGGAAAACAACCCTATAACCCTCGTGGTGATCCTACTCACATGCATTCACAATGGGGACCCTTGACCTGCTGATAAGAGGGGAGGGCAATCACGCAGCTGAGTGTCTCGTAGGATGTGTACGCCTGATCATAGCCCAGGGGATGGGGTGGCTAAGATCAATAGAGGATCCTTTGTAGAGGAGTGACTTCGTACAATAAGGGCAGTAAATGGTATCTCCTGGCCCAGGCGATGGCCTCGGACATGTGTGGTCAGCCGGACTCGGGGGAAAGGGTCATCAAAGGAGTGGTATTCATGCCGCGTGGACAATCGAGCGCGGAGGGAAGGCTTGTCAACAGAGGGGCATTCATGGAAGGGAAGGAGGTGTTGGTCAGGAGCGGCCGCGACTCTCAAGGACAGGGTCTTGCAAAAGAAGGTTTATGACTTGCCTGTGTGAGGAGGAGGGAGGGGGGAGCCAGGGTGGACACAGGGACAGAGTCACACAGAGAGAGAGAGAGAGATAGGTCTTATGACCCGTACATGAGAGAGCGGGGGCAGTCGGGTGCAGCTGGGGAGGGCTATGTCCGCTAAGGCGAAGGATGCCTCTTCAAGAGGGAATGGGGGGTTTGCGTGGGTCGAGCAAAAGGGGCTGCCTTTCAGGGCAGGGTCGTGTACACGCAGAAGGGGAGCCGGTGATTCTAATCTTAGGCGGGCAAAAGGGCCAGGGTGCCTAAAATGGCTGTCATGTTTACATGGGTACAGGCCTTTGCTGGCAGTAGGATGTAGCTAATGTTCTACGGTATTCATGGTACGCGCAGGGAGAGGAGAGGGAAAAGGGAAATGAACGTTGCCTATGTACATCAATATTTCTGATTTTCTACAAGGCATCTTCCATCTCTTCTTGTATGGCTGCTCGCGGGTGTCGTGATAAGTAGACCGCAGGGTTGCGGGATCCAGGCTGGTACTCCACCCGGCAGTTGTAGTTTTGAAGCTGTAACATCCATTTCTCGATTCGCGGTGGGGGCTTTGTTGATGTTCCTGAAAACAACGCCACCAATGGTTTGTGATCCGTGGCCACAACAAACGGTTTCCCATATACATAGAGATGAAAATGTCGACACCCCCAATGTATTGCGGCGCTGCATCAGTACTGCTCCCAGTCCAACCGGGCCTGCATCTACCGCCACCAGGGTCAATTTCCGGGGGTCAAAGAATGCCAGGGTGGTGGCTTCTGACAATGCCTCCTTGATGTCTCGGAATGCTTTATCTTGTTCCGGGCCCCACTTCCAGGGGGTGGCTTCTTTGGTCAGTTCCCGTAGAGGCAATGTTAGGTTGGCCAGGTCTCTCATGAACCTTCCGCAGTAATTTACCATTCCAAGGAAGCTTCTGACTTCTGTGACAGTTGTGGGTGGGGCAGCCTCCTTGATGTCTTTGACTTTATCAGGATCAGGGTTCACTCCTTCAGTCGAAAACGTGTAGCCAAAGAATTGTATTTTCCTCTTTAGGAACTCACATTTTTCCCTGTGCAGCGTCAGCCCCATTTCGCGTAGTCTCCGCAGGACTTGGGTGAGGCGACTGTTGTGCTCTTGTATTGTTCTCGCGTGTATCATGATGTCATCACTGAAATTTATCACCCCTGGAATGTCAGCTATGAGTTCCTGGATCACATTTTGGAAAACCTCCGCCGCACTCGAGATCCCAAAACTCAGTCGGGGGTATCTCCTGAGTCCCAGATGCGTCGAGAAAGTGGTGATGTTGCGGGAGGACTCGTCCAATACTAGCAGATTGCTTCCTCAGTCTTAACCTCTTCTGATTAAGGTGGACCTGGGAGCACATATATGTAGTAAAAGGTATGACTGATGCCTTACATAAAGTAGTCTATTCCATAGCTTTTTGTCCTAGAGATGCCCAATAAGAGAACTGAAAATTAGGCAAAGACCAAGCAACTTGTGTGCATGGTACATAGAAGCTTCTCCAAGCTGAGCTTGGGTCCTCATGACCAGGGTTGGATTGGGATTCAAAATCGGCCCAGGCACGCTGAAAAAAAAGTGGCCCACATTTGCATATTGCCTTTCCTCAATACACTGCTTCAACGAAATTTTATTTTTTAAAAAGGGAGTGGATACAAAAAATGCACAGATTTGTTTACAATGGTGACTGAAAACAAGTGAGGCCACTTCTGCTCAGGCCCACTGCCTTGCTAGGTAAGCATACATAAATGGGCCGGCCCTGCGAGAGAAAGGAAGTGACACCTCTGCCTGTTGCTAAACGTTAGGTAATGAGCGCCCATCTGCCTCCAGAAAGTCACTCAGACTCCCACTGGGTCGCTGGTGGCATCGAACAACAGCCACACTGCCCAAATCTGCCGCCAGACTGCTCCAAAAAGCAGCCCACAGTTGGAACTCGGTGCCGGCCCCTCGGGCATTGCCCGAGTGCCCACGTTACCAATCCGACGCTGCTCATGACCCCAAATAAAAGAAGCAAATTCGGACTCGAGACGTTTTTAAAAAAAAGCTGGAATAGACAGTGGTAGGGTAGGTAAAGAACTTTCAGAAGTTAAATTGGCTCTACCTTTTAATAGTAAGTGCAAATGCTCCTACTTCTGAAACTTTTCAACACATCCTTTGAAGGCTATCTCATGGCTAACTAAATATAAACATATATACATATTTCTTAGTTAAATTGATATCTAGGGACCAAGGAGAACTGTTGATTCAAGGTAATACGTAGTCAGGTGTGCCTCTAGTTATGCTTTGGGTCTTTAAAGTATATAACTTCCATCCCGACACTTCTCCAAACAAGGCTACCAAGTTTCATTCATGTTACTGGATCCTCAATACATACATCTGCATAAACTCAAATTTTAACATCACAAGCAATAATGGACTAGCAATATAGGGCGCCAATATCGTCTTCGACAGGAAATATAGAATCTCTCTAAGTTAGAAACATTAACCCAAATGAATGCAGGGGGAGCCATAAATTGGCTGAGGATCGCCATTTTTTTCTTGACTTCTCATGCATTGATTAGCAGAAACAAATGTGCAGCTTATCAAATTATGACATACAGCTTGTATAAGGGAATATACTGGAGTATATTTACTGACACCAGGGGTTGCCATGTTTGTAGAAAAATAATTTCTTACCAGCAAATCAACAAAAACTTAATAGAATTCCAACATTTGAACAAAAAGAAATATGAAAGAGTATTTCTGGTGTTGTGTTATTTAAAAACACTTTTCTGAATTTCTTCCTGAAATGTGTTTGCTGGTGTAAATAAACATGTCGAAATAGTTCATCGAATACAATTGAAGATTACAAAGGCATATGGAAAGGTATTTTTAAAAAGGTCTTGATATTTAGCTTGTGCAAAACAAATTATCTGTGTGGTGTATGCTTTCTATGTATGTAGGTATGTATGAATTAATGTAAGGTATTGGAACACTCTATCGGGTGAAGGTAAGTATACAGTCAATGAGTGATAGCCTGCCCCACTTGAGGATATTTGTGAAAGTTGAGCCCTCTTCAGCCTGTTACAGCCAGCAGTGGCATAGCCAGAGTGTCATGGTCCCTAGTGCAAGGAAGGCTGGTTGAACTGTGAAATACAGTTAATCACGGTTCAGTGGTCCCGGGTCCGGGAGCCACTGTACCTGCTGCACCGGTGGAAGTTATGGCCCGGACAGCCAGGATCTTATTAATGGCAATGCAAGCTCAGATAGAGAATACATGGAGTTGAACAAAGATGCCCTCTATTCCATCTACAGGCAGCCAAAGTCTGCCATCCACAAGGCCTCCAGCAAGAGCAGGGCACCCTCAAGGGGGATCAAGAACCGTGTAATCCGCACACCAGCTACATTAGTCACCAACTCCAAGGAGACAGGCACTGCAATGTTATCCAAAAACGAGACTGACATAATTCAAAAGTATACTGACAAAAAGTTCACATTGGACTTCACCATGAAGAATTCACCCATTGCCCACCAAAATGGTCCACTTTTAACTAAGCATGGGCGAATTTAGCGAATCTCGCGTTCGCGAATTTTGCGGATTTGCGAACTCGCAATCCGCAAAATCCGCGATTTCTTGCGAATTTGCGGATTTTTTTTTTGTGTGTTCGCGCGGGTTTCTGCCAGTTCGCGAGGGTTTTGTACAATTTCGCAAAACGCGAACTTACCTGTCGGGTCGCAAGTTTCGCGAACTTGTTGTTTCTACGTGTCCAGCCTGTTTGGGGCACTCTTCTTCATCACTGCCACTCTCTGTCACCACTGCCACTCTCTGACTACTCATGCCACCCTCTGGCCCACCCATGCCACCCTCTGTTTCATCACAGCACCCTCTGGTTGTCCAGTCAGTGTACATTATTGTGGCAAAGCAAGCACACCTTCCCTGCCTCAAGTGACCTGAATTAATTTGGGGCTGATTAATGTGTCACAGAATATTTTTTTAGCTGGCACCTGCTTCCTTAGTGCTTCCTGATTAGTGATCTTTTGCACTTGCTAAGTGCTTTCATTGTTGCAAAATTAGTTACAACACCTGCCCTGCCCCAACTGACAATAATGAATTAGGGGCTGATTAATGGATTTGAACTTCCAGCCTGGCTCCTGCTTGTCTCCCTTAGCTGTAATTCAGGACCTTTGTGGCATATGTGTAACTATTCTGAGGTTCAGAGCAGGGTCACATAATAGTTGCAACTGGCAACTGAACTCTGGAGGGGCCCCTCAGGAAGCACTACAGGAAATGGCTACTAATGATGAGCCTGAACTTTTGAACCTGGTAAGTAGTTTCAGTTTTGCTAAGATCGTATTTCTGCAATTTTGCACTTATTCGCGGGGCGCGAAGTTGTACTGGGAAGCCGCGAACTCACGCGAACAGTGCGAGCAAGCCACAAAATCCGCTGCTCGCGGATTTGCGGATTTTGCGGGAGATTCGCGAATCTCGCGGATTGCGAATTTACCGAAAATCCGCGAGCGAAACGGATTTTCCGCCCATGCTTACTTTTAACACCCTTTCCACTGATGATGTGTCAAAATCCAAAAAATCTCTGAAGACCTCATCAGATGATGATATCAACCCGGCCAGACGCTTTGGGTGTATTTCAAAGGTTTCAACCTACAGTCCTTTACATCATTAGCTAAAAACAGTAGTAAGCAAGTCCACTCGACGTGCTACATATCTGAGTAGTTTCTGTATCTTGAAGAGACATCGTGAATCGTCTTCAAAACGCTGAGCTGTCAGTATCAATGCAGGTGCCAAACTGCACCACTTAGACACTTCAGAGTAAACGTTCCTAGTCACTGCAAAAGTAGCAGAGTTCAAACTTAACTTTGCCCTAACATTTCTGGGAGAGATTCGGGCAATGCTTAGGTGTAGTAGTAGATGCTTCCAAGGGAAGTGAAAATCATGCTAGTTGACATACTGAATGAAAATAAGCGCTCTCACAATACTAGATTGTTCTGTGATGTGATGTTGAAGGTGGCGAGGTGGGACACTCCAAAAAGGTGGGGAAGTATAGCACCAAGAAACGTGGCTTCCTGAAAAGTCAGTCAGGACTGGTGAATCTGCCGCATGGTACAACAATGAAGGAAGAAGGCGCCCAAAAAACATAATTTGAGAAAGTATGGGGCTGAGGAAGCAGTGTTGTGGTCTTAACTGAGCTGGTATCAGTGGTGGCTGCCAAGGAATAGGGGTGGCGTAGGGGCTTGAAAACAAGACTAACAAAGAACAAACAAAAAACATTTCCCATTTCCCACGGCAGCCGTCTCTCCATCGTACCTTCTCTGCCTTGCAAGTATGGAACCAGGAAGCACCCTGGCTCTCCTGATCCAATCATAATGCTGCAATACAGCATCGTGATTAGTCTTGGTCTGAGGCCCGTGGTTCGGCGCTCAGATGGGGAATAGGGGCCTGGACATGTTCCCCACCAGGCTGTGTAATGAAGCTTGGTAGAGAACATGCTTAGTGCGCATGACGCTTTGGCCAGGCCAAAACGGCCGGCCAGGCAGTCATGCGCACTTTGAGAGTGTGCACTCACCACTCCTCCCAGACTTTGACCCTAGCGCCAACACATCCTAACCCAGCCCTGTGGCAAAGAAAAATAAAATGGTAACAGCAAAGTTATTAAAAAAAAAAATTCTGGTCTCAAATTAGAGGGGCTATGCAAAATTGGCAACAACAAAAAAATCTATAAAACTTTCTGAACGATTTCCTCATATTGTATTTCCAATGGTCGACTTCCTATTTGAGTTAAACAGTACAGAGTTTTATTATACATTTGGGAGGCCTCTATTATTTGTGCTTAGATTTTTTTCAATTTTTCAATTGTGAGGTTACAATCTTTATTAAACGTTTTTCTTTTTTAAATGGAACTATAGACCTTAGTTATAACTTATTTGTTCTGTTCAACTGCACTTATTTATTTTGAGGCTCCTCTACGACACACACAGGAGGGCAAGGGGGCCTTTTGGTACTATTGTTCCAGTCCTTGTGCGGGATTCTTTCAGCCAGATGTGACAGGAAACATCACCCAGTAATTGCAGTGTCTAGATCAACCCTCAAATTTACTTAAGGCTGATTGAAAACCTCACAAACTGCATCTGTGTTTGTATTGGAAATCGCAAAGCCTTCAACTCCCGGATGCTTTCGACCACCCAATATAGAGGCCCTAATTATTCTCTACTGTTTGGACAAATGCTTTATGAAACAGCTTGCAGGAGGTTTCTGAAAGGGAACAAATGATATATTCCCACAAGCAGTTCTAGAAAGATTTAGCCTTTCAGGGCCTGTCCAGTTTTACAACACGATCTTAATACAAATCCGCAATCCCTAAATATTCACATTTAGTTTCTGACTAACGCCTGCCAAAAAGTAAACTGTTGGAGAAACTGCTTGAACAAACTGTTAGAGCTATCCTTAACTTAAGCAGCATGTGGATTGTAAATCAATCACAGGCAGTTGTTTTCTTCACTAGTTTCTTAGCTATAATCTCTTCTGAGCCTTACTTCCAAGTGAGAGGATTTCTAACTCATGCTTTTAGCTTTCCAGCAACAGGGAGGTTGAAGAACTGTAGACTGAAGTTCTTTAGAATACATACACAGCAAAAGCCCTACAAATAAAAACACCCAGCACTGAAAAAAGCATAGTAAACATCTACTAAAAGCGCAACACTTCAAATCAACAGTTTACAACATTGGTCTGTGAGGGTCAAATACTCCCAGCGTGGGTGTCCTGAGAATCTCGCCCTGATCTGATTTTGGCAATATTTTGACTCAGGCCATTTTAAGACAAAAGCTATTTATGACCACTCACCATTTTATTTCAGGACAGGTGTGGATTATCTATAGCAAAAGAAATCCAAATATAATTTAGCATTTATGACTTCAGCTTTTGGGATCTAGAGCACAAAATCAGCAACATACCTTACCTGACTAACGTAATGAATGTATCTATTTATATATATTCTACTGGCAGATGCCAGTAGGTAGTTATAGTTTGGACCTAGTTTCCATAGGCAAAAATCTGATTAGACTTGATTTACCTTTGCCGTCGTTAGACTAATCTTCATTAAAGTTTCCCAAAAAAGGGTAAAAGTAGGTTGTCATGCAAAGTTTGGGGGAATCGGTGCCGTGGGGTCCGAGAAATAGGGGTCCAAAAAAAGAGTGCGTTTGTAATGTTAATTCCCATATAACGTGTTGTCAAACCTACAGCCCGAACCACTGGACGGAATTACACCAAATTTGGCAGAAAGGTAAATGTTACGCAGATTGTGCTTTTTGTTATTTGGTGCAAATCAGTCCAGTAGTTTTTGCAAAATTTAGACAAAAAAGTATCGATATTTTTCTGGCCGAGGATATTTTGCAACGTTTTGCGATCAATAGCGGATGCACACACCAACAGGAATGCTCTTATTGGCTGGATGCAACCTGAACAGAAAGTTGCGGCCGACATTTTATCGCCCAGGAATAGTTTCCAGGGCTGAAAATGTGTGTGAAAGCCCACATAAGGGGTCAGGGTGGAGATACTCTGACTCCATATTTGAAAAATGGGTGTTTTAGTGACACAAGTTATGTGTCAAAAATTGATTTCTTTAATAGCGCGCAACGACAATGTGATCGACTAGCCCCCGTGTACCATTGTGGGGACATCGCGAATATCGCAACGCCATCACAAATACTGGTGAAAATATATTACAAAAAAATTTATATATTTGTACATTCTCGCTGGTCACTGTCAGATGTATCATGTATGCACTCACAAACTCATTCAGTCCCTTATACACTCATTCACATACCCACTCACACACTTATACATTCAGTCATATGCCCACTCAGACACTCATGCGCCCACTCACATAACCATTTAGGGACTCATGCACCCACTTACAGACTCACGGAGAGTGATGCACCCATGTACAGACCCACTCAGAGACTTATGCGTACAGTCTCATGCCCACTCAGATACTCTTGAAATGATGATTACACACTTGTATAGCGCACGACTACCCGTAGGCATCTCGGCACTCGGCACTCTTACACCCACTCACAGACCCACTCAGATACTCATGCACCCACTTACAGATTCACTTAGAAAGTCACTTGCCCATGTACAAATCTACTCAGAGACTCATGCACCCACTTACAGACCCACTCACACACTTACGTATGTTCTCACAGACCCACTGAAACACTCATACCCCCACTCAAAGATACACTCAGACACTCACTGACACACCCATACAGTCACACACATACACTCAGACACAGACCATCTCAGAGACTTATGGACTCAATCACTCACTTACTCATACACTCAGAAACTCACACACCGACTCACAACATCACTCAGATAGACCCACACCCCCTCACACACCCAATCAATGTATATGCAGCCACTCACAGAGCCAACCGACACACACCCTCCCAGTCACAGACCCACTCAGACATTCATGCATGCACCCGTTCACTCACCCATCGAAACACTCATACACTCACTCACAGATCCACTCATACACTCACACGCTCATACAGTCACTCACACAGCCACTCAGAGACCCACTCAGAGATTTATGCACCCAGTCAGTTATACTCTCAGAGACTCATGTACCCACTCACTGTCACACTCAGAGACCCATACATGAGTGGCTGTATGGGTAACTGAGTGGATGTATTTGTAGACCTATGAATCAGTAAGTTGATTCGTAAGTACTGGTATGGGTGTGTCAATGGTTTTGAGAATGGCAGTGGGGAAGTTGGAGTGCGTATATAAAAGGTTATATTGGAGTGTGAGTGGGTCTGTCAGAGATTCTGTGGATGATGTAATCAGTGATGTCACTGACCATGTCTTGAGTGATGCAATATGTGACGTGATCAGCTGTTCATTGCAGGGGCAAGAGTTACAGTTAGCTTGGCTAACTAGAACTGCTGAATTTCTCTGGTTTTGTACGAGTGAAATGTCAGACTCACTATAACATCCCTGTAACCTTTGGTTTTCTCAGTGAATATATATATTCGATTTAATGAATGTAACAAAATATTTAATTCAGTAAAGTTTACAGATGTACACAGACACGTTTCCACAGTGAACACTTAACACCTAACAAGCTGCAGCATTCAGCACCTTACGTAACATTAGAATAACACTGTTAGAGCAGCAGAAAAAGCCAGAGTCATTCTCTCCAAAATCATTTGAGAGCACTTGCCTCCTCATAAATGGAAAAGTTAAAAACATCAGTGAGGCTGCTAAGCAGAAAGTTAAGTTGAGAGTAAAGGCCGATCTTTGTTACCTAGGTCCATTGCTGTATGTGTTAAAGATCACCTGTTGGTAAATATTTTATCGATAGGACATTTTAGATACATTGCATCCCAGGAATGTAGGATGTGTATATGTTTGTAGTCACCCAGATAACAACCAGTACGGGTTCATTTATCTGGCTACAATGCCATACAAGCCCAGTTTTCTCCCATTCCAATGAACTGGACAGCCTAACCTTTGACCTCTGAAAAAGAAATGAGAGTGGAGGTCTGGTGTCCTGGGGAAGACAGTACTTGGCATGATCCTATCCAGAACAAAATACTCAGACTTCAAAGCTCAGTAGACTTCACTTGTTAGGTTTTGCTTTTTAAATCCCACTTGTGTTATTTAGTCATGCCGAACCCCTTTGAAAGTGTAAGAGCAACACTCTGTTTGCTAGTGCGGGGACGAGAGATGTGCAAACACCATGCTTCACAAATGGAGTTTTGCCTGGGCGCCTTGCTAATGTTTAATCTGCCATTTCCAAAGGTGCTGCTGGTTGAAATGAATATCATCCCATGCACTGGTGACAGGAATCAGCAGGAACATGTTGTGTGCATCGCAGTCCATTTACAAACTCACCAGTTGCACTGTAGCATGATTTATTGCATGGGATCCCTCAAGTATCAAGTGAAATGTAACCACAGTAACATTTTAAAAGGCAAAAATAAGGATTGTATCATATGTGGCAGGTATTGAGAAAATGAATCATTTATATAAGAAGCATATCATATTTAATTAATAATGTCCACATTGAAAACAACAAATGCATGTTTAATGTTTCAAACATGGCATGTCCGATGCAAATTGCACCGACTAGTGTTGGCAGATCTTGCCTTATGAGCCAGTGACCATGTTTCTAGTTTTGCAGCAGTTGTGGCCTCTTTTTTTGCAGTTGATAATTAATAATAATTTTAACAAGGAAGTCCAGTAGTAGCTATATTTTTATGTTGTTTCTTGGACACAATGCAAGACATAAGTTAGTCCTAGGGATGGCCACAATGCAGAACAGAATGTCTATAGCATGAACTCAGTTGCTGCCAAAGAAACATCTGCAAAAAAAAGTAACAAACCTTTGCACTATGGTTGAACTCCTATCTTATAAATGTTCAACCCAATCCCAACGCACTGAAGACCGTGAATTACCTGAACAGCCAAACAACCTGGTGCTTACTAAGGAAGACCATTCGTAGAGTCTAGAGTTCTTTCAGTAGGTTTTAAGAGTGGAAATTAGAGCAGACATGAGTAAGAACTTGGCTGAGGTAAGATCATCCATCACCTTGAAGAGGGCTTCACTCTGGATGGACTGACAGACAGACAGATTCTGAAGGAACGAGGGAGCTGAATGCAGTGTCTAAAACTGAACTGCAGGAGACAACTTAATTTCCCCTAAAATCGCACATAGTCACTTTAAAGCCCTAGCAGAAGATGGCACATATAAGCGTGACTACCTAAAAATTGGGTTGAGGCGAGACAACATGCAACTCTACAGTGCAGCCAACAATTCCGACCGATCACAGATAGAGCAAAGTGTTGAATCTACATCTATGGCCTGTCTTTTCATCATCAAAACAAAACACATCAGTTTACAGAAGTAAAGTGAGCCGGGCAACTATTGACCACACATCTGGACGAAAACAGGGAGAAATCTAATCAAATGACAAATGACCTGGACACCACCAGAACAGACACGAACCTGAAATCATGGCTAAAGACCAGGGCACAATGAAGAAAAAAAAGAAACCAAGCAAAACCAATTGGGACAAGAATTAAACTATGATCCTGCTGAAAATGTGAAAAACTATACTTAAGGACCCCATGCTGCATTCTATTCTGTCTCTAAATTCCTCTTTTTCCCTTAGGGGTTGGAACCGATCTACAGGTCCACGATGGAGACTGTCCTCTGGACATCCTAGATTAACGGCATGCCTTGAAAACTGCAACTTTATCCAGTTTATAGGTAAAAGAAATAGGTGATGGGGTCTCCTGAAAACATGGCAGTCCGGGGTAGGCCTGGGGATCCTATATCACCCAGTATGGCAAAGTGGCTTGTATAAAACAGGCTCACAGTGGCCCACCCCTTAGATGGGTGGTCCACATTGGCCCATCAGTGTACTTTCATTTATAGTTCAGTTTAATTTGTTGCCACAGCCATTTCACTGTGTTTGGTTTGGGAAAGGCAAAGGAGTAATCTGTTAGGAGTCTACACAATATGCATACCAACAACTTTCACCTCGAATGCATACAAGAATGGCACTGATCTCGTTAAATACTAATGGTCTAAATTCCCCATATAGGAGTACAAAATATGGCCCTGTCTGTGGAAGGGGAGGTTCGACGTGATAACTTTATAAGGGATACACATACATAAACACGAAGAAAAGCAGATGACAGTGGTTCTTAACCTGTGGCTCGTGGACCCTTGGGGGATTGTAACACCTACTAAGGTGGTCCAGGACTGCTTAGAAAATGAAATGTTGTTAGCAGATTAATAAAGTATATACTCATAAAAAATAAAAACTGAAACTTTTAAAATGCTTGGGAGGGGAAAAGGAATTGAAAACTAAAAATTAAGTTGGTATCTGCATCTTGATTTTTGGGAGCAGTGCCATTAGAGCAAACTGAATTTAATGTGTGCTTTTGGTGGCCTTAGTTGAAGGAATACTGCTATTTTCCAAAAAGTGAGAGTTTGAATTAGGAGCAAAAAGGGCAAATGGTATGCTGGAGTTTAGCATATCGCTTTGTCTTGTGGAAATAAAACAACATTTTGAAAAGCTCCAATCATCATATTGAAATTCAAATACATTTTTTTGATTGTGAATTAAATAAAATATTTCATAATGTGGGCATCTGCTTAATGTATACCCGTATTTTTGTTTATTGTTTTGAGGTTCAAACATAGAAATTGCTTGGGTAGGGTCCCCGGGTTAAGGTTAAGAACCGCTGGCAATTCATATCCCTTGGGCTTCTGATCCTGAGCCACTACAAAATATAACTGGGAGGCTCTTTTCATCCACAGACCACCGGGATTCAAACGTGATGCTCATAAAACTAATAAGGTATAAATTATCTTTCAGGACATATGCATAACCGATGCCTCTCAATGACGGATATATACTCCCCAAGATCCTTTTAAATGTCCTTTCTCAATACTTTGGTGGAATACTCAGTCAAGAACAGTCTTATTGTGAAAGACATCAACCTAGCTTGATACCAGTCGAATACCATCTCTCCACGTTCACGAGCCTTTTCTAAAGTATTTAAAATAGATTTTTATCCTTGGGTATTTGAGACATCCCTGAAGAAATAAGCATTTGTACCAAATAGATCATTCCTTTAACTGCCATGTACCTAGAACCTGCTCTATAATATCTTAAACTCTGCGAGCAATGCCCTGATGCCCCTGGTATACAATACCAAAATGTACCCAATAATTCCAGGCCTTGCCCCAATAGATCTGCCTCTGGCCTACTTGAAGGGAGATTGCTGTTCCAACCTGCCTTACTTAGTTAACCAGTTGTCAGAAAAGAGCTGAAAAGACACATTAGGGATACTTTCAACTGAACTCTCAAAAGGAAACAGAACACAAATACACATTGGACACGTTTAAAGCTATTTGAGGCAAGCATGCTGAGGAACTCACCAATCCATACAGCAGCAGGAACATGAGCACCTAGAAGAACTTCTAAAATGAGAAAAGTTACATTCAACGGAACCGTACAGCGTCAAGTCATGATTAGGAGCAAGTCAAATGCCACAGTAACCAATAGAGTGGAACAAACTGCTACTGTTCGCAAAAAAAACACACGATCATAGCAACAATGTGGGTACCCATTAAGCTAAGCAAGTGAGAAAAAAGTTGGAACACAACTATATAGAAAACATAATGCATCCCAATGCCCCAAATAAAGTGAATGAAAAAAGACAAACTAGAAAACTTTTCAGATTACTATAAAAGCTTATATTCACCCGCATTCTCAGATGACGAAAATAATATCAATCGTTAGAATTACCCTTCCTCACTGATAACAGAAGAACAGAGGAAGGTTCTTGTTTGTAAGACTCATTACTAAGGAAGAGGTACTTGCAGCTTATAAGGCAACTTAAATAATGCAGGGTCCCAGGGTCAGATGGCTACCCTGTCAAGTTTTAACGAGGACTTTGCATCCATACTGGTACCCCTTCTGATGGAACTTTTCAATCCACTTGCATTATAGCAAAAACCCATACTTACTATGGGAAGTCATACACTACTTTCATACCCAAGCTTGTGATCAATCGCCTTTTATCATAAAAGTCTGTTCACTTCCTGAGCTCTGTCAGAAACTGAGGTTTGATGAGAAGTTAAGATAGAGAAGACGCAAGACACGAAGTGCCCAATAGATCTCATACCTGCCTATGACGTATTGATTGCACCGTACGGGATACCAAAAGGTTAAAAAGTATATTCATTTTTTGTGGTCAATTAGATACAGTACAACATATTGTATATTTTTTACTTTCTATTTTAACGAGCCTTTGTTTCCCAATTTGTCAGTGTATGAGGATTGCAGGATGCATGGCCGGCTGTCTACATAAGCCCTATCAGATGTGAGCACTTCATACCCAGCAATCCCAGGGCTGAGAAACAGCTGGAGTATTGCTTGCACAGGCCCCCAGTCTCAAAATTAGCGCTGGGTTAGCTTGCTCCAACCAATCCTGGAGCTGCTCTCATACTGAAAACAGCACGAGAGCAGCTCCAGGATTGGTTGGATTCACACTACACTTCGAAGGAAGTCCTTCCATTTCCTTACTGCTCCGTGTCACCTCCAGGATTGGCATAGGGAGAGGAGCACCGGACAGAGAGCCCAGCGGCCATCAGCATTTATGGTGAGTGCCCGCCATTTATTAATGTTGTCAGCTGCCACTGGTAATTCATTGTATTAATTTATTCAGAGTATTACGCAATTTAGAACATTTGATCAATTTTTGCATTACAAGATATATGGGTTAAAACAAACTTTAAATAAACTGAATAATTAATAAAAAATAATATTTCTAGTTACACAAATGTACTGAATTACAGTGCTATATATGTATGAATATACTAGAAAGGCCAATGATGGAACGTGTATGCAGTGTGTTCTGAATTACTACCTATATGCGACCGTTCCACGGAGGGAAACGGTTTGATAAACATAGGGCCCAAAGTTTTCCACCACTCAGAAGCGGTTTATACAAGGAGAGACAAAGGATAGTGTGGGTGTTGACACTCCACTACTTTCACCAACTTGTAAACAACTTTCTTCTCCGAGGTGTTAAATATTAAGTGGCCAGGATGTCTTAATCTCACAACCACCAGTTATGCATCCATCTGTCATCCCTCTATCTGGCGGGAGGAGGCGTGGACGGAGCAGAGCGATGCGTAGCTCCACTGAGTTTTTTTCAAACTCCGTGGAGCTACTCATAGAGGCACTACGCCAGCACTGCCCACCTTTACTCTGCACGCCGGGCATACTCCTGCCGCCATGATGGTGATCAGCTGTGTTTCTGTAACCCCTTCACTGCAGTATTCGCAGGGACTGCGCATGCATGGATAGTGGAAACCTTCTAACCCGGTCTCCGCAGTGTTTATGTAATCCCTTCACTGCAGTACTCACAGGGACTGCGCATGCGCACACATGGAGAGTGGAGACCTTCTAACCCGGTCTCCACTCTCCATGTGGGCGCACGCTCAGTCCCTGCGAGTCCCGCTGCGAAGGGGTTAAAGAATCACCAATGACACCGTCACGGTGGCAGGAGGGGTACCAGAACCATGCCTGGCGTCCAGAGCAGCACCTAGGCAGGCTGAGACGCTCGGTCAAGGTAAGTAGGGGTGGGCGGCGGGACCAAACTTCGCTAGGCAGCGGAATCAGAGTTTTTGCCGAGCTACGCACTCCCAGCGGAGTGCAGAGTTGGAAATCACCGCTGGCGGAGTGCACTACCCACCCTTAATATAGGCCAATCTCTCTTCTCAATACAGAGAGCAAAATCCTGGCCAAGGTGTTGGCAAATAGACTGGTTAAGGTGATAACCTCCATCATACACCTAAACCAGACAGGGTTAATGCCATGGAGGTTGACAAGATTAAACCTCAGCCGGCTTTCAATGTGGCTGAACAAAATGGCAGGTGCCTCAGAAATGGTGTGGAACCTCTGTTGCCTGTGCTGTATGCTGCGTTTGGTGTCGAAGAAGTCACATTAAAGAGTTCTTTAAAAAAAAAAAAGAACATCCTGAGTATGTTGACCAATTTAATTAAGTACAGAAGAGAAGGTGAGTCTACTCGAATGTTTGTGTTTAAATTACTTAAATCTATTTGCAAACTTCCCTCCCTTGAAAAAATGTATGTCAAAGTCCATTGTGCAAACACCTGTTTTCTCCATTATCCTTTTCTATTAAACTTGTTCATTATTTTTCTTAACTAGATTTTATGCCAAACGTTGTGACACCACTATTGTAATAACGTTTTTCAGTTTCTTTCTATAATTTTGGTTTTCTTCACCTTTGTAACCTTCTGTGGTGAACATACATAACTTCACGTAAAATGTAATCCGGTCTTTCCATTGGAGTGACAACACAGGCTTTATTGCAACAAAGTTTTAAGCCTAGTTCTGGCTGCATAAATTCACCCAAGAGTTGTTGTCAGACAACTTTCAGGAGGCCACATGGCAGGCAGGGGCTGTTGAGCCCCTACCGTGGAGGTTGAGGGTTTTTGCCACCAGCGGTGGCTCCTACCCTAAGGCGGAGGACCGTCGCCCCATTGAATGCAAAAGGAAAAATAAAATAATAACACAATGTTAATAATGTTACGTTATTATCATTTTATTTTTAGTACAAGCCAGGTTAGGGTGGGGCTGGGCTATGTGACCTCGGTCTAGGTCCACTCTCCCCCCGCAGCTTCGCTGTGCCGTCTCTTGCCTCCAGACTCCGACCTCCTCCTTGGAAGGTTCGAGGCTGCTGCCCACTCCTGCGCCTGCTACCCGCTCCAACTGGGACCAGACTGCCTGCAACCACCGTAACCTTTCTCAGCCGTTTTTTTCTTAATTTGAAACCTGGACCTCCCACTACCCTTCGCTACAACACCACTAGCCTCTTCGCACTCAACCCCATAAGACTTGGAGAATGCCAACAGGGCTCACCGAACATGACCCACGGCCAGTTCTCCTGCCTCCACTGCTGCTAGATCCTCACCGCCACCCCGGCCTCCAACACTGCCGACGCCATCACCGACGACACCCTAAAATGCATCCTCCTCGAACACGAACATACCATGGAAATCTGGAACCTACTCGACTCTCTCTCGCCCAACATCGCCTTCTTCACAGAGACCTGGACCAACACATCCTCCACCCCCAAAATCAGCACCGCCATCCCAGACAGATACAAGATCCAGAGGAAAGTCCTACAGATACTCTGGGCCCCCGAACACCCTTCACCACTACCATCATCGACTTCATCACACCCCATACCATCGCCTCAACAAACTACATACTCATTGGAGACCTGAATTTCCACCTCGACAACCCCAGCGACCCCAACTCCACTATCCTATGTGACAACCTCACCAGCATCGAACTTAAATAACTCACCAACACCCCGACCCGTAGAGCAGGATACACCCTCAACCCCATCTCCACGACAAGAAACAGTGTCCAATTCAGTCACACAAGGCAGCCGCCATGGACCGACCAACACTGCGTACACCTGCGTACACTTCGCCATCAACAAACCCAAAGCACCCAAACCAGCCCCACAACCACCAAGAAGGAACTGGAGCAAGGTTACCGACAAGTAACTTAACTCCACCCACACCCGAGACAACCACACCTGAGCCCCCGACGCAAATGACGCAGCCAGAGAACTCCACAACTGGATTTCCAACTGCGCAGATGAGCTCGCCCCGCTACGCAACCCCAACAGACACCGCTCCAGGGAGGCTGCCTGGGGCACCACCGCTCTCCAAGAAGCCAGACAAGCCTGGAGAAGAACTGGAGAAACACCAAGACAGACTACAACAACCAGATCAGAGCCACCAAGAGAAACTTCATCCACAACAAAATCCTGGCCAACTCCACCAACTCCAAGGAACTTTTCAGTGTCATGCAAGAATTCACCAACCCTCGCAGCGAAGCCAGAGATATCATCCCATCCCAAGACCTCTGCGACAAGCTTGGAACCTATTTCCACCTCAAGATCAAAAACCTCTACGACAACTTCATCAATCATCCACCAGGCGCCACAGACGCCCCCCTGAACCCCAGAAACAGCAGCCAGCCCACCATCTCCAACTTGACACCGATCGCGGCTGAAGACACCACCTCAACCATAAAAAGCATCCACTCGGAGGCCCCCACCGACCCCTGCCCCTCACACATCTACCACAGACCTGTGGCCCCCATCGCACCCGAACTACAACACACCATCAAAACCACCTTTAAAACAGGCACCTTCCCAGACGACTGGAAGCAGGCATAAGTCAGACCCCTGCTCAAGAAGCCCACAGCTGACCCCACCGACCTCAAGAACTATCGGCCTATCTAGCTCCTCCCCTATGCAGCCAAAGTTGTAGAGAAAACAGTCAAGAGGAAACTGACTCGATTCATTGAAGAGAACGCCGTCCTCGACCCGTCCCAATTCAGAATCAGAAGCAACCACATCACAGAGACCACCCTACTCGCCGCCACAGACGACATCCGCACCCTTCTGGACCAAGGCCACTCTGCAGCCCTCATCCTACTCGACCCATCAGCAGCCTTCAACACCGTCTCCCACCGCACACTAGTCGCCAGACTACACGACACAGGCATACAAGTAACAGCCCTGGACTAGATCCGACTATTCCTCACCGGAAGAAGCCAAAGGATCAGACTCCCACCCTTCCTCTCCGACCCCACGTAAATCACCTGCGGAGTGCCACAGTGTTCATCACTGAGCCACACCCTCTTCAACATCTACATGGCCCCCCTCGCAGCCATCGTCCAACAACACGGCCTCAACATCGTATCCTACGCCGACGACACCCAGCTCATCCTCTCCCTCACCACAGACCCCACCACTGCCAAACTCAACTTCCAGAAAGTATTGCAAGACATCGCATTCTGGATGACCAACAGCAGTCTGAAGCTCCACGCCGAGAAGACAGCAGTCCTCATCCTCGGTACCACCCCTTCTGCATTATTATTTGTTAACAATGTTCTCGTATGCACAAACTTAAAAGAAAGACTAAATGTAGAGACATGACTCATCACATGTAGCAATGCATAACTCTACCATGACTGGGAAGTTTCCATGGCAACACACACACCTACCACCTAACCAATCATCACTGCCCATGTATATATATATCACTGTCACTGTATTTTGAATTGTTGTGAGGAAGGCAGTTCTGCCGCCGAAACGCGTCAAGCCATCCTTATGGAATAAAGAAATTTTTTTCTTGATAATCTGATCCCACGGTGTCAGCGCCTGATTTCGAATGAGGAGATCCAGGATTGGAAAATATATATATATATATATCTATATCAACGTAACTCGTCACTCAAACCAGGCAGCCGCCGAAGTTCTTCGCACAAATGACGAAAGCAGACCCGAATTCTGTGCTAATTCAAGGTGGTTTTATTTTTCCAGCCAGCCAGCCGCCATTGCGCGTTTCGCCTCCAACGAAGCTTGATCACATGGCAAATTGCGGTAGGCAGAGACCAATATTTAAAGTGACAGTGCATAGGGAATACAGAGTGTCATCCGGACAACATAGAAAAAATACTACTATCCAATAGTTGTGCAAAATTACATGTTCGGTACAAATGCCACATTTGAATAAATTTAAGATGAATAAATATGGTAAAATCATATAAAATTCATTTTTATTGTAGTATAACATAATTATTCTTTTCTTAGGAAAAAATCTCACTAACGGTTTTCCATAAGATTACTCCTCGTACATTTTTAAAACTGCAGCAATGAATTCATTATTAATACAAAATTTAATACTGCGCAGTAGAGGAAATAATTATCAATCTCTCCATTCAACTATATATATATATATATATATATATATATATATATATATATATATATATATATATATATATATATATATATATATATATATATATACCTCCACAAAGTGATCCCTTCATTCCAAGAGCGCTCCGCAGCGGGTGCTCTGCACAGGGGCCCAATCCTGGCCCAAATAAATTTTTGCAGACAAAGAATGCGGCACTCTTGAGTATTTTTTGCTTAATTTATTGGTAAGCATTCACTCCACTAACGTGTTTCAGCCACAACCGACTTTTTTTCACGTCATATATACATACATATACATATTTAATTTTTGGTGGTAAAGGCCTATACGTGGTAAAGGCACTGTGATGTAAAAATGGCACTGTAAAGACTGTTTCCCGGCTGAGAGATGTCAGTATGGAATCACACACAGCAGCACAAGTCTTCCGAAGTAGTGGACTCCGCAAGTAAGGGGCAGACGGGGCTTTGGGATGACAGGTGCATCCTTCGCGCTAATTATGAGCCTGCAGGAGTCTTCAGCAGCTGCAGCTCCAGGCCAATCAGGTCTCCCACCTCAGTGGCAATGAAGTATCCAAACTGACATACTGACATCAGTAGCAGCAGCACTAGTCCTTCACTCCCACAGCAGGCTGCTGGCCAAACACAAAGCTTGCACTTCTAGGAAACTTAATGCAAGACGATGCCACATGCAGGCCACTCCTGGCTACACTGCCTTTTGGTTGCTCACTTGCTCTGTTCCTTGCCCGCCTCTGGACTGTCATTCTCCCTGCAGGGCCAGGCACACTCCTTCCCTCTCTCAGCAGGCAGGACAGGCTTCTAGGCTCTAGGCACACTCTCAGCTCCTCCAGAGGAAAGTGATGACTTCAGGTGAAGTCCTCTCACCTCTGGGATGCTGGCTATCAGACACCAACCCTGGTCACACAGTAGTTCTTCAGGTACTCTGCAGAGGAACCCCTTCCCTGATCCTAAAGAACAAAGTTAGGGTGGTTTACATTCCACTTTTACACATTTTTCAGACAGGTGATGAGGATCCACTGTCTATGTTTTCAGACCTGGTTTTAAGTTGGTTCTCTTTCAAATATCATTTTCTGGCACTGACATGTTTGCACATGTCAGTGCCAGCCTCTGTGAAAAATGATGTCTTTCGGGGCAGGTAGTAAAGATGCTGCTTGTAAATAGGACAAGGCACAATGAAGTGGGAGATCTCTATTGTCTGCTGTCACAAGCCTTCCTGAATCGTAGGCAGGCAAAGGGAAGGCCCTGCCTAGAGACTTCCTTAACATGAACAAAAAGAAACTGCAGTCTAACCTCTCTCCCTAAAATGTTCCAAACGGCAGTGCTCAGGGAGAACTAATCAGCTGCCCTTTGCAAACCTTCATTGAATTTCTAAGGAGCCCTGTTTACATCCTTCTTCATTTCAGTGTCTGGGTCTCTGCCCATTGCCACAGGAAGCTGTATCACCCTCCATCTTGACAAATGCTAACCCTGGGGCCACTCTGCTGGACACTGAGAAAAAGGTTTGGTCACACTACTGATTCATAAAATCTTGCCACCGTTGCGTTAGGTCACTGCCCACTAAGAGGATGCACCTTGTGCACCCCTCAAGGTCACATAACAGGTTCTGAACCTCACATTACCAGGGACAGGCCTAGACCTCTGCACACATACTAGATTAGCATAGTGCCAGAGCCAAACATAAAAGTCCAAAGTCACATAAAGCTGGGTGCTCACTGCTCAGGGCAGGGGTACATGGCAGTTTACCATTAAGGGGGCATTTCTGTCTCAGCAATTGTATACTTTGTCCCATAAATGTACCCCATTGTTTATATTATTGCAGTAAAGGTCCTAATCTTCCCTTAACTATTATTACAAGGTTTATTTCGAGTAAATGAATGAAAAATATTTGTAGAGCGCACTACTGCCGAGGCGTCTTGGCGCTAGAGAAAATGAACAAACCACAATGCATACAAGGGTTACCGTTGAGTAAAAAGCCAGGTTTTAATTTCTTTCCGGAACAACATTCTGTTAGTTAGTTTTCTCAGATGACCGTGAATTGAGTTCCATAACCTAGACGCGAGAAAGGAAAAACGTTTTCCTCCCCATCTTGCTTTCTTTATCTTGGGAAGTTTGACCAAGTCCCGCATTGGTGTATAGCGAGAAAACAAGGACTGCACATCCTCTGCCCCTCCGCCAAACAGGGTAAAAATCTACCCTTAAAACTTACTTCATAATAATTACACTTTAATAAATTACAAAGTGCAAATACACCATCATCACAACAAAGAACACTTGTTGAAGATCCTAAACTGCAGAATTTAGTTTGTAATGTATCTTATTACAAAGTGTAAAAAGGCTGAACCAGCAAGCAATTTGGCAAATTTGATAACTTTTTACACCTCCTCTAGGAATAGAAAATATATCACCAAAGATAGCTGAGCACCAGTCTGTATACAAGCTAATATTCCTATGATAGCTGTCCTGAGAACTATTGGCAAAAGCAATTAAGATGGTTCATGGAAATATACTTTGGTTGTAGTAAATAAAAAATGCATACTTTTCTGTAAAACACCACAAAAAGGAGAGTATGAAGTATTTGAACTTTGGCTCTCCCTTGTAACAGTAAGTATAGGTATTGATGGACCTACTAAGCAAACCTTATGCAACCTAACCTTAGACTTACCATTCCCTTTGTGTTTCTGCGTTGTAATTGTATATGGTGATCCTGAATTATCGATTATGCCCAACTCCTCCCCAAGTATGGACATCACGTACAGCTTAGCTTCCCGTTTCTCCACCCCGCTATATAAGAACAGTAGATTCTTCAACTCTCTCCAATCTCAACCCACATTCTCGCCCCTGTAATATTTCACTAACCACCTTGTTTCTTAGCTGATTCTTATAATGGTAGATATGCTATTGATGTCAAATTTTTCATAATGTTCTTGCACTAACAACTATCCGAGCTTTCATTCCTTCTGACCCGCGGTCTTCCCAACCATTACTTGGGTTTAAACCCTGCATCTCGGCTTCTTCTATTTTTTCTGGGGATAGCTTGGTCAGTAAGATTGGGGTGGGGTGTCAGATTTTCCAACAATCACGTAGGCATATCATTTTAAATTATATAACCAGCAGAGTGCTTGAGGGGGAGTTAAGCGGCAGTGGAAAGGAAGAAGAATACATATTGGTAGGGATGCTAAGTAAGAGAAACAATATTTTGTCAAATAACAAACATCTTTGAAGACTTTCAAAACGGAGAGGGAGAGAGAGTGTGCGTTTTTGCATGTGACTATGTAAAAGGTCCTGGTGAATTCTGACAGACCTCACTACACCCGACTGAAAGCAGCTGTACCAAACTATTTACCACAAAATACATTTATTTGGGGGGGAGGGAAGGGTTGTTTACTGCCTTTACCATCTTTTTGGCTGTTTCATTAAGTTGTAGTTGTTCCCACGACCAACAGTCTTTTCAGAATTCAAGGATTATTTACATAGACCATTATCTGGTCCATCAAAACATCATCCTTAAAATACAAGCAGCAGCTAAAATATGTAATTAAACAATAAAAAAAATTCCAGCCTCATTTTCCCTTTGATCTCTCATATTTTTAAAAAATCGGTGCCTCGGAGCACAACGCCAGTGTTTGGATCAAAACCTAACGCCAGCTTTCCTAGCGACTGCTCAAATAAATCCAATTACTGCTCACCGGATATGGCTTGAACCACGGACTAGTGCCCGAGCACTTCCTGCCCCTCCGAATAAACGCTTCCTGTCTGATGTCATTCAACTTGCTTGAATTACTAACACATGTACCAAACTCTTTCCTCGTTTCAGCCATGGAAACTTCGGCTTTCCTCTCTTACCCAGAAGTTGGACGGTGGTTCCATGTGACGCATTCTCGTTTAGGCAATTGCTACCAATAAAACGTATTATCAAGCCACAGCCTGCAACGAAAACATGTCTAAACACTATAATGACATGACCATGTTCTTACTAACAGCAGCGTTTCAAAGTTAATCACAGTGTTTAGGGGCCGATAGCGTCTTTTCTTTCACGTTTACTACTCCACTGAAAGAGTGTATCTGCCGTGACATGCATACAATAGACCAAGCACCACCTGAACAAAGACAGCTAAAAGATATTTCAGAAGGTCCACCATTCTTTTAACAATACACCATATCAGCCACGTTTCAGTACTCGCTACTTACCCAAAGTCGACTCATCGAAGGGTACACTATTGGATGCAAGTTAGGCCTTGTGGTCCTACCTTTGTTTCCAGGGCCCAAGATTCATGGTGTAATAGCCCATTCTCTGTTTTCATGAATTGACTCGCACTCAGAGGCGGCTCCGCAGCTAAGGCAGAGGAGCATCACCCCACTTGCAAAAAGGAAAAATAAAATGATAATAACACAATGTTATTATGATTGTATTTTGTATGTACTGCACCAGTTTGTTTTTTAGTACTGGGCAGGGCGGGGCTGTGTCATGAGGCGGAGTGGTTGAGGCACCATAAGACCGCATGATGGTTTGGCCTATCGTGTTGGGCCAGCCAAATCGTCATGCGCACTTTAGCATGTTCTCCACTGGGCTGTGTTGTACAGCCAAGTGGAGAACTGTCTCCGGATCCCAGCCCCTGTCTGAGCGGGAAACCAGGCTGCTCAGACCAATCACGATGCTGCTGTCATGCTGGTGACAGCAGCGTCCTGATTGGCTAAGGAAGTCTGGCAGCCTGTGTGCTTCCTGCTTTCATGCGTCTTGAACAGAAAAAGGACGCAAGAGAGGAGGTGGCGGGTTGATAAGTGACCTTTTTCCCCCTCCCCCGCTGCACCCGTACTATTCAGTAATAGCCCAGGGGCGGCTCTAGGCTCATGGTGGCCCTGGGCAGGGAGCAAAGATAGGGGGCCCCGGAAGAGGGGGTCAGGGCGGGTGGAGCCCCCCAGAGCTCAGGAGGGGGGGGTGTCAGGGTGTTAGGAAGTGGAACAGAGCTGGAGGCCGCCAAATCCCTGCCAGGGGCCGCCACGCAAATGTGTATCCATCCTCAGAGGATTATTATATTAAGGATCTATATTGGCGTGGTGGCCCCTGGGGTTTGGTGGCCCTGTGCAGGTGCACAGCTTGCACATGCCTAAGGCCGGCCCTGAATAGCCGCCACTCACACTGAGGCTTGGCTCAATGGTACTTCTGCGCTGGCAATCATTGTCTCACGCGATTGTCCCTGCAGAAATGCATATCTACATACAACTCACTACATGCTCATGATGAGTTATAGTCAGATGGCATGACCATCACCCTTTGGATTATGGACTGCATGCACTTGGAGGTAAGCCCTACTCCAGAAAGGTCGGTAGTGGTGACAGAGATAGCATGAGACAGAAGTGTGTGCAGTCTCACTATGAACACTGAGTGTAAGCGAGAGGTTTTCAACATGAGATAGCACATTGGGGCACAAGCTCAGAGCACAAAGCTGAATCTGGACATATGAAAGAGACAGCGGGCTGCATCCTTTTGCCCTTCACTTCTGTACTTAGTAAGCCTTTGTGAAGTCAATGATACACTATTCAACTTACACTCGCCATTACTGTTCAAAAGATGTTTACTCCTTGACGTTGAGAAAAACGTTTATTTGATAGACACTGGCAGATAATATTACATTCAGCACTCCCTGATCCTCCCAGCAAGTCCCAGTCAAGTGTCACCTGAAACATTGCTCTCCCTTACATTCCAGATCTAACACTGTTCCATTGCCTCAGCACACAATTCGCAACATGAAAGGACATCGATCTCTGGATGATGTCCAGATTTTATGTTCAAAGTGAATGGTATTCAGCTGAAGATCTTTTACCAAAGCTCTAAGAGGCCCTGAGCTGTTTCCCACAAGATGCCGTGCCTGAAACACAGAAATGGACAATGAAGCCACCACTTGTCATCGTTTGTTCTGGGTGCAGAATTGCAAGGATGCTGGTATAGCTACCTCAGAGGATACAATTAACAACCTACAGTTTTGGTCTTGAATTTAAATCAAGGTGTTTGCCATATATTCCAATGTGAATTCTTCAGCAATACAACCAACTGTAGAGTCTCGCTCTAGTCACCGCGCGCTACGTGATGACGTAGCACGAGCGGTGGCCATTTTAGGTCTCAGAGCGCGAGTCGGCAGAATTCATCGGAGAGCACCGGACGCCCGGCGCTCTCCTGCTGTGCTGTGTATGCTAATAAATACATGTGCACCACCACTTCTGCCTCCCGTGCAGTTACTCTGGGGAACTGGGGAGCATTACAGTGGCGACGAGGACAGGATAGAGAAAAAAAAACAAAGGAAGAACCCAGCAACAAGGAAATAAGTGGAGCACACAGAGTCCAGGTGCCCACAGGAAGAACCCTGAACGAGAAAATAGAGGAGCACACAGGGCCCAGGTACCCACTACGAAGAGCAGCATGGAGAGGAAAGGAGGAAAAGCACACAGAAGTAAGCAGCAGGAGAGCGTGGCAGAGGCACAGGGCCATGCAGAGGGAGCAGCAGTAGGAAACAGAAGAGAGCCAGGTACGAGAGGCAGAGAGAGAGAGAGAGACAGGAGCAGGGAGCCAGGGATTGACCCCACTGTGTCCCCAGCAGTACAAGGAATATAGAGACAAAGGAGAGGATGCCAGATTGGGGTGGCCAATCCAGCAGATAGCACCCGGACACGATTGAGGCCCTGGCGGAGCCAGAGAGGAGTGGAGAAGGGGGTGCAGAGGGACCCCAACCGGAACAGATGCACGGAGGAAGCGCCAGCGCGCCGGGCAGCCGAAGAGGTCAAGGGGCAGAACCAGAAGGATGCGCCAAAATGAGTGCGCAGGCGTCTTCACTCACGACGCCGATCCCGTTCTTACCCAAACCAGGAGAACCACTAATGAAGTGGGAGGAATGGAGAAAGTACTTCATGAATTACATGGAAGCTCTGGAAGACGAGAATGGGGAAGCGTTCCCCAGCCAGAGAAAGAGGAGGATTCTCCTGCACAACTTAGGCCCGGAAGGGATTAGGGTCTTTCCGAATCTTGTGCCCACCCCAGACCAGCCAAGGACGACGACGTGTTCAGACACGCAATAGAAGATCTGAACAATCACTTTCGTCCAGCAGTGTGCACATCCATTGACAGATACAATTTCCAGCAGAGGATACAGGAGGCGGGTGAATCAATAGACAACTACGTTGCCTCGCTAAGGAAACTGGCGATAACGTGTAAATTGGGTGTCTTGCATGACGAATTCATAAAAGACCAGATAGTCATGCACACCATCAATAAGACTGTCCAGGACAAACTATGGGTGAATGGAGACGCCACACTCAAAGAAGTAATTGCCATGGTGAAAAAGGCAGAACTGTCCAAAAAGTGCGCGGATGCAGCTAAAAGAGAACCTGCCCTGAGGCCCATGGTGAACAAAGTGGACGATGCAGAACCCACAGGGAGGAACAAAGCCACGACGGCAGAAGGTAAAGGGCCAAACAGATGGACGGGGAAATCTACGCAGCAAAGAAAGCAAAACAGAGAAAGCATGAACACGTGCTAACGGTGTGGAAGTCAGTCCCATGCAACCCAAGACAAACGTTATCCGGCGTTCCGAGCGAAATGTATGTTCTGCGGCATAGTGGGACATTATGAAAAGGTATGCCGCCGCAAGATGACAAGACCCACGGTGAAGTAATTGGCGCAAGATCCAGAGGAGGACGAGTTTAGAGAACAGGATGAAGAAGACAACGTACTGTGTGTGGAAGGCCAGGTGCTGAGCATTGATTGCAGACGCTCCCGGAAACCACAATGCGACATGGTGATAGGGGAAGTACAGATCAAAATGGTGGCGGACTCGGGTTCCCCGTACCCCATCGTCCAAAGGACAGTATGGAATGAGAATTTCAGACCCAGCCCTGGGCCATGACTAGAACCACCGGATATAAGGCCAGTCACGTATACAGGAGAACCCATTCCGATGGTCGGATACAGAGTCTTAACCTTCGTGTTCAAAAGGCGGAGTGCTGAGTGCAAATTGTATGTAGCGGAGAAGGGTCCGTCGGTCCTAGTGAAGGACTGGGTTCTTTTGGACCCAGCGGTGCCAGGGCACAACACCTGAAACCTTCGTGGGTAACCTGCTCCGGCGTACAAGTCACAGAGACACGGGACACTTCCTTCGGCGTCAAAGAGTCAAGGTTTATTTACTGCAGGGAACACAGAAGTCACAGGAAGTACATCGAGTGTAGTTCGGGGAGACTGCTTCAAATTGTATTTGTGGATCGCTCCTTTTATACAGTTTTTACCCATAGGATAACATGATACACAATAGTTTACAACCTGGTTCCCACAAGTCGCTCTCAGAGGGGTTGCTTAGATCACTTTGAAACACACAAGGTCCGGATCATAAGTGCGGAAACATTTGGCGGGTCCCAACTGTAAAAACCCATCTTCCCACCATTAGCAAATTCCAATCAGCAGTAAAGTAGATCGAAATAGGAACAAAGACAGGTGCAGAGGAAGACGGAGACAGTAGGGAGATCGGAAAGGGTGTAAAAAGGGGAGGTATCGAGAAGCACGAGATACAGGCATCAAAGGGACGTGCCTAATGAGATGCACGGCTGAGACAATAAGCCCGTACGGTAAGATGAGCCTCGAGCGGCGTCATCTGCCTTACAGCAGCAACCCCCTTGTCATAAAGACACTTTCAAAGAACATGTGTCTTCCGCAAATATCTTGGGAGTCCCAGGGTCGCGAAGCGGACAGCATCCGTTCGCTGGCTACTTGAGGGCAAGAGACAAAATGGATGCCGTATCTAAGATGGAACCCGTGGGTACAGATGAGAAACCCACATAACAAACGAACGGTTTAAGTTAGCACAGCGAAACTGCGCACACCTACTAAACTCGTCATTTGCGGTTCATAGATACTAGACTCGACCATATTCGTACGAGTCGAAAACACCACTTACAATTGTCACGGAACCTCAGACGCTCCTTTTGCCCTCATGTAGGCAAGCACTAGTCGGAATCATATTCGATACTCATCAGACCATCAAGATGTCGTTGTAGCATAGCTCTGTCCGATCGAGTCCCCTTGGTAACAGATGGTTGTCTCATACACGTTGTAGCACAGAGGCCACATAAGGCAGGACCACACTGCACGCAAAGGCAACACGTGAACAGGAACACTACCACAACCCCGATGATCGTCAGAATCTTCCAACCCCAAGTCGACATCAGGCCCCAAAACCAACCAAGTAGCGTCCAATCCCCTACATCCACGTGTATGGATTCGGAGATCTTATGCAACTTCGAGATGGCTTGATAGACAGTAGGAGCATTATCTGGAATGAAAATGCAACAGCTCGAATGGATCACTTTACATACCCCACCGCGATCTGCTAAGACAACATCTAAAACCATACGGTTTTGTAATGTCATAAGTCTCTCCGCCTGAAGTTCTGTGGTGATATTACCAAGGGCACTGGCAGTAATATTAGCTGTCGATTCTACCACTCGAGTCAAATGTCTCAGGTTCCTACTATTAACCATAGGTCCCCAAAACGGGAGGAAACCCTTGAAAAAGTCTCCTGCCTCTTGACCGGCAGTATCCTCTTCGCTAATTACGCCTCGTACAACTCTAGTCTTATGATAATCGGCATCTACAGTAAACGTCGGAGGCAACAGATTTGCAACGAAACATGAGCCCATGAAGTCTGCGGGCAACCATGTGTATGCACGATCATGACAGATAAAGTATGTACCCTTGGCAGCCAGAAACACAGGGGACGGGGACATTGGCAGAACGTAACTTTCAGTGCAAGCACTTACTCCAAGTGAGGCTTGCGAGCCACGACCCACAAAACAAAGATTACCAGTGTGGGGTACGACCCATATTGGGGACGAGCTTTTAAGCTGCTTTTCATTAGTGAACATACTATATTCCCCTCTACTTAGGACCCTATAAGCTTGTACCTCTTCTTTAGGGATAAGAAAAGGATCATGGATCTCATCTTCCATATCCTCTATAGCCATCGATAGCAGCCTCTGATACGAGGTAGGACCAAAGTTGGGGGAACGTTGTTCTTGCGTGGGGTGGAAACCCAGTGCGCTTCGAAACATTGTTTGGAATGCTCGAGCTGACCCTTGGGAACTATACGGTAACACCAGATATGGAATTCCCTTACCCGTAGTATGTGGCATCAACCCACACACCCAACAATTAGTAGTGTTAACCACTAACTGATGCTGATGGAGGAGCTGGATAAAGGAATTATTGCGGAATTCTACACGTCTTGCCTGTTCGTGTTCTGGTAACATATGAAAGGAATGAGGAGAAGCAGTAGAAGTAAGGTTAGGGTAAGGAGTAGGAGTAGGAGTAACAAGGAAAAAGTAAGACATAGTGTAATACACCCCACCCGCCAAAAATGCAGAAGCAGTCAAAAACAAAACAAACAATTGGGATACAAAACATTTCGTACGACTAAGTTTCTGCAGCTTGACTCTATACGTCTGAGCTCCTTCCAAATCATTCAGCTTCGAAAATGCCATTTCCCTACGACCGTCCGCAACGTTTCTTGACGCACTTCGTTCTGTGCAGCAATAGTCAATCCCCAGGAGTTCCTAGGAACCGACGGTCGTTAACCTAGCGTCAAGACCTACTGTCCAGAAGGAAGTACGCGCGCGGCCCTACGGCCCTCAATACACAATGTGTATTTATTTAGCACAATATTTCTCAGCTGTGGAAGGAAAAAGATATAAAGAAGAAGCTTGATATATATATATATATATACAAAACAATTTTCAATGATACGAATGTTCAAAATTTGATTATGGGAAACGAGGATATTGCAGTTATCAATTTCAGCAAAGCAAGAAAATTTTATTTGTCCTTAGTGTGAGATCGCAAAGAATATCGATGTTTCCCTGGACGTGTCTGCTCGTCGAACAAAGGATCTGTTGAAGAGACAGCGTCCTGCTGATCAGTTCGTTGATCTGGTCTTGAGTCTTTTGCTGACAAATGTTCAACAGTGGCTTTCTGCTGCGCTGAGGGTTCTCCAACAAGCTGTGCGTCGCTAAAAGGTACAAACGCCGGCAATGTTTCCGTTTCTGTTGACGCAATGCCTTTCCTTATCCACGGGTCTGCCGGCAAAGGAATAGGGACTCGCTTACAATGGGTAGCATGTACCCAATTTTTCCGCCCCTCAAGACGAACGGCAGTCCTCGTGGCCAGGAGCACCTGGTAAGGTCCGGTGAATCGGGGGTCCAGATTGTTTTTTCGTGAGAAGTTACGAGTAACCACCCAGTTCCCGGGCTGGAGCTGGTGGCCTGGACCCTCCGTCTGCGTCGGCAAGGCGTCGTACACCTGTTGATGAATTAACCTCAGTTTAGCAGTCAAGTCATGTAAGTAATCAATCAACATCGGAAACTCAAGATCAGAGAATATTCCTGGCCTAGGAACCCCCCACACATTCGCAGGACGGCCGAACACTATTTCATAGGGACTAAGCCCTATTCGGGAGTGTACAGTCGCCCTAGTTGACAGTAATGCTAGGGGCAAAGCATCAGGCCACGAAAGTCCAGTCGTAGCTTGAATCTTCGCTAATTTTAGTTTAAGGGTGCCATTGTACCCTTCAACCAATCCAGCTGACTGGGGATGATTGGCGCTATGGAATTTCTGATTGATTCCAAGGCCCTTACACACACTCTTCATCACACTTCCAACAAACTCACTTCCGTTATCTGACCACACGACTCTAGGCATTCCATACCGAGGAAAGTATTCCTTCAGTAGGATTTTCGCAGTAGACAAAGCAGTATTGTCTTTGAGGGGATAGGCCTCAATCCATCGGGAGAATGCGCAAACCACAACCAAAACGTATTTCAGGTTATTGCATCGCTCCATATGGATGAAGTCCAATTGGATCACCTCAAAGGGATACGAAGGAGGAGCAAAACTGCCAGGAGGAGTTGGGGTTCCTTTGCCAGGATTGTACATTATACACACCATACAATTCTTCACCAAACGTTCTGCACACTTAGTAATTCCATCATTCTTCCACACATCAGCCAGCAACTTGCAAATACCTTTCGCGCTAATATGTGCTAATCCATGTGCCATTTGCACAACGGCCAGTACATACGCATCAGGCAACATCCATCTTTTCTGATCCGACAAATCAATCCAGCAACCATTCACATCCAACCTTCCCGTACTTTCTTTCCACTTCATCTTTTCAGTGTCGGTGGCCTCATTCTGAATAGCTTTCACACTCTCTATAGTATTTTCACACATACTTGATTCTGTAGGCCACCTAACCGAACTCGTCACATACACTCGAGTGCTAAGGTTCCGAGCAGTCTCCTTAGCAATCTCATCTGCAAACGCATTACCACGACCAACATCATCCGTCACTTTACAATGCGCACTACACTTGACAATTGCAACTTGAGCAGGCAAAGTCAATGCATCCAAAAGATCGTTCACAAGCTGGCCATGCTGTATTTTCGTGCCATGCGACGTCAAGAAACCACGCTCTCTCCACAACCGTCCAAAACTATGCGCTACACCGAAAGCATACTGACTATCGGTGTACACATTCACACGTTTACCTTTTGCTAATACACATGCTCTAGTGAGAGCAATCAGCTCTGCAGCTTGGGCAGAATTCTGATTCAATCTCGCAGTCTCAACAACAGTATTCAATGTCACCACAGCATAAGCAGTAGTCACATCACCATTTGGCAACTTAAAACATGACCCATCCACATACAGGGTGCCATCCGGGTCTTCCAATGGGGTGTTTTTAAGGTCCACACGACCTTTTGTTTCCTCTTCCGTCCGCAAGTAACAGTCATGTTCTGCTACTTCATCTGACTCTGCACTAATTGGTAACAAAGTTGCCGGATTTAGGACATTACAACGTTTTATCTGAATGTGGCTTGCCAAAAGCGTCAATTCGTACCCAGATAACCTCGCACTCGTCAAGTGCTGAGTTTTCGTACGATTCAAAAGAGTATCGACTGCATGCGGAACCATCACCGTAAGCATATTATCCATGACCAATCCTGCTGATTGTCGGATGGAGACCGCAGCTGCCGCAGTTGCTCTCAAACAACTCGGCAACGCTCTAGCTACTGGGTCTAAAGTCGAGGAAAAATATGCACATGGACGTTGCTTACCACCAAAAGGTTGTGTTAGAACACTCAAAGCACAACCTTCCCTCTCGTGAACATATAACGTGAACGGTTTACTGTAATCAGGGGTACCTAACACAGGAGCCGAGCACAATGAATCACGTAATTCAGAAAAACTTTTCTGACATTCTTCCGTCCATGGTAAAGGAGTCGAAACATCCTTGCACGTAAGAGCCACCAATGGTTTCGCTAGCAATGAAAAATTAGGAATCCACTGCCTGCAGTACGACGTGATACCTAGAAAGGCACGCACATCTCTTTGGGTTTGTGGCACAGCCATGCGCGCAATCGCTGCAATTCTCTCTGGGGTCAATCTCCTTCCCTCCTTTGACAATAAGTGACCTAGGTAGGTTACTTCTTGACAACAATATTGGAGTTTAGAAGGTGACACCTTGTGATGTAACTCACAGAGATGTTGCAGCAACGACACTGTAGCGATTTTGCAGATGTCCTGAGTATCAGCAGCCACCAATAAGTCGTCGACGTATTGGATTAAAGCCGCACCAACCGGCAACCTAAACGCATCTAGTTGACCCTTCAAAGCTTGACTGTAAATCGATGGACTTTCACAGTAGCCCTGAGGAGCGCGTTTGAACCGGAAGCTACGTCCACCAAGAGAGAAACCGAAAAGGTCCCTACTCTCTTCGGCAATCGGGATGCTGAAAAACGCATTTTTCAAATCAATCACCGAAAACCATGAAGCAGTAGCTGGAATCAGAGTCAGTAGCGCCGTGATGTCAGGCACAACAGGGAATTGAGGAACCACAATTTTATTTACCTCCCGTAAATCGATAACAAAACGATAAACAGGCGGTTTGGTAGGATCAGTACGTTTAAGAATGGGCAGTACAGGACTATTGCACACGTTTCCCCGAGTCTCTTCAATGACATCTTTCTCGATCAAATCATAAATGATCGCTAACAAAGCTCGTTCACCATCAAGGGAGATACGGTATTGGGGAATACGTGGCAATCGCACATTAGATTTCAACTGAACAACGTAAGGGGAGATATCAAGTAGGCCCACGTCATTTGGACCCGTCGCCCACAAAGATGCAGGAAGAGAACTCAATTCCGGTGGAAGCTTATCGAGAGACAAGTACATGGGAGAGACTACTCTCTCTCCTAACGTAAGCTTTACACCCGCAGGAGAACAATACAAAGTTGCATACAAACGTTTGAGCAAATCCAGACCCAAAAGATTTTCGCCACAACCAGTAGACAAAATCAATGGAGCTTCGAGCTCACGAGGCCCAATTTTAAGGGGCAAAGGGCGCGAAACTGGATTGCTAACGGGGGCGCCAGAGAATCCAACGGAAACATTTGTTAAGCCAGACAAAGGTGCGCCAGGGAGTTTCGAATGGATGATAGAACTTTTCGCTGCACCAGTGTCCAACAGAAAAGGCTCAACGACGCCCGATGTAGCAACTGCGACGTAAGGCCCTCTCTGATCAACCGGAACTGATACCACTCCCTCTCCTTGTCTCTGGCTGTCCTAGTAATTACTATCGTCAGTTCCCTGATCGACGTAATAATCGTCTACATTGTACTGCGCAGATCGTCCTTGCGATGATCCACGTTGATCGAAACAGTTATTAGAATTTGGTGAATGGTCAGAGCGATCATTGTGAGCACCACGACCTCTACCACGCGATGCGTGCTGTGCACCACCACGGCCTCCTCTAGACGAATTACCACCACTACGGTCATTTAAAGCAGGACAATTGAATTTAATGTGTCCCTCCTGTCTACAATAAGCACATTGGTTGTACCCTAATGAAGATCTCTGGAAAGAAGAATCATTACGCGACTGCGATCGATTCGATTGCGACTGTGATCTATTCTGCTGAGGCGCATTCTGATTAGAACGCGGCGGATACGCTTGTTGTAACAACACTTTAGTTTTTAGCTCTTTCGTCTTTTTATCAGCACGGTCATTTTCCTCTTTTTCTCTATTCTCGTAATATTGTGCCGTAGCCAATATCTGAGCTGAGGTAGAAACGGCCCATGCACTCTCTGAATTCCTTAATTTATTGCTCAAGTCGGGCAATAAGTTTGACACAAACTTATCCACAAACAACCTCTGTCCACCCTCAGTACCCATATCCTGTCCACTATGATCAATGAATGCTTCCTCAAACCTCGTAAAGAAATCGGAAACACTCTCATCTTTCTTCTGCTTACAGGCTGACAACTTGTCCCAATTTACCCTCATAGCTGGCATAAGCGTTTTCATTAATGCAATGATTCGCTGAGGAAGAGCAGCAATCAGCTGATCAGGCTTAGCGCCACCAGCTTGCAACCCATCTGCCGCTACAATGGCCGCCCAAGTACCACCTAGTTCGTTTGCGTGATTCTCCTGACGAATCTTCGCCCATACCGGTTGCGGTACGACATTACCGAACAACATGTCGATATCGGCAAGATTCATTACCGTAGCATCCACAAGCTGCGATAATTCCTTGTAATACCCAGCAGGATTTTTGCGAGGATCGGGCAAAGTTTGTTTCACCTGAAGCACTTCCGATCGTTTCCATGGGAGGTGTATCCACACTCTCTGGAAAAATGGCGGAACCGGGGGGTTTGCCCCAGGATTACCTGGCATCCAAACTGGCGGAACTTCGCGCATAGGATATTGGCCAGACTCGGTTTGTTTTTCAATGTCCTCAACGAACAATGCATGAGGAATAGGAGCGGGACGAAGAGATAGTAAGTGCTCAACAGCACGTCGAACATTAGTGTCGACTATCAGTCCAGTTGCGAACTGGAGCCGAAGTTCAGACAGGGCGGTCAGCACCTCGTCAGGCGCATTAACCACTATCTGATCATGTAAAAACTTGCACATTTCATCAAACACATATCTCTGAGTTGGTATGTTGAATTGATCAAACGTTTCGAGGACAACACGAGGTGGATTTCTAACAGGGTTTATCATCCAACCCATCGCCATATTGTATAGCGCAACACGTTCTCTATTACCAGGAAGCTGGCTACGTCTCTGAGGACCATCAGAACCAGCAGACCCAAAAACAGGTCCGAGCGACTGAAAGAAGTTTGTCGCAAGGGGAGAATCACGATTACGAGTAGAGGGAGAAGAATAAGACACAGGACTAACAAGAGAAGGAGTAGAGACATTAACAGCAACAGGGGTTAACAACACAGGAGCAGTAGCGGGAACAGGAGTATGTGGAAGCGGAGGAGCAGTAGGAATAGAAATAGGCAAAGGAGCAGGAACAGGCGGAAGAGCGGGTGCAGGTTGAGGAACTGGTGGAGGAATAACAGGTGGAAGAACAGGTACGGCAGGGACCACAGGAGCTGCGGTACCCTGTACGTACGGAGGTGGCGACTTCATAAGATAAGACATTAAAGAATCCTCAACTGCCTCTTCCTTCTTATCCGACTCCGTAGGCAAAGCAGGATAGCATTTGTCTATGGACATACGCTGTAATCTCTCAAACACTTCCTTATCCTTATCCTCCTTATCACGCTGAAACTGCTCAGCTTTCTTCACTATAGTAGCAACAGTATCTCGCTGACTACGTTTATTTTGTCTGATCTCTCTCTGTCTGGCTTCTTTGCGCCAGAACCGAAAGGCATCAAACATGGCCGGCCTAGATTTGCGTTCGAACAACTTTATTTCCAAATTATCTAAGATCGACGCTTCGAAGCTACCGTGAGGTGGCCAACGAAGATCGCCGTCTTTCTTGGTATATTTAACCCAATAATCGTTAAAAGCAATCGGGCCTAGCCCATGTTTGCTATATAAATCATAAGTAGGAGTTCCAACCGGAGGTATCGGACACGAGTCCTCCAGCAGGGAATCCGCACCACAAGGTCTAAAGCAACTGAACAAAGTACTACGACCAGGCATCTTGCACACTAGCCGAGTTTCACAAACTTCAAGGGTTACGGGATTTCGGGATTTACCAAGTCCCAGCAAAGAACTAAACCCTCGGTTTTTGGCGGCTGCAGTCGTCAAACAAATACAACAACAACAAAGTACGCTAGCAAAGTGTCACCGACAAAAACACTCACACAGCGTGTACAACAAAGACACCCGCTAAAGCGTCTACAACAAAAACACTCGCTAAAGTGTTTACAACAAAGAACTCTGGGAGCGACCCACAAATACTTAACTCAAAGATCAATGGCGTCCTCAGGAAGGCCCGTCAATCGTCTCGCTATACCAAGGTCTACGCCAGGCGCCAAAACAGGTCTACAGTCAGGGCAGCAGTCCGTCGCAGCCGTTAGGAGGCGGGAATCTTCGCGGGAAAAGTCTTCGGGCCACTTATTTCGACAACAGGATCGATGAAGCGGGGTGCACCTTCCCTCGGAGATTTCACACGAAGTTCCTCACGATCGTCGGGCTTGGACCGGTACCACTGATGCAGCCCCACGTTGGGCGCCAACTGAAGGACTGGGTTCTTTTGGACCCAGCGGTGCCAGGGCACAACACCTGAAACCTTCGTGGGTAACCTGCTCCGGCGTACAAGTCACAGAGACACGGGACACTTCCTTCGGCGTCAAAGAGTCAAGGTTTATTTACTGCAGGGAACACAGAAGTCACAGGAAGTACATCGAGTGTAGTTCGGGGAGACTGCTTCAAATTGTATTTGTGGATCGCTCCTTTTATACAGTTTTTACCCATAGGATAACATGATACACAATAGTTTACAACCTGGTTCCCACAAGTCGCTCTCAGAGGGGTTGCTTAGATCACTTTGAAACACACAAGGTCCGGATCATAAGTGCGGAAACATTTGGCGGGTCCCAACTGTAAAAACCCATCTTCCCACCATTAGCAAATTCCAATCAGCAGTAAAGTAGATCGAAATAGGAACAAAGACAGGTGCAGAGGAAGACGGAGACAGTAGGGAGATCGGAAAGGGTGTAAAAAGGGGAGGTATCGAGAAGCACGAGATACAGGCATCAAAGGGACGTGCCTAATGAGATGCACGGCTGAGACAATAAGCCCGTACGGTAAGATGAGCCTCGAGCGGCGTCATCTGCCTTACAGCAGCAACCCCCTTGTCATAAAGACACTTTCAAAGAACATGTGTCTTCCGCAAATATCTTGGGAGTCCCAGGGTCGCGAAGCGGACAGCATCCGTTCGCTGGCTACTTGAGGGCAAGAGACAAAATGGATGCCGTATCTAAGATGGAACCCGTGGGTACAGATGAGAAACCCACATAACAAACGAACGGTTTAAGTTAGCACAGCGAAACTGCGCACACCTACTAAACTCGTCATTTGCGGTTCATAGATACTAGACTCGACCATATTCGTACGAGTCGAAAACACCACTTACAATTGTCACGGAACCTCACTAGGGTGGATGGACCAAGGTGACCTAGGTATACAGCTGGATCCAGGAGGAGACACGCAAGTACTAATGACAGGCCCAGAGCGCTGGCCGGATGTTGAGAAGATGAAGAGTGAATTTCCTAAGGTATTCGGCGGGAAAGTCGGCAAATTGGAAAAATTCACGCATCGGATAGACCTCAAGGAGAACTCCGTGCCTGTTTCCCACAAAGCAAGGAACATGCCCATAGTGGTAAGAGACACAGTACAGCAAGAGTTACACAGACTGGAGGAAAATGGGATCATCAAACCAATAAATTGCTCAGAGTGGCTGGCTCCCCTGGTGGTAGCCCTGAAACGTAATGGCAAGGTACGTCTCTGTGTGGACCCACGAGAGCTGAATAAGTGAATAGTTGTGGAAAAATTCCCGCTACCACGCATCGAAGAGATGCTGGCATGGACAAAAGGAGTAAAGTGGTTCTCCACTATTGATCTCACTTCAGCCTATCACCAGATAGCATTGGAACCAGCGAGCCGGAAACTGACGTCGTTTATAACACCCTTCGTATGTTACCAATTCCGCCGCATGCCCTTTGGCCTCGCATCGGCGGCAGCAGTTTTCCAGAAATTGATGCATCGCCTATTTAAAGACATTGAAGGAGTACAGTTCTTCCAGGACGACATATTGGTGATGGGGAAGATCTGAAAGATCATGATAGGAAGCTAGACATGGTGCTTCGAATCCTGGAAAGCAATGGCCTAACAGCTGAGTGGGAGAAGTGCCAGTTTGAAATGACCTCTGTCACTTATCTGGGGCATGAGCTCGGAGAGCGAGGCATCACGCCCAAACGGGCCAACGTGAAGGCAATTTGTGACGCCCCGGCACCGAACAGCAAAGAAGAGGTGAGATCCTTCTGAGGGATGGCTGAATACTACAGCAAATTTGTACAACATTTTGCCACCAAGACGCACCACCTGAGGCAACTCATAAGGGACAAAACAGTGTTCACTTGGACAGAGGAGACACAAAAGGAATGCAACACCATAAAAAACAACATCAGCAAGGCAATACCTCTGCGAAGATACGACCCCCAAGGGCGGTCAGTGTTGACGACGGACGCCAGCGAAAGAGGTCTGGGAGCAGCCCTCATGCAGTAAAGGAAAGATGGAACAGTGGATACTCTCAGCTTCGCATCGAAGTCCCTATCTCCCACAGAACAGAAATTCAGCTAATAGAGAAGGAGATGCTAGCAGCGGTATGGGCCATGGAGAAGTTCCGCCAATTCCTATGGGGCACGAGGTTCCAGCTCAAAACTGACCACAAACCCCTGGCCAAAGTTCTTACATCAAGTGGACATACAAGCGCCACGCCCCGCATCGCCAAGCTGACGTTGAAACTGCTAGATTATAGATACGACGTGGAATACATCCCCGGAACAAGATACAAGGTAGCTGACTACCTCAGTAGAGCGTCAGCAATGGAAGAAGTCTCCGACAACGGGGAAGACAGTGAGGTGATGGTGGCCTTTACAGAAGATCCGGAGAGAGTGATAAGTAATCAAGAGTGGACTGAAGCGTATGGAGAAGACCGAGACATCGGAGAGGTCAAAGAGTGTATACTACATGGATGGCCAGAAAAGAAACATCTATGGACGGCACTCAGGAAATTCTACGAGGTGCTGGTGGAACTGTCAATAGGGGTCAAAGGAATATTTTTGTACAGAGGAGACAAAGTAGTCCCACCGACAACACTGATACCGAGACCGCCCTCATCGCCGCCACCGATGACATCCGAGCCCTGATGGACAACGGAGAAACAGCGGCCCTCATCCTCCTAGACCTCTCCGCGGCATTCGACACTGTCTGCCACCTCACCCTAGTACAGCGCCTCAGCAACGTCGGAATCCAGGAGAAGGCTCTGGAATGGATCATCTCCTTCCTCGACGGAAGAACACAGAGAGTCCGCCTACCACCGTACAAGTCAGAGGCCACCGAAGTCATCTGCGGCGTCCCTCAAGGATCCTCGCTGAGCCCCACCCTCTTCAACGTCTACATGAGCCCCCTCGCGGCCATCGCACGCCAACACAACCTGAACATAATCTCCTACGCCGACGACACCCAGCTGATCCTCTCCCTGACCAACGACCCCGCCGCCGCCAGAGCCAACCTGCACGAGGGGATGAAAGAGGTAGCCGAGTGGATGACGACCAGCCGCCTGAAACTGAACTCAGACAAGACGGAGGTCCTCATCCTGGGCTCTTCCCCCTCCGCCTGGGACGACTCCTGGTGGCCTCCAGCCCTGGGCACCGCACCCAAACCGACAGACCACGCACGCAACCTGGGCTTCATCCTGGACTCCTCCCTCTCCATGTCCAGGCAAGTCAACAACGTCTCCTCGGCATGCTTCAACATCCTACGCATGCTACGGAAGATCTTCTGGTGGATCCCCACCGAGACCAGGAAGACCGTCACCCAAGCCCTCGTCACCAGCCGACTGGACTACGGCAACGCCCTCTACGCCGGTACCACCGCCAAGCTCCAGAAGAGACTCCAGCGAATCCAGAACGCCTCAGCCAGACTCATCCTCGACATCCCACGAACCAGCCACATCTCCGGACATCTGAGAGACCTGCATTGGCTCCCCGTCAACAAAAGAATCACCTTCCGCCTCCTCACCCACGCACACAAAGCCCTACACGACCAAGGCCCGAGCTACCTCAACAACCGAATCAACTTCTACGCTCCCAAACGCCACCTCCGATCAGCCAACCACGCCCTCGCCGCTGTCCCCCGCATCCGAAGAGCGACAACAGGAGGAAGGTCCTTCTCCTACCTGGCCGCCAAGACCTGGAACTCCCTCCCGACCGACCTGCGCCTGACCCAAGACCACCTCTCCTTCAGGAAGAAGCTGAAGACCTGGCTGTTCGAGCAGTAACGGCACCCCCCTCCCCCCAGCGCCTTGAGACCCTACGGGTAAGTAGTGCGCTCTATAAATGTCTTTGATTGATTGATTGATTGATTGATTGATTGATACCCCACCTGTTAGCAGTGATGACGTAGCACGCGCGGCGGCCATTTTAGGTCTCAGAGCGCAAGCCGACAGAATTCATCGGAGAGCACCGGACGCCCAGCGCTCTCCTGCTGTGCTGTGTATGCAAATAAATACATGTGCACCACCACTTCTGCCTCCCGTGTAGTTACTCTGGGGAACTGGGAAGCATTACACGAACTGAGTGACAATCGGCTTCTTTTGCTAGAAAGATCAACTCAATTATTATTCTAGACTGCCTCAGCCTCCCATTCACAAATCCTCAGCAGGCCCCTTGCAAATATTGAGACGACTGATGCAAGTGCAGCATCCCTATGAAAGCAGGATCAGGTAATAATCCCACCTTCTACTCCTTCTTCAAAAGCAGTGAAGTAAGACCGAATATCCTAGAGGAGGTACTGTGATGTGATCATAAACTTCAATTTACCAAAATGCTGGGGTAGCAGAAGTGATATCACCCACCATTTGACCTTTACATTCACTCACCACACATTCTTACACTTACATTCACACACTCGCACCCACATAAACAGACTATCACACACATGTGTGCACATAACATTTTTTACTTACCTTAGCTGTTAAGGAGGGTCATATTCCAGCTAATTGTACTCCATTCATTATTACACTAATAGTGATTAATATATTATTCACTAATAGTGTAATAAAACACCGACAGAAACAAAGACAGTGGAGCCCTAACTGACATCTATAAGAACTGAGAACGAGCTCCCCTGTGTTCTTGACACTGATCTTGCCGCCTCCGAGGTCAGGGTTCATAAAGACAGTGTCAGGGATCACAAGGGGCAAACCAGGGGTCGCAGCTGCGACCCCTGGTGACCCCTAAATGACTTACATGGATGTAATCTTCCAAAACTGTAGCATGAATTCACCCTACACCTTAACACTTGACCCATCCCTTAAAAGTGTCAGAACAAGAATTCCTGATCCACTGTTATTCACTCTTCCTGGCATAAAAGTACTGACTGACTTCTTTTCCACTCTCACTTCAGTTTGACATGTTCTTTGTCTTACTTTGTAAGCATCTCTGTGCACGTCTTGGTTACCCCTGAAGCGAGCCATGCATCTCTGAGTTTTAAAGGCAGCTCTTCCCACCACCACAATGTTTCTGCCCTCCCATCTTTGGGTCAGAGGGTGGGGAATCATATGATGGTCCAATTACAACACACAAGTTCATGCCAAACACTTCAGCACCCTGGTATTCTAAAGATCTCACTGACGGACACAGGAAAGAAAATAAAAGAAATACAGAACTCCAGAGGACCTCTTGTTACTGAAGGCCCTCCACACATCACACAAACAGCTCATAAATGAAGACACAGGGCTATAAGCTCAAATTAGGCTCACCGTTTTAGAACCTTTCTTGTATCCTCTCTATTCCCTTTCTTTACTATTCTGTCTCTCTCTATCATCCTTTGCCTAATTTCCCAGCAAGTCAATGTAGAGGGGATTCGCTAAACATGTATACCAAAGTACATGTAACTACTGCAACACAAGCTACGTTTGGCTAAACCTCGTAACAGAAATGCTAATGTACTTGTTAATAAAAAATAATAATAAAAAAATACTTTAAAATAAAAAAATGAAGCCTCCAACAGAAGCAGAGTGCTGTTCAAGACAGTCAACCACTACATCAACCCCCTGCCAGACCTACCTATTTCTCACTTCATAGAAAAGTGACATCAACCTCTTCTTCAGTGAAAAAATACAGAAGAACCAACAGCACATTGATTATATCAAGCTTCCTCACTCACACCGACACCTTCCGTAGAATCCTGCAACAGGCAACCTGTCAACTAGCTGCATCAGTTCCAAATCCATTATAACAAGCAACCCCCACTTATCTTGCAGACAAGTTAAACATCTCTGGTGGTTCTGTGAAAACCAGGGCACCCTTTTATCCATCTGGACACCATTGTATCCATCAGGACACCATGTATCCACCAGGACCGGCCAAAAGATGCTCTAATTTAGAAAAGACTCACCTCTTTGAAAAACACTACATCATAATGCATTAACCGTCCATGACTCAGTGTCCCCTACTATTATTAGCAGGGGCGTAGCTTCAGGGTGGGAGTGTTTGGGGTGTTGCATCCCCCTAATAAATGTATCCATTGTTCAATAATTGGGTACAGTTGCTTTCAGCTGGGTATAGTGATGTGCCTGTCGGATTTCAACACAAATGTTTACCTACTCACAGACGAAAATGCACACACACTTTTCCCTCTCTGTTTTGAAAGTCTTTAACAATGTTAGTTATTTTGCAAAATAATGTGTTTTCCCTCATTTAGGATCCTTTCCAATCCACATTTGTCTCCCTTTCCATTGCCTCTTTAGCCCCTCTCCTGCGCCCAGCTTGTCATATAATGTATTTTAACATTATATGCCAGCGTTATTGCTGGAAAATCTGAAGCTCACACCCTCACAATCTTACTGACCAAGCTACACCCCTGATTACTTGCAGACATTAAGCTTGGCTATGACCATGTACAGCTCTCAGCTGCCTTTTGGCTATGTTTGCACTATAGAAATACCATATACATACATGCATGCAGAGGTACAACACAGTCAGCTATGTGATAGAATAATGTTATAATCTTCTTTTATTAGAAGATTGATCTTACTTTAAGATTTGAAATTAATTGTTCTTTGGCATTCCAAGGGTGTTGTGATTTGCATGAATGTTCTATCTACTGGCAGATGTTTGCTGACATCTGGAGGGAGCACCACGTTTGAGAATCTCATCTCAAGAATACATCTCAGAAAACTACCTTCACTATATTTGTGAATATTACATAATTTTGGCGACGAGGATGGGTTGGACTCTCTATATGTGGATGCAGTGAACCCATAAACCTTGGACCCATGGAGCCAGTACTAGTAGGGAGAATTGCTCAGGCTGTTATCAGAAGTGCAGCAGTTGCTTAGAAGACGATTTACATTTTAAATAACTTTTATTAAGCGCGTCGTACCACTCGTGCATGTACCACGTAGCCTTTAATAATCATACGGTACAATTGTAACGTGAACCTCGAGATATGTGCAATCTCAGGTCAAACACACTCAGCAACGAGTGCCACAACCTTGAGCTGCCTCATCAGCCTCAGAGAAGGATTGGTGCGCTGTGCAGCGAACGCCAACTACAGCCTACCTGAACCGGCAAGTGTGTTTATTCGCTGACGCTGGGACTGTTTCAGGAGCCCACTGTTCATCCTTGGCGATCTCACAGCTCCCTCAATATTGAAGTTCGGTATCCCATGTCAGCCTCCAGCATTAGAGGGCAGTCTCTCAGCAGAGAAAAGCGCCATCATACGCAAGTCTCCAGCATTAGAGGAACAATCCTCTCATATAAAAAATCTCATGGTCTTTGGTTAATTCTCACGAACATTGAAGGAATTCAGCATTAATGAAAAGCACCATTGTTTTCTTGAAGTAGCTTGGCTTCAGCTAACAATCTTGCTCAAACGTACAGTACCTAAGTCTGTTTTTGAAACTCTAAATTAGAACAGACCTAACAAAATCTTCAGGCTCTTGGCAATGCCCCCTAACTAGCCTCCAAGAAAAGACGCTTGTTTTCTCTGTAGCTCTTCAGAATTATCCATCTCCTCCTTATTTCAGCTTTTTGGTGTGTGGACATTTAGGAATGGGAGTGTCTTCTATAATTCCACCACCTCTTTTCTTAGCACAACCAGGTGTGCCTCCCATATAGTGGGAGTAGTGGGGGGATATATTTGAAAACTATTTGGAGGCAATTGATGGGAAAGAGTTTCGCTAAAGTCGGAAAAAAAGCAATTCTTTTGAGTGCTTTGGGGAAGGAAGGGCAGCACGTCTTCAAGTATTTGCCTATGGCGACTGATCTCAAGGAACACCCAATAGAAGATGTACAGAGAAGCAAGGAGGAGGCTGGAACTGAGATTTGCCAAAGGTTTAAAGGCGTTTATGAGGACATAAAAGTTTTACACGCAGAACACGTGAATCTGTGGATGACTTCGTTACAAGGTTGAGGGAATTGTAGGTCAAGTGTAAATTCAGTGCTATGACAGACAAAATGATAGGAAATCAACTTATTGTGCAATGTAAGAGCAGGAAGATGCAAGAGAGATTGTGGGCAGCAAAAGATACTTCTTTGAAAGTTGCTATAGAAATAGCCAAAATGGTAGAAGAGTCAAAATATTGCATGCGAGGGAGGGCATGGAGGGATGTCAAAGGGGGTGCGATGTATCAGCTGTATGTAAGAAGAGGTGGCAACAACCTCTAAGTGAGTTGGAAAAAGGGTTTATACCAGTAAATTATCTAACAACATATGCAGTATGTGTGGAAGTGGGTATCATACATCAGATGCTAAAAATTGTTATGACATAGGAAAGGAGTGCAGGAAGTGTGACTGTAAGGGACCTTTTGCCACGATGTGCAGGGACAATGGGAAAGGAAAAGTGGTGGTGTTAGTGAAGGAGGAACCATTTGCGTCTGGTGGTCGAATTTCAGACAGAGTTTTGTGTGTAGGTGGATGTGAAGAGATGGTGGGGAGGATAAACAGATCCAAAGCGAAGTTCCCCATTAGAAACAAAAAGGCGAAATTGATTGTTTACTCTGGCTCATTCTATACCATTATACCCAGGAAAAGGTTCCTTACTGTGTGGCCCAAAGTACGATTACTGCCTAAGGATATCTTTTTTTTTTTTTTTATTCATAAAGCTTTATTCGGAACATTTAAAAAAACATGTCCATAAAAGCACATATGGTTACAAATACAGACAATTCATACATATTTCATTAAAGAAAACACATGATATAAAAATATACAATTATTAATTACAGACAATACATTAAACAATACATATCTCCGTGGAGTAACACATAATACAAAATATCCAGAGGGGGATGGAATACATATTTAAAAATGTACAACATTTTAAAAACACATACTTTTCCTGGCGCTAATAGCTTTAAGCAGAAAAGAAGCAGTAAAAAAGCAGATGTCCGGGTGATTCAGACTAAGGATATCAATTCTGGTAGGTATTAGGGAGAACAAATATACATTATAGGGTACATGACCACTGAGATCACATTGAGGGACAGACAAATAAATGCCTTAGTATATGTAGCAGAGTTAGGACCTCTTATTGTGGATAGGTTTCATCAATATGATCTTCACATTATCATCAACCCATGGGCCCAATGGTTGTAGAAGATACTACACTAGATGAAATACTGGAGGGGCTAATAACGTGTTCAGAGAGGAGATGGGAGAACTGAAAAGGCATATACATGAGATAAAATTGAAGCAGGAAGCTATTCCTATAAAACACTTGGTCAGGAGAATGCCCATTTTGGTAAGAGAGGAAGTTAGGAAATTGTTGGGTGACATGCTTAAGAGTGGGGTGATTGAGCCCACTGAGACGTCAAGTTAGATTTCTCCAGTAGAGATTACAGAGAAAGCTGATGGAAATTTGAGGTTCTGTGTGGACTTGAGGAGTATCAACTAGAACATTGTTACTGATAATTTTACACTACCAAATAAAAATTAACCAATTTTGTTGCTTGAAGGTGGAAAAATCCTAACAAAATTGGACCTTAAACATGCTTGCCTCCATAATTGTTCCAAGCACTTGACAGTGTTTATAACTATGAAAGGCACTTACCAGTTTACTAGGATGCTGTTCATATTATCATCTGTGGCCGGTGTCTTCCAGAGGATGATGAGCGAGGTGTTCAGAAAGAGGGAGAGGTGTGGCGCAGCAGCCAGGGTGGCTGACTCCGTAGCACGGGGCTCATGGTTCGATCCCCGGCGCCGGCAGCAGTTCAGCCCAGCACCATGCGACTCTGGGCAATAGCTCGCTTAATCTCCCCGACGGCCCCCAGCGCCTTGAGACCCTTAGGGGTGATTAGTTCGCACTTTACAAATAACGTGTTTCAGGGGTTTGAAGATTGTCACCTACTTCCAGGATGGCATTCCGGTGTTAGGAGACAGTGTGGAGAATCACTATATTGCATTGAAGCAGACTTTGGATAGACTGTAAGGGTGAGGCTTAATATTATGGAAAGAAAAATGTGTGTTTTTGGTGGATGAGGTTGAGAATTTGGGACATATGGGTCTGCTGAAAGTGTAAACCAAAGAAGGATTTGCTGGCAGCCATAAAGTCGGCATCCATGCCTCAGGATGAAGATCAATTGTGTTCTTTTCTAGGGTTGATAGAGTACAATTTCAAATTTCAGAAAAACAGCCCAGCACACTTATAAGTATCAAAAGTGTAAAATACACAATAACGTAGATTCAGGACACAACTGCTTTCCCAAAAACGAGTCTATGTGGTCTTGTAATTTTGTACTTCATCTTTTTTTCTTTTTTAAAGCTTTTTTTTTGCAACCGCCAACGCGTTTTGTCCACAATCGAAACGCGTTGGCGGTTGCAAAAAAACCTGCTTTTAATAGCAAAATGAATAAAGGATGAAGTACAAAATTACAAGACAACATAGACTCTTTTTGGGGAAAGCAGTTGTGTCCTGAATCTACGTTATTGTGTATTTTACACTTTAGATACTCATAAGTGTGCTGGGCTGTTTTTCTGCTATATGATATTGGGGAGACCAGGTAGGTCACTTTTGGTTTCTCCATATTGGGACTTGGGGATTGTGTCTCAAGCCCTTTTGCACCTTATTTTCGGTTTTAAATATTGGGATGTCAAGACTGGTGGGGGTAACTATGCTTTGATCACCAATTTTGTGCTATATACAATTTCAAATTTGTCAAGAATTTTGCCAGCAAAACGGAATGCTTGAAAATGTTGATGAGAAAAGGTGCCACTTTTACATGGGTGAAAATTGCAAAAAATACAGTTGATGGACAGAATGCAGAACAATGTCTTACATTCACCCCAGTACAAAGATCTGGGCCTAAATCCATCGTTTTTTTGCACTCCACACCACCCTAGGTCAGACAATGGCTATATGCAAATCAGCCTTGACCCTGTGCCTCATGGGAACAGTCCAGCCCGAACTACCATGCCATGTCTTTCCTAGACCGGAATCAAGCATCCAAGGACCGGTTTCTGGCTATCAGCCTTCTTCAGCCTGAATAGCTTGACTCCAGTGATGTGGAGAGCCTGGGACTCACGTCTGAGCATACCCAGCCCACTCAGGGTGAAAATTGCATCACCACCCCCTTTTGTACCGCTTTTGGCCGCCATAAGTGTGGCAGGGTATGCTCATACGTGAGTCCCTTGCTCACTTTGCCACTGGATTCAAGCAAGCCGGGCTGAAGACGGCTGGAATGCCAGAAACCGGTCCTCGGAAGCTTGTTTCCGGTCCAGGGAAGACATGACTTGGCAGTTCGGGCTGGACTGTTCCCATGAGGCACAGGGTCAGACTGATTTGCAAATAGCCATGTCTGAACTGGGGTGGCAGAGTGGGCTAAAGAACGGTGATGGATTAAACCCAGATCTTTTGACTGGGTGTGAGTGTTTGATTGATTCAGATGCTCAGTCTATCACCACCCCCTTTTGTACCACTTTTACATGGGGTCAAGGCCAACAAAAGTGTTTTAAAGATATTAAAGAAGAGGTGTGAAATGCTGGGATCTTGGTTACTTGTTACACAAAAAGAAAGATAATTATCACAGTTAGGGTAAGTGCCACTGGCATTGGGGCAGTGTTATTGCAAATGTATGGTACCTCAGAGAAACCTGTAGGTGTTGCTTCACATACTCTAACAATGACAGAGCATCATTACTCTGTTATTGAAAGAGAGCCACTTGCTGCAGCATGGAGGTGGAATATTTCAGGACATATGTGTGGGGATGTCAAATTATTCTCCGTACTGATCACAAGCCTCTCATGAAAATCTTATCTCCAGGAGGAGCCAGGAAAGGTTCGGCAAGACTTGCAGGTTGGCCTCACGTTTGAAAGAGTATAATTACAATACTGAATATATACCAGGGTGGAGGAATCTTCAGGCGAATTGCTCATCATGTATGCCTTTGGATTGGATTGGATGTGTGAGGATGAGATAGTTGGGATTTGTAGTGAAAAGGAAGGTGCAGTGGCAAGTGTGGGTGATGTTATTGATTGGAGCCAGGTAGCTGTTAGTGAATTGAAGTGGACCTGTGCAATGAATAATGATAATGTATTAACAGTAGTCTTGGTCGTGGTCAGGAAGGTTGGAAGGAGATAAAGTAAGTTGCCGAATGGGTTGCAACCTTATGGTAGAGTCTTAGATGAGTTATCTGAAGAGGACAGTAAGGTGACAATGCTTGGCGATAAGATTGTGCCACCTAAGGCTTTGCGGTAGAGATTCTTTGAAATAGCACATGAGGGTCATTTGGGGGCAACCTATTACCTAGAAGAGATTGAGAATGGACAGTGATGTAGTGCCTTGGGTGGAAAAATATGATGCTTGTAAGGAGTGTGAGAAAAGGCTCAGAGTTGGTTCTTGGACTGATTTAGGCAGTATTCATGATCCCGGACAGGTTTGGCATAGTGTTTGCATGGACTTTATCGGTCCTATGTCAAGCATTGATCGTGGTAGATTTGCCGTGGTCATGGTGGATATACATTCGAGGTGGTTCGTAGTGAAATTTCTTTCTGAAATTTGAATAAGAACAGCCATAAATGTGTTGCAAGACTTGTTTTGGGATGAGGGTTTCCCGGTTGTTATTATCACGGACAATGTTACCCAGTTAACTTTAGGAAATGTGAAAGAAATTTTGCTTGCATGTGGTGTAAAACACCCATGCATGACATTATATAATCCTCAGGCCAACAGTATTGTTGAGAGAGCACACCGCATGATTAAGGGTGCTTTACAGTTGGCTGTAGCCAATAGATTGGATGAGGGGGATGTGGTTTCTGATTTGGTTTTGGCATATCGCATTATGTAAAATTCCATCATATTGTGTTCCTTTTGGTGTAATGAGAGGAAGGAAGCCCATCACCAAACTCAATCCCTCATGGAAGAGAGATTTGATTGAGGGAAGGAGTTTAATGATCAATAATGAGCAATTGGAGAGTTGTTCCGGTGGCGGGACCATTGTCAGGGGAAGGATTTCACCAGGGGATTGGGTCAAGATACACTCTGGGCATGTAAATAAGGAGTTGAGTAAATTTCGAGGACCATTTGAGGTGAAAGAAGAACATTGGTGGCATGTAATTTGGCCAATGGTGAAGTGGAAATCTTTGAAGGTTTCATATGCGTATACACAACAATATCCCTGCACTGCAGTCCCAGCATTATGTTCACACTGCTGGTGTGACAGTGATTCTGCATGCTTTCACGATTGTTGGCTAACTGTTTTTTCATATATAGCCATCAACTGAACATTAGGATGCAGAGCCTTGCTGTTCCACCTCCCCCAGCATCAAGGATGATGTCTTACTCATTGCCAAGCTCTCACGTGAGCTCCTCAGACTCTGTCACATATGATGGGGGCGGTCTCTGTATATAAACCGCGCCCACTTCTAGAAGCCGCTTTGCCGTGAGATGGGATCAATGCAGTGACTTGTGTACGCAACCCCGCCTTCCACAGCTACGCTCCCAGAACAAAAGACTTAACTGCATTATCCCTTGGAAGAACTCCGCTCAGGCACCTGAAGAGTGCCTGACACAAAGATTAGAGAAATCAAACTGTGAGTAACTTCCAACTCATTTTCCAGGAGTCGGCATTCCAGACAACAAGGTACCCAGTGCAAGCATGTGCTACCATGAGAGCTTAATGGTAGCAGTGTTTTCCAACTTTGTTGGCTAAGAAAACTTTGTGTGTGTGACTATTGATTTCTTGACACTATTGGCGCTAATTCTTGGCACCAATCCTTGGCATGAATTCTTGGCACAAATCCTTGGTGCTCTCTCTGGTACCGCTACTACTAACTATGGCACTGCCATTCGCTATGCCCTAGAACTAACTAGCATATCCTCAAAGCATGAGGACTGCACACCCGTCCTGCTAAGCAGGTTATCATAGTATCATTCTAAGAATGCCAGGGTGCCTTGCAAGGGCCATTGATTACTCCGCCTTTTCCGATTGATGTTCGTTGCTTGCCTGTACATTGGGTAAACACATGTGGATGGCGGAGTAAGGCATGGTCTGTAACTGCAGTGGTTAACATGAATGTATGTTTGTTGTTCTCTTTAGACTCTGGGTAATATCAACGTTATTCCTCCATAACCAACATCCAGAGCAGTATCTGGACGCAAGGACATTGCCACATGATGTACGCTTCCAACATCTCCAGGACATCACAAGTCCCATAATTGCCTCACAGGTAGGAGGGGTAGAGGGGATATGTAAAAGACAGCACAATAGAACTAGGGACAGAGCATTAGAACATAGGTCACTCATTCTCAGACTCTCCTGCTCTTGTCTTGAAGGTTGAGAATTACCTAAAGGTGCCTACGACGACGTGCAGTATCCGGCCCTCTTCCCTGATACCCACCCTAGACTCTATATTACCCTTGCCACCCAAAAAACCATACCCACCCGAAACCCTAAAATAGGTTTGCCACTCAAACCCTTAGTCACCCTAAAAGTGACCTTGCCACCAAAAAAACAATTCCCACCCTACACCCTAAAATTGTCCTTGCCACTAAAAAACCCATACCCACCCTAAACATACCCTTGCTACCCAAAAACCCATACCCACCCTAACCCTACAAAACCATACACACCCATTTAAAAAAAACAATACTTAGCTGATACTTACATTTAAAATGCATATGCCTTTATCACTCATGCCTTTACAACAAAATGTGGTGCAAAGGCATGCATTGTAAAGGCATATGCGTGGTAAAACTTTGCGTTGTAATAGTAATGGGTTATAATGACATTTGCATTGTAATAATCACGTTGTAATGGCATGTGATGTAATGACCACGTTGTAATGGTTGTTTTCCCATTTAAACCAATAGCAAAGTCCCCCACTTCCCTTAACAATATATGTCTCCCCTAAGGAAGTTCTGCTGAGCCCTAAGACAGGGAGATGTATATTATTAAGTAGGACATATTTTATCGATATGCCTTCACAGCAAAGCTTCCAAATTGTCGTTTTTGCTGTGAAAGAGTTAGTAGCTCTATTGGCTAACATAGGGTTACCAGCTGACCCCTACTCTTGTAGTGTGGACGACTACTAGGCTCTGGAACAATAGAAGCCTGCTACAGGGAAAGGTGTTGCCGCCCCCTTGCAGGAAGCCACTCAGGGGGATGACCCAAAAGGCAAGCTACAGAGGCAAAGCTGCCTTTGGTGGGCACATGGCGATCACAATCCTAAAGGGCTGCCCCTTTGTTAAGGTAGACAGACTGGTGGGAGAACAGAGAGGGAACACCAGTGCCCAAACTGGTTTCCCTGTAGGCATTTAGCCACAAGTAGCCACACATTTGGGTGGCCTACAAAGCTCCACGCTGCCAAGGAATGGTTCAGAGACCATGGGAGTGGGCAGAATAGTGCAAATCTGGGATTGCCAGATGCCACACATTGCCGGAAGTCGGCAGAGGGTGGGAGTGATCATGGTAGCTCATTGGCTAGCATCATCCCCCTAGGGTACTTTCTGGACATATGTATGGCACCCCAGGCACCCTGAACCTCAGATCACTACATAACTGGAAGAAGGACTGAAGGAGGACTTTCTTGTTGACCTTTGCATTTGGCAAAGAGAGGATGTACTGTCTATTGAATTTCACTGTCACCTGAACTGCACCTTCTGCACCTTTGGCTGACGAACAGAGGACTGTGCCTGCGGCTCCTGGCTTGAGAAAAAGTCACTCCCAGGGCCCAGACCAAAGAGGTGACACCTGCTGACTCCCTGGAACCAGCACCAGGGCCATCAAAACAGAAGTAGCCCAAGACGACAAGTCAGTAGCTGCTTCTAGGGAATCGTCCCTGACCACCGCTGGGAGACCCAATGGTGGCCGATCCTTGACAGCCAAATGTTGCACCCGAGTCTGCAGGAGCCGGGAATACAATCTGAGTCTGAATTGCTTGCCCAAGAGGGACACTAGCCTCCACAAAAGGACACCATTGGACCTGCTGTGGACGGAGACAGGTAGCCCAGCAGCAGCTGGCCTTCAACCAGCTCAAAGAAGACACTGAGGCGCCCCAACCTCTGTGGCCAAAGTCGCCCCACCTGACCTGTGTACCGAGGAGTAACCATGAGGACACCCCAATCGATCGCACAGGACCCAGAGCATCCTTGACCATTCTCCAGCTCCTGCAGCCCTAGCATCAGGACCACTCTATTAAGGTCTATGGCAGTTGTGATATAAAGTTCGGAAATGGACTGAAGAATGCTTTGGTGACCAGGTAACTTTCCAAATACTCCTTAGTGGCCCCCTGACCTTCTCCCTGCCAGAATTGGTCGGCCTAATCACGCTGGAGTAGCCAAACACAACTCTTTTAAACTTTTCAAAAGTTTCCAAACTTTACGGTTACCCATACTTTTTTGTGGTTGTAACTAAATTAACATTTCCTTTAAAAATATATATCTCCGGAACCCTCCTGTGAGTTTTGTTCATTTTGGACTCAAAAAATTCATAAACTTATCATCTATTTTTAAAAATTGGTGTTAGATTTGTTTTGTGTTGTGTGACATTTTAATTTTGTAGTTTGGTGCTTCTGAATGTTTTAAACTAGTCCTTTGTATAAACCTTGCTGCTCCGAGCCACAGCTACCTAGGGTTGAGCTAAGATGTAGCCTTATGGCTAGAGTGGTCGACGTCGAAGCTTGGGAACCGGGTTCGAGTCTTGGCAACGACGCTCAACATTCTGTGATTCTGGGCAAATCACTTAATCTCCCTGTGCCTTACAAAAATGAATGTGTGCTTGTGTAACAAAACTGGTGCTATGTAAAGCGCTCGGATACCAAATTTCTCCGGGTCTAGTTTGCGCTATATTAAACTAAAAATAAAAGAAATGAGCCTGAGTGGACCCAAGACGGCTTTGTGAGTGTATTACATGGTATGGTCGCTCAACCACAATATATAATACATCCCATTCATCACAATTTTGTATTCCATACAGTGACAATATGGACTGTGTTAATCTAAACTCTGTTTTTAACTTTGTCGTATAATCTGATGTTATTGTGCTATAAGGATAATAAAGCAAAGAAAATAAAAACAACTGTATGCATCAATATCAGTTACTTGATAGTTCAGCGAGTCAGCGGCGCCCAGCCATCGCAAGGAGGCATTGTTTGTTTGATTACATGAGAAGTGCAAAGTAATGCTGTTACAACAGCTTCAGGGTGCGTAAGCTGTAGAACCTAAGCCAGACGTAAGTTTCTAATTAAGTTTACGCCGCTTCTTCAGAGTGAGGGGGCAAAAACCAAGGATGAGCCTCTATGGTTCCTACAACTCTTGACTCATCACTCAACATGAACCAACAGGTCAACACCATCACCTCCAGCTGCTTTAACACCCTCTGCATCCTCTGCAAGACCTTTAAGTGGATCACCCTTGAGTCAAGGAAGACAGTCACCCACGCACTCATCACCAGCAGACTGAACTATGAAAACGCACTGTACGCCGGCATCAACAAGTTCCTACTCCGCAACTCCAGATAATACAGAACACCGCCGCCGGACTCGTCCTCGGCATCTCCCGAAACGAACACATCAGTCAACATCTACAAAGTCTCCACTGGCTCTCCGTTGAGAAGAGTCACTTTCAAAATCGTCACCCACACCTACAAATACCTACACAACGGACCCAAATACCTCGACGGCAGAACCAACTTACACGTACTCAAAAGAAACCTCCGATCTTCCAACCTCACACTGGCCGAAACCCTAGGCATCCACAGAGCCAGAGTAGGCGGAAGATCCTTCTCTCACATTACAGCCAAGACCAGGAACGAGCTACCAGCAGACATCAGAAACGCCCCCTCCCTGAACACCTTCATGACGACCCTCAAGACCTGGTTCTTTGGCTAAACAGATCTGCGGACCCCCCCCCGTCCCCCCCCCCCGTCCCCTCAGCGCCTTGGGACCCTCATGGATGAGTAGCGCGCTTACAATTCCCTGATTGATTGATTGATTGACAGTGATAGTCAAGTAAGAGGAGGAATAACACACATCTGGGGGTTGGCATGGTGTGGGCAAGGATGGAGAGGGCTCCCAAACAACAAAACAGTGAAGAGGCACAAGGAGGTAATTTTTATTTTTTAATAGCCTTTCATTCTTCATTCCCTGCACCACTGACATAGGATGTCAGTTCAGGGTGTGGAATGGGGGAAGCAAGGAGGTGGGGGCATCACAATTTACAACTGTGGTTGACTCGGTCATCCACAGCTCAAGGCCAGATTCACAAAGGCCAAATCTAAGAAATGTGATGATTTTACCCCGACCAGGCTTCTCGAAGTGATGCAGTAGATTCCAGGTTTTCATGGGATTTACAGGCAATCTCTGAAGTAATACGCTAAATTCACACAGTCGTAAGAGTATGTGAGCAGGCACCAACTTAGAAGGGTTCCCCTACCTTTACAGGCCGCCTCACCCTTCAGCCTCTTCTCCCATTGCACTGGCAGCTGTCCCAGTTTGTAACTGCAGTTTATGGGGCTAGTAGCGTGCTACTCGCCAGAAAAGCGCTTCAACACCCATCAGGGGTAACAAGTGCTATATGAATGCAAACCTTTCTTCCCCTTTTATCCCTCCACTATCCTTCTCATTTCAAATAACTGACTAATATCCACCACTGAGATTTCTTTCATATTTCACCATATTAATTCACCACTAATCCTTTATAGGCTTCCGGAGTAGCGTGCTTCAACACCCCATCAGGATAACAAGCGCTATATAAATACAAACCTTTTTTCCTGCTCTATCCTTCTGCTATCATTCCAAATCCAACTAACTGACTAACCTATCCACCACTTAAAATGTACTTGCATGTTTCACTATAGTAATTCATCACTAATCCTTTATGGGTCCCAGAGTAGCGTGCTACTCGCCGAAAAAGCGCCAAGACGCCTCGTCAGGGGTAGTAAGCGCTATATAAATGTAATTACAATACAATATAATAAAATATTGAATTGTGTGAATCAGCACGTGGCATTTGCCTCATACAAACTGCATTTTTCTTGTGAATAAGGCAGTATATATAATATTGGACACACCTATAGGAGTCCAGGTAAACACAGTGGGGATTTTTAACGAAGCTTTGGCACATTTTCCCTACCTACATTAATACCAGCATTTAAAAAAATGATTTAATTATCTAAAAATGAAAAAAGAAAAAAAAAGATGGAATACATTCTGAAATCGTTTTCTATAAACACTGCAAACACGTGCCTCCCAGAATAACAATGCGATGATTGTGCTAAACCGTGTTACTGATTTAGGCATTCCTGTGTTTTAGAAACGTAAGAACTCTGCGGTGCAGTTAGCACAGCCAAAGGGTCAAAAGGTTAAACCCTTAATCCTGCAAATCTACTGCACGCAGAGATAGACTGCCCAGGGAGGGCGAAGAGCCTCAGCCTTCTCCGTTCCATAAAGCCGTGGTTACCCATTACACTGAAAGGACCTCAGAATGCACCATGTGACAAGAGTTCAAGGGGCGCTCCCCAGAGCTTTGCACTGAGGCGCTACTATCTAATGCATACAGAATGGTGCAAACACATTAACAGAAACAATGCAAGCTCAGTTTTCTTTTTTTTTTTATTTAAAAGATTGTTCGTGGACCCCGTTTAGTGTTTTTTCGTATCACAATTCTTTATTAAACGTTCTTCAAAATTACATACCAATATCAGTGGTTCATATATTGACAATTGAGTGATATAACAAAATAAAGATATATGATCACAAGAAATATATGCATTCAAAAACATAATCCTTAGTGTAAACCCATTGAGCGTAAATGGATAAAATATAATCAAAGTCATCACGAATCTGTTAAAGAACCCCACACATGGTTAAAATGAACCAGATTGACAGATCGTTTATAGATCATTTTCTCAAAATGAGACACATGGAACATATCCTCAAGCCATGAGTGAACAGTCGGAATAACATTGGTCCTCCACTTGGTTTACGTGTTAAAATTTCTGAGCCAAACCTATTATTATTATTATTATTGCATTCTTATATAGCGCCAGAATCGACCCCCGAAGGGGTATCTCCGCGCTTGCCTTGGGAATCCGTCCTGGTTTTTCCCTGTGAGATAGCCCCTACAGGGCATCCCCAAGGTGAAAGCCAGGCATCCCGCCGCGGGGGGCCGTTGTGGAGGTTAAGCAAGCTTAATGCCCAAGTTGCAGAGTGTGAACCCATGATTAGGTCAGGCACCGAAGCGAGAATTATCGAGTCCATGGACATTTGAGCTCAAGACCCTGCCGCGTCGGGAATTGAACCCTGGTCCCGGGTCTGACCTCTGCTTCAGGGTCTGCCTGCTCTAACCAGTGAGCCACACTTCTCCACCTAAACTTGGCTCCGAGATTTTAAGCACATTTACCACTATTTCTTCATATTTTCACTTTGAATTACTTTGTGAAAAACGGATAGGTGCATAAATATTTAGCAAAATATGGTACTAACTGATCCAGTGTCAAACATAGTCACACCATTTACATATTATGACGTAAATTTACATAAACGCGGTAATAAATTGTGCCATGTTTTACCCTAGTGCAAATACTGCCTGCTTTAGTCCTTATTACACTAGCACAAGAAGTGTAAATTAATTTTCCCTGTTTTATAGCATTAGTGCAAAGCTTTGGTTATAAGGCTGCAAGTGTCAAACAAAGAGAGCTACCCTACCAGGCATAGATTCATTCTATTAGACTCTGATCAGACGGACTCAGTTCTGAATAGCTCAATTCCAAATGTTTTATTGGTAGTGTAAGACATAGGGCCATATGTATCAAGGCAAAATGGGTTCGCAAACGCCGAAATTCGCAGAATTCCGGCGTTTGCGAACCCATTCTCACTAAATGGTATGTATGAAACATTTTTGGTGCAAAATAAGTTATCGCTAAATTTGCCATTCCTTATTTTGCGATTGCATTTAAGGAATTGCAAATTTTGCGATTCCTTAAATGCAATGTATCAAGGAAAAAAACATTCCAAAATGCCATTAAGGAATCGCAAATTACCACCAACTTCTAGTTGGTGGTAAGTTGCGAATTCTTTTAAAAAAGCATTTTTTTTTTAATTGAAAGGTGCCATGTGACGCTCATACATGCCCTTAGGGCATGTATGTGCGCCATATGCGCACACATGTCATTTTCAGGGGTGCAGTAGGATGTTCTTGAGACACCCCTGCACCCTTGAAAATATTCACAATTTGCGATTAGCACATTGCGATTTGCAATTTCCCCTTCATTCATATGGGCCTCCTGGCCCATAGAAATTAATGGGAAATTATTCCTTAAATGTGATTAGCAATTTGCTAATCGCAATTATGGAATTTTAAGGAATCGCTAAAAAGAAGCGATTTTCTACATACATACCATTTAGCGATTCCTTAAAAATCGCTTTTTAGGAATCGCAAAACGGAATGTGGATACATATGGCCCATACTGATTGAAACACCATTTTGTCCAGGGCAGCCAATCAGCACGGCTCATTTAGAGCCATATTGTGGAAAACAAAGGCCTGTGTCTGGAGCAGTTGCTTTCTCCACTCTGAGGAAAGCCTGTAACCCCACAGCTCACTTCAAGGCCTGCACGCGCTGCTGCTGCGCGCGCCCCTAGCTGCGCGTGCCGATTCATTACTTCCATGGAAACGAGAAAAAGGCACTTCATCCAACAATCTTTCATTCATACGAAATATGAAACGGCAAATTTCTGCTTCCAAATAACAGAATCGTAGGCTCATGAAGTTGTCTTTAAATAGAAGGACTAGGATTTGTGAGTATCTTGGGAGAAACATAGCATGAGTGTTTCGGGGTAAAAAAAATGTCTGGAAACACTCTACCATTTTACATCCACCGGTTTAAAGATGAACGTAGCGAGTTAGCTGTATCTGTTGACATTAAAAAAGTGCCTGAAAAATTGGCGCATGCTGTACCGCTCCAATATCAAAAGGACATGAGGGGGATTACTTTGGTACAAAATTCCCAAATGAGACGCTTTAGCCATACCGTATTACAGGAGACAAAGACGACAAATATTAAGTGCATTTTCGTTTATTTGTAGTTTTTCTTCTGTTTTTCTTTTGTTGGAAAGCATGCGTCATATTAGGAAGTTTCAGGATGAAATCATACATTCTGACATCTGAGCCACGGTGGCCGGCTGGATCGCCCAAGAAGGGGCCGACTTGCTGCTGAACTGTGTATGCGGCCTAGAGGTCAAAGGTCAGAATCCGAGCAGGACAAACCTAAGCCCTTCTAGTCCTGTGGGTGATAAGTGGTGGGCCCTATCACTAAATGACTAATAGTATTATTAACTGAGATAAAAACTGCAAATTCAGCAGCAACAAGAGTTCAATTAAAGAAATGGGAATCATTCTTATTATTCTGCACTAGGCATATGCGCCAGGGCAGCTTAACAGTTCCTATCAGGCGAGGTATCTCAAGAAGGCAGGACCTCGTCATGGTCCTTTATTAGGGCTGGCTTGATGGAGCTGCGGCGTGAGTGACTTACTGTTACAAATTCTTTAAAATATACGAGAGTGATTTGGCTTCATCGAAAGGAGTTTACTCTCTTACCTCACGCTTTTGACTCGTTGGTGTAGTTTCTACCTCCTATGTAGTCCTTGCTTTGCATTTCATAACGGGCTGTTTTACATCTGAAAAGGACACAGAATCATGACACTTAACATTTTTATCTCATGGATGTGTTCTATACAGTAAGCAAACATTTTTGAGTACTTCTTTTTTTCTGTGCAGCCGCTTTTTTAAAGTTTTAAACTGGGCTCATAATGGAAGCCAGACCTGTGTCAATGCATCTTACTGAAGTGATCCACCTTGCAAGAAAGATACCATTCCCAAGTTCCAAAACAAACTAATCTGCCTTCTCCAAGAGAGGGCAGATGCATAGCATGAAACCACTGCCCATGGTTTCCTGCGTATCTGGTCTCGGGCGCAGTCCCAATGATTGTGGACTCTGGTGGCTGGGGATATCCAGTTACACCGGGAGTATGTTGTTCAAACTTCCAGTGCCCCTGGTACTTACCACAGGGTACAGAAGTAGCAAACAGGGACTGCTGGCACTCTCCTCAAGGGATAGTAGGAAGGATATGACAGGGAGAGTGGGCTCTTAGTGGAACAGAGGAGTCAATGTAATCAGGATTACTAGTATGTAATCAGGCAGCCCACAGTTATTGCTCGTTTCTGGTTTATGTGTATGCCACAGGAAGGAACACAAACTGAAACCTATGCATTTATCAGGCTGCAGAGTAATAATGTAATGGATGCAGGTAATATGTTGCTGGTGCATGCTGAATTTTTAATTACCTTCATGCAACAGTAACATGTGCAGGGACTTTTCATAAAAAGGGTTTGAAGTTGTGGTCAATATACATAACTAGTACAACAAAGACCTAGACTATATAGGCACTTATAAAGTTTTCCTTTGTTTGGGATATATCATTTGTTGCATTATCTTTGCAAACCTTACTCCCCTTTCACTAATTAATGGGTAGTTGGTATGTCCTAGGATTGTGCCTCCTTTAGACATTCGCCTGATTCCCAATAGCTAAAAATCAGTTGTGAGACCACTCATACCACACACACTTTCGTGTCAAATTGTGATGTGCGAAAACGAAAAAAAGTGTGTGAGAGCAAGATGGCACCTCACGGGCGCACCACCAACGGGAACCTGGCTGGTACTCGCAAGGATAGCCCTGTTCTCATCATTGGCACCATCAAGCTCAAGAAGAAAAGAATAGTGTCCAGAAACTCAACAAGAAGAGTTTGTGAAAAGATGCTGTGAAAACAGACAAAAATGTGACCAATAAAGTGTCAGACAACATATAAAAACACACACACACCAACACAGATTTGCAATTTTATTCTGTCTCTTGTGTTGGGTATGGGGTTAAAAAGGAAAAAGTAGTCGTGGTTATCACCTATCTAACCAATACTACTTCACTTGCCGACATGTTTCATTGCCAATCTAATTTTAGGCAATTTCTTCAGGGCGTCATGTATATTAAAGCCACTGCATATGGACAGATAAGTCTTCACAACTGAAATGACACATAAACACACTTTTGTAATAAACCTGCTTACATAGCGCGTGCCCACTTCCAATCTCTCGCATATAGCTTCATGATAATTACCCTCATACAGCAATAGGTGCTCCTACCAGCCGAGGAGGTGCAGATCTCATAAAATGAAAAACCGCCAAAAGTCGATTATTCCATCTTCCCCTTCAATTTTCTGCAAATGATACAACATCGCTTTTGCTGTCATTTTACACATTCCCACGTTTGTAAAGTACTTAATAATTTGCTTTCCAAGGGTGGAGCATTTAGTGTAGAGCATTTAGTATGGGTTTGACTTAACCTCTCGTTTACAGAGTTATCACCAATTTACTGTCCCAGGGTAGAGCATTTAGCCTGGACATACATTAGCTTCTCATCATACCTCTTTAGTTAAAAATTGCAAATTCAGAGCATAGCCTATTTTTTCTATGTTAACATAGAAAAAATATGGAACAGCAAATTGGTGATCACTATCCGGATCCCGGTAGCGATGGGTATGCACAACGGGCTATGACCAAGGCCACGAGAACCTTAAACCTCTATGGTTCCCCCCTTGATGTCAAACCTACCGGGTACTGTTGACACCTATACTCCTTGACCCTTAGGCAAGAGCAGTACCACTCAGGTAGTATAATAGGTAGTAAAACTGTAAATATTAACTGACACTTTACTAGGTCACGTTTCTTAGAGATAGATGTAATTAACTAGGTCCTGAAGAATCGCAGCCAATGTGCATAGGCGAGAAACATGTTGACCTCACGATATGTAATGTAGTCCTGGATCGTGACGTGGAATCTTAATTGCCTGCGATCATAGGCTACCCACTGTTTTTACGTGTAGCAGGGGACCACCAGAATAAATTGATCTCTGGTACCTTGTGCTACATTTTAAATCCACTTACCTACACTATCCATTCCCTTCCTGGCCCCTCACTTGCACTTCACCCATAGGCAGTAGGACAAAAGATCTCCGCTAAAGAGCCCCTCTTTGAGGTGAGCCCGTAGGGCATTGCACCGCCTGCCCTACGAGGAGCAAACGCCTATGATGAAGCATGACACTCGCAAGGGTGTGTGAGGCCATTAATTCCAACAAATTGGATACCCAGGGTAGCCCTCCACTGAGCACTACCTCTACCCTACCTGTGACCACACTTTCCCTCCTTTCTCTCCTTTAGGAACAGCCGAGTCGTTGTTTGTTAGTCACATAGTATACTGCCTGATGGTCTGGCACGGCAAAGAAGAATAAATAAAGGGGAGGGTAGCTGCCGGGGTCTCACTCCCACTTAGCATCATAAGATGTACATTGTCTATGCACTTGCACAGTGGCCTTACACCACTTTACAGTAACAGCAAGGACTGCGACACACAGGGTTGTCCTTGCAATTGGAGGTACCCTGCATGACATATAGACGCCAACACGCCAGCCACCCCCCCTCCACCTGACCTGCAGCCTGCTACAGAGGCAAAAGAAGTGGCTTGTGCAACCTTTCTCCACAGGATATCAACCTCCCACCAATTGCAAATGGAAGGCTTCAGCAGGGATGAAAACAGGATTGCCAGACCTTAAGGCAGAGCCAGTGGAGCAGAGTGCAGCTGATATAGCTGCAGCGGTCCCCACCAAGAGCGCACAAGTAGAGACATGCACACAGAGTGCCCCCAGAGGACAACTGCCGCTACCGCAGACATCAATCAATGGGTTCTATGTCCATCTGAGGGAGTTGGTCAGTATGTGCAGTAAATCCGAACACAGAAGGAAGTCAGAGCTCATATGATCATTCAAGGGTGAGATGTCTGATATTACGTCAACCAGACAGAAGACTGGAAGACATTCTAGTACTAGCAAGAGTTTGTGAAATGTCAAACAGCAAGCAGAAGAGATGGAAGTAGCACTAGCAAGGGAACCCATGCACACCATCAGCACCAGAGAGGTGTAAATCAAAAAAGAGTCAGTAGACATTGTGCAAGGAACAATATCACCATGGCCAATGAAAGCAGCACAATAGAACAGAACAGAACACGACGACCAAGTGCCAAACTGTGGATTTAATGCTCATGCTCTTGACAAATGTCTTGCTTTAGGAAAGGTATGTTCTAAATGCAGCAAGGGAAATCCTTTTGCCCAAGTGTGCGGCACTGGAGAACGTGTGCGCAAAATCACAGGGCGGCAACACATCACCCCAGCTGAGCGACAACTCATGATAGATGATGAACAACCAGCCACACTCAGAGCCACAAAGCCTAACAGACCCAGCAAATTTGAAGATGAGGAAAACATTTTCCTAATATCAGACACTAGGCAGGGCAAACATGGGAGACGACCACAACCCGACAGAGCCACACAAGTCACCACACTAAATGACACAGGTGCCTCTGTTAATATGAATCAGTGCTAAGCCACGAAGCTACAGCCCAGCCCCAGCTAATGCCGACTTGCACACAGATTAATGCTTATGCGGGACAACAACCGCTACTAGTGGCTGGCATTATTGAGGTAGCAATTCACAATGGGGAAGTTGAGACACACTCCCTCTTCCACATCACCACGGTAGAGGAAGGAACACTCCTGGGTCACACTTTGGAAGACTTACAGCTGGTATTTTTTGAATGTAAGGTACTTGAGCGGTAAGTGTATTATGTTCTTAAGGACTTTCTGTAGCTATTTAGAGGGCTTGGGTATCTGAAGGGAACAGCGGTTAAGATCCACATTGACAAGACGGTCTGAATGACTGCCATGCAACACCGGCGGGTGTCATTCTACCTACACCTCTTGGGGGGAAAAAGAACTTCAGCATTTGGTACAGCTGGACGTGATTGAAAAGGCCTACTCTTTGGGTGTCATTGTTCTGCATTCTGTCCATCACCTGTGATTTTTGCATTTGTCACCCCGAGTGGGATGGGTATGCTCAGACGTGAGTCCCATGCACTCCACACCACTGGATTCAAGGAAGCCGGGCTGAAGACGGCTGGAATACCAGAAACCGGTCCTCTGAAGCTTGTTTCCGGTCCAGGGAAGGCATGGCTTGGCAGTTCGGGCTGGACTGTTCCCATGAGGCACAGGGTCAGACTGATTTGCATATGGCCATATGGCCATGTCTGAACTGGGGTGGTGTGGAGTGCAAAAAACGATGAATCTAGGCCCAGATCTCTGTACTGGGGTGAATGTATGACATTGTTCTGCATTCTGTCCATCACCTGTGGTTTTTGCATTTGTCATCCCGAGTGGGATGGGTGTGCTCAGACGTGAGTCCCATGCACTCCACACCACTGGATTCAAGCAAGCCGGGCTGAAGACGGCTGGAATGCCAGAAACCGGTCCTCGGAAGCTTGTTTCCGGTCCAGGGAAGGCATGGCTTGGTAGTGCGGGCTGGACTGTTCCCATGAGGCACAGGGTCAGACTTATTTGCATATGGCCATGTCTGAACTGGGGTGGTGTGGAGTGCAAAGAAACGATGGATCTAGGCCCAGATCTCTGTACTGGGGTGAATGTATGACATTGTTCTGCATTCTGTCCATCACCTGTGGTTTTTGCATTCGTCTCCCATGGACATCACAGCAAAGCCAAAACCGCCAGTGGCTGTCCTGGTGTGTATGAACAGGAGGCTGCCTTTAAAGACCATATCGCATGAGACACATTCCACCCAACATTGACAACATCATTGCGGATCAGTGCCCCATGGGATCTCTTCATGGGTCATTGCAAGGTGTTGATCACAGTATTCCATGGGATCCCCGAATGCTCCCTGGAGGGGTTTGAGCTCCTCGATTCATGAAACTCATCCACATATGTAATTCTGGATGAAATCCCAACATCAATGATAAAATGCCTGAACTGTTAGTCACACAGATACATAGAACATACTATAGCTAGCTGTAGCAACATTAAACAGACATTTATCTCACATAGATGAGGTGTATCACACACTGCAGAGTCTACATGCAACAGAGATGATACCAAATCGACTTGTCTTTAGTATCCGTGTTAGAGCCTTGAAATGGGACAAACAACAACGAAAGAAGCAAACAAGCAGGGGCAGGTTCGAGTAGAAACTCTTCTAAATTATTTCTCAAAACAGGACCTAGCTTGGCGGGTAGCAGAGGGACACTAGGACCTCGAGGGCAGAACTGAAACGTGGACATTTGTAGGCGCGTGCTGTTGAAAGCAGAACAGAAAAGGTGGAACTGGAAGGGGAACATCAGGGAAAGCTAATTCAGGCACAGCATAGGAGAAGCGACCCCAACTGCAGCGAATGATTGCACTAGGGAGAGATTTCAGCTTCAATGAAGATTAGTTACTTGGTAATCTCTCTCCACATCACCTTTGGAACTTTCCCCGCACACCTGGTCCAACATCCCCGACGTATACTTTGGTTTGCCGGAAGCCGAATGTGTGTGTAGTTACCCACTACCTCATATGATGGAATGCTGGCTCATGGAAAAATTGTAAAATTTCTCTTAACCCCTTGCATGCTGGTGACGGCTCCCGTCCGTCATGGCACACAGTGCTCGTGTGCTGATGACGGCCGGGAGCCGTCACGACCACGCCCGCGATCGAAATGTGCCGCACAGGAGCGGAATTCCGGCCGCAGGCAAGGGGTTAATGTCCTCAACCATTGGTTGCGGGCTGTACTTTGATCATTGACTCAGAACATATCTCAATTCGAATATTAATGATTAGCAGAGATTTGAAGGAAGTAATGGCAATTTACATATGGGTAAATGCATGAGCTAATGGGATTAATGACTTTGGCACCAGTTATTAATACTCACTGTAGTAACTATCCCATGTCATGTCTGAGGCTTAAGACTGTGCATCACACAATGTAACAGTCCTGAGCACACTGCAGCAGAAAGTAGATGAGTGTCTAGTAAACTCTGAATTAATACATGGACTGCAGAACTGAACATAAATATACAGCTTGCCACACGGTTTCCATCGCTTTCGGTCTACAGCACAGACACTAACTGGCAGAGGTGTAGTATTAGCGTGTTTGTTTCATACTCCATCTGGTCTTTCTTAAACTAGTGCACCCCCATGCATTTGTGTGCCCCTCCACATGAAACGTGATATTGACTAGGGTTTAGTGATACCTCAATACCAGGCTTCTCCAACGAGTAACTCGTGAGCTACTGGTAGCTCTCTTGTGGGCCAGCCAATGTCAGTGGCGTAACGAAATATGAGGGGTTCTCCCATGCAAAATACATGTCTGGGCCCCCCATGCTCTGGACACAATCCGAAGCTCTCAGGCCAGGTACCTGCCAGGGACTGAGGGAGCCCCTGGAGCTTGGGCCCCCCTGCAGTACGGGGGCTGCGGGAGCTTTTGTTACCTCACTGAAAAACCTATTAAATTTGAAGCTTTTGATGGTTGAATCAACGTACAATACGAAAAACATGCATTCAAGAATGTATAAGCTGATGTTTGGAAGAAGAGGGTTGAATTTCCAAAATATATTTGAAGTTGATATTTGAGAGCCAAATCATTCATCATTGGGGAGAAGTGTTATTAATATTATTACCTCCCTCGCCATGGGCTTCACAGCTATGACTGGTATGTATCAGCCATGTAGAGGCATTCCAATATCGACAACTCCTTTTTTTTACATCCCTGCAGGCAACAATGCCTGATGCGCGGAGGTGACCACTGCTCATTCCTTGCTATGGCGGCCACTAATGGAATCTGGTGTGTTGCGGTCACTATTACAACATGAGCAGCTCTGCAGGACTTTCATTGAGCATCGGTAGCTCGCATTACAGAAAAGGCTGCAGACCCCTGACCTACACACTCGCTTCAAGTTCAGAGAGTGTCATTGACTGGCCCTGCCGTCAATACTACTACATTTAATGTCAGCACATTGGGGCACAGAATCTTAGCTTTCCATTCAGTTCCACCAGCTTCGTACGTTAGCTCATTTCTTTCCATTTTTTGAAACAGAATACAGACCACGTGCCGCCCGTGGCGGTCCCTGGGTTTGCCGCCATGGTCGCCGCATGTATGAGGGGAGAGGGTGCGATTCCCGCGGCGGTAGTATATAGGATCGGGGGAGGCCGCTGCCGCCAAAACTCGTGCCGCCTGGGCGGAGCGCCGGCGCCCCCCCCCCCAACCCTCCTACACCACTGATAATATAGACTCTGTTATAAATGTAATTTTTGCATTCATAGCTCGGTAGTACAGTAGGGTACTTGCATTAATTTGAAAGATTCTCTTTCTTGTTGGTGTGGGGAACGATGTAAACATTAGGTTTCTTGGATACTTGCTCATACATTCCAGGCTTACTCATCCAATAGCCTCGGATTCCTTAATTGTCGATAAACGCACCGTGTGGGAACACAATCCTTGCTTATCAAAGTGTTCACAGCAACCACCTACAATGCATCCTTCTCAACACCCGATCAGTCCACAGGCACGCCATTGACCTATGGAATCTACTAGACACCATTTCTCCAGACATCGCCTTCCTAACGGAAACATGGATGAATGCTTCCTCCGCACCAGACATCACCATTGCCATCCCTGAAGACTATAAGATCACTCGCAAAGACCGTACCAGCCACACAGGAGGAGGAATCGCTATCGTCCATAAGAAATCAATCCGCATCTCAACCAGCTCTGACGCCAACCTCGCCAACTCCGAACACCTTCACTTCCAGATCCACATCGACCCCAAAACCACACTCAGAGGCACCCTCCTCTACAGACCACCAGGACCCCGCGCAAAATTCAGTGAAGACATCACAGACTTCATCACACCACATGCGCTCCCCTCCAAAGAATACATCCTTCTGGGAGACCTCAACTTTCACCTTGAAAAGATCAACGACCGCAACACCACCACCCTCCTGGACAACCTCGCCAACCTCGGACTTAAACAACTGGTCACTTCCCCCACCCACATCGCAGGTCACACACTCGACCCCATCTTCACCTCCAGCAATCATGTCTCCTTCAGCCACACTACGGATCTCCTCTGGACTGACCACAGCTGCGTTCACTTCACCTACAACAAGCCCAAACCCACCAACCACCTCCAACCAACTCTGCAAAGAAACTGGAACAAAATCACCACCGACCAGATCTCCTCATCACTCCTTCTAAACACCCCAGCCCACTCCTCGGACCCAAACCTAGCCGCCGCCAACTTCACCCTATGGTTATCCAACACCGCCGACACCTTAGCACCACTGAAAAAACGTCAAAGCAAACCTGGCAACAAGAAGGCCTCATGGTTCAACGATGATCTTAAGAAGTCCAAGAAACTCTGCCGCACCCTTGAAAAAGCGTGGAAAAAAGACCCAACCACCAACACCAAGGACGCCTTCAAAAACGCCACCCGCACTCACCACCAACTAATCCGAAAGGCCAAGAAAACAGCATTCAAGGAACGACTTGACAACAACGCCCACAACAGCAAGGAACTTTTCAACATCGTCAAGGAGTTTTCCAATCCCTCGGCCAACTCCAACGACATCACCCCCTCTCAAGCCCTCTGCGACTCCCTAGCCTCATTCTTCCACAACAAGATTGCAGACATCCACAACAGCTTCGACAACCAACCCGGAGCCCAAACCACCCAACCACATGCTGAACACTCTCCCCCCGTGAACACCCTTAACGACTGGAACCCAATCTCCACTGAGGACACCATCCGCCTGATGAACTCCATCCACTCAGGATCCCCCACAGACCCATGCCCTCACCACATCTTCAACAAAGCAGACTCCATCATAGCACCGCACCTCCGAGACGTCATCAACTGCTCCTTCAACTCCGCCACCTTTCCGGAAAACTGGAAACACGCTGAACTCACCGCCCTTCTGAAAAAACCCACAGCGGACCCCAACGAACTCAAAAATTACCGCCCCATCTCGCTCCTTCCATTCCCGGCCAAAGTAATCGAGAAAGCTGTCAACAACCAGCTCGCCGCTTTCCTCGAAGCCAACAAATCCCTCGACTCCTCACAATCTGGCTTCCGAGCAAAACACAGCACTGAGACCGCCCTCATCGCAGCAACAGACGACATTCGAACTCTACTGGACAATGGAGACACAGTCGCCCTCATCCTCCTCGACCTCTCTGCAGCATTCGACACAGTCTGCCACAGCACCCTTTTACAACGCCTCAGCAACATCGGAATACATGGAAAAGCACTTGAATGGATCACCTCGTTCCTCACCGGAAGAACCCAGAGAGTCCGCCTTCCACCATTCAAGTCCGAGGCCACCGAAGTCATCTGTGGCGTACCACAAGGATCCTCTCTCAGCCCCACCCTCTTCAACGTATACATGAGCCCCCTCGCGACCATCGCCCGCCAACACAACCTCAACATCATCTCTTACGCGGATGACACTCAACTGATCCTTTCTCTCACCAAGGACCCCAGCACCGCCAAAACTAACCTACACGAAGGAATGAAAGAAGTTGCTGAATGGATGAAACACAGCCGTCTGAAACTGAACTCAGATAAAACAGAAGTCCTCATCCTAGGTACATCCCCCTCTGCATGGGACGACTCTTGGTGGCCGGAAGCCCTTGGAAAAGCACCCATCCCGACAGACCACGCACGGAACCTAGGCGTTATCCTGGATTCTTCACTTTCAATGAACAGACAAGTCAGCGCCGTATCCTCATCCTGCTTCAACATTCTTCGCATGCTCAAAAAAACATTTCGCTGGATCCCCACCGAAACCAGGAAAACAGTCACCCATGCTCTGGTCACGAGCCGACTGGACTACGGAAACACCCTCTACGCAGGCACTACCGCTAAACTCCAAAAGAAACTCCAACGAATCCAAAACGCCTCAGCCAGAATCATATTAGACATCCCACGCAACGAACACATCTCTGGTCACCTGAAAGACCTCCACTGGCTACCCGTCAATAAGAGAATCACTTTCCGACTGCTAACCCACGCACACAAATCACTCTACGACATCGGACCAGAATGCCTCAACTCAAGACTGTCCTTCCACACCCCCTCCCGCCAACTACGCTCCTCCAGCCAAGCCCTCGCCACTGTACCTCGCATCAACAAGACCACCATGGGAGGCAGATCCTTCTCTTACCTGGCTGCTAAAACATGGAACTCACTCCCCACTCACCTTCGCCTTACCCAGAACCACCTAGCTTTCAGAAAACAACTTAAAACGTGGATATTTGACAAGTAATCCTCCTCCCCCTCCTTAGCGCCTTGAGACCCTCTGGGTATGTAGTGCGCTATATAAATTCTCTGACTTGACTTGACTTGACAGCTGGAGTAGGGTTGCTTGGAAAGGATGCGCTCTCCTGCAACCATCACAGAATGGGAGAGCGGGGCAGCCCTTATCGAAGGACAGATCATCTCTCCAGGCAGCTCCATATCCTGGGAGTAGTAAACTGCCCTAGTATTACACTTTCGAAATGTGGTTTTTCCTATCCACGTTGCACCACATTTCTTGATAGATTTTTCTGTAGAGTATAAAGTAAAAGTGTAATCGAGGAGGCTGTTCTATAGTTTTGTTTAGTTCATAAAAGAACTGAGTTGGTGCACGGAGTTTAGCAAATGTAATTTATTTTCAAATAAAGGTATTATGCATCTTCAGGAGGGAACGATTCTTTCAGCGCTTTGTAAAAAGAAGCTCACAAGCTGCATCAGACTGCCACAGAGAGGCACGAGACTGCCACAGAGAGGCACGAGACTGCCACAGAAAGGCACGAGACTGCCACAGAAAGGTACGAGACTGCCACAGAAAGGCTTTAAACTGCCACAGAAAGGCATGAGACTGCCACAGAGAGGCATGAGGCTGCCACAGAGTCATGAGACTGGCACGAGACTGCCACACAGAGGCATGAGACTGCCACAGAAAGGCACGAGACTGCCACAGAAAGGTACGAGACTGCCACAGAAAGGCTTTAAACTGCCACAGAAAGGCATGAGACTGCCACAGAGAGGCATGAGACTGCCACAGAGGCATGAGACTGGCACGAGACTGCCACACAGAGGCATGAGACTGCCACAGAGAAGCATGGGAATGCCACAGAGACGCACAAGACTGCCACAGAGGCGCACAAGACTGCCACAGAGAGGTACAAGACTGCCGGCACGAGACTGCCAGAGAGAGCCATAAGACTGCTACAGAGAGAGACAGAACACTTCCACAGATAGGCATGAGACTGTCACACAGAGGGTTAAGACTACCACAGAGAGGCATGAGATGGCCACAGAGAGGCATGCAAGGGCCACAGAGCGGGTTAAGACTGCCAGATATAGGAATGAGACTGCCACAGAGAGGGATAACATTGCCACAGAGAGGGATAAGACTGCCACAGATAGGAATGAGACTGCCATAGATAGGAATGAGACTGCCACAGAGAGTCTCAAGACGGCCACAGAGAGTCACAAGACGGCCACACAGAGTCACGAGACGGCCACACAGAGTCACGAGACGGCCACACAGAGTCACGAGACGACAACAGAGAGTCACGAGACGACAACAGAGAGTCACGAGACGATAACAGAGAGTCACGAGACGATAACAGAGAGTCACGAGACGACCACAGAGAGGCAGGAGATGGCAACAGAAAGGCATGAGAGTGCCACAGAGAGGGATAAGACTGCCACAGATAGATGTAAGACTACCAAAGAGAGGCTTGAGACTGCGAAATAGTGGCATGAGACGTCCACAGAGAGGGATGAGACATCCACAGAGAGGCATGAGACAGCCACAGAGAGGCATGAGACAGCCACAGAGAGGCATGAGACAGCCACAGAGAGGCACGAGACAGCCACAGAGAGGCACGAGACAGCCACAGAGAGGGATGAGACTGCCACAGAGAGGGATGAGACTGCCACAGATAGGGATGAGACTGCCACAGATAGGGATGAGGCTGCCACAGATAGGGATGAGACAGCCACAGAGAGGCATGAGACAGCCAAAGAGAGGCATGAGACAGCCAGAGAGGGATGAGACTGCCACAGATAGGGATGAGACTGCCACAGATAGGGATGAGACTGCCACAGACATGCACAAGACTGCCACAGAGAGAAGCATAAGACTGCTACAGAGAGAGGTAAAAGTGCCATAGAGATTCACAAGACTGCCACAGAGAGGCACAAGACTGCCACAGAGAGGTACAAGACTGCCACAGAGAGGCACAAGACTGCCACAGAGAGGGACGAGGCTGCCACAGAGAGGAATGAGGCTGCCACAGATAGGGATGAGACAGCCACAGAGGCATGAGACAGCCACAGAGAGGCATGAGACAGCCACAGAGAGGCATGAGACAGCCAGAGAGGGATGAGACAGCCAGAGAGGGATGAGACAGCCACAGAGAGGGATGAGACAGTCACAGATAGGGATGAGACTGTCACAGACATGCACACGACTGTCACAGAGAAAAGCATAAGACTGCTACAGAGAGAGGTAAAAGTGCCATAGAGATTCACAAGACTGCCACAGAGAGGCACAAGACTGCCACAGAGAGGTACAAGACTGCCACAGAGAGGTACAAGATTGCCACAGAGAGGTACAAGACTGCCACAGAGAGGCACAAGACTGCCACAGAGAGGCACAAGACTGCCACAGAGAGGTACAAGACTGCCACAGAGAGGGATGAGACAGCCACAGAGAGGGATGAGACAGTCACAGATTGGGATGAGACTGTCACAGACATGCACACAATTGTCACAGAGAAAAGCATAAGACTGCTACAGAGAGAGGTAAAAGTGCCATAGAGATTCACAAGACTGCCACAGAGAGGCACAAGACTGCCACAGAGAGGCACAAGACTGCCACAGAGAGGGATGAGGCTGCCACAGAGAGGGATGAGGCTGCCACAGAGAGGGATGAGGCTGCCACAGAGAGGGATGAGGCTGCCACAGAGAGGGATGAGGCTGCCACAGATAGGGATGAGACAGCCACAGAGGCATGAGACAGCCACAGAGAGGCATGAGACAGCCACAGAGAGGCATGAGACAGCCAGAGAGGGATGAGACAGCCACAGAGAGGGATGAGACAGTCACAGATAGGGATGAGACTGTCACAGACTTGCACACGACTGTCGCAGAGAAAAGCATAAGACTGCTACAGAGAGAGGTAAAAGTGCCATAGAGATTCACAAGACTGCCACAGAGAGGCACAAGACTGCCACAGAGAGGTACAAGACTGCCACAGAGAGGTACAAGACTGCCACAGAGAGGGATGAGGCTGCCACAGAGAGGGATGAGGCTGCCACAGATAGGGATGAGACAGCCACAGAGGCATGAGACAGCCACAGAGAGGCATGAGACAGCCACAGAGAGGCACAAGACTGCCGCAGAGAGGTACAAGACTGCCACAGAGAGGCACAAGACTGCCACAGAGAGGTACAAGACTGCCACAGAGAGGCACAAGACTGCCACAGAGAGGCACACGACTGCCACAGAGGGGCACTAGACTGCCACAGAGGGGCACTAGACTGCCACAGAGAGAGGCACACGACTGCCACAGAGAGAGGCACACGACTGCCACAGAGACAGGCATACGACTGCCACAGAGAGGTACAAGACTGCCACAGAGAGGCACAAGACTGCCACAGAGAGGCACAAGACTGCCACAGAGAGGCACAAGACTGCCACAGAGAGGCACAAGACTGCCACGGAGAGGTACAAGACTGCCACAGAGAGGCACAAGACTGCCACAGAGAGGCACAAGACTGCCACAGAGAGAGGCACAAGACTGCCACAGAGAGGCACAAGACTGCCACAGAGAGGTACAAGACTGCCACAGAGAGGCACAAGACTGCCATAGAGAGGCTTAAGACTTCCACAGAGAGAGGTTTAAGACTGCCACCGAGAGAGGCTTAAGACTGCCACCGAGAGAGGCTTAAGACTGCCACCGAGAGAGGCTTAAGACTGCCACTGAGAGAGGCTTAAGACTGCCACCGAGAGAGGCTTAAAACTGTCACAGAGAGAGGCATAGCATTTCCACAGAGAAAGGCATAAGACTGCTACAGGGAGAGGCATAAGTGCCACAGAGAGGCATGAGACTGCCACAGAGAGGTTTGAGACTGCCACAGAGAGGCATGATGAGACTGCCACAGAGAGGCATGATGAGACTGCCACAGAGAGGCATGATGAGACTGCCACAGAGAGGCACTTACAGATAACAGATACAACTATTGAATCCTTTCCAGTCATGACGCGAACTCATGAAACTGTACTTTCTCCTGCATTTCATGTTTTTCCAGAAACAGCAGTTTGGTCAGAGGTTGGAATGACTTCAATGACGTGGTTTCTAAAGGCTACAATTTCATATACAGTAACACTATAAATATGTTCTCTGCTGCACAATACTGGATCTGAAACACATACATTTCTGACTATATGGTTTCTGAAATGTGCCGGTTATTCTTAATTCCTTTCATAAACATAGTGTTAGTTAAGGGTCATTGAATGTATGCTGTATTACACATTTCAGGATTGAGTCACAAAACAGTCATTTAGATGCACAAAAGTAGAATTTATGTCCATAATAACAAAATCTTGGTTCCCAGAATCTAGGTTTGTGTATTTTTACAATTGGAAATTTGGCTTACTGTTACATGTAGGTTAAGTTAAGGTTAAGAATCATTATTTAAAAAAAAAAGCCATGTCACTCCACACTGGATCATGATCAAAGATGCTCATGTAATTTAACTGTGCCTGACAAATGTATTATTGAATGTATATATGTCTATATGCTAAACTGAAGTATGAAACATAAACGACTGATGAAACTCTATTGTAAAGCGCTCTGACACCCTACACTGGGTCATGTTCGCGCTATATAAAGCACTAAATAAAATAAAATAAAAGCTGTTGACGAAAACCTTTACGTTAGGAGGGTTATGATACACATGGAAATCTACGGTGGTCGCGGAGTTCCTAAAGCAACTGTTATACGAGGGATAAAATATCTGCAGGCTAGTATGAGGAAAGACTCAGAAGATACCAAGAAGTTGCCATCTCCTCATTAAATGCTTTGGAAGGAGGCCTCTCTAAGGATCAGCACACCTGAACGCTCTACAAATCTGAAAATTGACAGCCCCATGCCTATAATACTGACTGACCATTGAGTTAGTACCGGCCCACACTATGGGAAGTCAAAAAAACATTGAGCATATGGTTGGTTAACTCGTGGAGGAAGGACATTCTATGAACTTTCAGTCCAACCTCCGACTTCTGAAATAAAGATTTTTCCTTCGGTTCATGTTATCTTCTAATTACCACACCTATACTTGTTCATTCAACTCGTCTTTCGTCCCTTCAGACACGCATGTGACTATACACAAGGCCCAGACAGTAAACTCATGAAACGCTGAGAGTAGAAATTAGTACAAACTCTTTATTTTAACAAGCATTTGCAATGCAATAGGTCTCGCATTAGAAAAGTTTGAGCTATTGGTCTTGTAAATGACACATTTTTTATTTCTGTGTTGGTTTTGATATAGCTGATTTAATAGCTTTGTCATTTACAATGCCAATAGTTATAACTTTCGTAAATGTGACACGTATAGCATTTGTAATGCAATATGTGGTGTATTTACGTGACTTAGATGTATTGATATTACAGATAACAATGGCTTTTTTTATAATTAATACTTAAATAAAAGTTATTGTAATTTATAATGGCAATAGCTTAAACTTTTGTAAATAACTTTTGTGAAGATTATGTTCAGTGTATTTTTTTTGTGACGAAAATCCAAGAACAGAAGTGAAATATTAACATTTTTTTGTGACATTTGTAATAAAGCTTGAAACATTGAGACAACATATTTGAACCAGCTGTTGTTGAATGGTTGCACAGATTGACGCTGTGGTGGCGCTGAGTGATGTTGTGGTGGCGACGAGTGATGCTGTGGGGTTCAGTGATGCTGTGGTAGCGCATAGTGATGTTGTGGTGCCCCTGAGTGATGCTGTGGTGGTGCTGAGTGATGCTGAGGTGATGCGATAGATAGAGTGAGTGCAATAGATAGATAGAGTGAGTGCAATAGATAGATAGAGTGAGGACGATAGATAGAGTGAGGGCGATAGATAGATAGAGTGAGGGCGATAGATAGATAGATAGGTAGATGGTTGTGTGTGGTTGTGTGTGTTTGTGTGTGGTTGTGTGTGGTTGTCGTTGTGGTGTGTGGGTGGGTGGGTGTGTGTGTGGTTGCGTGAGTGTGGTTGTGTGAGTGTGGTTGTGTTTGTGGGGTTGTGTGAGTGTGGTTGTGTGTGTGGGGTTGTGTGTGTGGGGTTGTGTGTGTTGTGTTTGGGGTTGTGTGTGTTTGTTGGTGTGTGTTGTGTTTGGGGTTGTGTGTGTGGTTGTGGGGTTGTGTGGGTGGTTGTGGTTATGTGTGTGTGGTGGTGTGTGTGTGTGTGGTGGTGTGTGTGTGTGGTTGTGTGTGTGGGGATGTGTGTGTGGGGATGTGTGTGGGGGGTTGTGTGTGGGGGGTTGTGTGTGGGGGGTTGTGTGTGTTTGGGGTTGTTTGGGTGGGGTTGTGTGAGTGTGGTTGTGTGTGTGGGGTTGTGTGTGTTGTGTTTGGGGTTGTGTGTGTTTGTTGGTGTGTGTTGTGTTTGGGGTTGTGTGTGTGGTTGTGGGGTTGTGTGGGTGGTTGTGGTTATGTGTGTGTGGTGGTGTGTGTGTGTGGTTGTGTGTGTGGGGATGTGTGTGGGGTTGTGTGTGGGGGGTTGTGTGTGTTTGGGGTTGTTTGGGTGGGGTTGTTTGGGTGGGGTTGTGTGGGGGGTTGTGCATGTGGGGTTGTGTGTGTGTGGGGTTGTGTGTGTGGTGTTTTGTGTGTGTTGGGTTGTGTGTGTGTTGGGTTGTGTGCATGGAGGGGTTGTGTGTGTGGAGGGGTTGTGTGTGTGCAGTGGTTGTGTGTGTGTGGGGGGGGTTGTATGTGTGGGGGGGGTGGAGGGGGTGTGTTTATGACAGTGCACCCAGTGGCCCATTTGTCTTTAATAAATACAAATATATGGAGGTTTAAGATCATCCAGTTATAAATCACAATTACTAGAGATTTCAAAGTTTAAAATAAAAAATGAAGATAAACACTGAGAGCTAGCCAGACAAGTCTGGAACACACACATTCAAGTTCAAAACCCGTTCTTCTTGGCTGCAGTTTAGACAGAAGACTTCACTAACATCCAACATAAGATAGATGTGCCATGTAGTTGGGTTCACAACACAATACACCAGCTCCAATACTCCATATATGTAACAACAAAGAGAACGTTTTGTGGAGACATTTAGATGTTGGATTTCAGGTCCTTTTTCCACCAGCGAGACGGAGTAATTTACTCAGTTGCCCTGGTGGATGTCCTGCCTGCCAGATTTATAAATGACCATCAACCTGGCAGTCATTTGTAAAGCATTGGCAGGAACCACTGCCACAGCAGTTCCTGTAAATGCTTTTTGAAAATAAAAAATATAATTCCCCCTTGCCCTGGGAGTTACCTCCCATAGCAGAGGGGCACTATTTCTTTTTTACTGTCCATCCCTTCCAGGGTTTGTTTGACGGTTATGGACAGTAAAAAACTGACAATATGTCTGCCCATCTCAATTGGGTGGGCAAACATATAGACAATTCTCCAGTGGACCTTACACCTGTCAGAGCAGTTTGGCTATGGCGTTGACTGAGTAGGCTCAGGGTCTTAGGGTCAGGTTGGCAGGCAGACCACTATGGTGGTGGGAGGGAACTTTGTCGTTGTTGTGATGGAGTTTCCTCTCCACCAACATATAAACCAGACCATTTTTTTCTCAAATGTATTTCGTACTAATCTATGGCCAACTAGAGAGCAACTGCATCAATCCAGGCCACAGTCTGCTGCATGATAAATGGGGCCATCTTGGTGTCTTTTCTATGGTGAGCTGGATTCCTAGCATGCTGCAGAAATAGCACACAGAACTAGAGGTGAAGAGCAATGAACACAGGCTCAGTGCAGTAACTGACATGGCCAGCTGACACTGTCACTGTTTAAAGCAGCCCATCGATTACTACTATGTAGCCCTAGCCATTGCATGTTGAAACCATGAAAAAATGAGTACAAAAAGACTGCCGTTTGTGTAGTGACCCAAATAGTTTGTGAAAGAAACAAAAAGTATACGAAATATTGTTTTTATTTTTTGAGCTCCATATTGGGATGTAAAGCTACCTCACGCGAAGGCAACGGGGGAAAAGACCCCAGAAGAAACTTAAAATAATGGATGCTCGCAATGAATATTAGGATCTTCAATTGCTGGTTTGCAAAATTCAGTTCCTCTGCAATGTCGCATTCGTTACTAGGAACAGCGAGTAGATCGCTCCATTATTCAGAAGCCTCTAAAAAACACCAGGCAGCTCGAGTGTCAGAAAAACGGACAATGCAGGGCCTCTAGTGTAAACTTTACTTTATTTCAAACAAATGGTAACAAAAAACGGATTCAATCAAAAATAGTTCCCACCTCCCCGAAGACTTCCCGAAAGATAAATCAAACTACATGAATCGAAATGGAATGTACAAAACCTTTGAGCAATGCAAAAAGTATTCTCGGAATCTGTCCGACATTTGGTTAGGCGACCAAAGGTGAACACTGTCCAGACTGGTGCCCCTTTCATCACTTGCGAAAAACAGCAGCGGTGGGGCAGGTGCAAGTAAAAGAAATGACTGACAGGAAATCTGCAGCCAAGATTCTTTTTTATTGGCTGCCTTCTCAGCACATCGAATGCTGACGGCTTGCTTTTCGGCAGCGTACAGGCCTCTGCAATTATCCAATTGTCAGTTGTCTGCACACGCACTGTTTTATAAGAAATCGGTTTTATACATAAAGAACGCCAAAAGGAATATGCGCCACGGAATTCAATTACCCCAACCTAGACCAAGACATAAACAATGCTGTCGTGTAACGCAGCACAGACACCAGCACCTGGGACAGTTCAGATTGGACTGGCTAGTTTAAAATATCTCTTGCAAATTACTTCTGTATTACGTGCCTCCGAAAATAATGCGTCTTACAAAGAAAAAGAAGGCGCAAAAAGTGAGCCTCCTCCGCAGCCCACTTACCGACTTACTCTGCTGAACAATTCCCATGACTTCTAATCACTGCTTGTGAACACCAACTGATTACCATGGAGAGGACATTCCCACAGCGAACTGCTCACTCCAGGGGGCGGGAGAACGGCGGGGAACGAGAACAGCAGCGGCTTGTAGTTTAAAAATTGCCATACAGTGTTACACTCGGTGAGCCTCGGCGGTGCTGACCCTCGGCCGGACCTCGGAGGGGACACAAACGCGCCCGGCACTTCAGAAAGATGCATTACGAGACCTGAAACGCAAATCGGATTTCCGGCCGGAAGAAAGGAGAGGCGTGACACGCACGAAGGAAGGAAGGGGCGGAGAAACAACGGAGCGGACTGCCGAGTCTGGACACAGGGAGGAGAGGAGTATAACAGACCCGGTGAGGGGGGGCGTCGGGGCACATTGACGGTGCTCCCCCCCCACCCCCCCAGTGATGGAAGCCCTGTGTGTGCCCGGTGAGTGGGGTTGGGAGGGTGTGTGTGTGCACGTTTGTGTGTGATTGTAAGCCCTGCGTTTGTGTGTGATTGTAAGCCCTGCGTGTGGGGGTGGGGGCGGGGGGCTGAGTGTGTGCGCGTGGGAATGTGTGTGCGCATGCGTGACTTTGCCTGTGTGTGATTGCAAGAGCATGAGAATGGCAGGCAGGGGATGTGCACGGCGCCGTGCGTGCCCTCGAGGAGAAATCTGAGACTGCGAGGCGCGTGGGCGATCGCTGTCTCACATTCCCCGGAACATGCCAACAATAGGTCCATCGCTACGCTCGACCTAAAAACTGTGTTGTCTCTTGATATATTTATATTCCTTTTAAAAAAAAGCAAAAAGCACTGTACACACAAAGCAAACTTGCCAGAGCAATTATATAATGAATTTCAATAAAACATTTCATACACAATTATACCTGTTGTATTAAAAAACAAAGTGATGTTCATGACATCAATTCCTCAACTGAAAAAGGAGGAACAATACTCTTCGTCCTTCAAAGTAGCACATTGATAGCGAAAAAGCCAACTGTGACCCAGTACATTGACTCCCTTTAAGTATCAACTGATCTAGCCAGCAATACGAATTGTGCAGGTGGTGCATCGACGCGCTTCGATGGTGTCAATTCAATTTATACCATCTTTTCAAGACAAACATATTGCTCTCTTTGTAATAAACACCACATATAAGTGTATTTCAAGTAATAATCCTGTTAATTTCTCCCAATAATTATTAAAATATTTTTGCCGTAATTGATGCTCGATACCTGCCATTCATTAAAGGTTAAACACTTCCCAATGCGGTATCTCCTAGCTAGGAAATACACTGATAATAATCAGTCTTCTAAAACATCTTTATATTTGTGGTAAGCCCTCTGTCATAGATACCTTGGCCAGAATCTTAAATAGTCGCTGGGTTGAGGCACTAATTGTATTAATTGAGGAATTGATGTTATGAATACAACGGGTATAATTGTGTATGAAATGTTTTATTGAAATTCTTTGTATTAATTGCTCGGGCAAGTTTGCAGTAAACTCGCAATGATGAAATGGGTAGCTTACACTTGTGATACCTGTTTCAGCATCTTAAATATCTCAGAAGAGTTTTCCCTTAGCTCACAATTGGTTCCAGGAAAACAATGGTCCAGGCACTCATAACAAGGTGCTACGGAGTACGGCAACGCACTTCTTGCAGCAGCGAACAAGATTTACCTTTCCAAACTACAGCTGGTAAAAAATACAGCGGCCCGCTTGGTCTGTAAACTCCCTTCAGCTCTCCCTCTGAATCCACTTTATGACCCCTACAAATAGTGAATGTATTCATGATGGTGCAACCATCTTTTAGAAGATTGAAATGGAGCCATGCTAATCCTGTCCCATTGAGACAATGGGGCAGTGTTCAGACTGTAAAACTAGTGCTGGAGAAGAAAGGGAAATGAACTGTGACCCACAGTTAATAACTGTGACCCAAAGAGTTATGTCAACTTGTGGTGAATGTTCAGACTCTAAGTGTGATGTTGGTGAGGCAGTCATACCTGGGACTGGGCAGATTTTGAGGAGATACTTTTTTGTATTTTTGATTGTGTTTTTGTATTGTGCATACAGTTTTGATTTGATGCTTGTCTGCTGAGTGTCCAGTGTATCTTTGGATGTAAAAGAGTTTTTGGGGTTTTACATATATTCTCATTTGAGGGTGTGTGAATGGGTGCATGTTAGGAAAAACTTCATGAGTGAGACCAAGTGAAGGGATGTGGACTGTTTTTATGTGTGACCTAAGGAACAGCTGTAGCTGTCTTGCCAGCCTCGTGTAATCAAAAAAGTTAATAAATAAAAACATATACTTATATCCTTACATAGAGAGACTTTGGGTCAGCCATCCCCAGTCATTGGTCTTTTAACTGTCATTCACATTACGTTTCTGCGCACCACAATCTACAGCATGGGGCTGTGGCTCAGCCCACTTCAGCCACTGGCTCTCTTGCACTGTGAGTGAAGACATCTTCCCTGATCACACTGGGTCTATAAGTGTTCTATGTACACTTACCTGTTAGGAAGTGCATGTACCGTTCTATTAAAGGTTTATGCGATATTTGGACCGCTAAAAGTTTATTTTCATCTTTTTTTTTCCTCAGGTGTAAACTTGTTTCCCAGTTCAGATACAGTAGGTTAATGATGGAGATAATATATTCTTCTTCTCACAAGTGTACAACCTTAGAGAGCTTGTGCTAAACATTGGCTAAAAACTGGCTTACAGAAAAAACTATCACTTCTGGATGTCAGTTTTTAAAATTCCTTATCCGATTTTGTAAGAAATAACCTTCAAGTTTAAACAGACAGGGCTATTAATTTCCTGGTGGTGGGGGTGGCACGGTATTTTGGGCAGAAAAACAAAACACATTCCTCTGTCTCGAGTACTACCACGCAGGCAGAACATTTACCCAGATTTTGCTCTTGACCACTTGCTCGTGGAGGTTTTTAGTGGTAAATTACCCAAATGAAATCTCACAGACAGGCTTTTGGCTAGGAGAGGAGAAATTATATTAAGAAATATTCAAACTTTTGGCAAAGCTTGAATTCAATGAACTGATTGGTCAGACGGCCTAGAGAAGTCGTTGCTTGTGTGTCATACAAGAAGGCCCAATATCTGGTTTTAAGTATAGCAGCCTCAGACTTTCGGATGTTCTCAACTATCCCATAGTCTGCTCAGCCCCAATCTTCTACTCCATATAGAGGTATATTGTGACCAGGGGGTTTCGAGGGCCCCACTGGTCTTCATTAAATCCCTCAGTGCACATGTACACTCTATTAGTTCTGGAGTAGATGAAAGACGTACCTAAAACATCGAAGGTTTTAAATGTGCCATATCTGCAATGTGTTTGCTACCCAAGTCCAGAAAAAGAGGAATTAAGGCAGTACTCGTAGGAATACAAATAAGTGATCTGCTGAATTTGTTCTCCTCCACTGTTAACTTCTGTGTATCCGCATAGCCCCAAAAAATGCAGCACCTAGTGCTGTGACTCAATATACCCCCAAAGCTGGGGATAAAGATCTAGACTGCGTCTGTTTATGCAATCGGAATACAGGCTTGGATTTTTTTTATCTAAAGCAAGGTACTTTTTCTAAGCTGGGGTTCCCAACTAAGCTTGTCTGTTAAACTTGACACCATAATAGTCGAAGCAATAAACTCTTTCGAGAGGTTCATCAGCAACTCTCACAGAATTATTTCTAATGGGACCTTCATCAAAAATCATGTATTTGGTTTTTGACACATTTATTTCCGGTGCCCTAAAAACTCAAACGTTCGAAAACGTACTAATTAAAATTTTAAGGCCGTTTTTTAAAAACTATTTGTTGTCACTTGCATTCATTCATGCAAAAAGTAATATAGGAATCTTCCTACCATTCAATAAAAGAGAATAGTTGAAGTACCTTGGCAACATCATCTATATATAACATAAATAAGGCTGAAGCCAAATCGCACCCCTGGCGTCCCCCTCTCAAAATTGGAAATGCGTTGTTAATTCCACTTGGCTTCCCTATTGTATCTATGCAGCCCCCCCCCCCCCCCATCTCAATTAACACCTTCTACAGAAGACTTTGAGGAACTTAAACAAAGGCCGCATGTAGATCTATGAATGTAAAAGATAGAATTTTTTGGTTACAAATCAGCGCATACTTCCAATACAATAAGGTGAACCTAAAAACGTGATCTGATGTGCTAGTTTTGGCGTGGAATCCTGCTTCACACAGTGACAAGATTTGATTAGTGTCCATCCATTCTTGCTACTTGTCAAGCAGTTGCCTAGCAAATATTTTGTGTTGATTATCAATAAGGTTGAATGGCCTATACTTGGCTAGACTAGAACGTACCCTTAAAGATCAGAATTATCTCTGCACCCTCCATGTCTCCGGACTCACAACCCCAGCTGCAATTGCATTAGATAGGAGATTAACATAAAATTCCCAAATTGAGGGTTCAGATTAGTATAAATCGCCTGTTATGTGATCAGGGCCCGGGATGATGGCTGCTTTTAGGCAACTAATGGTAGAGGATGTATCAGCCATACTGAATACTAAATCAGCATAGTTAGTAGTATGTGTGTTATCACTAAGACCACATTTCTGATTTTGCAAGTGTAGTAGTAATGGAGTAGCTTCCTCTGCATACAATGTTGTGAAACGATGGACCCATTTTTCTGGTATAATATACTAAGAATATTTCTTGACAGTATCTGAGCTCCCATTAGAGATTATATGCCAAAACAACCTGTTGTCATTGGTTCTGACAGCCTACATCGAGTGCAAAACTTCTAAAGTAATTTTTCACTACTGTAATGCCTATCTCTCCCATTGAATAACATGGGATTACCTTATTACATTTGATCAGTGATAACTTTTGATCCAGAGGAGATAGAAATATAATTTTCAGACTCGAACGAATTGTAATTTAACATCCTCTTTAACGATAAAGTCAGATATGAAGTCACAATTCTTGAAATGCAACTTTTCAAAAGTTGTCATTTTCTCTGTCCTAACCATTTGTGTCCTGTGCAGGTATCCTGTCACATGGCTGTGAATGGCTCTGCTGTTGAGCTTTGTGTAGTCCTTCCAGACAGTGCTACAAAAGGTGATTGGATGTGGACATGATGGGCCATCCAGCTAGGGTGGTTACTTCATTTCAAAGGTCTTTGCCTCCTGTACACACAAACAAAACGGACACTAGTGTTTTTATAATCCCAGACTTCTTGGAGCCTTGACAGGGGAAGGTAGGAACTCTTCAGAACCAGATATGGGGTAGTGTAGGGAATTTCCCTCTCACCACTTAAAATGCTGGTGCCAGGTATAAAATATACTCCTGAGGCACTCATCAGCACACTCCTGGACTAGTGGACATTACAGAAGGAGGACACCTTTGCCTCCCCAGAGGAATGCCTTGTTCTCGGAGGATGAAGACTGGACCTGCTCCCTTTATCCAAGAGTAACCTAAATGACTTCATGGATCAATTGGCTGACAACCTGGTCTGAGCTACATGGACACAGCAAACTCCGGAGGCCTCTCTGCAACTTCCCAGTTGACCTGCTGCACTGGATCTGCCTGAGCCCTGCTGGCCTCTGCTAGAGAGAGTTTCTGATCCCCAAGAGGTGTCTCACCAGGTCCTGGACTCTTGTCTGGGATCAGCTGAGCCACTCCTGTGAAGAAATGTAAAAAGCTGAAGTTTTGCGCTCTTCACAACCATGACTCTGCCGTCGGCAAAGATCACCAACGCAAAGCTCCGGTGAACCAGACTCTTCACGCTACAGCGACTGCCAGTAATGACCGACAACATGAGATCTGCATTTTGCAGTAGAGAAAAAACAGTAACTATGGTGACTACCAACATGAAGCTCCAGTGACGGTCATTTGCAAATGCAGGCCTGCTCTTCGTGCTGCAGTAAAACCGTCTGCGACACTCTCCCTGCTCCTCGCAGAAGGTAACTTTTTCAGCTGGACTAACCTGGTCCATGTATTTGGCCCATGCTCCATTGTGGTGGGCCTGAATTTGTGACTTTCCCACAAAAGTCACAAAAATAACCGTGTGTGGGCTATGTGCTATTGGGCGGTACATCTACCTATAACTTTGAAATTGCATATCTCTGGTTCTACTGATTGGATTTTTATTATGGTACCATTGAAGTTATTAAAATGTACTCTGTTTTTCTAAATTGATTTGAGAATTTTCTTGTGTTTCACTTTATTACCATTTTTGTGCTGCATAAATAATTTACACAGTTACTCTAGTTAAGCCGGACTGCTTTTGTGCTAAGCTACCAGAGGGTAAACACATGATAATTTAGTGACTTTTGTGGTCAGTCTGACAAGGATTGTGGTTGTTGTCTGAGTGGGGCTTCCACGCCCCTCAACCAATAACCTGATTTGTTACACCTCAGAACATCATTAATTTAAAAATGCAGAAATACAGGAGGAAACATTTGGAGAACAAGCAACACCCATTGAATTGCATTCTTGCCTGGCAAGTACCTTTTTCTTTTATTTATTATTTTGCGTCCTAGTTTTATGGTATTTATGTCTTCCTCATGTTATCTTATTTTTTAATGTTCATTTGGGGTAAAATAAAGCTACCACTAGTATGTTTTCACTTTTATTTAATATATAAAAGAACTCTCGACCTTGATGGAATTTAGTGTTGTAAGAAGTCATCATGACCATGTTCTGGGCCTGCACGCAAGTGGAGCGAGGAGCTTTGTGCCTGTTTATCACAAAATAATGTTGTTTACAATGGACTGTAAACTCAGTAAGAATGTGAGTTAGAATATGAGCTGCAGGGCTGTACATACATTTTCGACCTTGTTAAGTTCGGATGACATCATTTTTGAATAATTTTGGATTGCCTTAAAGCCAAACTAGTAGGTGCCTCTACAATGTTTTTGCCTACTTTTATTTCAATTTATTTTAAATAGTTTCTCTTATTCTTTTACATTTTCCTATTTTTAAAAATATTTATTTAAATTAGTTATTTAAGTATTATACCTCACATCCAATGTATGTATTTTCCCTATGTACATGTTTAATATAAGTATTACATACACATTATCATTAGAACAAAAAGTTAAAGACTGAGTTATATTTGATGCTCAAACACGTAGAACTAATAATCTTTCCCTGTTATGTTTAAGAACGCACACAAATTAAGTCACGCTCGATGGCCATGAGTAAAAAACCTTAAACATAACTGCCAATTTTCTGTGGTTTTATGCGTAGGAGCCTCAAGCGTAACTTAGTGATATTTATAATTGATTTTTTATTTGTATTTTTATGACTTACCTAATTTTCAACCCTGATGATCACAGCATTTAGCCGTGCACAGTGGGGTTGTAGCCAGGGCCTATTCCAAACCCGGCATGGCCGCCCAACCCACGCTACGCCAGGCCTTTTAGTGTGCACTGTGAGAGTTGGCTGCAGGGCTAGGCCCCGTTACCAGCACACTGTCGTCACCCAACCTCACTGGGCCCGGCAAAGACTGCCATTCTGTACTGTACACAGACTTTGGCCCGCCCATCTTTGCCTGTGAGCAGCAGGGCTTGGTTGAGGGCTTGCTAGGCTGACAATGGGCCTCCCCTAGATGGTCCAACCGGACATTGAGAAACAGCAAGAGTAAACTAACCATGCCAAATTTCATACAGATCCACCAAATGGTGTTAAAACGATTAGTAATTAAAAATGTTTTGACCCCTACTCCTTTAAATCCTCCCCCTCATTGGATCTGCACAAACCTGAAATACCTGCAGTGTGTGTAACTTGCTAACTGCCTGCCACATTTTATGCAGATTCATCAAAAAGTGCTAAAATGAGATTGAAAATGTATTACCCCTCCCACTTAACTTTGCTCCCCTTCATGGAGAGGCACAAAACCCGACAAAGAAATTGAAAAACAGACCTTGAAACTTCTGCCAAATTTCATGAAGATTCATCACACGGTGCCAAAGTTATCAGCAAATGAACAATTCTTTGCCCCTGCATTTGTAGATCTGCCTACCATGATGGATCTGTACGAACTTAAAAATGATAAAAACAATCCTCCCGAATTTTTTTTATCTTTTCCTGAACGTCCTTGTTCCCCTAACTGCCCACTTTTTTCGTAGGATCCGCTTGCTGATCATCTCTCTTATCTGGGCTGATAGACAACCCAGGATCGCGTACGACACTCTCACTCTCCATATGTCATGTGGTGGCATGGGCACTCCTAACTTTAAGCTTTATGCATTAAGTTTCTCAGGCCAGTTTCTTACACTTCTGGATTCACCCCAGTCCTTCACAGCCGCATGTGGCGGTTGAAGCTGATATCGCAGCCCCTTGGCCGCTAAGTCACCGCCCTGTTTGCTCCAGCCAAACTCCCACGCACTGAAATAGAAAGGGTCGAGACTATGCGCTGGGCCTGGGAAGGACTACGCCGCATGTCCATTGCTATCGGCTAACACGATGCTGATTGTTCGACATCCTGCCTTCCCTCCTCTCCAGCCCTCTGGCATGGCCAAACACGCCACCCGCCTGGGGCTGGCAAAATTGGCGGACCTATACCCTGGGAACACGTTCCATTCTCCCCCTGCCGCCTCAGGTCCCATGGATACTCTGCTTTTCTATCAGTTGTGGGCCATCTGTCGAGAGTTGCATCTTTTGTTCCCCCATCCCCCTCCTTCGATGACCACTCTTGACTTCCAATACTCGTCCCCCACTCCTCGGAAGTTGGTTACCAAACTCTACGCCCTCACGCTGGCAGCCACCTCCATCTCCACTGACAGCGCTCGTTTGGTGTGGTGCGAGGACCTCGGTGTGGATATCTCCCAGGCCGATTGGCTTTACTGTTGCAACCAAATGAAGCGATTATCTCCAAACTATCACCTACATCGCATACACTTTAAATACCTACACAGGCTTTATCGCACCCCCGTTCAGCTACACAAATTGGGACTTATTCCCAGGGAAAGGTGCCTGCGCTGTTCTGCCCCTGCTGCGGACTTCTCTCATCTTGCCTGGTTATGCCAAAGGTCTCCGACTACTGGCTGGAGGTCTATACTGCCATATCCGAAATCACCTCCTCTCCGGTTCAGCCCGACCCCCGCTCTGCCTCCTAGGCTTTGTCAAGTATTGCCCAGATGCCTCCCGCCGCTTGATTGCTATGCTGCTCGTTCTCGCGCAGCTTAGGGTATCCATGTGTTGGGGTCGCAAACCTGCGCCTAAGTTCGCCCAATGGCTTGAGGATGCATTGCGATGCCAGACCCTATTATCTGAATTCTGGGACCTTATGCCTGTGAGATCTTGCCCACTCGACATATGGGGCCCCCTAGTGACATACATTCATACTCGTTTACCCTGAGCCAGACTGCCTCTCCCGCGCTCCCCGCCGACATTCGCCTGCGGCAGCCGCTGGTGTTGGTCAGTAGCCACCCCCTTCCCTGTCCTCACTCCCCTCCAGTCGGGCCTGCTCCTTCTCCGGCAGTGGTATGATTCACTCCTATAATTGGTTTTTGTTCAATGATGCCTACTTAGTGTCTGTACAAGCTGTTGCTCATTGCTGATCTGTTTTATTGATCCTCTTCGCAATCCGCAAATGTACTAATATATACAGTGCGCTGATTCAATGCAAACATGTATTTTGTCTATGCAATTTTGTCAATAAAGGTTTTTGAAAATCAAAACAAAAATGATAAAAACAATGCTAAAAAAATTATATATATATTTGTACAGATCTCCACAACACCAAGTCGTTATATCAAAAGTGGCTTTATTTTTCCCTCGCCATCGGCATGACGCGTTTCGGCCGTCCAAAAACGGCCTTGATCACATGGCTTCAAATGACCAATGGGGGTGTTTATATACTGTGCTCAACATAAGATAACATCAGATCACATGGGTAAAGGACATAGAAAAAATACTGGTATGCAAAATATACACTGAAAACCCATTGAAACATATTCCTTATATACATGAACTAAATCAAAACAATGTGTAAACCTATTATTGAATAAATTCATATTTGATGAACATTGTTTGCTACAATCGGTTTATACATACCGAATACAATAAAGTGCAAGTGCATGATTAAGTTCTATGCTAAACTATGAGATAATAGTTTTAGGAATATGTACAAGAGGGTGAAAAAGACTCTTTTTTACACCCCGTGCAATTTTAGGATCGTCATAAAGTATGTGTAAATTATTAATGTCATGTCCCTGTGTAATAAAATCAAACCCATAGGATGTTATAGAAAAAACAGTGCTCAAGTGCTCAAAAGTGCCTAATATAATCGCAGTGTGTACAAATGTGAACTATTTCTTCAAAAATCATGAGTAATAGATGTCATATTCTCAGATTGTACCTGCGCTAGTGATATTAACCAAACACAGTTAAAAACATATGTTAAGCATTGCCGTTGATACCATGAATTGACTATAGCCATAGTGACTAAATAATAACAATAAATTCCATTTGGGAAAATATACCATCAACAAGACTCAGACAGACCAGATATAATGATAATGAACATAATGTACGTTACATTTAGGAAAGAGAAAAAAAAACTCCAAGATTAAGATTTACATAAGTCAGGGGAAAGAGAGGCATTTGGCAGAGTCCTACCCTAATGACTACATGACAGAAAAATCATTAGATTATAGGAAAACTTGTAAATCTTCCCCCCTATTTAGTCCATTCGGTATTCTGGTGTTTAGGAGTACAATGTATATGCTCTCAAGTTGTCTCAACATTTTCTCTCGATCCCCACCACGGATTTTATTGGGTACGGAGTCGATGACAAAATAAGTGAGATGGTTCAAGTTCTTAGCATGTACAAGTTCAAAATGGCGGGCAACAGGGTAATTAGCATCAGAGTTAACTATTGCCCTGAGGTGCTGTAATATGCGATTGAATACCTGTAACTTAGTACTGCCCACATACTTAAGTTTGCACGAGCACTCTAATACATAAACAGCATGATCTGTGCGACAGGTATATAGTTCTCTGATCGGTGTAGGGATAGGGTTGAATGGGGACTGAAATTCAACTGTGTTTACCCCGAACTTGCATGCTCTGCATGAAATACATTTGTGGAAGCCTCTTTTATTGGAAACCCACACCTTACTCTCATTTACCTCTGGACTAGTTCTCACTAAAGAATCTCTCATCGAAAGTCCTCTCCTGAAAATAATAGAGGGTTCTGTCGGCAGTAGTGGTGACAGATTGATGTCAGTGTGGAGTATGGGCCAGTGTTTTTTAAGAATGCCCCTTATTTTTTTCTCCTCAGTATTGAAGGTGGTAATTAAACTGACAGTATTGATGTCATGTCTGGGGGGACTTTCTGCCTCTGTGCTCACATTTACAATAGATTTGTCCAAGAATTCATCTCTGCTAGTGCTATTGGCCTTATCTTTAGCTACCAAGAGATCATCAATTAGATAGCCGCGCTTTAAAAATCTTTGAATGGCCTCATTCTGGCAGATGTTAAGATCTGACTCAGAGCTACATATTCTGCGCATCCGTATGAATTCCCCATAGGGGATGCTTTTTATAAGATGTTTTGGATGCGCACTGGAGGCGTGCAGAATAGAGTTCCCGGCCGTGCTTTTTCTGTGGAGTCTGGTAGCTAGGGCGTTATCTTGGACATAAATATCAACGTCCAAGAATTGGATGTTAGTTTTACTAATCTGACTGGTGAATGAAAGATTAAGGTTGTTAACATTTATGGCCTCAACAAAGTCCGTAGCAGAACTTTCATCTCCCTTCCAAATCATACAGATATCATCAATAAATCTCCAGTAATGGATGATATTATTGGAGAAACCAGGGATATGCCTGAGGACATGCTCCTCCCACCACCCTACGTGGAGAAACGCATAGGTGGGAGAGAAACATGCCCCCATGGCAACCCCTCTTAACTGCTGGTAAACATCTTTGTTAAATAAGAAGTAATTATTCATCAAACATAACCTGATCATGGAAATTAACATGTCATTGTGATTTTTGAACTTGAGGTTACGTTGATTCAAATAATACTTTACAGCGTTAAGACCATCCGTATGTTCAATGCTGGTGTAAAGGGAGCAAATATCAAGGGCCATCAGAATATACCCATCTCTCCATTCCACCTCTTTCAATTTAGTAAGGAAATGCCCCGTGTCCTTAATGTAGGAAGGTAGACTCACAACAAAATTTAGCAAAAAGAAATCAACATATTTCGACATGGCCTCCATGAGGCTCCCCTAGGCCGAAATGATTGGTCGACCTGGAACAGGTAAAACCTGTTTATGAATTTTGGGTATGAGGTACAGGGTAGGAGTCAGCGGATTGTCAATTTTCAAATACCCCAGTTCTTGCTTGGTTAGAAGGCCTTCCCTCTTCCATTGGTGCAGTTCTTTGTGAATGCGGTCCTTGAGATTTCGGATTTCACAAAAATTGCCCTTCCTGTAGCACGCAGTGTCAGATAGGTGACGATTGGCTTCTTCCATATAGAGGTCTTTGGGCCAGATAACAATGTTACCTCATTTATCGGCCTTGTTTATAATCAGATTAGAATTATTTCTAAGTTTTTTCATCAAATTGAAGTATTGTTTCTCTATGTACTTGTGTCTTTTCGTTTTTCTGGATGTTTTTATTTGCAATGCCTTGAGATCCTCCGTGATCATGTCATTAAAAGTGTCAATAGCATATATATATATATATATCCGCCTCAAAGCTCCATTCCACAGCGCAAATGACGGGACTGCACACATCAAGGTGCTCTGTTAATTTTTATTCACAGAGAGTTCCACAGGAAGCGTGTCGGCTTGCGCGCCTTTTTCGACTATATATATTTGACACCTCTCTTTTAACTTTACCCCCACCTATTGGATTTTTACAGACCCTAATATACCTGCTCAGGGTATCACTTGCAAGCTACCTGCCACACAAGGCACAGATTTATCAAACAGTGACAAAGTTATGAGCAAATTCAAATGGTATCAATCCCCCCTTTAAGTGTGTTTCCCCATATTGGTTGACACAAAATTTGATATAGCAGCAGAAAACTAATCTTTCATAGCTTTTGTCAAATTGTATGCCATTTCATTGCACATTGCCAAACTTATTAGCAAATGAATGCTTTTTAACTGCCCCCTTTTTAACTGGACCCACTTTTATGGATATGCAAAAATAGTAATCTGAACATAAGAAGAGTCTGACAAATTTCAGGTATAATCCTTACACGTTACCAAAGTTGGAAGTAAATAAATAAATGGCTTTTCAGTAGCCAAGATCTACAAAATTGTTAACACTTTCAAGAGCGCACATCACCTTTTTACCATACTTATATCTCAAAAACTACCGAACAGTGTTACACCAAATCAGAAAAGAACACTTTCTGATGAAAGTTCAATGTTCATTCCAACTTTGGTGTAAACCCACTCAGCAGTTTTTGCTCAATCTTTCAGGACAATGTTCAGTGGGAGTCACTCGGGCACTCCACGAGCTACATTCAAAACATTAAGAAAGTACAATGTGAATGAATCACTTACTTTGTTTACAGTTACAACCTCTGCTGGGTGGCGGTCCCGTAGAGATGTCACTAAGCAGTTAGACCTGGGATGAGTGAACTTTAACCTCTGCTCCTGCTGGGGTCTGCTGGTTCATCTACCCAACTACCAATGTTCAATAAACCCGCCTGGAAATCTACAGCCTGCATTCCACTGCCACCTTTACAGAACGATCATGCGAATTAATAAGTAAATACTTAGACACATTTTAACTCAGCATACTTCCAAGATGGCGACTCTGTACGCAAAAGTCTTCAAATGTTAGAAAATATTTAACAGCAGCCTCTTCCACGCAATAAGCGTATTGAAATACAACGAATGACAAGGCCCTCAAGAAATGTCAGAGCTATGCTGCTTTTAATTAAGAATTTTCAAATATACAATGCATCACTCTTCGCTTTAAGTGCAGGCGCCATTTCCTTGAGAGGCTGTGCAGAAACAACAAACTCAGAACTGCTAAACAAGCTCTTGGAACAGTTACAATGTGACTTCACTGCTTGCAGCACAGCTCGTAGAAAACCAATGAGGAGGTGAGATTTAACAAGAAGTTTAAAAAAACAAAATATGTGCATTTCCCTGTGCAAAAACTTAAAGACATTTGACACATCGGTATGTAGGCACATCGTTATGGCAGAAACTGCGGCAGCCTTGCCTGGAGCTTTTCTGACCTTTCAAAGAGGACTCAGGCCTGCCAAGTATCACGCATCAGGTGTGACACTAGCACTAGCACTAGGTAATCCGCATTACCGCACTGAAATGCATTGTCACGCATATTGCTGTGTGTCAGCTGTCACTAAAATCGCTGATATAACTGAGACTGTGGCAGCGCGCCGCTCGTGGCTTCCCCTTGCTGCTGCAGCAGGCATGGGCTCGCAACTAAGCTAAGTTGCTGGCAGCGTTCACTCAACTGCTATAATGTATCTTGTGCTTTCAATCCGCGCAGCTCTCACTACCAGCATGATGCCATTTGGAGTAGACGTCACATCCTGCTGCCAGAGCGCGTGCGGGGAGTTTATTTCGCGAACTAGAAGGCAGCTCGGCTGGCTAGTTTGCGGTGCATATAAAAGTCATGGCCGGGGCGCTGCAAATAATCATGGCACCGGCCGAAGCGCTCACAGCCCTGTTTTCTGCAGTTCGCACCGGCTCGGGCCACCGCCTCTTATCACTGCAGTTGATACAAGTTCTCCCCTTCTTTATTCAATATTACAGCAGCCGACGGAGACGTAGAGAAGTGACACCGGGCGGTGATGGGGGCCCTAGTCATGGCAGAGGCACTGCAGGAGCAGATGATTGTTACAAGAGGTCCGGCCGGGGTAGTTGAGGTGACGAGCATGCTGCCTCTCGCACCACTGGGGCCTGCCTCTGCCTCTTCGAGGTCATCTGGGAAACAGTAAAGCAGTCAAGAAAGCCATTATTTAGGTAAAGCTTTTGTTTCCGTTTGTCACAGCATAAGAAAATAAAGCGGAACACAAAAATATGGTAAATCAAGTCTGCACCTTGGCTACATTCAGTACCCCAGCGAACGATGTGTGTTCTTAAGTGAGCCCCCCCCCAGCATTGCAGTCATGTTATTTTCTCTGCTCGAGGTGAGCAAGTGGCAGGCACACTGCGCCGGTTTTCAAAACAGCTAATCTGAGCCTCCTACAATAACTGACTTTGTTGAAATTTACAGTAATGTTCTTTTGTTTGTAGTGGTGCAGCGTGCACTGTAAATGAAAGGGGTGCAGATATGAGTCCGCGTTTATTTTTTAACAGTACGATCAGTTTAGGAGGGCAGTAGGTGCTTCAGGTTCTGGTGCTTTCCATCAGTTTTAATGTCTTCTTAGAGTGTCTTGTTGCTCAAATGGGTGTAATTGCTGAGATGTATGACTTCCCAATCTTCATTGCTTTATTTTGCTTCCGAAAAAGTTTCACTCATAGTCATTGAAATGTCACTCATAATTACATTAAAATTATTAAACCGTCACACATAGCAATCTGAAACCTTGGCCGCTATGGAGGACCAGATGGCCGCCATGACAGTGGACAATAGAAAGGTCTCAGGGCAGGGCTTCATTTATAAAAGATTATTTATGGGGCATACATTCCTTTCAGAAGCCCATCAGTGCTGATGGCAAATGTTGGGGTTGACTAATACCACGGCAGTCTCGTTTGGATTTAATCGCATGCCTCTTTCATCCACAAACATTCTCTCCCTGCCCCTTTATCTCACTCTTGCAAGCTCTTTTTCATTCCTGCTGTCTGGATATCTTCTGTTTCTGCTTATTTTTCTTCCTCTATCTGCCCCTTTTCCTGCTTTTCTCTCTTCTTCTGGGTTAATATCAGATAATTACAAATAAGTCAATGAGAACTGGTGGGCCCCACCTGGAGCCACTGCTGCTCACACTCAGATGTCGACAGTGCAGCACCAGCCACATTGTCCGCACTGATGCACAGCCATCCTATTCTTGATGCCCCTTCACCACAGAGCTTGTGATTGCATTCCCATGAAGAGAGAGTCCCTAACGGTGACATAACAGGGGGGCAGGGGGGGTAGTAGGAGGTGGTCTGCACCGGGCGGCACAAGTTATGGGGGTGGCAGCCTCCTCCCGATCTTACCTGCCGCCGCACGGGGGCCGTTGCGGGAATCACCATCACCCCCACACTCTTAAATGCAGCCCACCAGGCAACAAACACAGTGACCGCCACGGGCGGCATAATGTCTAGCTATACACTGGTCCCCAAATCCAAATCCCCAAAGGAGGATTCTCCTTCCCAAAGGGTTTCTGAAAGGTGTGGTTCCTCCATAATGGCGGAGGAGCGTCACCCCACCGCCCAAAGCCAGCATATGAAAAAAATTAATTATAATACACAAAACATTATTATCATTTTAGTTATCTTTGTCTGACATCACAATGAGTATTGGGTGGGGTCAGGCCATAGCATAGAGAAGGAGTTGTGGCCACATATCCGTGTTCATGTCAGTTTGGCCGGCCGTCCTCGACATGCGCACAGGCTCCAATGAACTGTCTGAGCAGCAAATGAGGCCGCCAGACGAATCCTGGGTCTGCTCTCATGCTTGAGAGCAGCGTCTGGATTGGGTGGGGAGCCTGTGCCTTGAGGGCCCATCCCATTCCAGACCAACTAGAGGAACAGCGAGGCGGCTTGAGGCATCAGCGGGAGGAGTGCGGAGGGTAAGTATTTTTCATTTTCATTTCTACCCCCTCAAATCTCCCCCCCTCACACGCCCTAACTCTTTTGATAGGCAGGAGCCACCACTGGCACTAAATGAGAAAGGAGAAAGAATGACAAGCTCTGCCTAAAGACTGAACAAGCTGATGGACCTCAAGAAATGCTCAGATCCCTGCTCTAGGCACTACACTAATACTCAGAGAGGGGGGAGTTAGCACAAGTTGCCTTGATACTGAAGCACATGCTGTGCAGGAGTTTGTCAATTGAAGGAATAGTGGAAAGATTCAGACTACACCAGGTAAATTAGGTGATTTATTAAGCGACCAGCAGCTACAGAGAAGATCGGCAACTGCCCGCCAGCTCAGAAAATCACATTCCTCAGTAACATCAGTACTAGGTTACTTCATACACAGATTATTCTGATACAGAATCCAACACATATTCCCGTTTAAATTACTCAAATAAAAATAATATACAACTAAAAACTAACAATAAAAGATTAATAAATAATCTAAAGATACTAACGACTTAACTCAAAATAATATAAATGTTTATATGAAATTCAAGACATCACACTTGTTCAAGAATGAAATAACCACAATTAGGGCAGCCCTGTAAATCATGTAATGTATCTAAGCACTATTTACATTTTGTCCCAGTTTCAGGCCTTACATTAAGCAACTGGTCGCTATCATAGGTTAACCTACCAAAAAGAACCAGAGTTTCTTGCTCCTGGACCCAGCCAGGTGCAGACGGGATTGCTTTTGGTGCGCCTGCTGTGATCGTCCATGCTCTGCCCTCCATTAAATAGAGAAAATCAAGGAAGGGCCCTATAGTAAAAGACAACCAGACCGCTCATTGAACTACCAGTTGGAACTTCCAAAATGGCCACCAGGCAGTGCTTGCAGCACAAGAAAAACGCTTAAAGAGACAAATACTCGCACAAGTAAAAACACAAAAAGACACATAAAAACTCCCAAAAATATTTACAGATTCAGTTAAAAATTCTGTGGTTTCAAATAGTAAACTGTCCCCTCAAACATTTAACATTTCCACCAAAAGAGCTCAAGATTAAGCTTACTAGTCGATATGCGCTGCGCATCTGTGCTCCGCCCTCCGCACTCCATTAAATAGAGAAAATCAAGAAGGGGACCTATAGTAACGAGCAACAAGACCGCTCACTGAACTGTCAGGAGCTCAAGATTAAGCTTACTAGTCAACATCCACTCCCTCCCCAACAAACTTCTGTATTCTCTGGATAATGTTATTAGAAAACATCGCTTGTCTCCACTGCTCTTCCATGGCACAATTTTTGTCCTGAGTGTCAATTCAAGCAACTAAACATTCAACATCGCCCGATTCAGCAACATCTTCACCCTTATCTGCCACTGGTGATCATGAAAGATAATGAATCTTACCCTTACATTTTCCTGGAATGTGCTTGAACTCCAATACCTTACTACCTAATCTTGCAAACTAGCCGTCATTATGCTCGAGTGAGAACCTTGGCCCAGGGTCACGTAACCGCGGGGAGCTAGACCACACACTACACATCTTCCCCCTTAACAATCTCAGACAACTGTAGGTGCATCCCCAAGTTGGGGGTGAATTGGTTAGATTGAGTAGATTGAGAGAGAGAGAGAGAGAGAGAGAGAGAGAGAGAGAGAGAGAGAGAGAGAGTGAGAGAGAGAGAGAGAGACAAAGATAGAGAAAAGAGAAGAAGAGGGTTTGCAACTGAAAGTCGCTGAGATATTTCGGTAGCTTCACCACTCGGCCCTTGCAGGTGAGTATTCCGGTCCCCTGCTCTCTTCCTCCACAGGGTCCGTCTAACCTTGTGCCTTCTTCCTGATCTCTCTGGATGGTGGTGGGTGTCTCGCCCGGGATGCCCCCTTCCTCTGCGTTCTGTTTGGGCAGACACGGCATTGGTTGTCCAGGTGATTGGCCTTCCGCCCTGGCTGGTCCTGTCGCACTCATATGGTCTGTAGGGGGTGCGGCCGCTCCTGCTGCACTGGGGCTTTCTCCCAGCTCACTGTCACCTATGCCCCAATGTAGGATTTTGTTGCACTTGGCCATTCTGGATTGGGACCAGATCTTGCCGTCACTCAATAAGGCAGAGCGGGAGTATGCTTTCACCACCCATAGAGGCTCACTTTGCTGTCTCCTTTGAGTCCTGATTGGCCCTTTTTAACTCAGACCCACTCGCCCTCTGCCAATGAGGTGTCACGCACATTGTTTAATTTGTCATAATGTGCTTTGTAGATGTGCCTTCGTTATGTTGCTGCGGACAATGGCTGGTGACCATTTGCTTTGGAGTCTCATGGTCATCCAGGCTGTGTTGGCTCTGGGGAACGGTTTTCTACCTCTTAAGATCTTAAACGGGCTGTAGCCTGTCAAGGTGGGTGTGATGCGGTTAGCCCATACTGTGTTCCTGACTTCAGACTCCCAGTTTTCTCCGGTGCTGATGGCTGCTTGTATCGAGCCCATGATCACCCGGTTAAAGCGTTCTACTTGGCCGTTACCCGCAGGGTGGTAGACCGGGGTGTGCCTCGTCCGGATCCGGTTTCTGCTGGTGAAGGCAGCCCATTTTGCCGAAGTGAACTGGGGTCCATTGTCGCTGTTGATGGACTTGGGGATGCCCTCCCTCAAGAAGATGTTGGTGAGGAAAGTGGTGATGGCATCGAATTTACAGAGTCTCTGATTTTGACCATTTTGGCCACTTGGAGTAGCGGTCCACTACGACAATGAGGTGTTTAGGTGTGCCCCAGGTGTCTAGGATCGGGCCAACGACGTCGATGGACAAATCCTCCCAGGGGTTGTTGGGAGTGGAGAACTCTCCCATCGGGGGCCTCAGGGTGACCAGGGTTTTGTCCGCTCTGGCGCAATGGGCGCAGTCCCTCACAAACCTTTCCACTTGGACGTCCATGGCGAGCCACCAGTATAGCAGTTTTATCCGCCATTTGGCTTTTACGATGCCCAGGTGGCCTTTGTGGTTGATGTGAAGAATGCAGTCATACAGCATCTTCAGGGGCACCACTTTGTCTCCTCATAGCAAGAATATGGTATCTTCACCAACGGAGAGTTCTTTGCGAATTTCTCAGTATTTCCTGAGGTTGACGTCGATGTGTCTCTTCTCCAGCCAGCCACGCGTGACGTACCCTTTGATCTGGGAGAGTTTTGTGTCTTGCGTGTAGGCTTCTGCCCAGTCTTGGGCACTGATGGTGTGTTCATGATCAGTTATGAAGGCGACACTGTACTCATCCCACTCTGATGATGTGACGGGTTCTTCCATGGCTGCCACTCTGCTCAAGAAGTCCACCACTGAGCCTGGGATATATTCCACATCATAGACAAAGTCCAACAGGCGCAACGTCATTTTAGCAATGCGTGGCGGGGCTGTTACATTGCCGCTGGATGTCAGGACTTTGATCAAAGGCTTGTGATCGGTCCGGAGTGTGAATCTTGACCCCCACAGACACTGTCAAAATGTTTCCATCTCCCAGATGGCAGCTAGCATTTCCTTCTCGATTACGCTGTGTCTCCTCTCTGGGGGTGAGGGATCGGGATGCAAAGCCCACAGTTGTCTCTGTGCCATCGGAGACCCGCTGGAAGAGGACTGATCACAGCCCTTTGTCGCTGGCATCCGTGGTGAGTATACTGGACGCAGCGCCATAAAATCCTTGTAAGGGAACCGCCTTGCAGATTTCTTGTTTGATGGCCAAGAACTCCGCTTCCGTAACCTCAGACCAGGGGAACTTGTTCTTTTCTTAAGCAACAAAGAGGGGTGGGGTCGCACACTACTCACACACCGGCGGAAGTTGCCGTGTCCAGGGATGGCGAAGACAGCGAAGATAGCAAGATCGAAAGATGATGCATCGCGAACACTCTACTACAATGACCAGAGTCCTTAGGGGCAACTTCCGCCGGTGTGTGAGTAGTGTGCGACCCCACCCCCTTTTTAGGTCTCGCCTGTCGATGCGCATGCGCATCGAGCTTGCGAGACTATGGGGGCTTAACCACTCTTTAACTAACTTGCAAGGAATTGTGGCGATTCCTTGCAGTGCCCGTGACTTTTAAGCTCAATGCGCATGCGCATTGAGCTTAAAAGCGCGTGCACATCTCACAGCCTCCCCCAGCTCCGCCCCCTCCTCCCCTGCCCGCCGTGTCGCATTTCTCCTCCCCCCACCCCTTCTCTCTCGTCCAGCCGTCGTGTTTATTTATTGTTTTACCCGCTCCGCCCCCTCCCCTGCCCGCCGTGTCGCATTTCTCCTCCCCCCTCCCCTTCTCTCTCTTCCCTCCGTCTTGTTTATTTTTTTTTCCCGCTCCGCCCCCTCCCCTGCCCGCCGTGTCGCATCGTCATGGCAGTTTTGAAAGTAGGGGCAGAAGAGCGCCACATATCAAAAGTCTGCGGCTTCGTCCAAGCATGGTATTTTTCCCTTTTCATAAACCTGTTTTCATTAGGCTGCCTAATGCTTACTTTTGGGATAGATCCTTTGTGTCCTTGTTCGAGGGACTTACAGTTGGATCTTACAAATATTTCTGCCATGCATGAGATTATCTGTTTGAGAAAATCGCCGAAGCGCCCTCGAACCAGGCACACCAATGGCCTGGAGAGCGTTCACCCTCGTAGTGCACACAGCCAGCGACAGAGACAGGCCTCACTCCGTGGCTAACGTAGCAGACACACATGCACGCCGCCCCCTCCCCTGCCCGCCGTGTCGCATTTCTCCTCAACCCTCCCCTTCTCTCTCTTCCCTCCGTCTTGTTTTTTTTTTTTTTTTCCCGCTCCGCCCCCTGTTGGTGATTGCCTGCTGTGTTGTAGTCTTCTACTGATGACATCATGGGCCTATTTTTTATTTGTTTTTGCATTAAAATGTTGCTTTTGTTTTCACTCATGCTCACGCTCTACCCTGGTCCTTTCGTTCTGCCCTTTCTATTCCCTTCTCAGCAGCACCGAATGGCTGCCTTCGGAATCACTTGAAAGCCTCCTCCCAGTACACCATTACTTCAAACTGCTATCCAGACTTTAAACATAGCTGCTCATGTGCTGGCAAAATCAATCACGTCACTGGCTGAACATTGGTGAATGATTGTCCTTGCCAATGCTGGTTTACCCTCCCTCTTTTCTGCCTCCTTTCCTGGTCCCTTTCCCTTCCTGTATCCTATCCTCATTCTCTCTTCTACTACTCGTTCCTTCTTTCTTGCCTCTATCTTGCTATCAAAAGCCTTTTTCATTGCTGTCTCTTGCCTTTTATATTTTTCTTTTGTCCCATTCCCTCCTCTTTTGCCTAGCATCTTTGGTCTGAACTATTTTTAGGTCTCGTGTAGTGAATGCAGCGCAGCTGCTTCGCTAAGCGAGACTATTGCTGTGGCTTAGTAATCTCCCTGTGCCACCCTCGATGCCACTCCCACAACACTGCTTGTTGCTCTTTAATGCTCGATCCAGGCTCATTTGTACGGTTACTTTAAGAGGCTAAATGGGAGCGTCGAGCTGCGCTAACCTGTGCCTCTCTGCGCTGCCTTCTCTGTAAATCTGTTGAAACACTGAGCGGTGGAATGCGTACATTTCTCTTCCATGTGGCAACACGATTATGTGATGAAACTAGTTTTAAGTGCATGGGCGCTGCGCTTTGTTTCATCCCGGCACCCGCCTTCAAGTTAGGAAAAAAAACTATTCCGAGCGGGGGCTCCAGGTCACGGACCTTATTCAGTGTGAATACTTTAGCTGCACTTTATTTTCAGCTTAATATGACATTTTGGTCCGTATGTGCGGCTTAACTACCTACATGTTTTTTAATCACATTGACCTTTAACATTTCTCCCGTTTGGTGCCCTCCCTCTTAACACCAAAATCAACACTCCTCCCAGCCCCATGTCCGGGTTAAGTGGAGTGCCCTTCGTCATCGGCCGCTCGGGCTCAACCTCTCCCGGATCACCTCTATAGCCGCAGGGGCCACGGTGATCAGCCAACCTCTCCTCCTCCCCTGCAGCAGCTGATCTACCACTGCAGTTCACACTGCTCTGCAGGTAAAGCCCTTTAATGCCTTTGTGCATTTAGAGGGGACTCATTGGTTATGCAGCATTTTCCATAGTTGAGAAAACCAGCCTGAATGCTGTCCTTTTGACCACCAAAAACCCACCCAATCACAACGATTTAAGGAAGCTGTTAAAAACGTTGTTTGCGCTTTGAAGGTGCTCTCCAGCATGTTCAAGAACTATGGAATTCATAAAAATTATAATTTTTTCCTTTGCAATTCTGTGCAGCAAATCGGAACATAAAAGTCCTCTACCCCATTTTGGGAGCCAGCTGAAAACCATTAAAAGTGCAGGAGCTTCCGTAACTTGGCAGTCTGCTACGCCTTCTGCGGTTGTTTGCTGTGCGCTGTTCTACTGGGATGTCCTAAACCTTATTATTAGCACAAGAAGGATCACTTCTGACATTTGATTGGTTATTGAACTTCACATTACTCCTTCAGTACGGCTGTTGGATAGATTTGTAGGTCTCACCTATCCCATTCCACAACCCCCTCGCCCTCACACCCCCTCACAACCCTTTCACCCTCACACCCCCTAACTCACCCACCTCACCATCACACACCCTCACTCACACTCACCCTCACACCCCCTCACCCTTACACACCCCCTCACCCTTACACACCCCCTCACCCTTACACACACCCTCACCCTCACACACCCCCTCACCCTCCCTCACCCTCACACACACCCTCACCCTCACACATCCTCACCCTCACACACCTTCACTCACCCTCATCCTCAACCCTGCACCCTCACACCCCCTCTCACACACCCTCATCCTCACACACCCTCACACTCTCTCACACCCACACTCACACTCACCCTCTCACCCTCACCCTCACCCTTGCACCCCTTCACTCTCACACACACACACACACACCCTCACTCACCCTCACACCCTCACACACACTCTCACACCCCCTCACCCTTACACACCCCTCACCCTTACACACCCCCTCACCCTTACACACCCCCTCACCCTCACACACACCCTCACCCTCACACACCCCCTCACACACACCCTCACCCTCACACACCCTCACACATCCTCACCCTCACACACCCTCACTCACCCTCATCCTCAACCCCGCACCCTCACACCCCCTCTCACACACCCTCACACTCACACACCCTCACACCCCTTCACCCTCACACACTCACACACCCTCACTCACCCTCACCCTCACACCCCCTCACCCCCTCTCCCCCCTCACTCACACTCACCCCCTCACTCACCCTCACACCCCCTCACTCACCCTCAAACCCCCTCACTCCCTCACCCTCACACCCCCTCAACCACAGCATCACTCAGCGCAACCACAGCATCACTCAGCGCAACCACAGCATCACTCAGCGGAACCACAGCATCACTCAGCGCAACCACAGCATCACTCAGCGCAACCACAGCATCACTCAGCGCAACTACAGTATCACTCCGCACCACCACAGCATCACTGGTTCAAATATGTTCTTTCAATGTTTCAAGCTGTTTTAAAGCTTTCAAACTTTATTACAAATCACAAAAAAGATGTTAATATTTCACTTATGTTCTTGGATTTTCGTCACAATAAAAAAACACTGAACATAATCTTCACAAAAGTTATTTACAAAAGTTTAAGCTATTGACATTACAAATTAAATAAATTATTTAAGTATTAATTATTTAAAAAAATTAAAAGCCATTGTTATTTGTAATATCAATACATCTAAGTCACGTAAATACAAAACATGTTGCATTACAAATGCTATAGGTGTCACATTTGCGAAAGTTATAACTATTGGTATAGTAGATGACAAAGCTATTAATTTAGCTATTTTAAAAAACAACACATAAATAAAAAAAATGTCATTTATAAGACCAATAGCTCAAACTTTCCTAATGCGAGACCTATTGCATTTCCAATGCTTGTTGTAACTTAAAGCTCCCTTGAGGAGCGGGCTGACGAGCCTGGGATCCCGCACCTACGCGCCGGAGTGGTACTATACCTGGCAGATATTGGCAGCCATCGGCGACCCCAGAACACTGCCTATCCCTGCTGACGAGGGTTGAAAACCCGAAACACATGTCCAGGGATGGCGAAGACAGCGAAGATAGCAAGATCGAAAGATGATGCATCGCGAACACTCTACTACAATGACCAGAGTCCTTAGGGGCAACTTCCGCCGGTGTGTGAGTAGTGTGCGACCCCACCCCCTTTTTGATTCTTTTCTTAAGCAGTTGGCGTAAATTGTGCGTTTTCATCGCAAAGTTTCTGACGAACTTGCTATAGAACTCCGCCAGCCCCAGGAACTAACGCACGTCGTCTCTGGATGTTGGGGAGGGAGTTGACAGGATGACCTCCACATTTGCTTATTTGGGGGTGATCCCCATGTCGCTGATTTCATGCCTTCGATAGGTGACCTTGCGGAGACCGAATTTGTACTTCTCTAATCCGGCCGTGAGGCCATTGGCTGCAAGCGTGCGTAGGACGGTGCGCAGTGTGTCATCGTGTTCCGCTTTGGATTTTCCCATGACGAGGATGTCGAGGAGACCGTGGACTCCATGGAACAGATAGTGCATTCGTTTTTGGAAAACAGCTGCCGCAGATGCGAGGCCGAAGGGCATGTGTCAGAACCTGTAGCACCCAAAGGGTGTGATGAAGGATGTACGTTTTCGGCATGGTGGGTGAAGTGAAACCTGGTGGTAGGCGGCCTGGAGGTCGATGGTGGAGAACCACTGATGCCTTTGGTCTGGACGAGTAATTCGTGGATTTTTGGCAACAGAAATTTTTCCACAATGCTGTTCTTGTTGAGTTTGCGGAGTTTGCGTGCCACCACTAAAGGCGCGAGCCATTCGGCACATTCGATTGGTTCAATAATGCCGCCGTCTTCTAAGCGCTTCAGTTCTAGCTGTACCGCTTCTCGGCAGTTGAACGGGATGTTCCTGACTTTGTGGGCAACCGGTACCGCTCCGTCTTTTAGGACGATCTTGTGGGAGAACTTGCTCAACTTCCCTATCTGGTCGCTGAAAACAGTGGGAAACTCTGCTAGGAGTGAGGATGGTCTGGAAGTATCCTTCATTAGTAGCACCTATGTGTCGGTGCATGGGTTGAGCTGAATACCAAGAGCACCCTGGTCAGCCCAAACCAAAACTGAAGGGCCCTTTTGTGCCACATACAACTTCGCTGTAGTGTGTAATCCTTTGAACTCAAACGGGAGCGGGAGCCCACTATGGGGATTCTTTCTCTCGTGTATGTGACTGGATGGACATCCGTGGGGTGCAGATGGTCACCCACCACTGGGGCGAAGTCTTGATCCCAGATCTGTTTCTGGATGATGGTGTAGGGCGATCCCGAGCCCGCTACCATAATGACATGGACGCCATCTATGGACAGCTTGCAGGAGGTTTATTTTGTTGGGATGCCCCCTATCCCCAGGATGCAGTCATCGACGCACAGGATGCTGTCCGGGTCCGAAATCTCAGCCCCTTCTTGGTCCTCTGAGACTTCCTTGACGGATTTGACCGCTGCGTTTTTGGGTCTCCGATGGCAATGATGTGTCCTGTGATGAAGAAGCACTTGACGTGAAACGCCAGGCATTTTTTGTCATTACCCATATGGGAGTGATCTGTAGCAGGCTCCTTGTTTGCTTGGAGAGGCGCGACTGGCACCTCTGTTCCTTGATGTAGATTGGCGGGGGCGGCAGAGTCGGTTGTGGTTTTTTGAGATGGAACTTTGTGGTCGGAGATCTTTCACACCGTGGCTTGTGATGCTGTGTCTTTCTTGGCAGCTAGGGTTCACCGTTTAGATAGCTCAGCTCGTTTCACTATCGCGATGATCTCTGGCAGGGGTGTGTCTCCGCTTACCCAGACCTTTTCCTGAACACTCGTGTGGTTGGAGTGCATGCTGAAAAATTCCTCTTCGCCTTCATCCTCCATCGCTGAGGTAATTTAAGAAGTACCCCTTCCAATCGGGCCACTTCATGGCCGGTTCGCCAGGCTTTGGCAGAAAGGGCACGGGGTTGGTTAAGAAGAAGGTCTGGGCACGCATGGTGCTTGTGGCGAGGACAGCAGTGGCTCTGTATGGTTCTTATAGAGCTGCGGGGCTCCTGCTGGCTGGGGTTGGTGCTTTCTTGCGTGTGCTGGGAGGACCCCACTACCAGGGCTGCAGGAGGGCAGTCCGAGGTCCCTTGATGGAGGAGGCAGTGGGGACCACAGCCCTTTGGGAATGCTGGCGGTCTGGGTGGTGCGCGCCGATATGCGTGCCCAGCTGATTACGTGCAGAGGAGACATTTTTTGTCATTACCCATATGGGAGTGACTGCCGCATCTGTAGCAGGCTCCTTGTTTGCTTGGAGAGGAGCGACCGGCACCTCTGTTCCTTGATGTAGATTGGCGGGGGCGGCAGAGTCGGTTGTGGTTTTTTGAGATGGAACTTTGTGGTCGGAGATCTTTCACACCGTGGCTTGTGATGCTGTGTCTTTCTTGGCAGCTAGGGTGCACCGTTTAGATAGCTCAGCTCGTTTCACTATCGCGATGATCTCTGGATGTATCAGGAGGTCCTCATCAATTCAGGTGAATGCTTGTGGGAGGTTTTGTATATGCATTGTCAGCAGTGGCGGCTCCCCCGCTAAGGCGGCCGATGAGCGTCGCCCCACCACCACTTTAAAGCAGTACAATGAAAACAAATGATAATAACAGAAGTTATTATCATTTTATTCATTGTATTCCTGTTGCTGCCAGGTTAGGGTAGGCGGGCCTGGGGTCGGGTGACATTAGGGAGGAGGAGTGGCTGCTGTTGCACCTAAAATGCACATGATTGTTTGGCCGACCGTCTTGGGCCGGCGAAACAGTCATGTGTACTTTGCATGTTCTCCACCCAGGCTGCGTTACAGCAGGTAAGTTTTCTCTTCTTCTTTATTTCCAACCCACCCACCTACACCCGGCCCTCCACCACCATCCCCTACCTGCTGCCACTGATTGTCAGGCTTGCAGAGGTCTTTGAAGTAATCAAAATGATTGCATCTTGTAAGGGTTTACGGTATACTTTTATAACCGGACAAGCTGTGGGGTGCAGTGTTTGGTATCTTATGTGTTGTAACAGCATGGTATATAGTTTAGTGAAAGACGGGATGCTTTGGTGAACTTTGTTAAATCCAACTACACAGTGCTTTTGAAATGCATTATATGTCAATGCCTTGTTCTGTGTTCTGACTAATGTGTTCCATTGGGCTTGAGATTGTTAATTTATTATTATTTATTTTGGTGATAAGCACCTATAAGGAATATCTGAGTTATATTGGGGGCGCGCCAAGGGTTCGGTTTAATGTGGGTAATCTGTAGTTGCCAGAATCGATACGGTGAGGACTACTTGTGCTCCTTCCTGCGAGCCCATTACAAAATTGTGTGAGGCAAAGATTTTCTGTTGCTCTAGACAAGCATTTTGGATTTAGCACCAAGCACATACCAACTGCGTCTGGAAATCTATTTTCCTCCTACGGCTGCCCATGACTAAAGCTCAATTTATGTCTTGGAAAGGTACGCAGCTAAGTAACAAAAACTTCATGCCATTAAAACGGCTTCAGAATTAATCTTCATTATGCTAAACGTATCACTTTGTATGGTTAAAGCAAAAAAAGTATTTATACTTTTGAGAGGTTAGGCCAAGGAATTAGATTTTCCATCCAGACGTCTTTGCAAGAGTAAATAGAGTGAGCTGTGATTCACGCTCCGAGTATTCATTACACTGAAAGCACCTTACAGTGATTAATTCACAGAACAGACTGCCGCATTAAGTTTCTTTTCACTGTGAACTCATTCTTTTTCTGTGAAATAAAATAAACCTTTAACGTAGGGAAGGAGCTTCGAGAGAGTTCTAGTTAGTCTCCACATTTCATGCTGGTGATTTGCTGCTACCACCTTCATCAAACCATTTCTTACATTTTTTAAGACAGAGCGAATTCTTAAGCCTGGACAATGGCAGTATTTTTCATGAGCATCGCAAAAACGGTGACGTTTATTGGAACCCCATTGAAGAAAGCACCATGACACCAGTAGTTGGTGTAGCACTATATCACATTAAAAAAAAAATGAAACACAGTTATATCACTTAGTTTTGGCTTCTACAAGCAACATCTGCCCCTCATAGGCAAGTCCTGTAGCCCAGTCAACACCATCACCAACCTTTCTTTAACATAACTGTAGTGCCCTCAAGTCAGTTTAGTCTGAGGAGCACTATGACAAGCCCACAAATCTTTGCCAAAGCTTCTAACAATTGTTCAAGTCAGGTGGTTTAGATATTTTCTCAATCCCTTCGAGCCAAAACTCCCTACAGCGTGGGGGGCCTCAGGGGCAGTTGCCCTGTGCACAAACAGCCACATGCATCAAGCGATTTTGGAGTCGCAAACGGTGCGAATCGCAAAATTCGGCCGTTTGCGATTCCAAAATCACTTTTTTGGATGCATTACATTTTTTTAGAAATCGCAATTTTTTAATAGAGGGAGCAAATTAACACGAGGTTGAACCTCGTGTTAACTTGCGAAATCTTTAAAAAATGTTCAAAAATGCATTTTTTAAAGTGTCATGTTACTTGCACTTAATAAAACATTTCAAGGGTGCAGGGGGGTCCTTTGGACCCCCTTCAGCACCCTTGAAATGCATTAACAAATTGCGATTCGCAAAATGTTAATGCCTTCCCATTGATTCCTATGGGCCTTTTGGCCTTTTGGCCCAGAGGAATCAATGGGAAGGTTTTCCTTAATTGTGATTCGCAAAATGTGAATCGCAATTAAGGAAAATTAAGAAATCGCAAAAATATTTGCGAATTATTCATGCATTGCCGTTTGCGATTTCTAAATTGCGATTCCTTCATTTTTGCAATTTAGGAATCGCAAACGGGTGCAATGATGCATGTGGCCGAAAATTCTTAGGGGTGCAAAATTTGAAAAGAAAAACATTTGTATTACTATTTTCTTTTCTTTTATAATTTTGCGCTAGGAAGTGCTAACTGTCCACGGGTTAAGGGGCGCAATACTTGCCTTGCCCCGGGTGATGGCAACCCACGCTACACCCCTGCCCACAGTTTATCCTTTTGGTTCCCTGTACCTGGGGGGAGCGCAGCCTGCTGCATTGCTGGACTTCCATGAGAATATCAAAAGTCGGGGTGATGAATACCAACGCCGCGTAATCTTGATTCCCCATCATGCCTCTTCAATCCACCACCCCTCACTTCCTGCCTCTTAATATTACTCTAGCACTCTTGTTCTTTTCTAGCTCTGCTTTCTCCCATTGTCCCGGCTATTCTAGCATTTTCTTCCTCCTTCTTTCCCTCTTTTGTGAGGTCAAAAAGTTTTCTTAGGAACCCCTCAGGTGCCCTAAAATGCTACTAATGAAGATTATCAAGTTCCCTGATGAACCCTCATTCTTCTTTCTTGGCTCACCCGACACTTTGTCCCTTATTGCACTTTTGGCAGGGCCTTTTATCCTTGCTTTCACCCTTTTTGACAGTTTTTAATGATTTTGTCTGTTCAGCATATGTGCACAAATTAAGCACTTTATAAATACAACGTTGCAATCTTCATCCACAGAATTTGGCACCTATTCCTTTTGTAAGGTGTACTTATGAATGATCTAATCCTATCAATATGACAGAATTTAGTTTCACATTCTTAGGTTTTCCCTTCTGTGACATTCTGAGCATTATTGGGGGATGCAATATGCATAAGTAGGTTAAAACCTAAAAAAGTATAGGGCTTTTAGATATTATTGTAAACCTTAGAGGTTAGCATCTTATGGAAATGCCTGCAAATGTTCTCCTATCAAAGACACAGCAGAGTGACTACGTTGGAATGTGGGACTAAGCATACACATATTTAATGGAAATGTTGGGACAAGGTGTTTCTGCATAAGGAAAAATAGTTTCCTTTCAGGGATAACAAAATTATGCGTGCACATTTGCAACATTTCTACCTGGAAAACATACAGATGGACAATATTTATGTAATGAAGGACTCCAGGTAATAGATAGCCTTCGGTACTCCTGGAATTATTTAAGACCCTTAAAAATCGTAAATTTGCAAAAAATGCAGGGTTAATCCTATGGAACTTAATTTTAGAAGTGTACCTTTGGTTTTTGTGTAAACAAGAAAGACCAATGGTAATAAATCTTTATTGCTTGATTACTTAAAATCATTGCAAACACAACTTCACATTGCAATCATAATAACTAAATTAATCATTAAAAATTCCTTTACAAAAATATCTTCACAGCACATATTATAAAAACTATCCGATATATATACAATTTTAAAACTTATGAAAAGAATAAGATCCATTCACATAGCATCAATATTTACACAATAATATTGCACATTTTATATTTTAAAAGTGACGTAGTGCATAGCATACTAGTTCCTTATACAAATACAAAAAATACCTGAGACCAAACTTTTCTCATGTACATTTCATGCACAAATTACATTTCAACGCTCTAATGAACATTCATTGCCTTAACCATCGTATTAACGCGATAATAAAGTGCATCATTTTACTATAAAGTGCTAATATGCAATTATTGCACTAACCATCACATTAAGTCAAAAATAAAGTGCGTCAACTTAAAATAGTAGTGGCACGCCTTTTTTTAGGATGTCACGCTGTCATCCTTATAGCATTATTATTAAGTGATAATACTTGTATGCCAGATAATACTGGAGATCTACCTTTATGTATCAAACATTTTTTCAAAGGCCAATAAAAATTATACCAAATGACACAATAACGGATTCGAATCACCAGATAAACCCATGATTAATGCCTGACGAGCAGATCTAACCCCGCTCTCCAAGACATAAGGTCTCAAAACTGTACGTCGAAGCTTGATCAACCTAGGGCACACACACACACTATATGGACTAGACTTTCCTGTGGCCAACCACAAAGTCTACAATTAGAGTCCGGCCACTGCTTAATCCACGATTGCGTGCCCGCCTTTGTTGGGTTGAATCCCATTTGCAGCCTTAAGAACATATTTTTGAACTTCGCTGAGAAACAAACATTAAAATACGTCTGAATACGTAATGATTGGTATCAATTAATCGCATACCAAGCATAATTTTTCTCTGCTAAATCATTTTTGTCTAGTTTGAACGATTCAGTTTTAATAAGCTTTTTTAAAATGAACTTATAATTGGGCATTTTCAGATCTAGCAGTGCAATTTGCAGGCCGATGTCTCTTAGGGAGGTTGTAATATAAGATCTCCGTTGAGCCGCATAGACAGACTTGTCTATTTCTTGCCCACAAATGTTCCCTAAGGATGATGGATCTGAGGTAGACAATGTTGCCATGCATTTTAAAAATGCTCTTTTTTATACCAGGCGCTGTCTCTGAAGACCAAACTCCATTCTTATTCCTGCTTGACACACTGATTTAGCAATCCCAAAGGTTGCTTTAAAAACCTTAACCCCCAATAAGTCAAGTATTTTCAAATCTTTCCCTCCAGTAATAAAGAGAACCTTATATGAGAGTTGGTTGTAATTTTTTTTGATTACTTTGAGAATAAAATCAAAAGATTGGCAGTTCAATGACTTTTTAAGACATTTAAAAGCATGGATCAGAGTCACAGCCTTAGCCCTTTCATCCTTAAAATGACATTTAAAAGTCACACGATTGTCAAACACCCCCCTAGGTATCGGTATGTCCTTTCAGTACCAATTGTACCTGCTCTAACCTTCCAGGAATTAATTTTCTGTTTTGCTACACCAACTTTCATCACTTTAGTTTTTTGACATTCAATTCAAGGCCATTCTGTTGGGAGTAGTCGTCAAAGGCGGTAATAAGTCTTTGTAAGCCTATACCAATGCATTTACCTTCACAAGTCATAGATATCCTCACGTGCTTAAACGTATTATAAGGATGCATTACTACTGTCAATGAAGCACTCACAAATATTAAGTGCAGAGTAAAGGTGTATTTCTTCTATCAGTGACATTTTCACAAACTATGTGCAGCTTCTGTGATGCCATAAGTTATGTCGTTTGTGTACATAATGTCACGAGTGATGTCACTGATCATGTTTATGGTGTGATGGGCAGGCGTGATAATGGAGTTGCGAACTGCAATTATAATATTGGGGTTTTGGTGTAGTTTCATGTACTTCTGAGAATTGCTTATCTTTAGCCCCCTCCTGCCCATTGGCCGCCCCGCTCCCACCACCCAGCTGACCCGCCCTCCCGGCTCCTTACTTAAGGGGACCGAGTGCAGGGACAGGGAGCGACCGCTGAGCCTGCTCCAGGCGAGGTCGCCCCCACTCCGCTGCTCCTGCCCGCTGACTGCCTGAGCTCTGCTCTGCTGCCTCGCTGCTGCCTGCTGTAAACTTTCCCCCCCCTCTGCTGCCTCGTTGTTGCCTCGGTGTATTCTTTTTCCCCTCTGCTGCTACTTTCGTTTTTCCCTTCTGTTGTGCCTTTGCCTCAGTGTACCCCTTTCCCCCCTTCTGCTGCCCTTTCCCTACCTTGTGTGCCTCTCCCTTCCGCCGGACGACCCAGCCGCCGCTGAGCAGCCCTCAGACCTCCTTCCCGCAACAGACCTCCGCCGACTCCGCCCCCCTCCTGCCCATTGGCCGCCCCGCTCCCACCACCCAGCTGACCCGCCCTCCCGGCTCCTTACTTATGACGCCCCCTGAGCGACCGCGCAGCGGACGCGTGCAGCGGGAGCACCGAATGAGCGCCGAAGGTGCACCAAAGGTAAGCCCGTCTGCACCCGTCCGCGCCTGGACGGCGCCAAGTGCCAGGACCCCTGGCCCCCGCCGTAGCAAGACGACCAGACGGACCTACGACGCCGCAACACTCAACGCACTCAACACTGGACGGAACCCTGCCTGGTACCGAGCCACCCCGAGACGCACCCACGGACCCTTCGCCTGCCAAGCCTGCCGTTTCTCCTGCTACCGGAACTGCACGGCCCCCGCCAAGCCCTGCACCAGCAGCAACCACCTGAAGTGCATCCTGCTCAACACCCGCTCCATCCACAGGCACGCCGTGGAACTCTGGGACCTGCTCGACACGACAGCACCGGACGTCGCCTTCCTCACCGAAACTTGGATGAACACCTCCTCAGCGCCCGACATCGCCATAGCCATCCCGGACGGATACAAGATCACCCAGAAGGACCGCGTCAACCAGACGGGAGGAGGCATCGCCATCGTACACAAGAACACCATTGCATCTCAACTAACTCCGACGAAACCTTCACCGCCGCTGAACACCTGCACTTCCAGATATACACTGACCCCAAGACCACCCTCCGTGGCACCCTCATCTACAGACCACCGGGACCACGCACACAATTCAGCGAAGACATCGCAGACTTTATCAGCCCACACGCCCTTCCCTCCGCCCACTACATCCTCCTAGGAGACCTCAACTTTCACCTGGAGAACAACAACGACAAAAACACCACCGCCCTGCTGGACAACCTCGCCAACCTCGGACTCAAGCAACTAGTGAACACCCCCACCCACTACGCCGGCCACACGCTCGACCCAGTCTTCACATCCAGCACATCTCCTTCAGCCACGCCACCGGACTCCACTGGACCGACCACAGCTGCGTCCACTTCAGCTTAAAAAAAAACACAACCCACCACCACCCGCAACAGGTCCCCCGCCGATGGTGGAGCAAGATCACCGCCGAGCAGCTCACCGCATCCCTCAGCCAGAACACTCCCACCAGCACAACGGACCCCAACGAAGCAGCCAGCAACCTCACCAAGTGGCTGACCACCTGCGCCGATGACCTCGCACCACTAAAGAACCCTCCCAGCAGACACGGCAGCAAGAAAACCCCCTGGTTCACCAACGAACTCAAGGAATCCAAGAAGAACTGCCGCACAGTCGAGAAAGCCTGGCGGCTTGACCACACCACAGACAACAGGACCGCCCTCAAGCACGCCATCCGCAAACACCATAGGCTGATCCGCGCTACGAAGAAGATGGCACTCAAAGAACGACTGGACAACAAACACCCACGACAGCAAGGAACTGTTCAGCATCGTCAAAGAGTTCTCCAACCCCAGCGCCGGAAACAACGACATCACTCCCTCGCAAGACCTCTGCAACTCACTCGCCTCGTTCTTCCACCGCAAGATCGCCGACATACACAACAGCTTCGACGCACAGACCACGCACCCTACCACCGAACCAACGCACGCCACCACCACCCTCTGCAACTGGACCCCGATCAGCACCGAAGACACCACCCACACGATGAACTCCATCTACTCCAGATCACCAACCGACCCGTGCCCACAACACGTCTTCAACAAAGCCAACGCCACCATCGCACCCCATCTCCGAGACACCATCAACTCCTCCTTCCACACAGCCACCTTCCCGGAGAGCTGGAAGCACGCCGAGCTGACCGCCCTCCTGAAGAAACCAACGGCGGACCCCACCGACCTCAAGAACTACCGTCCCATCTCGCTCCTTCCTTTCCCGGCCAAAGTCATCGAGAAGACCGTCAACAAACAGCTGGCAGCCTTCCTCGAGACGAACGGATCCCTCGACCCCTCGCAGTCCGGGTTTCGGGCCAACCACAGCACCGAGACCGCCCTGATCGCAGCCACCGACGACATCAGAACCCTGATCGACAACGGGGAAACAGCGGCCCTCATCCTCCTGGACCTCTCTGCGGCATTCGACACCGTCTGCCACCGAACTCTAGTGAAGCGCCTCAGCAACATCGGAATTCGAGAAAAAGCGCTGGAATGGATCATCTCGTTCCTCACCGGAAGAACCCAGCGAGTCCGCCTCCCTCCGTTCCGATCCGAGGCCACCGAAGTCATCTGCGGCGTACACCAAGGATCTTCACTCAGCCCGACCCTCTTCAACGTCTACATGAGCCCCCTCACGGCCATCGCACGCCAGCACAACCTCAACATCATCTCTTACGCCGACGACACCCAGCTCATCCTCTCCCTCACCAGCGACCCCACCACCGCCAGAGCCAACCTACACGAAGGGATGAAAAACATCGCCGACTGGATGAGGAACAGCCGCCTTAAACTGAACTCGGACAAGACGGAAGTCCTCATCCTGGGATCATCACCGTCCGCCTGGGACGACTCCTGGTGGCCCCCGGCCCTGGGCACCGCTCCCAAACCGAAGGACCATGCACGCAACCTGGGCTTCATCCTGGACTCCTCCCTGTCAATGACCAGACAAGTCAACGCCGTCTCATCCTCGTGCTACAACACCCTGCGCATGCTCCGCAAGATCTTCAGATGGATCCCCACGGAAACCAGGAAGACCGTCACCCAGGCACTCGTCACCAGCCGACTGGACTACGGGAACACCCTCTACGCGGAACGACAGCGAAACTTCAAAAAAGACTCCAACGCATCCAGAACGCCTCCGCCCGACTCATCCACGACATCCCACGACACAGCCACATCACCGGACACCTGAGAGACCTGCACTGGCTCCCTGTCAGCAAGAGAATCACGTTCAGACTCCTCACCCACGCACACAAGGCTCTCCACGAACTGGGCTCCAAGTACCTCAACGACCGCATGACCTTCTACACGCCCACCCGCCAGCTACGATCGACCGGCCACGCACTCGCCACCGTACCACGCATCCGCAGAGCCACCGCCGGAGGAAGATCCTTCTCCTACCTGGCAGCCAAGACGTGGAACTCCCTCCCCACCCACCTTCGGCGAACCCAAGACCATCTCGCCTTCAGGAAGCAGCTCAAGACCTGGCTGTTCGAGCATTAACCTTCCCCTCCCCCAGCGCCTTGAGACCCTCCGGGTGAGTAGTGCGCTATACAAATGACGTGATTGATTGATTGATTGATTGATTTGGTTCTCTAACAAGCATTTTAGGATTACAACAACCGTTTCAGGGACATTTAGAATACTATAAGATTGTCAGTTTCATGGGAGATGTGGGTATCACTGTGAATAGTATTGTTGGGAGTCACTGGTGTGTAGTAATGATAGTGCATTGTTAGAGTGGCACTTAGGGGAGCATAAGTATGTGTACTGAGATATTATCTTTATCTGTATGCATCCTTCCTTCCCCTCTTCCATTTACGTTCCAAAATTAGTCCCTCTTCAATTCCATCATGCATTTGCTAATATCTGATCTGTTGTATAATTTGCTACTATTCACCATGCACAGTATTCCCCTTCAACTAATTTCTTATAGAACTAGCAGCCCGTCCCGACGTTGTCCAGGTATGAATTGCTGCCGGCCAGTAGTATATTGTTTTGTAGGATTTCGTTTTGATAACATTTCTTATCTGTGACAGGCCTGTTAAATGCTCCGATTCACAGACACTGCTGATGCACTTAAGAGTTTGCGTTCAGTAGTGTGTGAACTCGAGTTTCCCTACTTTATTTTTCCTTGCAAGATTATATAGCACGAACTCGACAACATGGCATGAGCACAATTTATATTACAGAAGAACACATTCATTTGTGGTAGGCACGGGGAGACAAAGCGATGTGCCTGGAATCACAGGATGTTGAGCTGATGCCGAGATTCGAACGTAGCTCCCCAGCTCTAAAGTTCGCAATTCTAGAACTTGTGGTGGGAGGTGTGTCTAAAAGTGTATGTCGGTGCTGGCCATCAATGAGAGAGACCTGTGCATTTTTCAAATGGGTGGTGAAAAAATATGAGTATGTTGCTGGAGATGTTGGCGGCCATGCCACCAATGTACTTACCGAGGGAGGATAAACACCGATTATTCCGCAACTTTCTTTCCGCATACCATTACTCCGCATACTTTCATTATGAAAGTACCATGACTCCGCCATGCCATTATAACGCATGGCGTTACATTTTATATGCTTTTACCACGCATACATTTACAACGAAATTCGTTGTAAATGCATGAATGGTAAAAACATGTTTTTTTTTTAATGTTTGGATAAGGTAAGTATGGGTATAAGGGTATATGTTTTGGGGTACTGAGGTATATGTTTTGGGGTGTTTGGGTATTTTAAGGGTTCAGATATAGTTTTTGGTTATGGGGTACAGGGGTAGGTTTAGGGATAGGTATGGGTTTGGGGGTACAGGGGTATTTTTAGGGTTCAGGGCTGGGTTCGGGTTTTGGGGTATAGGGGTATTTTAAGGTTCAGGCCTAGGTTTGGGTTTTGGGGTACAGGGGTATTTGTAGGGTTCAGGGCTAGGTTTGGGTTTTGGGGTACAGGGGTATTTAAGGGTTCAGGGGTAGGTTTGGGTTTTGGGGTACATGGTTATTTTTAGAGTTCAGGGCTAGGTTTGGGTTTTGGGGTACAGGGTTATTTTTAGGGTTCAGGGATAGGTTTGGGTTTTGGGGTATGGGGGTATTTTAAGCGTTCAGGGCTAGGTTTGGGTTTTGGGGTACAGGGGTATTTTAGGGTTCAGAGATAGGTTTGGGTTTTGGGGTACAGTGGTATTTTTAGGGTTCAGGGCTAGGTTTGGGTTTTGGGGTACAGGGGTATTTTTAGGGTTCAGGGGTAGGTTTGGGTTTTGAGGTAAGGGGTATTTATAGGGTTCAGGGCTATTTTTAGGGTTTAGGGATAGGTTTGGGTTTTGGGGTACAGGGTATATTTATAGGGTTAAGATGGGTTCGTTTTTAAGGGTGTTGGGGTATTTTAAGGAGTAAGGGTGGGTTATGATTATGGGGTGCAGGGGTATTTAAAGGGAGCAGGGTGGGATAGCACACAATATGAGAAATGGCATCAAGGGCGGAACGTACCACAAGCCCCCAGCGTTTGTCACGCCCCCAGCACACGCCCACAGCACACGCCCACAGCACAACACAGACACGCCCACAAGGGACTACTTTGCTGGCACGGTTCTTTTACCTTTTAAATGTATATGGTGGGCATCTGCATAGCCTATGTCCTTCTGCTGCAACTGCCCTTTCCAACGCTGTATTGGGTGTTGTGATTGGTGCTGTGGTTCCTGAGATTACCCGCCTCAAAGATTTGGGCTCTCTCTTTATTATATTAGTATAGATATATTTTATTCGATTTCCATTCCTCTCCCACCCATCAGGGATTTTCTACCACTTCTCTATCTTCCTCTTCTCTCACACATTCATTTTTGTTAAAGTGTTTGTCAGGTTTTTCCTCTCTCTGACATCATACCAAGCAATGTTCTCTCATTTTATTCTCTCCAATCTCCGCCAATGTCTTCCATCTCCCATTCATATTTGTATTGGATTTTGCCTAGAATCATGTGACCACCTGATAGAAATTCAGCAGTTTAACTTGTTTATACTGAACACACACCAAGGTAGCCCCTCTAGCGGTAACACAACCTACACACAAAAGAGTCCTTTTTTGCAACAGTCGAAAGCCTCATTTTCAAAATAAGTTTGTTATATAGCTACTTGAAGCTGATGTTCAGTACACAACTAACAAATAACATGACCTTCTCAGCTAAACATGCCAGAGGCAGGTCCAGACATGCTACTGGTGGGCAGCATACTGTTGAAATAGACACTGCAGTCTGCCTCGATTCCCATGGGAGGCAGCCTTTACAACACTGTCTTTACAACAGAATGCCTTTACCAGGAATCCTTTACTACAAATATGCATTTACAACAAAAGGTAAGTATATTTAAGGTAAGTGTGTGTTTATATATATAAATATATATATATATATATATATATATATTACATTTTTAGGGTGGTTAAGGGTATTGGGTGGTAAGGGTATTACTGAGGTTATGGAGTGGTAAGAGTGTTCTTGGGGTTTAGCGGTGGGTAGGGGCATAAGGTGGTATGGGTGTTTTAGGGTTGGAAAGGGCTTTGGGTGGTAAGGGTATTTTTAGGGTTTATGGGTGAGTAAGTGAATTGGGTGTGGAAAGGGTGGTATTAGGGATGGGTAAAGGTATAGAATAGTGAGGGTATTTTTAGGGTTCAGGGGTTGGAAAGGGCATAGGGTGGTAATGGTGTTTTAGGGGTAGGGGTGGATAAGGGTATTGGGTGGTGAGGGTGTTTTAGGGTTTAGGGATGGGTAGTGGTATAGGGTGGTAATGGCATTTTTAGGGTGAGTAAGGGTATTGGGTTATACGGGTGTTTTTAGGGTTTAGAGGTGTGTAGGAGGGTAGAAGGTGCTAAGGGTATTGTTTTAGGGTTTGGGATGGGTAAGGGTACATGATGGTAAGAGTATTTGTAGGGTTTAGGGGTTGGTAAGGGTATACAGTGGTAAGGTTACAAAAAAGAGGTGTTACGTTAGGTCCCCCCACAAAATTTTTATTTTTATTTTATAATACTTTTTTTTTTTAAATGGCCGGGGTTCCCCAATCAAATATTTTTTTTAAGTAATATGTATGTACAGTTTTTTTTGTCACATACAACTTTTTTTTACTATTCAATAGGGTACTTTTAGATACTTTCGCAAGAATACCACAGAACTTTGGAAATACATAAATCAGTAAATCTACTTTTACCTACCTCTACAGAGTTTACTAAACTGAGTCATTTCTTCCTCTACATTGAAACAAGAGTAAACACATAGATTTCACATTAAAACACAGAACTAAGGCAAAGTGTGGTCTAAACAATATTTCTGCATTTTCATTTTGCAAGGGCTTTCATTAACCAGTCATATTGTGTTTCATCCTCGCAAAGTACTAAAGTATTGCATGAAGGTACTACGGTATACCATGGTTCAATACATCACTAAGATGTCCCTCATTCTTTAAAAACTTGCTGAACCAATTTAGAACAAATAACAAAAAGGACCCTTTCCACACCATAATCAATATTTCTGCAAATTTTCATGAGATTTCGTTGAGCCATTTTGCCGTTACATCCGTTTAAAAAGTCTACAGAAAATGCATTTGGTTAAAAAACATGCTTTGGACCCTCGTTTTTTCTTTGCATCCCCATAACAAGTCACCAAGAAACATTGCCCGATCAGCCAATGTAGAAAAAGAAATAGGTCAGCAAGGTTTTATGGAGATTCACCAAATGGTGACAAAATTATTAACAGAGGAATTCCAATTTCTCGGAATCCTAACTATACATACAGAGTGGCTAATGACACTCTGTAGTAAGGTTAGTGAAACCTCTACTTACTTTAACTCACATCTTCCCCATGCACTGCTTATACCCTTTCACATTACATGACTTATAGCATGCTAAATAATAGCATTCATAACAAGACTCATGACATATGAAATTGCATCATTTATGAGAACACTAAATGGTAGAGGGGCAAGGTATAGTTCATTTACAACTGGCTAGCGAGTTTACAACACTGTGTACAAGTTATATTAAGTATTGGGTGGGGTGCAGATTATACAAAGTTCTAACTATAATTTCAGAATTTTTAAGGTTAGTGTAGTTTAAGTTGTTTTTTTAGAGAAATAATACATTAAGTTTCCTAGCTGTAGCTAATCTTAAACCTTTATTTTTTGTAATGTATATATACTTACCTGGCATTGTGCCGGTATGTGTGTGGTAAAGGCATGCATTGTAAACGCATGCATTGTAATGTCATACAACCATTCTCATTCATATGATACAACAGGAAATCTGTGTACTACCGGCAGTCACAGGAAACGTACTGTTGACCAGCATCACTAACAAGATGCTGACCAGTAAAATAATTTGTGGTGGCTGCCAAACTAAATGTAACTGGCACTGTGAATCCTTGAGCGATGCAGACATTGAACATGTTTGTTTTGCTATGTTTCCCTGTGGCACAGGAGTGGCCTGTGATCAAAGGACAAGAATATGTACCCAATAATTCAGCCAGGAGTACCCCCAAACCCTTAAGAGACATACAGATGCCTGGTTTCCCAAACTGAGGGGGCCTAAGAGAATCCAAATGGGATCCACCTATCACCAGCAACAAGTGGTTACTTGATGGGTCCAAATTGCAGAATATCTGAAAAGCATACTTTTTTGTGTTCCTTCCCAATCAGCCAATAAGGGCAAGAATGACTGCTATCCACCAATAGATTTTTTAAGGAGGGCAAATGTTGAAACTACATGGCAGTGATGCTATACTCTACAGCCAAGGGTTGACATCCGTGCACAAAACAACAAAATACAACTTCTCACACTGACATTTTAAGTTCATTTGCTTCTGAAATTGTCCAACTGCGCTACTATTTTTTATCACTTGGTACCCAGACTCCAATCCGAATAGATACATCTGGCATCCTCAGAGTGAGGAAACCTATAAGAATCTTCCTATAAATCTACTATACCCACTACCATGTTCAACTGTGAGAAAGCCAGCTTTTTTACAATTTCATAAAAAGGTAAACAGATACAATAATGCCCATGTTCAGGGAGGTCTCTTGGCCAGCCACGTAATCCTTAGTTTTTATAGAAATATGGTCCTGGGTGTGATAATGGGCATCAGATAAATAGTGCAGCATAGTCAGTAGGTCTACTACAGTTTTGTAATGAGGACTGATATTAGCCAGTTCAGACTAAAATCCCTAAGAAAATGCCCACATTGTGGTATTAAGAGACTAGAGACATTCAGCGAATTATTTCTGTGGTTAATGTCTCAGAGAAACTTTAAATACAGTTTTTTGAACTGCAGCATGCTATAGATAGTATATACCGATGATGAGATTGAATCTATTAATAGTTCTGGAGAGGTCAAAGAAAAAGCTGTTTGCATGGATACACAGCAGACAAAGATGCTAAACAGGACAGCCTCATTTTGGAAAAAAAAGGTCTGGCAGAGGTGTGCAAAGACGTTGACAGCAAAAGCGTTATGGACACATTGCAAACCTTAGTATGATAGGTGCTTTAATGTAGTCAAAGAACCTGGAAGTAAGATTATTTATACAAGACGTTGGAGCAGCATAGATTATTGCTCCATATATGTATACATTAATCATACTCATTATATGATACAATATTAACTTCTGTGCACTGTATTAATCAAAGTGATAATATGGGATTGAATTTGCCTATAGTAAGAGTCACACATATAAACAATTATAATCAATATTTTTACTAATGCTAACTCTATCCGGTAGGTGGCCATCTTTCTCTTATATAAATATTCAGTCTGAAAATCTCTTATATAAATGTTGACTTGATTTGTGCCTAGGCCTGAGCCACTACATTTATTTCTTTATAAATTGCATTGCAAGTTTCATGTTCCTCTCTTCTCTGCAGGTGTGTTATCGAGGAGGCTCATTAGTTAGAATAAGGTCTTAGTTTACTGTTGAGAACTGTTAGATTAGATAGTTTCATTGAAACTTGGTTGTGAACCTGTAGTGTGTGGGGATAAGACAGCCTCCTATATCAGGCAAACCGGACTGTTGCTAACTTCAAGGCCGCACAGCTGTACACTTTGTTCAGTGCTGGGAACACCGCCAAACTCATTTAATGCCTGCCCGCCATATTAGGAGTTTCCTTGTGATCTGGCAGGTAGTGCTTTGGCAGTACCGCATGGTGCAGTGCTAAGGCTCATAAGAGAGCCTTGGAACTGCAACACCGAGGGAGCGCCAACACAAGTTCCTGCACTCCATGGACTGTGCAGGCCATGCTGTGCAAGAACTGGGGTGCATGCACACAGGGGCATGCAATATGTACCCCCTGCACACACACCCCCATGCACAAGGACAACAGGGTTCCGTTTAGGGCCCCCTTACACTCCTGGCCGCCACACTTTTCATGGCGGGATCACCGCCATGAAAAGTGTGGAGGTCAGGAACGTCGTATTTGCTTGGCAGTGATGGAGTGGCACTGCCAGCGTATATTCCTGGCCCAGTCTGCCCTGCAACCGCTTAGGGATTGTGGATCCCCACTAGTTGTGGTGATCCTATTGCGGTCCAACTGCTATAGTCGTAATACCACGGTCGAACCACTGGTACGGCAGTCTCCGACCGCTGCCGCACCTCTACCGCAGGTTTGGCGATGCGATGGACCAACAAATTCATAATTAGGCCCTTAGTCTCCTGATTGGACCATCCAGAGGAGGGTGATGGGACAAAGTTTCCAGAATATTCTACTGTTTTCAGTGTGTGTTCCACAGAATAGTTCCATATACACTGACAGTGGGTTTTTGTCACGAAATGTGCAATTTCTTGATAAATGTAGATTTATCCTGGTAAACTAGGAAAATCAATGAATGGTTCAAATCAATAATGAAACAAGCATTTGCAATGCATAGGTCTCGCACTATTGAGAATTTGAGCTAATGGCAGTGTAAATGATAATGCCTTTTATTTATTTGTTTATAAAACCTGTAAGCAGTGTGTAAACTCTGCTTGCAGGTTTAGTAAACACATAAATAAAAGCCATTATCATTTATAATACAAATAGCTTAAAGCTGAGCTCGTCACGAGCACCGAAGTGCTGCGCGCGGCCCCCCTCCCCACTCCGCACAGGAGGGGAATTAGCCCCACTGGGAAGGGGTTAAGCAATTTTGGCACACACGCTTTAGCTTAGGGTGTTGAAAGCTAAAGCGCTTTCAACATCCTAAGCTAAAGCGCGAGTGCCGTAATTGCTACAAAAGTAAACAAATAGAAAAAATCACGGAAAAGGTGTTTTTTCTATTTATTTGCTTTTGTTACAATGGCGCCACCCACGTTTCGGCTTTGAACATCTTAAGCTAAAGCGTGAGTACAGCGATTGCTTCTTAAGTAAACAAATAGAAAAAAAAATGAATTTTTTTCTATTTGTTTACTTTTAAATCAATTGCGGCAGCCCGCTTTAGCTTTAAATGTTTAAAGCTAAAGTACGCATGCCACCATTAAAAATAAATAAATAAACTGAAAAAGAAAGGCATGCGGCCCCGTTTGGCCAGAACAGAATGCTGGATAAATGATTGAAAAAAAAGTATTGAGGGAGAGCATGTCCTGTCTGTGTTGCAGCCTACCGAGTAACAGCATATGTAACAGGGGGTGTCCTCATGGGAGGTTACAAGATGAGACAAGGAGATACTAAAGAGGGACTACTAAGCCTATTGACCAATGAAAAGCCACATCTTAAAAAGGACTGTGACAGGAGCCAATTAAAAAAAATTGGGCAGAGCTTCAAGTCTATCCGTGAATATTGCATGTTTTGAAGAAATAGCGCAAGCACTGCCAAGGCGAGACCTAAAAATTGAAAAAATTAGACTAACACTTAATAGTAGACTGTGCACGGTATCTTAACATTCATATATTTTGTAGGAAGACATGAGTTATGTACCGAAGAGACAATAAGGTTATGCAACATATATAATTATGGGAGAGGATGTAGCCTTACGGTTAGAGCAGTCGACCTCGATGCTGGGGTACCTGGTTCGAATCTCGGCAACGACTCTCAACATCCTGTGATTCTGGACAAATCACTTAATCTCCCTGTGCCTAACACAAATTAAGGTATCAATCTGTAACAAAACTGGTGCTCATGAAAAGCGCTCTGATACTCGATGTCTCAGGTCTAGATCGCGCTATATAAAACTAATTAAAAAAATAATAATAATTACATAAATAAGTGCAATATACAAGGAGCATTACATAAGCCATATTCCAATAAACAAGACACTTGACATTTACACAATAAACAGAAAAAATAACTCAGTTGGGCATCCGTTCATCACAAGTTGATATGTTCAAACATATATCCTTATTTAGGTGTAAGTATGTAAGACATTAGGATGAAACACATTCTTATTGTTGACCTTTCGACCCTTAACGAAGAGTGTGTACATACAACACATCACAATGGGTCTTCAGGACAAGGGACATTCAGAACAGCCTGTGTAATAAGGGATACTCAGAGTTAGTATGAGGCCAAGCATTGAATGTGCTCAGGGAGTAGACATTGAACCCTCATCTGATTTCAATAGTTACTGCATCTAACTTGTTGCAGGTAGGTATGGATCAGAATTTTCAGGATAACGCTAAACAGGGTGTCCTCACTGTGGACCTGCATCAAAAGAATGTATGACTGGGTGTGAGTGATACATTCTAGGTAAGAAAATAAACAAGTGCAAGTGTCACTATAGATTGCACCACTCCTACCGCTGCCTACAACTAAACACCAACAAAACAGAAGTACTCATCATGGGCCCAAACCCCGACGCCTGGAGCGACACCTGGTGGCCCACCGCCCTCGGAAACCTGCCAACCCCCACAGACCACGCACGCACGCAACCTGGGAATCATCCTGGACTCCGAGCTCAAAATGGACCGCCAGATCAACTCTGTCTCATCTTCCTGCTTCCACACCCTCCGCCTCCTTCGTAAGACCTTCAAATGGATCCCCCTTGAACACCGAAAGACAGTCACTCACGCCCTGGTCACCAGCAGACTCGACTACGGCAACGCACTCTACGCTGGAATAAACAAAAACCTCCTCCGCAAGCTACAGAACATCCAGAACGCCGCCGCAAGACTGGTCCTCAAACTGCCAAAACACTGCCACATCTCCCAGCACCTGCGCACACTCCACTGGCTCCCCGTCGAGGCGAGAATCACCTTTAAGATGCTCACCCACGCACACAAGGCCCTCCATGGCATCGGACCAGCATACCTGAACAGCCGACTCAAATTCCGCGCACCCCAAAGGACCCTACGATCAGCCCAGCTTTCCTACGCCGTGGTCCCCCGCACCAGAAAGACCAGACCGGGAGGCCGCTCCTTCTCCTTCCTCGCGGCCAAAGCATGGAACGCCCTTCCGCTCCACCTCAGACAGACAACATCGCTCCCCATCTTCGCAAGAAACCTCAAAACCTGGCTCTTCGACAGACCCTCTCCTTGATGGAATGGAACCTGCACCTCCCCACCCCGACCCCTAGCGCCTTGAGACCCTTACGGGTGAGTAGTCGTGCTTTAACAAACTCCTGATTGATTGATTGATACCGTATTTCTGTATTATCGGGTATGCATCGGGAAATCCCAAAGCGCCTCTTTCCTCTGCATGCACTTTGGGCAAAACCAGAAGCTATGTAATGCTTCAAAGTCTCCAAAGATCCAACTGTATTCTATAGAATGTAAAGAATGACACGGAGTGGGTAATTAAGAAAAAGATTGGGATTCTCTACTCAAATGCAGAACCTGTCCTGACTTTGCTGAGAGAGGAAAATTCCCAAGTTATGCTGATTCTCCTTGCCCAGGATGGTGAGCTTCATGCCTGAGCATCACTCATGTCTTTTCCTTGGACCTTAACTTGGCTCTTCTGATGCTGACCTCTTTGAACTTCTACTTGTCACTTTTGATGCTTTATTCAGAATAGAAAAACTCCTTTACGGAAAAAGTGTATTTCTTATTCTGTGCTCTTTGTCATTATATTTGGCATCTTTTTCTTTATACTATACAAACTCCGGTTGCATAATCATATTGATATAAGCTTTTGGGATACATTTGCTAAATAATTGCTTTGTAACCTTTATTGAATTTTGCAACAACAACAAAATTATGGATTGGACACCATCCTCACTGTCGATTTTGTGGAGCCACGTTGGTTTCACTGTATTTAAAGTGTGATGCTGATGCTAGCTTCTATCATAGGCTTCGCGTCGACAACCAAAAGTCCATACAACCAGTGGAGGATCTTGTACAATGAATATACAAAATATATAGGTATAGAGAGATACACTGGATCAAATTCATACTATAAAATAAAACCAAATATTTGTTTTCTGTAAAGACAATTACACTACACAAAGTGCACTGATACCCTGCCAAATTATTCTGATAAAATCTTTAGTTGATTACTTGCCTCAGATATACCAGTGTGGTCTCGGAGTGGTTATAACTGCCTCTCAATAATTTTTCTGAAAATGTAGATCACTTTTAAACAAGTTCTGTATCCCTGACAATGATGGCACACAACTTGTTTGAGATGTCAGCACCTCAATGATGGGTACTTTCTGACTCGGAGTTGCAATACATTGGGTATCAATTTAAAATACACTGCATACCTGATTAATAGAGCCTCCAAGTACAAATGAGTGAAGGCTTAATTTACAATAGCACAGAACAGATTGCAATTGTTAAGAAGAAATGTAGTTGATGTACTTTCTGAAAAGGCAAATTACAGCCGAAGCTGTTGTACTGTAAAGACAAAATATAAACTGTGTAATTACAATGTATACAGTGACTTAGCAACAAGTAAACACGCTCTGATTTAAGGTGCCAAGACCCATGTTATTTACCAACATGGCATGTCCTGCTGCCTGAGATTACACAGTATCCTTTGACATCAAAATAAGTACACATTATACTACACCAGTTTACCATAATCTCCAGTCAGGCATGGTCTTCATAACTAAAAGATAAGAACTTATTGTTGTCACAACTCTTATTAATAATGGATTTTATCTGATGATTTATAGACATGCCCAGTTTTATGCATAGGCCTTCCCTTATGGCACTAGTCATAACTGATTCAATAGAGCTATAGGTACATGGGTGCCAAAAGGAGGAGGTTGTACAAAAAACGTTTAATGTTAAGCACAGTAATGCTTCAAAAAGGACCTCTTCATGGGCTTCACCTGCTGGTGTGAGACAGAACCAAAGTGATTCCAGAATAAAAGCACCCTGTGAAGACTGAGTTAGGAAAAACAGTATCAAAGAATACTACAGCAGAAGCAAGTTCTTAAAAAGGTCTTTGTCTGAAACGCTCTTGCTGACGGAATTTATCATTGACATCCTGTTGTGCTACAAATTCTCTCAACCACATCTATCAGTACTTTGCGAGTATGCCGCAGTATAGACTTGTGTGCAGCTCCCACCAGCCCAGTCTAGATGCACTGGGTTTGAGCAATGAGAGGGAATAGTTGGGTGCAGTTGACAGGCACCAGGATCTCAATCCTAATGGCAGCAGACACTTTCCAGTCAATATGTGTTACAGATTCTGCACCACAAACAGGGGATGACAAGGTGAGAAACTGGTAAGTGGATAATTCCCATCCAACCACAAGCCAACAGGGCCCAAGGACCTTTGCTGCCTGGAAAATGAGAAAAATGAACTATCAATGCATTCCACCAACCACCAACGACCTTGCGTGATCCATCTTCATCAAGGTATAAAGAGGATGATCTGAAGCATGGATCTTCAACCTTTCTTTAATAAGCGTTACTACTGTTCAATAAAAGTCATCCTGCGCTACTAACAAATACTATTGGTTTTGTAACAGTGACCACGTCTGAAAAGCTAACATTAGTGGTCACTCTGTGCAGGATTATCAATAGTGAGGACCTTGAAGTATCAGCAATAATGTCAAAACATTGCTTTATCAGGTTGGAATGCCTCGACTTGGGTAACACATCGACCATAGCGTCAATGCCCGTGGCATCAAGGTAATAATATTAGTAATAAGTCTCCTCAGTGCAGCATGATTTATTCTTCAAATATCAGCTCTAAATATATTTTGATAATTCAACAATTTTTCTCCAATGATCAGCTAACGAGGCCTGAAACTCGACACGTTTTTCAATGTTTTGAGCTACAGAAATATGAGAAGGTAGGGGGTTACAAAATCAACAAAAAGAAAACTGAGGTTCTTATTTTGAATACCGATTTAGACTTCCTTCCGTCAGATTTACAGTCTCAAGCTGTAAAAAGGGACCCAATAAGATATCTAGGGATTTACGTGACCAGAGACTATCAAGAACTTTTTCAATTGAATTACGCAAGAACTATGAATAAAATCAAGAGCCTTTTAGAACATTGGGATATACTGCCCCTATCATTGATTGGCAGAGTGGCATTGATTAAGATGAACATACTACCTCTGCTTTTATTTTTGTTTAGTAATATCCCAATTAAAGTTAATTTGGCCTTTTTTAATGAACTAGATTCCATGATAAGAAGATTTATTTAGAATAAAAAGGCCAATAGAGTCAAACTTGCGGTAATTCAACTTCCAGTTAACCAAGGTGGACTTGCTCTTCCCCATTTTTATACATACTACGAGGCAGCTTTTTTTGATATAATGGCAGGATTATTAAAGACTAGACAGACAAGAGACAATTTTTTTTTTAATAGAATGCTTGAGGAATCAGGTTCTCAAATTTCTATTTTTCTAAAAACGGCAAAACTTCCAAAGAGAAAACGATATAAGACACTGGTGGGGTATTCATCAAGACTACAGGTTTTATTTGAAAAACATGGCCCAGATGGATCCATCTATTTGAAACTTTCGGAATGTACTAAAATGGGTCTTAAGATCTCTTCAAACCATTTGTCAGAATGGGAATTGGCCGCTTTTTGTGAAATAAGGCATCTTCTCACGCAAAATACGTTAATTAGTTGGCAAATGGTCAGAGATAGAAGGCATCCGAATCGGCTCATGTTTTTTCAATATTTACAATTGAGTTATTTTATAAAAAAAGTTACAGGAAATCTTGATAGAACACCTAATGCTTTGTTAACAGCGTTATATGGGGAGAAACATAAGGGTATTGGATTTTGGTATAAAAAGTTACCTCTTCCGGGTTCAACCAATATAATAGGCAACCATCTGGAGAAAATAAGTCTCACAACACAGTGTGTGGTGTCTGACAAAGATTGGGAGACAATAAGCTACTTAGGAAATAGGGCACTCCGAGCAGCCAATTATAAGAGGATGTCTTTTCTTTGTCGTTGGCTGGCATATTATACCCCGGAAGCTCTTCAAAAAATGTTCCCCGAATACGAAAATAAATGTTTTAGATGCAAAACTAGGGGACAGGGTGGCTGGCATCACATTTTCTTCTCATGCCCAAAGTTAGAACCCTTCTGGAGGGAGATTTTCACAGATCTGGAGATGGCAATAGGGAAAACTCTTCCTCCAGAAGTGGAAGTTGCCCTTTTTGGTATTAGTAAAGACAGGACTAAGTTCAATGAATCAGAAGAAGTGTTTATTTTTATTTCCTCTGTCGCAGCAAGGTCTCTGATTCTGCAAAATTGGAAATCCACGGTGTGTCCTTGCCATGTTAAGTGGGTTAATAAAATGAAGAGAACTTATAATTTTGAGAGAGCCTATGCAGGTAGAGTGGGTGCAACTGCAAGATTCGAAAGGAATTGGAAATATCTTAACCAGCTTGAACTATTAAAAGGAAGGTGATTGTTATATCCTAGCTAATTAAAAGATGGCATTACATTTATATAGGAGGAAATATAAGTATTTGTATGCTATGCTATATCTAATTGCTAAGTACTTTTATTATGTTATCAGTTCTGTTTCTATATACCAGTACTTTATGGCACTAGTCACTTTATACAGGCGGAAGAAGAAAGGAAGAGGAAAGAGAAAAATTATTTTTTTTTTTCTTTTTCTCTTTTTTTTTTTTTTTTTGCACACAACAACATTAGCACTGTCAAGTGCCGGTTTTTATTTTATTTTTATTTTTTATTTTTTTATTTTTGCATTAGCACTTTATGAACAAAATATTTTGTGTAATTATATATTGGCACTTTAATGCATTAGTCACTTTATTAAGGCTACATGTTGCACATAACAACACCTTCAAGCGTTGGTCGTTCTACTCTTTGAATTTGCACTCTTTGTTCGGTATAATAATAGCAATATTATTCGTGATGTTGCCCTTTTATCACCAGTTGTCTATTGTCTACTGATTGGATAATTTTAAAATATGTTTTATTTTTACTGTGGTATTCTATTGTCTAGGGTTGTCTCTTGGATTTAAATGCGTCTAATTATGAAGAAATTTATGTACCAATGTATTGTCTTTACCTACGGCTTGTAATAAAAAACTTTTGTAAAAAAAAAATTTTCAATAAAAGAATGAAAGATTAATAAATATGTTTATAGTGCAAAAAAAACAAAAAAAAAACGTTTTTCAATGTTTTGGATACATACATTAAACAAAGAAAAAGTATATAATTTAATACACTGGGTGCCACAAAGGAGAGCAACTTACTAGTAGCTGGAGAGCTAGCAATAGCTCATGAGCTATTAGTTGGAGAAGGCTGATATGAAGGAAGGGGGCCCCACCCCCTCCCTAATTGGCTACAAGGAACTAATAAATATAATAGAGAGCAACAACTGAAGCAGAATACTTACTGTGGGAGCCAGAATGAATATAATTCAAAAGTACCCTTCAGCAGAATTATCTGAAGACAAAAGCATACCAGCTCACTTAAATGGAGTCCTCTAAATAATGTAAGCCTAAGACACATAATTGGAAGTCAAACTACCTTGTATACGTCATGTCATGTTTGTTCTGTATTATGTTTGATAGCAGTCAGAATAAGTGTGAGACTTGTCTAAAATTGCACAAAAAGAATGAGCACTTACATGAAAACAACCCAAAAAATAAAACCCAACAGGCCACATGGTCTCCCCTTAACATAGAAAGGATGCTATATCACCTGTCAATCATGATTTTATAGGGGACATACTAAATACCTTAAAGCTTGGGCAGTTGATTTCTTAAATCTTGGATCTAAGCTCTGGAGGCTTTAACTTGCATTTCTGTATCTATAACTCGCATTTCTGTATCATGTGGAACTACTGTCAATTTGGAACTCACCACCATCATTACACCAATAGCAACAAAAACATTGCAAAGGAACATTTGAGATGTATGTGAAACTCCAAGCATCTCAGGTCAAAATCTAGGGAAAGTCCTTGCTCACATCACCAATCTTACAACTCTTAAAGAATCATTTTTTTAATGTTAAACCTGCCCCTTGGACAGTTTTCACCAGACATTGCTGGAGGTAGGCTACATTAGCGAGATTCACAGCGCAGGCCAGCATTAGTGTGGTGACCATTGACCAGGTACTGCATAATTTAAGTGCTCCATATTTTTACTAATTATATGTTAATCTATGTGCTAACATGTTAATTGGGGTAATAAAAGTGGCAGCATATCATTGTAAGCAAGCCCCCTTCATATAACTTAAGTATAATCAATAGGCTGCGTACGATGTCGTGGATTGATGTAACTGTAGTTTCTTAATGTTGGCCAGACTACAAGAAAGCACTCGAGGGATTCCTCTAGGACATGTATTATTGAGTTCTATGTGGTTTCACAGCTCTCTTTCCACTGCAGGTGCCTTATGATCTGTGTTAGTTAGATGAATAAGTAATTGTTTTAGGTTTGGCAAAATGGTAGATCAGAAAGTTCATTGGAGTTTTGCATGGGGTTAGGAGAGAGCCTCCTGTACCGGGCGGACCGCGCTGCTGATATCTACATGGCTGTACTTCTTTGTTTGGTGATGGGAGACCGCCTGCTCACAGAAGCCTGTGTATTCCGATTGGCCTATTCAGAGGGAGTTGGTGAAGAAGCTTCTCGAAAACTCTGTTCTGATAATATTGAGTGTTCCTTAGAATAGTTTAGCAGATCCTGTCTAGACTTCGCTGAGGAAAGACCTTTCCCTGACTCAGCTACTCGAGAACAAATACTTCCTATGTTCTTGAGTTAGACTCCTGAAAGTTTTCTGCCTTTTGCCCTAAACCTTAATTTGGTTCATCTGACTCCGACACCTTCTGCTTATATTTTCCTTTGATATTTTCAATGCTTATTCAGCCTAGTGTAGTTCCTTTATGGAACAAATACGTTATCTGTTTTGCATTTTCTATTCGATTATGATTTGTCTTTTCAGCTAGAAAGTATACAATTTCATATTGTATAACCAATTGGATATATTCATGTTTATTTGATAACTGATTACTGCATGATTCAAGCTTGTAACTTTTGACTCACTTTCTACTAAACCTTCATGGTTGTAAATCAACCCTCCAATGGGTTCTTTTGGACTGAAAGTGCCATTGTTGGAGCTACTTATACCAAGTTCCTTTGTATCAATATACATCAGAGCAACCTGAAACTTTCTTAAAGCACTTGACTGGGCACGACATATGCTCACCATGGATGAAAGTCACTTCAAAGAATGGGGTGGGAAGCTTGATGCACCAAAGAACATATGCAAGTTATACATAAACCTTAGTATTAAACATATGTGTGTTAAGGCCACTTATACAACCAGTGCCATCTTAAGGATTTTTGGGGCTCTCAGCAAGAACTATACTGAGTTGCCCTGTTCAAAAACGAATTTGAATAAGCCATTTTAACTAATTCAAGCAATCGTGTCAAATACGCAATAAACTTTGCGAAATTGGTGACACTCAGATATATAAGAAAATTCTGTCCGCCCAGGACACGCAAGCAAAAAGTGCCAAAAAACATGAATGAGTAAATTAAAACATTTCTTTTTTGCACTTTAATATAGATTATTATTTTTTTTGCAACAACATGGGTGACCTGGTCAATGATCAGTGCAGTAATAAAGTTTACACATAGCACTTTATAGTTCGACATTAGTAATAACAAATAAATCCCGGTGCACAACTGGCATTCTTACTGTAACAATGAAAATCAAAGACGGCTTTAAGAATTTTTACCATTCCATCAAGGGGAATCCGATAATTTTCTCCTGAATTCTGTACCTCTAGTTTGTCCCTCCTCTCCTTTTATACATGCACATTTCTCTGGCTAGAAAGTGACATCTGGGTGGCTTGGGTAAATGGGAGGGGTTGGCAACAGGAGAAGAACACAGATGTAAATAGAATTAAATAGCAGACAAGGTAACAGGGGAAGAAAAGAAGAAGGGAAAGAGATGAGGTAAATGGAAAGGTAAATAGAGTAAGGAGAGGGAGACAAAACAGATACAGTGAAGTACAAAGAGGAAGTGGTAGGTAGAAAGGTAAAGTCTTAGAGTGAAGAAGGGAGTTAGGAAGAGATAAGGAGTATGAAATGTAGATACAGCAAAATGTGGTTTGAATACACCAAGGGGCGAGGTAGAGAGAGGTAAGGTAGAATAAATAGCAGCTTGAAAGGTAGTAGAAGGCAGAGAGGGTAGAGATAGGTTGACAGAGGTAATGAGAGACTTATAGAGATGTAAGAAAGAGGGACAATTATAAAGTTGACGGAGAGGAAAACTGAAGAGAGAGAGAAAGGTAGATGAGAGGAGTGAAGATAATGATAAATGAGGTGTAGATACAAAAACATGCAGTCAATATGTAGCAGTGAGGTAGAGACATTTGAGGTAGAGAGGAGGTGTGGACAGAGAGCTGTTGAAATATGTAGAGTGACAGAGGTGATAAGAAAGGGTGAGGTAGAAGAGGAGAGTTGAAGTAAAGAGGGAGACATGAGACAGAAAAGTTTATAACTTGACTGCCACCAGCTGCCTGAGAGCCCATTATTTAAGGGTGGGCGGGCCTTACGTGCAAAGTAAGCTTGTGTGATTTGTGCATGTCCAGCTGTCACATTAGAAAAAAAGCATGTGTTTATGAGGCTCACAAATATTATGTTATTTCAGTAGGAATTCTAACTTGGCTAATCATTTTACCAGGGGATCTCCTGGGAGGATGGGAGCCTTGGGTTATTGCCCATTCTGCCCAGGCCTTAAAGTTTCTCAGTACTCACAGATGTCGTGCTAGTTTCATTTTGTCTAGAGAGTGTATGAAAATAATAAGAAAGTAAACACTTTGTGAGTCTTTCATATAAAACGTATACCATTTTGTTTCTAAAATAAATGATTGCATCTTTTTTTCCAGCTTTGGATTCACTGGAGGCATTATCTATCTAATGCGTATACGGGTGAGATGGCATTTAGGGTTTTTCCATGTTCAGGGCTTGCTTTAGCATTGGTGGCACCCTGTTGGATCATCTCTGCTGGCACACCCCACTCCACACGCCATATGATGCATTTTTAGGTCTCGCCTGAGCCAGCGCAAGCGTTGCCCTGGTGAAAATTTTAGTAAGGGCTTCAAAAAATGCTACCACAGTGGCCTACAGCTTGCGGGTATGCGAGAGGGCGCGCGCTTACGAGCAGAGGCGCCATATGGCTTTCCTCGTCATGCTCATTAAGTGCATCGCTCGCCGCATCGCGATCACTTTCTCTTTCACGGCCGTTTTATATTACTCCCGCTGAACCCGGCACCCATAGGTTTACATGATACCATGTCGGCAGTAAAGACGACAAGGCAAGCTTGCTGTATGTTTTCTTTGAGACCTAGTGTATGACGGTTGCCTTTGGGTACAATACCCCCGTCTCCTCCCCCATACTCTGTACATTTAGGTATATTGTGCAAAGTGGCTACATTCTTGCAAGAAGCAGCGCGTTGTGAAAGGTGCTTGCACAAGCGGTACATTTCTGTCAGCCGGATTTCTGAAGTATTGCTCTGAACTGGGTTTGCTTTTTAGTTTAATATAAAGGTATATTGTCTGAAGGCAGTAAGAAATGGCCTTTGCATCCAATTGCAGCCACAGAAATAAGCAGTGCTCAACGAAAGGCTGAGTTAATTGCCGGGGCAGCTGAATGTACGTGAGTGGTACAAACACGCTTTCCTATTGTGCAGTGAACATGCCTGCCCGCCCTCCCCCCTTCCCAAAGCATGATCTCTCCTTGCGCCAATCGCACACACTTTCCTTTGTACGTTTATCGGCAGCTTTTCTTAATGGAGCGCAAGCATTTTAAGTTTGACAGCTCCACCTACAGAACGATTGCCACCATTGGCCACCATGCACGCCGATGTTTAGCAGCGGATCTATTTTTTGCAGCACTTTGATAGAGAAGCCTCAACCCCTTTTCCATGTCATGGGCTGTTTAATACAGTAAGGAGGGCGGTTTTTAAACGTATTTGCAGATGGCATCATAGATTCCTTCCTTGCTAGGTACCTGCTTTAAAATGAAAATTAATGTGAACGCTGAACCTTAACCCTAGTTTGAAGAAACGGACACGTGTGGCCATTTGCACATGTCTATTCATAAGCAAGTTTGGTTACTGCCTTTTAAAAAGAGGGCTCGGTCTACTAACTATGCGCAACTTGCTCGGACAAGTTTATTAAAAACCACTTTGAAACACCCAGGTTTCTATTCTTAGTTGTGGACTCTTTCTATTAAGTTGTATGGTAATACCCACTCTTTCCCACTTCCAGGCCCCCACTCTCCTTCGCTGCTGCAAAACCAGGCGTGTTGACGAATTGCACGTGCTGTACAGCTAATCTGCATTATTTTATGCATTGTTATTGTTATTGTTATTGTTATATGTACTCCTAAAGCGCGACACTCATCCGACAAGGATATCACAGCGCTAAAATTGAGCAGTAAACAATGAGCAATTACCAGAGGCTACTATTTATTCTATTTTAGGGAATAATGCAGTTTTTAATTTTTTCCTGAAAGTGGGGTAACAATCCGTACATCGTAGATCAATAGGCAAGTCATTCCAACACTTGGCGGCAAGGTGCGAAAAGGCACGTCCACCCATCCTGGATAGTTTTACTTGTGTGGTGACTGCTTTGGCTGTGGCTTGTGAACGTAAGTTCCGAACTGGTGCATAGAGCTTGATTCTATTCCGCAGAATGTAAGGACCAGTATTATGCAAAGTTTTGTGAGCAATGCATAGCATTTTTTTAAAAGATGCTCTTTGCCTCATGGGCAGCCAGTGTAACGCTCTCAAGCAGTTTGTAGCAGAATCGTACTTTTTCTTGTCGCAGACAGCTTTGGCTGCCGCATTCTGGACCAGCTGTAGTTTTGAGAATAGATAACCCGCCATACCAACAAACAGCGAATTGCCGTAGTCCAGCCTACTAATCAGTAATGACTGGACTAAAATCTGTCTACATTCCATCGGAATCCAGGGAAAGACGCGTTTCAGCATTTTTAATATGGCAAATCCTTTGCCACATATTGTGGTAACATGATGCTTCATGGATAAAGTAGTGTCCATATGGATTCCCAAGTTTCTGGCGGTCAGGGTTGGGTTTGGTGGAGTGCCTAAAGTATTTGGCCACCAGGAATTGTCCAAAAGCTGTTTGGATCCGCCGAATAAAAGAATTTCTGACTTGTCAGCATTTAATTTCAGGTAGTGACCATGCATCCAATTAGATAGCTCTGACAAGCAGTTATGTAGCCTATTTTTGGCGTCCTCTTCACCATTAAGGGTTACCATCAGCTGTGTATCATCAGCGTATGAGCAGATTTTGATACCCCATTTTTTGCCAATGGACGCCAATGAAGAAACATAAACATTGAACAATGTTGGGCTCAATGTTGTTCCCTGTGGCACCCCATATTTGATCTTCCGAGGAGTGGAGGTAAAGTTTCCTAAACAGATAGACTGGGATCTATTCGATAGAAATGATTCGAGCCAGTTCAGGGCTTTGTCTTGTATTCCTTTAGCAGCTAGCATATTTATTAGCAGTTTGTGGGAGACGGTATCAAACGCCGCTGATAAATCAAGTAATATCAGGGCGACCGTTTTACCTTTATCAATCTGCATTCGAATATCATCCATCACAGCCAGGAGCGTTGTCTCAGTACTGTTATTCGATCTAAAGCCAGTCTGAGAAACGTCCAGCAGGTTGTTGATTTCCAGAAAATTTGACAACTGTTTAGTTACCAATCTTTCTAAAACCTTTGATAGGTATGGTAGCTGTGAGATGGGGTGGTAATTAGCGGGATTGTTTATATCCGCACCAGCTTTTTTTAGTAGTGGTATTATAGCTGCATTTTTCCAGACTTCTGGGAATTCAGCTTGATCCAAGGACAGATTAAGAGCTTTTGTAACTGCTGGGCAAATTACGGGTGCAAGTTGAGAAAAAATATAGTGTGGACAAACATCCCATGGGGATCCTGATTTAATTTCTAACATAGCCTTGCTAACTTCTTCTTCAGAAAAAGGGCCAAAAGTAGAGCAGCTGGCCTGCAGAGTAGAATCAACGTGATACTCTACATGATCCTGGCTATTGTTTACAAAGGAAGCATAGATTTTATCAATTTTTTCACTAAACAAATTACTAATTTTGGAGCAATTTTCATGTGAGGGAGTCAAGTTTGAGGTGAGGCTAGGAGGGTTACAGAGTTCTTTTACTATTTTAAAAAGCTCCTTAGAGGAGTTTCTATTGTCTAGTATCTTCTGGGAAAAATAGTCTTTCTTTGCTTTACGTATAGCTGTGTTGTATACTTTCAGCTGATGTTTATAAGTAGCTCTGTCTTCGGGCGTTTTACTTAATCTCCATTTATGTTCCAGTGTGGTACATTTTCTTTTTTCAACTTTTAGGTCTGGACCGTACCATTTCTCTGAGGTTTTTCGTTTAGGTCGATCTATTGCATGGGACAGTGAACAATGATCCAACGCTTTCTCAATGTTACCAAGCAATTGACGAATTTCTTCCTCACTGGAGGTTCCAGGGCTAGAATTATGATCAAAATCTTCTTTAAATTTTTCCACAGAAAATTTTTTCCAGCATTTTATAGAGTTCGTCGACTGAACGAATGGTCTTTTATTCTTTATAGATAGGGTAAAATTAAATTCGATCCTATAATGATCAGTCCAAGTCAAAGGTATTATATTTGTAATAGTAATATTTGTTATATTGGTAAAGATAAGATCTAGCATATGCCCCGCTCTATGTGTGGGGTATGCTATTTTCTGCATCAATTGCAGAATTTCCATATCGGTTGCCAGACGTTTAGTTAGGGGATTGTCATTGAGATCAAAATGAACATTGAAGTCGCCTAGGACTATAATGTTTTTATGTTTGAGACAAACGGGAAGAATTTGTTCCAAGAGTTGGGTGCTAAAATCAATCGTACTACTAGGAGGGTTATAAATGATTGCACCTCCAAGGATCACCTGAGTATTAATAGAGATCAGGACTACAAGCTTACCTAGTTGCGTAACTGTTTCTTGACGACAAGTAAAAGTGTCTCTAAATATCATAGCCACCCCACCACTCCTCTTGATTGATTGATTCAAATTAACAATTTTATACCCAATGGGTAGTGCTGCAGTAATATCAGGGGTGTTGTGCTCACCAAGCCAAGTCTCCGTGATAAAAGCAAAATCTGGTTTAATCTCCTGTAACATATCCCATATCTCTATAGAATGTTTGGGAAGGGACCTTGCATTAACATAAATGCAAGAGAAATCCTGTGTAGGAGTTATTTCAGATATAGGACACTCAGTGTAGTTACTATTCCATCTACAATTCCGACAGCTAAAGGGGCCCATGGTGTCTAAGGGTCCTACTATAGCACAGTGGGGATGATGCAATAATCTGGGAGTGTTAAGATTGAGCAACTCCCCGCGAGAGTATGCCAGTGCAGATTTACCAGATATATCGATAGTTGGAGAATCAGGGGTTGTGGCCCCTGGTTCCGGCCTGTCGCGGACGGGCGCAGACGGGCTCGCCTTTGGCGAGCCTTCAGCGTGCCTCCGGCGTGCCCGCTGCGCTCGTCCGCTGCGCTTCCTGTGTAAGGCGACCATTTTATGTTATTGAGGGCGGGAGGGGCCGAGCACTAGTCTGCTCACCCCTGATCCTCACCTAAGATGGCGGATGGTGATCCGGGTCCCAAGCAGCACCGATCAGCTGCTAAGGGGGTTACCGGGTAAGGCAAGGCAAATGCCGGACCGCGGGTCAATGCACGCTGATACAAACAACTGTTGCGCAAATTATAAGACACTAAATCATAACATCGATCATTTGTTATCAGATCATATGCATCTGTAGGACGACTGCTTCATTTCATAGCTGATTTCTTCAGAAGACTTGTTAATCTCATTCTTTGCCCACCTTCATGTACACTATGCAGGTTTTGTCAGCGCGTTTTCCTAGCGTTCTTCTAAAGGCTGCCTTGGTACTTGACATTTCCCCCCAGATTTGTTCGGCTGTGACCTGCAGCACATTGTTTGCACAATAGTCTAAGGCAGTTGCCTCCTATACTCACTTGAATCGCAGTTGGGGCCTTGGTGGACGTATGACCTTTAAATTGACACTGGGGACTATAACCTGGCTAACTTAAAATTTCTCATGTAACTTGATTTTCGATTTATGCCTGAATCTGATTGACCCAGTTTAATACATGTGTGGTAAACCCTGTTACAAGCCATATCAGAATTGTGATTTTTGCTTAAAGCATCAAAACCTCAGTTTACCCTATGTACACTTCAGCAGGTTAATCCTGACAAAACGTATCTGGTAGAGGAGTAGAAGAGGATGGCCAGTAAATAGTAGGACTTCCGGGTTTAGGTGCTTAGAGCACCAAACGTTATTTTTTTCAGGCAAGCTTCATAATTGGTGCTTTTAAATGAACTCCACAGATACCGATTCAGTGTCAGATTTGTATTGGGTACGATAAATAATGCCCCCGCCTTTGGGCTTGATGTAATCTGGGTCTTGGACTTTCAATGCTTGGTCCTTCTCATGAGCGAGTCTTGCTTTAGTTTGCCTGTTGTCACCACTTGCCTAACAATGTAAGAGTAGCAAGCAATAATAACAAAAATACCCTGGTTGTGAAGATCTGATTTCTCCTCTTGTGTTGTTAATGTATCCTTTGTATAGCACATCTCTAATTTTACTCAGATATTTTGTTTTATTTTCTGTCTTGAAACTGTGATTGCAAGGACTTGCTCTTGGCCCCAAGTAGTTTTATCAGTGTCTGTCAGTAACAAGCACTGGCATAGCCAATAGGTCTCGCCTTTGGGACCTTATAAGTATTTAATTATGCTGCACAAAATCCTTGGTGCAACAACATCAACTGTTGCATGGCTAAGCACTTATAAGGTCCCAAATGGGGACCTATTGGCTATGCCAGTGCTTGTTTCCCTTTGTTGTTGTTCATACTTCCACCCCTCTGTGCCTGCTACCATTTCCTTACAATCACAATTCCAATTGGCCCATGTGTGACCATCATTCTGCCCCCAGAGCTCTCAATGGTGCAGCCTGCTCGTGCTCCATATGATCTATCTAAGAGAGAGGACAGTGGGATGAGGACAGAGTGTGGAATAAGCAGTGAACACACAAGGAGGAGGTGGGGACATTGGATCAAATAAGACCAATGCCATTGCCTTCTCTGTACCGAGGCCCAGGATTGGCTGAGCATGTAGTCTGGATGCTGTCTGGCCCAGTGACAACAGGAACTTTAAAAAGACATGCATTGAGTTCAGAGTCACCTCCAGAGCTCTAAATCAAGCCCCATCCTCAACACGCATCCTCCTTCTGAACTCAGACACCCAGAAAGGAACCATAAACAGTAGGCACTGCACAATACGCATGTGCTGCATGAAAAGCCAAACTATAGAAACACAACATCAGGAAAAAGTAAGAATTCTTAGTGGGCACAAATACATATACAATGCAACAGGTTTATGACGCACTGCAGGCAGTGTGAGAAACTCACACTTCCTTTAGAATCAGTTCCAGAGCTCTCAGTCGTGGCCTATCACGATTCATGAACAGCCACTCACAATCTAAAATCGCCCAGATGTGTCTCTATTCAGCATAAGCTCTACACAACAGAAATACGCTGCATGAAAAACTACAGTAACGAGGGGGCGTGGCTAAGCACGCAACTGGTATGGACGCCTTGGGGTAGAGCTCCCCTTCCCGGCGAACTTATCCGTTGAAACACCCGCTACAGCTGACCAAAAATACAGGCGCCACCGCAGGACATCACGGGCGTGCACCCCTTCGATTTTGGCGGTGATCGGCAGAACCGGACGGCACCGGGATCTCCGAGCTGAGGCAGCCGAGCGGGTCGACGCCAGGCCGGGCGCGACTGCAGGAGAGACCGCAGCTTTAGCGGGAGACCTAGGCCCGGAAGTGCGGCCTGCGGCCTGGCGCGGCGACGCTGGCGAAAACGGTCGGACCCGCCCGTGGCGTGAACTGGGGCGGACGAGAGGAGCACAGAGGGCGCAGGATTCCCCACGCCACCTTCCACAAGACCAACACAGAGGGAGAGCGTGAGCGCGGGTAGCCCCCGCGAGGTAGCACAGCGCCCGAGCCGGCGCATTGAGGACTGGCATGGAGTGCGGCTGGGGGGTCGGGACAGGGCCAGGATTCGGAGCTGGAGACCCCTGAGGCCCCAGACGGGAAACCAGGCCACGACATCTGCGCCAGGACACGCCGTGGCAATAGAAACCGGGAGCAGTGACTGCATGGGCGCTGGCGGCCACGGCCTTAGATCCCAGAGACGCCATCCTATGACCACATGGTGGTACACAATGTACAGGCACGAGAAGTGATGGCAGTGGAGAGCAAGGACGACTCCTGCTGCCACGGGAAACACGGCGATAGCGGCCCACGGACGGCGGGGAGCCTGGGAAGCGACAAGTGCTGCACGCAGCAGGAAGGATACAGGAGGGGGTGGTGAATAGTGCCCCATTGCCTAGTGGAACACACCGGAGGAACACCTGTGGAGAACGCAGGGAACCGCCTGACCCAATGACACAGTCCAGCACTCACATCCCGGACGGGCGGTGTTGACCGCGAGCAGGGGAGCCTGCGCGAGCGGATTTTTTTTTAAAAAAAGAAGCTACGCAATTCACTGTCGACTGAACGGCGCGCTGCCCACTGTGACAGAGGCTGATTGGCCGATACTGGAGCCGGGATACCCCTGAACACTACGTGGCGATCGGAGAGCGGACCGGCGCTGTGCTGGAGTGCTGACACAACATCGGGAGTGGGCCGCTACCCAAGAGCCAACTGCTGAACACACGCCCGTGCCAATCCACTAGCCAGTGAGTGAGCCCCGGCCACCGCCGCCGACGGGGACCAGGCGCATACCAGGGTGCTAATGTCAGTAGGAGCCAGAGCCCGGCCTGGGACCTGGAACACGCAACCTAGGGGCAAGATGGATAAGACCGGGAAGAACGCAGACCCGGACCAAATGGCGGCCAAGCTAAACACCATGTTGGCTGCCATGGAGAGGCTAGAGGAATCCATCCAGCTTACTCGCACCTCCCTGGCGACCAAAATCGATAATGTCGCCATTGACCTTACCCACCTGAGAGCTGACTACAAGAAGCTAGTAGATAACACCACATCTCTGGAGAGCGACATGAAGGAGCTACGACCACAGGTCACCCAAACAGATAAACAGGTACAGGATCTCCTGAACAGGATGGAGTCCTAGAAGACCGGGCAGAGGATGCAGAAGGGAGGGCACGGAGGAACAACGTGCGAATCGTCACAGTACCGGAAAGATGGGAAGGAAGGAAGCCAGAGGAACACATGGAAAAATGGTTGAGAGACACTCTCCCGGAGGGGTCACTTTCACCGTACTTTGTGGTGGAGCGTGCGCACCGAGTTCCAACAAGGTCGCTACCAACCGGCTCCAACCCCAGACCATTGCTACTCCGCATATTGAACTACCGTGACAGGGACTCCATCCTGCGCGAAATGCGCAAACACCAGGAAGAGCGGATCGATAACACGGCTGTTATGTTCTTTCCAGACTACACGGTGCAAGTACAGAGGCAAAGAGACTCCTTCCTGGCAGTAAAGAAACGCCTGAGACAACTTGGACTACAGTACTCTCTTTTATTCCCTGCAAAGTTGAGGGTGGTGGCTCTCGAAAAAACGCATTTCTTCACCAACCCGGAAGAGGTAGAGGCATGGCTGGATAGCGGCACAGAAACAGCCCCAAGAAAGACAGCTTGTGTCCCTGACCGGCGGCGCGCCGGAGGCACCCGTAGACGACGCAGAAACAGACAGAAACCACCGGGTGGCGCGCGGGGGGCGTCGAACATGACCCCCCCAGCAGAGATCACACAGCGAGAGAAACAGGACGCCCTTCGCATGGTGATGGAACTCAGCCGATCTCCTGCACTGAGCGAGGTGGCGGACGGAAGCCCTCGGAACCTCCCCAGCGACGATGAAGCAATCTACGGCATACCAGACTCCCAGGCCTCGGAGGAGCGACCTGATGTCACGCCTCAGACGGCGGACTTGCTTCACTGATTGTGTACTGGGAACCCACTGCCCTTGCGGTACTCACCAGGAAAAGCTTGAGGGACTGAACGGACCTGGAACTGGCCCGGTCGTGATGCCCCAACCATCCGGAACACTCTCCCCTGCCGGGAATAACTCGTGTTCCTGCTGCATGAGGTGAGACATTTGCTCGCTAGCCATCTGGCCAGCAGGAGACTTGTCCCGAGGGCGGAGCAATGACCTGCCTAACCGCGGGGACCCTGGCGGCGGTGGGCCATGCATAACTGGAGCACTGGATTTGCGCCGGCCCGCCTGGCTTACTGTCGACTGGGACACGAAACATATGGTGTTTTCTGCATGTGAATCAGTTTATTTGCTCTTCTGAAACTGGTCGAGCCTAGTTTGCAAATCCCGGGAGGGATGGGGCCCTCATACTATAGACTTAATCATTCAGACACAGTTATAGTGCTAATTGCACAACGACCCCCTTAGTTTTAAACTTTGTTTCTCTCCTTGAGAGTATGGACGGGGGCATGTTTGGCAACCGACCTTTTGGTATTTTCCATGTATATAGACTTCCACGATTTATCGTTTCGCCTGAAATGTTCTTCCTGATTCTTTGTATACCTGTGTTGTGGTGTGTGGGACCGACTGCATCTCCGAGATGTCCCTGCGGGGGCGTTCCCAAGTTGAGACTCTTGAGGTTAACCAGGGGGTGGTGGAGAGGTCGGGGCGGGGGATATGCTATGGATATGCAATGTCTACTGTGAAGATCTGCACGTGGAATGTGAGGGGCATGCACACACCGTCCCACCTCTATCAGATTTACTCTTACCCTAAACGCCACCACATCCAGATAGCTCTCTTGCAGGAGACGCACCTCAATGAGGCGGAGACTCGTGTCTTGCGTCGCAGGTGGCGGGGCAGCTTTATGCCACCAACTACTCCTCATATGCTAGAGGGACCTTGGTGTGGGCGAGACCGGGCACCCCTTTGACGGTGACTGACACACACATAGACCCGGAGGGGAGGTTTGTCATAGTGAACGGCAGACTAGATGGGAGGTTGATGGTCCTGGCCTCGTTATATGCTCCTAACACGGAACAGGCAGACTTTTTTGTGCGATTATCGGACACCTTAGCGCCCTGGCACGGGATCCCATGGGTACTGGGTGGAGACTATAACTGTGTTCTTAATCTGACACTGGACCGGTCACTTCCTCCACCTCCGGGCTCACAGACACGGACCGCCACGAAGGCCTTGCAAAATTGGTCTACACAATGGGACCTGCAAGACGCGTGGCGCAGCCGCAACCCGAACACCAAGGGATACTCATACTTTTCGGGGGCACATTCCCTACACGTACGCCTGGACAGGTACATGGTCACTAGTGAGATGCTTCCACACGTAACAGACACATATTACATGAGACGCACACACTCTGATCACAACCTGCATATAATGGACCTGAAATGGAGACGACCGCACCCCCCGGTGCCACTTGGAAATTGCAGCCGGATTTGCTCCTAGACGGCCCTTTCAGACATTCCATATGCGCACAAACAGCACAGTACTTCGAAGACAACACAGGCACTGCGTCTACCCCTCAAATTGAATGGGATGCTTTCAAAGTGGTACTTAGCGGGCACTGCATGGACACAGGCCAACTCTAGGCAACAGGTAGAGAGAGACCTGACACGTATAGAGACAGAACTGCTGCAGGGAGAACAGGAAGCAGCTGAGGGCGCAGACGCAAGGCTACTAGCGGCGCGAACTGAGCATGAGAAGTTACTAGACAGGCTACGACACCTCAATTACATGGCCCACTCAGCCAGCACGCATCACACAGGAGACAAACCTGGCAAATTACTAGCCTGGCTGATCAGTCGGGAAGATTGCACGGCCCCCGTGACGGCGATACAAACTCCCAATGGGGTAGTGGTATACACACAGGAAGAGATACATGAGGCCTTTGTGGTGCACTACCGTGCGCTATACGAATCACGGCTACACGCACCCCAATCAGACATTACTGACTACCTCGGTGCGATCATGCTGCCTGAGTTAACCGATGGCCAACGGGATGACTTAAGTATGCCGCTTACGCCAGACGAGTTGCGCGAAGCCATTTTCGCCCTCTCGAATGGCAAAGCACCTGGCCCGGGCTACCAGCCGAGTATTACAAAGCATGTTCTGACATGCTGATACCCGAACTACTCCGAACGTACTCTACAGCTCTAGAGGACTCGTCTCTACCCCAGTCAATAAATGAGGCAAACCTTGTGTCTCTCCTCAAGCCGGGTAGAGATGGTACGCGTCTCGGCTCATACCGGCCTCTGGCGCTTTTACATACAGACTATAAGATACTGGCATCAACACTGGCCCGACGATTAGCACCACTAGTACCCAATCTGGTGCACGGGGATCAGAATGGCTTTGTGCCCACAAGGAGCACCTCACAAAACATAAGAAGGCTGTTTCGGGTGCAGACATATGCAGTGCGACAGTGGCCACGATCGGGATGCTGAGTTCTAGATCTAGAAAAAGCCTTCGATTCAATGTAACGGCCCTATTTACTGGTTACACTACGTAAATTCAATCTAGGCGATGACTATATGGAGTTAGTCGGTCTACTGTACAGAAGTCCCGAGGTACGAGTCCGCACGGGCAAGCTGCTGTCCGCTACAATCAAAGTCAGACGCGGCACCAGGCAGGGATGCCTGTTGTCTCCGTTGCTCTTTTCGTTGGCAATGGAGCCTCTCGCAGAATTACTGAGAAGCAGAGGTGCAGACTGGGGAATCCCGTTAGCAGATGGAATACACAAAGTCTCGCTTTATGCAGACGACCTGCTCCTGTACGTCAGGGACCTGACCCTCCTGCCGCTTGAGTTAACAGACATCTTCCAGACTTTTGAGGCAATGTCAGGACTCAAAGTGAACTGGACCAAGTCGGGGGTGTATTCGTTCGGCCCTGATACCCCGGAGCCCGAGATCAGGATCAGTGATGTGAGGCTCACCTGATACCCCAAAACGTTTCGATACCTGGGGGTGCATATATATAAAACCTTACCCGAAGTACTGGATGGTAACCTGACACGAGCCATCACATCCATACGTTCGCAGATCTCCTTTTGGAAGACCCTCCCGCTCAACGTGCCAAGCAGAGTAACGCTGGTAAAAATGATTGTGCTGCCAAGGCTGCTATATTACTATGCCAACATCCCAACCTATGTCCCGACCCGAATATTCAGGGAACTATAAATCATGATCAGGGATCTCATTTGGAATGCGGGGAGACCCCGAGTAGCACTGAGGAAACTATACGCCCCTACAGACGCCGGGGGCCGGGCGGCACAGTTGCAATGGGTGGCGGCCTGGCTAAGTGGTAGAAATTTGGGTGATACGGCCACAGATACGGATGTGCTGTCTCTTACCCAAATACACACGATGTTCCACCCTCTAGCAAAGATGAGACACCAGACGAGGCTACACATTGTAGTGGCCCGCAAATGCTTCTCCAGAAGCCTTCGGCTCACAAAGGCGCTGAGGCCGTACGCTCCGGCGCTCCCGCTCTTGGGTACTCCCAGAACCACAGGCGTGGTGACGGAGGCGGAGATGGAGCAATGGGCGCGGTCGGGAGTGGACACCTCATTTGACAACTGGGCAAGGGCAGAGAGCGTTACTCTCCACAAAGAAGAGATCGCGGGACTCAGGAAATTCCCCATAGCGAACCTTTGGGATGAGACATTATGCTCCTTCCACCGAGAATGCCAGACTCAGGGGATTCCCCCGATCAATCCCCTCCCTGACACGGCCGCGTCGTAATGTGCAGTACTGAGGCCATAACACGCGGATACTGAGGCCCCACCGTATGCGGACGCAATGCGCCGGCTTCGGGGTGCCCGCAGCCCGCTCATGTGGGTACTAAACCCCGAGCGACCATACATACGGCGGATCTGCGCGAATGTAACCCCCGCCCCGCCCCACCCACCAACCACCGAAATGACTGTCCATTGACAGGCATGTCGGACCTAACCGTACGTAACAACCACACCCAGCCCCTATTGAACCAGCACGCTCTCGCCATGTCGCACAACACGCACCTCCAAGTTGACTCCCCCCCGCCCTCTCTTTTTTTCTCCTATTTATCTTTATATTTTCCCTCTTCTTTCTCTCTTGTTCCCTTGACTACATAGCCAGTTCTAGGTTCTGAGGGCTAAGACGGCTCCGCTGACAGGCACACTGAATAGGCAGTCAGAGATAAGTACATATGTCCACAGCAACACTGTCACGCTCAACCACGACCACAAGGTTATATGTGCACATCGGATGACCTGAGAGGGTGGGATGCATGCTAGCGCCCGAAACACGACAACGGGCACACTGGGTGAACGGATTTTGGCCACGTGAGTCGGCCAGACCCTTGAGTCGAATGTGAGGGTTCATCTTTCTTTTTTACAAACATCTTGGGAGAGAGCAGAACCCTGCAAGAGGAGGGTTTCTTAGTTAACTGGAAAACCTTTAATGGTAGAGAGGCGCCACTGAGCAGTGGTGCTCAACCCACTATTGTCTGATCTAAGATGTACATAGCAAGCAGTCATTTCAAGATGATGCAGCACCCACACTCTGCCTTGAAAAGTAAGGAATATTTTTATAAATGTAAGCACCATGCACCTGCGGTAATAAGATCTCCCATAAAGATTTAAGTGAAAAAAGAAAAATGTCACGCTGCCTCACACATTTACGTTGTTTTCTACAGGACTTTAAATAATTTAGGCAAAGTTGCTCCTCGCTTGGCAGACACAAACTCGGATCAACCCTCACACTCTTAGTGTTTCAGATTTCAACCAAATGCACCTGAATTTACTTTTCTGCTCGCGGAAAATATTTTTCCAGCTGGAAAAGCATCTTCCAATGGAGTTTCGGGGCAGCCATTGGAAGGAAGGTCTTCCCCCTGGTAAGAGCAGTGGGGCCGGGTGGTGGTGGGGGGGGGGGGGGGGGGGGGGTGTTGGGCTTGGGTTACAGATGACGGCGAGGGGAAATTATTCATTTGTTTAATTTTCCCTCGTTGTCGTCTATTGAAATTCTCCCCCCCCCCCCCCAAACCCAGCTCCTCCACTCTTACCTGCATGAGCCGCAGCTGCCTCTAGGGTTATTGGGTGCAGGGTGTAACCCAATCTACAGGTGGGCTATTTGTGGGCTGTAATTGGGCTTCAACACATGACCTTTTATAGCCCAGGTATATATTCTGCCATCTTGTGGCTGTCGTCCTCTTTTCCTTTCAAGAGGTGTCCACGGTGGTTCGAGCCAGTTAATTATCCCCTCCCACCCTCACTTGGTTTTTTGTGGGGCATTCCGATCACATCTTTTTCATTATGGTCGGCTAGCTTTAAGTGGTCTCAGGTGCGCAGGGGTTTTGGTTTTCTGTGTCGTCACTTGAAGCAGGTGGAGGCAGTCGGCCATCAAGTTGGCATGATTCTAGAGCAAGGTTATTGTTGTTGCCATAGGTCAATAGGAGAATTGGGGGTGACGACCAAACGTTCAACTCGGATGAAGCAAGGAATTAAAAGTTATGCTGTAGGAATGTTCATAGTTAGATCTTAATAAATGTAGGTTAAGCAGTAGGAGAATTGAAGGTCAAAATATCAATGGTAAGAGTTAGGAATTATAGGCTAAATAAGAGGGGGTGGGTACTTTAGCGGGGAGGGGGTGGGTACTTTTGCAGTGAGGGGGTGGGTACTTTAGCGGTGGGGGTCTGTGATGGTAGGAGTTTCTGCGTATTGTGAGGTTTCATTTTGTAAAGGCATAAGGTTTATTCTGTGATGCGCACCTCTTTTCAATGAAGCAGCCTTTTCCACACCAAAATAGGACTCTGTGGTATGTGCTGCTCCCTTTCACCCAAGAAATCCCAAGGAAATATTGGAGCTTTCACATCACTTCTCACATATATGCTAGTCTTTTTGGCACTAGGTGGGGGCAGGTACATCAAGTGTGAAAATGACTGAGGCTGGCGAATATGCAGAAGCTATGACTTAGTGGATGTGGATTACCTTTCCAGTAGCGACTCCTCTCCCTGCTGAATACCCATAATCCCATCCCTAAACTTTAACATAAGACTGTGGACAATTCACCATGTAAGTGGACTCTCAACAGTAGGAAGTTTAAATTGCAAGCATAAAACGTCACAAATCCTGATTAAGAAAATCAGGATTTGCAAGCCATGCCTGCAAAATCTACTTTTGCGCACCAACTTAGGTGCACAAAATGCTTTATAAATTGGATCTTTTGTGCTTAACCCTCTTTTTGCAGGTTTCAGACAGTGCCAAGAACCTGTGTTACAGGAGAAAAACTGCAGAGCTGGAACAGTCATTCCTCTTTTTATACATTTTTTCACCATGAGCCACACAAATTTATCAGCAAAAATGTAATTGAGCATAAATAGTTGAAGTCATCAAACATACAGTAAAATATAAAGAACAACTGACACAATATGTTTAAGTCATCCCATCTGTAGGCCTTGAGCGATGAAACCACTAAGAGAAATATACGGAAGGTGAGACGAAAGCACGCAGACCCTACCAAGGACAACAGGGCCTTTAAGGTGAAGCACCTTTGCATCTGGTAAGAATCAATCATGGTAGGAGCAGGCACGCATGACTTTTTTTTTTTTTTATGTTCTTATATAGCGCTCGATCACCAGGGAGGTATCTCGGCGCTTGCCTTGGGAACCCGTCCTGGTTTTTCCCTGTGAGATAGCCCCTATAGGGCATCCCCAAGGTGAAAGCCAGGCATCCCGCCGCGGGGGCCGTTGTGGAGATTAAGCAAGCTTAATGCCCAGAGTTGCAGAGTGTGAACCCATGATTAGGTCAGGCACCGAAACGAGAATTAGCGAGTCCATGGACATTTGAGCTCAAGACCCTGCCGCGTCGGGAATTGAACCCTGGTCCCGGGTCTGACCTCTGCTTCAGGGTCTACCTGCTCTAACCATTGAGCCACACTGAGGTCTGTCTTAACATAAATGTGAAAAGGAGATTACATCCTCCCAAATCGCGACAGGCTTTCGCTAATGATCACGGTTAGTTTTTCCATAGCATATGTATGCCTTAGTTTTGACCACTGCGAAGACCTGGATCTGGGAAATCCTTAGCATGTTGGCTAGTTCCATCTGGAAAATTGCTTCACTGGATAACAATGAAAGAGAATACACGTTCTTCATTAACATCTGAAAGCAGCACAATCAGCGGAAAAATTGGCCGGTGCAAATTGGTAATAACTTTAATGTTAGGCAGAACTCCTTGCAAAAAACATCTCTTAAACTGATCGGATGTGCACCACCCATGTGGCAGCAGGTGCCAGTGTCACCGCATTCTGGCCAACATGTAGCAGAGCAGCAAAATATTGCCCTTAGCATTAGTGGGGCGAGACACTACCTCAGAATTACCTGTTCAGCATTAGCTTTCAATGTGTGCAGATAGAAGATTTAGCTTCCCATTGCAAGATATTAGCCAAAGAGGTTTCAGAAATGTCGGTCCGTCTGCGACAAGATCGTCCCATCTGAAGCGATTGACAGACTGTCCTAAGCTCCATATACACGAATCGCCTCAATTTCCATATTATAGCAGGAATTATTCCATGTTGTATTAATGAGCGTCCTTACTCACTCCCTGCTTTACTCTGTCTTTACATGCCCAATGTACTAAATGTGCCAGTCCATAGGCATCTGTTGGGCGAAGCCACAACTCAACAGAACACTGCCTGGCACTCTGAAGAGTCTCATAGCTGTAAAATATTCTCAAGCATGCCTTTTTCAAAGTCAGAGTCAAGGGAGATTAAAACGTCACAATCTGGTACATTTGCACTGCTTTGATCTGGCCTATCAATGTGCCCCACCAGGAAAATAATAATCAGGACATTAAATATTTGGAGACAGACACCATCCTCCGGATGGCACGCCGCTACCTGGACGTCTGTTGAAACACGTCCAAAATCCTAATATTCCCAGACTACACGTCCAAAGTACAACTTCAACGTAAATCCATTCTGGGGTTAGTTATATGTTGCTGTTCCCCGCTAAGTTAAAGGTTATATTTCAGGGGGAATCCCTTTTCTTGGGAGCTATGGGATGGCATGGGACAGGGTGAAGGAAAGAACAAGCATTGGAAATGCAATAGGTCTCGCATTAGAAAAGTTGGAGCTATTGGTCTTGTAAATGACAAATATTTTATTTATTTGTTGGTTTTTTAAATAGCTAAATTGATAGCTTTGTCATTTACAATGCCAATAGTTATAACTTTTGCGAATGTGACACCTATAGCATTTGGAATGCAACATGTTTTGTATTTACGTGACATAGATGGCAGCTCTGGTCGTTAGGCCACATCTCTAGAGAGCAGGAGATACCAATATTAGAATGGTTTAAAAGCAAACTTTTCAAAATACTGGTTTGTAGAGACCTGCACCCCCAGCGAGATACGTATAGTGCACGGGTACAGATTAACATCGTATGCACGCTGGTTACTTGGGTCTCTCCGAGCGGTCTACAAATTTGCAACCTCCTGCACGTTAAAAACCGAAGCCCAGGTGAATTAAACCACAAAACTGCACGGCTGACGGGGTTATAGGACGTCTAAAACCACAAGGGCACAGCGTGTCCTGCTGGCAACCTGCAAGGGAGGGAAGCGGAGGTTCAAATGTGCCGCCGCCAGCTTGGAGCTCTGAACTTCAGAAATCAGGTAGACGCTGTTCAAGAATTCACGAACCTTCTACTTCATACCGTGACTATTTCTGGAAGGAATCAATTGGAGGACGCAAGCCTCAAACGATATCAGATCCGTATGGCTATGTGTCTTTATTTATGAATAAAGCATTTCTACAACAAACGGGAACGTGGCGTTACGCCAGAATGGTCACATGAGCATTCATCTGCAAGGTTTGAACATGACACCTAGAACGATCGGGTAATCTCCCTATTGGTTGTCATAAAAACAGAGAAAAGGAAAACGATAGTGTGGTTTCCTGGAACCGTAAAAGGGAAACTGGTTGTCACCAGAGAAAATGAAACCGAAAAACCCTCACTCGAGTTTCAGTATTAATCTCCTCTTTGGGAAATACACTAAACCTTGGAACAGCCCCTTAAAAAATATTATCCGAGTTTCTGACGATACGTGATGCTCCGCTTCACAAAACGTGGGCGGCCAGGAGCTGTTACACACCCAAAACACGTCCAAGCCAGCCAATCGGAGAGGCTGCACGGAGCCTATGGCAAGAGGGGGCGGGACCAACATTCAGACAGGCGCCTTGTTGAAACGGCCAGGGGCTGCTAAAAATAGACACCTTTTATGGCCACTGTGTGTAGGGAAACCATGACCAGTGCTCCACTAGTCTGAACGTGCCATTTACTCACACACACAAACGAGAAATACTGAGTGCAAGGCTGTACCAAGGCTCAAGCCAGGATTCCCAGCCAGGGACACGATTTACATGGGAACAGTGCTGGGCGTTGACCCTTGAATCCACAGCAGCAGCCCGATTTTCTTCCTTCATAATACAAGCTGTTCTCCAAGTATGCGGCTTTTTTCGGGAGGATTGAGCAGATTGCGGAATAAACGGAATGAATGAACGGTTTGTTAGTTGCCCCTGACAACGTTGCGACACTAAAGATATAGACCTTAGTCTAGGAGACCTGTAAACGGCCGCATGCATGTTCGTCCTGTCATAAATTCCCCTGTGCTAAGGCATACACAGTGACACAAACACGTAAACCAGTCCAAACAGCTGGGCAACCAACGAGCATCGACAACGGAGGGAAGGAAGATAAGGGGAGGGGGGGAGGAGAAATGCGACACGGCGGGCAGGGGAGGGGGCGGAGCGGGGAGAGGTGCGACAGGCAGGCAGGGGAGGAGAGTAGGAGGAGGAGGGGGGAGGAGAGTAGGAGGAGGAGGGGGGAGGAGAGTAGGGGAGGCACGGCCTAGCGGCCGTGCAATCAAGAAGTGAGGGGGCGGAGCTGGGGGAGGCTGTGACAGAGAGAGTAGGCAAGGCAGGCGGCTGGGGGCATGTGCACGCGCTTTTAAGCTCAATGCGCATGCGCATTGAGCTTAAATTTCTCGTGCACTGCAAGGAATCGCCACGATTCCTTGCAAGTTGGTTAAAGAGTGGATAAGCCCCCATAGTCTCGCAAGCTCGATGCGCATGCGCATCGACAGGCGAGACCTAAAAATGCTCCCAAAATTGGTGGTGGAGCCAAGGATGTCTCTGTGTGCTCCTGAAGAGGAACAGGAAATCCAGGAGATGAAACAGAAGGCGTCTGGGCTCTCGCTAGCGAAAAACAGACAAGGAGAAAGACTCTTCCATGGCAGGTTCCAGAGAGGCGAAGGGGGTTGCACCTGACACAGTGCTGAATGGCAGAGGGGTGAGAGGCCCTAATGGGCTGACACTTCCAGACTGAGGTGCATAGACCGTGTAGGTGGAATTTGCTGACATCAAGTGCCAATATTGCTACTGAAAGGGGCATCTGTAGCTGACACAAGGACTGGCTGGCATAGGGAACATTCTATTACCCTCTGTATTGTATTGTTCAACACAACGTGCACTTTGGACCATACGAAGGCCCAATACTATTGGTCATCCACCCACAGAGGAGAGGACGCTTCCTAAAAGCTAATTTCCTGGAATGTCAATGAGTTGATAGACAAAGTTAAGAGGAGTGTGATATATGCCAGAAGCACAAGAACACACTTGTTAGTCAATAGTTTCTTTATTGTCTTTTTTGAGTTTTTTACAGCGTGAACTTGACCCGAAGGTATCAGTTGCAAATGTTTGTGCCTCATACAGGCCAATCTTATTGATCAATAAAAAATCTAAACTGGTGGGAAAGGCTCTTGCTAACAGAGTAGTGAAAAGTAGCAAGATCTCCAATAAATGAAGACCAAAATGGTTTCATGCCAGCCAGGGGAACAATAAACAGTATTCATAGATTTACAGTACTAGCACATCTGGATGAAGTGTCATAACAGGATGCCTTTCACAGCTGTACTTTAAAAAGTGTTTCGACTGAGTCAAATGGCCCTTCCTAAATGACATTCTGGAAAGTCTGAATTTTGCACCATATTTTAACACTTGCATAAAATTGCTATATTGCTCGCAATGGGTAAGTGTTTGTGTGCATGGTGTCATGTTCAGGGAATTCCCAATTAGAAGGAGCACTCATCAAGGATGTTCTCTCTCTCCTCTCTTCTCTTTGTCCTTATCGTTGAAACAAACAGGAGTTCTGCTGAGGAAGGACGAAATGGAAGATCGCGTCTTGCTCTACGTCGACGTAGTCTTTACAATGTTAGTTACCCTGACCTGGCCATCTCGAGGTTAACCCAAATCCAGGAAATGTATGGAGATGCTTTCAGGCACTGGGTGAACTGAGGAAAATGGGCCTCCCATTTGTACCCCCAGGAACTCCCACCATGTGAACAGGGACCCTTTAACCTTTTCTAAGATATGTATATCCCCAGAGACCTAGAGATAGGTTGAGACAGGAACATAGCACCTATAGCACAAAAGATAAGCGGGAACGTGATGCGCTGTAGTAGACGACCGATAAATTTGTTGGGGCTCATAGACCTTTTTAAGATGGTGGCCTTGACACAGATGTACATCCTTCAGAACTAGCCATATTTTATTGGGTGCGCAACGTTTACAACTGGCGTGTTAGCACGAACTACCATTACCACGCGGTTGTAACAACGAAAGTTGTTACAACGCATTGCGCTGGGGGGCGCTCGAGGATAGTAAATCATTTAATTTACTATCCCAACACCTTCCCTACTATCCACGGCGACTGGTGTTGGAATAGTAAATTAAATGTTTTAAATTTGCGCCCCCCCCAACGCAAGTAACAACATATATCCATTTTATTGCCCTTAACCGCATCGCCGCGGCGGTTATTTTTCCCCTACGCGGCTTTTTTCTAAAAGCCGCGTAAGATGACGAGCTCAGCTCGTCATCCACACACGCCCCCCGTGGCTGATGACGAGCTGAGCTCGTCATCAGCATCGAAGGGGTTAATTGGTTTGCAAAATTACAAGCAATATCAATAATTATATATGAGGGTATTCCTCTGGAAGGCTCTAAAGAGTCTCACAAAAGAAATGTATATTGTCCATATAACTGTGGGATTGAGGCAGTGGATCTTAGGTCATGTTATTGGGCTGCACACCTACTCGACATAAGCGATTGGATTTTTAGGGATAGGGATGAACTCTACACATGGTTAGAATTGGTGACTTTTGACAAGCCAAGGTCCTGGCTGTAGGGCACCTAGGTTCCGGTCACAACACCTGCAGTAATAGCGATACTAGCTGAAAGTTGGGCGGGGGCTTGGAAATGTATGGGGTGTAATGAGGCACTTATTAAAGAAGTACCGCTGTAGTTGGGGACATGGCTAAATGAAACATCTAAGCAGCATGGATTTAAGAACTGTGCTAGAATGGGAACTCCTAAATTGCAGATTAACTCACTCCCAGAATTTAATCCGTTGGAACCCACACTGACCATTGAAGCTATTGGGGAAAAAAGATAGTTCTCGCCTGTACAGGGCAATAATGATTAATGTCTCGTACCCTATAACAAAGTTAAGGGAGCGGTGGGAGTTGGATGTGGGGACAATGGGTGAGGAAGTCTGGGTCAAGGCCAAGATGGCAGCCATACAACTGGTTATCCCAGCTCAGCTGATTCAGTTTAAGTAATCCACAGAATATAATACACTCCTATTAGACTATGAGAGATGAGGAGAGGTTGCGGACCTACAGGCAGGCTAGGGTCACCCTGTTGCATGTGATATGGAAATGCCGGATCATTCAAAGATATTGAGCAGCAGCGTTTGATAAACTGGGTGAAATGGTTGGGATCGCAAAGGATCACGATCCTAAACTGGCAGTATTGAGAGTGTTTCCAGGGTGGGATGGACACTGGGCCAGAAAATTTGGATTGGTATATGGTGCATGTTGACAAAACGGGACCTAGCAAACCACTGGAGGTCAAAGGAGGCTCCCCAGTTCTCAGTGTGGAGAAGTGGGGCTCAATGATTAGAGCGGCAGACCCTGATGCAGAGGTCTAGCCCGGGACCAGGGTTCAATTCCCCGCCTCGGCGGGTCTTGGGCTCAAAATTCCACGGACCTGATAATTCCCGCCTCGGTGCCTATTCTAATCATGGGTCCCACTCTGCAACTCTGGGCAATAGCTTGCTTAATCTCCACAACGGCCCCCACAACGCTAAGGATGCCTGGCCTCCACCTTGGGGGTGCCCAGGAGTGGACGCCTCACAGGGAAAGCCAGGATGGGTTCCACAGCGTTATTCGTACAAGCGCCTTGAGACGCTTGCGGGTGAGTAGTGCGCTATACAAGTATCAATTTACAATTTTACAAATTTTAGTGGTTAAGAGGGTTGCATTACTGTTCCATTGCGGAGGTACTGATTTATAAATCTGGAGGATGCCCAAAAGCACACAGAGATATGGGATGAGATTGCTAGGCCACAGTAACTGAAGCCACGTGTCACTGATGAAGACCAGAAAGGCAGAATCTGGTCTGGGTAGCTGCTGTTTCAGTTTGGAGGTAGCTTAACCTGACAGTACAGTCTGGACCATCCAATCTGGTGCGGGCCAAGATCAAAGAGTATTTTGTGGATCCCTGTCTCTTATGACACAGACAAGCTGTTAGAACTGGCTATTTCTGGTTGGCTAAGGCTGACGCCAAAGCTAGGCAGAAACCACCATTCTAGTCAGGGCAAGGGAGTCACACGCCAAGATAACCCCTGCTCACTCCCTTGGTAGCTTGGCACGAGCAGACAGGCTTATCCCGGAGGCAATGTGTAAAGCATTTGCGCCAGCACATAACAGCAACAACATCCTAGGCACACCACAAAAGGAACTCCACACAAGGTTATATAAAAATAACTTCTGTATTGTCAAAACACATCAAATAGAATCACACATGTACATTGTGCCAACTGGCACAGGCAATATTCACAAGGGATTATGTACAGGACAGGGCCACATGGGCCACTGTCAGAATCAGCACTTAGTAGAAAATAGAATATAGGATATAAAATCACTGTAGCACAAATTAGCAAATATAAATCACAACCAGTAACTACTGGTAACAGGTAAGTACCACCTACGCAACCCTAAACACCTTAGGAGAATGTCACGCAATGAACCAGGGCCTCACTAGGACCACCTGTACTAGAAAGAACAACCACCTAAGAATCACAATGCAATTAGGGGTATAAGGAAGAACACATTACACATGATGCATCACAACATTCAGAGGTGTAGGGAAGGGAAAAACACATGATGCATAAGCCAACACATTCAGAGGTGTAAGAACATAGCACATGCTGCATCAAAACACATTCAGAGGTACCAGAGAAACACATGATGCCTAAAACATTCAGAGGTGTAAGGAAGGAAAACACATGATGCATAAAACATACATTCAGCGGTGTAATAACATGCCACATGATGCATCAATCACATTCAGAGGTACCGGAGAAAACACATGATGCCTAAAACATTCAGAGGGGTAAGGAAGGAAAAACACATGATGCATAAACCAACACATTCAGAGGTGTAAAATCAAGGAAAACACGTGATGCATAACAACATTCAGAGGTGCCAGAACATAACTCAATAGCGCAAAAACACATGATGCCTAAAAACATTCAGAGGTGTAAGATCAAGGTGCGTAATCATATTAAATGCATTACATTTCCTAGCACCACATCACATTGCGCAAAACTCACATTAGGCAATTACCATCACATAGATAATCACATACCAGCCCCCATCTAATAAAGGGACTAAAGAGCCCTGTGTCCAGAATGTCAGTCCTCGGCAGAAGCGGTCGCTCCCCCCTGGCTCCTGGCTTCCTCTGGCATCGTAGCGCTGCTCTCCCCTCACTGCTGCCATAACGAATCTGTGCCTGTGCCTGTCCTCGCATCTCGTGGTATCGTAGCGCTGCCTGTGCCTTTAATCTGTGCCTGGATTTAATTTGTGCTTACCTGCGCCTCGCATTACTGTATTAATTGTCTGTGCCTGTGTGTGCTCCTGGCGCTCCACCGCTCGCATTGCCTACATTGCCCCCTGAGGCTGCCTGACTGTGCCCACGGCAGTATTTGACATTATTTACCCCAATATCGTCGTGTTTGTTGTTGTTTTTGTTGCTGCCATTTTGTTGTGCATCCAGCTGTCCCTCCCCCGAAGCTACCGCCTCCCTGCTGCCCCTCCCACCCACTGGCTTTCAGGAACGTCCCGTCCGGCGCATCACTGTGACCAGCCTGTCCTCGGCAGAAGCGGTCGCTCCCCCCTGGCTCCTGGCTTCCTCTGGCATCGTAGCGCTGCTCTCCCCTCACTGCTGCCATAACGAATCTGTGCCTGTGCCTGTCCTCGCATCTCGTGGTATCGTAGCGCTGCCTGTGCCTTTAATCTGTGCCTGGATTTAATTTGTGATTACCTGCGCCTCGCATTACTGTATTAATTGTCTGTGCCTGTGTGTGCTCCTGGTGCTCCACCGCTCGCATTGCCTGCATTGCCCCCTGAGGCTGCCTGACTGTGCCCACGGCAGTATTTGACATTATTTACCCCAATATCGTCGTGTTTGTTGTTGTTTTTGTTGCTGCCATTTTGTTGTGCCTCCAGTCCGTCCCTCCCCCCACTCTACCGCCTCCCTGCTGCCCCTCCCACGCTCCGCCCCCCTCCCTCCATTTATGACAGATGCATCTAAGCGCAGCGTCACGCGCAGAGGTCGCGCCCCATGCGCGCCAAAGGTGCGCCAAAGGTAAGCCCGTCTACGCCCGTCCGCGCCTGGACAGCACCCAGCGCCAGACCCCCTGGCCCCCGCCGTACCCAGCCCACTAGATTCACATATGATGCCGCAACTCTCCTCGCCCTCAACCCCGGACGCACACCACAATGCTGCGAAGCCACCCCAGGACGTACCCACGGTCCATTCGCCTGTCACACCTGCAAGTTCACCTGCTTCAGGACCCTCTCCAAATCCACTTCCTCCAAACATAGCTCCGACTCTAACCGCCTGAAGTGCATCCTGCTAAACACCCGCTCGATCCATAGACACGCCACTGAACTCTGGGACCTACTCGACACTGCGTCACCGGACATCGTCTTCCTTACAGAAACTTGGATGAACACATCATCAGCACCCGACATCGCTATAGCCATCCCGGACGCGTACAAGATCACCCGAAAAGACCGCACCAACCAAACAGGAGGAGGCATCGCCATCGTCCATAGGAACACCATCAAAATCACAACCAGCATCGACGATAATCTTGCCACCGCCGAACATCTCCACTTCCAGATCCACACCGACCCTAGGACCACACTTAGAGGCACCCTCATCTACAGGCCTCCAGGAACCCGTATTCAATTCAGCGATGACATCACTGACTTCGTAAGCCCACATGCCCTCGCCTCCGAGAACTACATTCTATTAGGAGACCTCAACTTCCACCTTGAAAACAAACACGACAGCAACACCAACTCCCTTCTGGACAACCTGGCCAATCTCGGACTCAAACAACTTGTGGACACCCCCACCCATGTAGCCGGACACACGCTCGACCCTATCTTCACCTCCAGCAAGCACATTTCCTTCGACCGCACCACAGCCCTCCATTGGACGGACCACAGCTGTGTTCACTTCAGCTACAAAACCACCTTGACCCACAACCACCCACAACCTATTCCTCAAAGAAACTGGAACAAAATCACCTCCGACCAACTCCTCACATCACTCAACCAAAACCCTCCCACCTTCTCATTGGACCCAAACCAAGCGGCCACCAACCTCAAGCAATGGATCACTCACAGCGCTGACGAATTAGCACCCCTGAAAAAGCACCAGATCAATTCAGGCAGCAAAAAGGCCCCCTGGTTCAATGATGACCTTAAAAAATCCAAGAAGCTATGCCGCACCCTAGAGAAAACCTGGAGAAAAAACCCAACCACCGACAACATGGCCACCCTCAAGGCGGCCACCCGCAAACACCACCAACTGATTCGATCCACCAAGAAATCAGCTTTCAAGGATCGTCTCGACAACAACGCCCACAACAGCAGGGAACTTTTCATCAAAGAATTCACCAACCCCGCCGCAGCATCTAACGACATCACTCCCTCCCAAGACCTCTGCGATGCGTTATCCTCCTTCTTCTACAACAAAATTGCCGACATTCACAACAGCTTCGAGAATACTTCCGGCGAACAACCCTCCCCACCCCCCTCAGATCCTACACCGCCAACTAACAACCTCAGCACCTGGAACCCAATCACCACCGAAGACACCATCCGCCTATTGAACTCAATCCACTCTGGCTCGCCAACCGACCCCTGCCCCCACCGCATCTTCAATTCATCCCCCACTCCATCATCGCACCCCATCTCCGTGATGTCATCAACTGCTCGTTCAACTCTGCCACCTTCCCAGAAAGCTGGAAACACGCCGAACTCAGCGCCCTCTTGAAGAAACCCACAGCAGACCCCTCTGAACTTAAAAACTACCGACCCATATCCCTCCATCCCCTTCCCCGCCAAAGTCATTGAGAAAGCCGTCAACAGACAACTCGCCGCCTTCCTTGAATCCAACAACTCCCTCGACCCCTCACAGTCCGGCTTCCGAGCCAAACACAGCACCGAAACCGCCCTCATCGCAGCTACAGACGACATCCGAACGCTACTGGACAACGGAGAAACAGTGGCCCTCATCCTACTCGACCTCTCTGCCGCCTTCGACACAGTCTGCCACAGCACCCTTATACAACGCCTCAGCAACATCGGCATACAAGGAAAAGCCTTGGACTGGATCATCTCATTCCTCGCCGGGAGGACTCAAAGAGTCCGACTTCCCCCATTCAACTCAGAGGCCACTGAAGTCATCTGTGGAGTACCACAAGGATCATCACTCAGTCCCACCCTCTTCAACGTTACATGAGTCCACTCGCCTCCATCGTGCGTCAACACAACCTTAACATCATCTCCTACGCCGACGACACCCAGTTAATCCTTTCCCTCACCAAAGACCCTAACACCGCCAAAACCAATCTTCACGAAGGCATGAAAGAAGTAGCCGAATGGATGAAACACAGCTGCCTAAAACTCAACTCAGACAAAACGAGGTGCTCATCCTAGGAGCCTCCCCCTCTGCCTGGGACGACTCTTGGTGGCCTTCCGCTCTGGGCACAGCACCCACACCCACTAACCACGCACGCAACCTGGCCTTCATCCTAGACTCCTCTCTCTCGATGTCCAGACAAGTCAACGCAGTCTCATCCTCCTGCTTCAACGTACTTCGTATCCTCAAAAAGATCTTCCGCTGGATCCCCCTTGAAACAAGAAAGACTGTCACCCACGCACTGGTCACGAGTCGACTGGATTATGGTAACACACTATACGCCGGAATCACAGCAAAACTACAGAAAAAACTCCAACGCATCCAAAACGCATCAGCGAAACTCATATTGGATATCCCTCGCCAAGATCACATCACCGGACACCTAAAAGACCTCCACTGGCTTCCCGTCAACAAGAGAATTACATTCCGTCTTCTCACCCACGCACACAAGGCCCTCTACAAACTAGGACCCGAATGCCTCAACACTCGACTGTCCTTCTACACACCCACCCGCCAACTTAGATCGTCCAATCAAGCCCTCGCCGCAGTCCCGCGCATCCGAAAATCCACCATGGGTGGCAGATCCTTCTCCTTCCTGGCGGCCAAGACCTGGAACTCACTCCCCACTCACCTCCGCCTTACTCAAAAACAACATCTCCTTCAGAAAAGAACTTAAAACCTGGCTATTCGACAAAAATTGAACACCCTTCCCCAAGCGCCTTGAGACCCTCTGGGTGAGTAGTGCGCTATATAAATCCCTTAACTTGAACTTGAACTTGCCAATGCAGTGCCAGTCAGGGGTGCGCCCCCGGCGCAAAACCTAAACGTTGCAGGTGCCCACTACTTGCTGGGCACCTGGGAACATCCCAAGACCTAAATGGTGCAGCTGCCCACTTACTGCTGGGCAGCTGGGAAACAAACTGTGACAGGGGCTGTCACTAGCCCCTAGAATAAATCTGCACCCTCTGTTGGAGCCCCACAGGCTCTGAACTGCGCACGTTGGAGCCACACAGGCTCTGGACATCACACATGCCCCAAACGTTGGAGCCACACAGGCTCTTAAACAATTATGGCCCATGGACCCCTCAGGCTCTGAAAACAATGGCACCTCGAGCCTCGCTGGGCTCGTAAATCAATTATGTGGCCCGTCGTTGGAGTCCCCCCTCTGGGGACTCAAAGCACAAGATGCCCCCGAGCCTCATGGGCTCTACACACAAATGTGGGCATTGGAGCCTCAGGCTTCGTTGAAACGTTGGGGCGGCCCACTGATATCTGGGGCCGCCCTACCTCCACTCTCGCCCTTGTGCCTCTCTTCGGCACCAACAGCAGCCGCATGGAGCCCCCCCCAGCCCTTCCGACTCACCGGGCTGCCTCTTGTGCGGGGCTCCTTCGGGCGGCGGCTTCTCTGCTGGGCGGCGGGGCTCTCCGTGACACCGGAGCCCTGCCGGCGCCTGCAGCCGCGACTCCTCCTCTCTCGGGGCTCCCTTTCGGTCACGGGAGCCCCACAGCGGCCGCCGCCATCTTCCTCTCCGGTCTCCCTCCTCACGCTGCAGTCCGAGGGCGGGACTTCCAGTTCACTTGTCTCGGGCCGCGTAGCAATTGGCCGGCCGGCCGAACACTTCCGGGTCGCCGCGGGCCGTATTAGGTAGGCAGGCGGGGTATCAATATCCGAGGGGTAGGCTCCCTCGTAAATTCAAATATGAAGCGAGGTAGGCACTCGCTATGCTCACAATTTCGGGAATAAATCAGATAAAGCGCTCCCCAGCGCTAAAGGCAATTCACAGCGCTCCCCAGCGCTGAAGGTCCAGCAAAAAGCACCCTCAAGCGCTAGAAGTAAAGCAAAGCACTCCCATAGCAGAGGGGTCCCAGCATCCAGCAGGGAACCCCAGGAAAGGGTCTCCAGAGTCCATCAGGTATGCAGGGGCTGGGCACAGCTCAGGGAGGCAAGCCTTCCCCTGAGCCCAAGCAGCAGCACGCCCCTGGCAGGATTCAAGTCAGAAACAAGAACATTTTGTAAGGGGACACGCCCCTTTTTATACAGCAAATTCCTTTGTCTAGCAGGGTGCAGGCAGTGTGAGAACCAGCTAGAACTGGTTATAGGGAATTCCTTTCACTGGCCAGGCTAGGGACATCAGACGCACCCCAGGGGGTGGAGCCAGCATTGTGTGTGGAAAACCCAGCCTCATTCAGGACCCTCAAACCAAACGGTCAATCCACAAGCAGGCCCAGGCTCACTCCTCCCCTCACATCAGCATGCTAAACACTCCATTCACCACCGGGGCAGACCCTCCCAGACTCTTGGAGCCAGGCTCACCAGCCAGCCTCAGCCAATCACACGCCAGACACAAATTACACATATATGCCAACTTCTAAAAGTGGCACTTCTACACTAGACACAATCATGCCGCATATACCATTGCTCAGCATTCAATCTCACGAGTTCGCACATACCAAACTCGACCCTGCACTCCCCACACATCAGGAACTACCATGGGCATACATATTCCCCATTCATTCCTATGGGAGGGCAGGTCACTCACTACACATACACAGAGAGCTCACGCACTTTACACTGTACCACAGTGAAAAAAGTGCGCAGAGGCCTAAAATCACCACCACCGGGTTCCAGAAACAGGCTAGGAAAAAGCAAAAAGTCTCGGGGTGAACCTGCCAAAAGGGCCGGGTCCAACACAAGCTTACAAAACAATGGACTGGAATGCAGCCCAGAACAATAATCAATGGCTTACATTAATTGAAGTATTCAATGAATCACTGTCTACATGGATATTTGCACTGGCTTTCTATGAACTCATGTTTGCAAATACAGGGCTTTGTGCATGGCCAGGACTGGGTGTTTAGTCACATGTGATGTTGTTTCATACAATATGGAACCACTAAAGAAAGAATTTCTTATGCTCGAAACATATGAGATGATGAATGCAAACACTTTAACAGCAAAAGAGATAATAAGTATCTCACATGTTACGACCGCACAAGTGAAGTTGTCATCTGCTGTAGGAAGCTATAAGAAAGTTCTTATGTACCTGGCTTGTTATTACAGTACAAGCCCAGGTTGTAGCCCACACAGAGAAAAAAGCCTACTGAGGTAAGGAAAGAAGTCAGACTTCATATGAGAACTGTAGGAATTGAAGAGGCAAGTCCCATGGGCATTTCAGCAGACAGTTGCTTGGGGCTTTGTGGAGCAATGTATCAGACGATCATACTATACATCAATGTCCTGTTAAGAGCAAATGCTTCCAAATTGTCCACTAACAATGCCATCTCTATTCTGAAGTAGGTCTTGCAGCTCTCAAATTTCATAATCCAAAGCTTTGCAAATTGTTACCATTGATACCACTTGTCAAGCGTGTCCTAGAACGTTCACATTGTTGGGCAAATGCCTCTTAAGCAGAGAAGTGCTGACATTAGATAAAGGCAACTCTATTAGTTCAGCCAGGCAGCTGTGGAGAACAAGAAACTCTGAACTTCAGATGCACCATTGTTGCGGGATTCCCATCCCAGCCTGATAAACTTCGGAAGATGATAGAATGTACCTGAACTAGGAGTCTCAAGTGTCCAGCGTTACTTTCTATGAATGCTGCTATGGGGGGAAACATCCTGTACAACGAAGTATGAACAACGACTTACGTTTACCACGAAGTCTTAATAACGAACCACGAAGTATGGAACCATAACGATCGGAACAACGAAGACTGGAACCCCGAAGAATGTTAGGCACGTCATCTTAATTTCCAGGACACATTCACCTGTATTGGAACAACGATATCCAGGAAGAATGATAGGGACGTCCCATTCACCTATCCTGCATTTTGATTGGCAAGTGACATAGAATAACGTCACTCATCTCCGTGTGGAAAACTAGTCTGTATTTAACTTTATTGATTCTACAATGGTGGATGTCCGTTTTTTAAATGCAATTGAATGTTCTAGAATTATATTTGAATTGAAAATATGTTTTGCAATCTGTTTTTAAAATAATATTTTATTATGAGTGTATAGGTGTGTTGTGTTTATATCTAGGACCCTAATTCGATATTCCCGATTTATGCCCTTGTGAGGTTACAATCAATAATATCCTGATAAAGGCATAAGAATCAGATCCATATTCAGTAATAGCCCATGCAGTCCAAAGCACAGCACGGCTACTCCCATCGACTCCTAGAAACCACAACGCGTTCTTTAAACAAACCAAGCCTCCAGCAGCCCGGGAAAACCCCCCCTGCTTTTGTTCCAATTTGAACAGGAACTCCTGAAGTCCAGAAAGAACTGTTAGTTCTTAGTGACGTCTTATGTCCAACCTTACGTCAAACCCGGCACCTTTCAGGTATAAATATACCAACAGTTGCCTTAAGCAAACACACGGTGGTTTGGAGCAGAGCGGCCATCTACTTGCCCGAGAGCCAAGCTGATGCGAGAGCCCACGGAAGCCGCCCCTCCCGATTGACGCACTGAGAGAGACGCTGTCTTTTTCTCCAGCCGAGAAACTCCAGCTCTAGTGTTTCCAGCCTACCCTTGCGGGTTGCTGGGATATCGAGTCCTGAGGAAAGAGATACCAGACCTCCCACATTCTATTACCAAGGTACGGAGCTGACTAAACCCGTAGGAGAATTCTTGATGCAGATTCTTGGCAAAATAATCTTAACCAACTTAACTTAAACTGTTACTTACTTATCCCTTCCCACGTATTAGGCTTAGGTCAGGTACACCGGGGTAGGCTTAGTTAGAAGCACCAGTTGAGTACGTTAGTCAATGTATTTATGTATGTATATATTTTATCCATTTTAAAATATCATATGGCTAAGAAACCATATCAATGCTTTTACAGTATTATTTCATAATACTACTTTTACTGTACGCACTTTACTTAACTTTAAGTATTGCAATTGTGGCAATTCATTTCTCTTGCATGAGAAAGAAAACTGCTCAATAAATAACACCTTTTTATTGAAAACGCCCGTCTCTCTATTTCTCTGCACTCTGATGAAACTAAGTATGCACTGCTGACTGAGTGAAATAGCTGTCAATTGTTTTCACACGACTCTAGAGATATACTCTTATTCTGAGGGAGCAAAGTTGTCATGTTTATGCGGTTGTCGGAAACTGAATCCCTTCTTGTCTGAGCCAGGGGAGCTTGTCCCTCCCTATTCATTCAAGAAAGTTTCCAGTGACCTCTGAGCTAGCTGGCGCAAACCTAATTAAGTTTAACATAGTCAGTAGAGACCTAGATGACCTCAGTCCTATGTCTACACTGCTGTTTATGTTATTCCAATGTGCAGAGCCTATTGGGAAAGTAGGAACTACACTACATGGCGCCCAACGTTTGGTTAGGCGATAATCTAACGCAAGACAATAGAGTAACTCGTCGTGCTTTTTCACACAGAACCCTTTCCCCGTAAAAATTCCAATAGACGTTTGGAGTGGGTGAAAGGTTAATATCTGCCGGAACTTAGTAGGATGAGAATCCTATGTATTCGTTTTTGGTTTGATCAATGTTGAAGGATACAGTGTTCCAAAATATTGTGCACCTAATCTTTGTTTCCTTGAAACTCGATCTGCAACAGAAAACTTTCAGTCAGTTAAATGGCAGAAAGTGACGAAGAGAGGGAGCGAGCAAGAATAGCAGCTCAACTCTTAGAGGAAGACACAAGTCTCCAAGAAAATGACCTGAGTGTTATAATCATTCCGGTCAACGTAAGAAGAACTATAACTCTTAAACTTATAGAAAACGGACTGACACCACGGGGTGGTACAGTCATATTCGTGGCAGAGGCACATGAATATCGGCAGACAGAGGTATTCTATTCATGGATACATTTTCCAGCAGCACACGCTGTGACAAAAGACTTCCACTATTACAAAATAGAGGAACCTCCGGATAATTACACTCCTTTCGAGGACGTTAAAATCCCACTAAATTACCAAGAGCACCTGCTCTGGTTTAATGGCGCCCTAAAACATAATAATCACATCACCAGGCTCGGTCCACTAGGTAGACCAGGAGCAACGTGGCCGGTTTTAGCCAGCTACACACCACATCCAGACATTGATAAAATGTCAGTTCCTGAACTTTTAGCTCAGCTAAAACTCTTAATTAAAATACATAGACAATTGATCCAATATGTCATGCGGACTTCAACAGTCCAACCGACAATTAATAGCCACAGCTGACCCCTCACCAGGGGAACACAAACAAAATCACACCACAGAACATACAATCATGTCTTGGTAAGGTACCCATTAAACGGGAACAAATCCAATTCTGGTTAGCACAAAAATTACTCAAATTGAGGCAGTTTTTCCAGATACTACTCCTACTGAAAAACACAGAATTCTAACTATCTGCCTCCCAATGGGGATCGCACCACATGTGGAGGACTGTGACACTTGGGGCACAGTCTTTGCTTCCATCTACACAAAAACACATGGTTTTCCCGTCTATGGCGGTCATACCAGATGTACTAAGACAGATTCAAAATGAGTACGGTCCAGAACCTGCTTTAACTTTGGGTATGAAATTACTGAAAGATTTCAAGCTGGTCTCAGCTATACTATTAGCCAATATAAAGGGTGAAGCAGCATCGGTGGCGATCCGCCAAAAATTGAAGGAAACAGATATAGCAGAACCACCATTTGAACTTGCCAGAATCATAGAAAAATCCTATGAAGAGCTAGGAAGAGATAGTTTGGGTGGGAAACCGGTAAAACCCCAACTAACTGATAATCCTGAAAAAACATTTATTAAAAATAATTTAAAAACTCCAAAAAAGAGTTGGGATGGTAATAGACAATCCACTCCCACGGAAAAGCATTTCCAGTCCAGAGGAAGGTCTCCTCAGTGGAGAGAGAGATCTCTAGCCCGAGAAGACAAGTCTCCCCAAAGGGAACCCTCTGAAAAAAGATATAACCTTAGAGATAGGGATAAAATAAGAAAACCTGACAGATATCAAGATGTTGATACACGTCCCTCTCGATCCTTCTCACTCAATCTTTCGCAATCTTCCTCGCAGAAATCGGAAAGAAGAGGACGGTCAGAACATAGAGAAGAGCACGTCAAATCCAAAGACAAGGAACCTGCTCATCAAAGTAAAAAATGACAATTTCCCAGAAAGAAGGTAGCAAGTATTAAGATTAAACATGCCGAGAATTCTGAGGACACAGCTGAAAAACGGAGAGTGGGCCCAGACAATGTTAGACAGCGCAGCAGAAGTGACCATAGCTCGCAAGATCCTGATGAATCTTCTGGAGACAGTGGACACGAATGAGTACATTCAGGTGGAAACTGCAGACACACGGGTTAGTGTGCCCCATAAACTATATGAAATAACATTATGTATAGAGGGAGATACAAATAGGAAAATAAAAGGTCTCTTTTGGGAAAAACTTTCAAAAGGCTATGGCATTCTGTTAGCTGAGAAAGACTGGCCACCAGAGTTTGTCAGGGAGTGCCCTCATGGCGAAGAAATGATTATGCCTGCCTTCTCGAATCACATCCCGATTCATAAAAAATACACATTGGCAAGAAAATGGGCAGTAGCCCAAGCTCCTGCTTTATATAAAAATCATGTAGGATGGGATGAGGACTCACCTCACCACAAGATCCAGTTAAAAAATCAGCCCACTGCACAAAGGCAGTATCCAGTTAAGCAAGAAGCTAAAAAGCAAGTCAGGGAGATCTTAGATCAACTTGAATATTAAGGGGTGATCGAAACATGCACCTCTCAAATGAACAATCCGTTGTTTCCTGTCTCCAAGCCAGACGATTCATATCGTATAGTTTTGGGCTACAGACACCTTAACTCCTGTTGTAAAACATTTGCAGTACAAAACTCACATAGTGCAGCACTAATGAATAACATTATGCGAAAAAAATATAAAACGACATTAGACATCTCTAATGGATTCTTTTGTCAAAACATTGCACCTGAAAGCAGGTATTTGACCGCTTTCTCAATAATGGGGTCACAAAAACACTTCTGTCGACTCCCACAGGGATTCAAGAATAGCCCAGGATTATTCTCAGCTAGGGTAACAGAGTTACTTCAAATATATGATGATGAAGCATTATCATATGTCGATGACATCGATCTCACAGATGATGACCTGGAGACTCACTTAAAAAGGGTGAACACCATAATACTTGGGTTCGCGTCAGAGGGTTATAAATTCAACTTTAAAAAGTCACGAATTGCCCATCTAACTGTCCTATTTTTAGGATATGAATTATCAAGTGAAGGCAAAAGCCTGGCAGACAATTTCTTAGAGAAATGTGCTGTACTCCAAGCACCAAAAACGCTGAAGAATTTACAATCAATACTAGGTTTGCTGAATTTCTGAAGAACATACATTCTAAATTATGCAGAGAGGGTTAAACCTCTCTATGAATTAATAAGATCAGATTTCAAACAAACAAATTGGACTCAGAAACACACAGAGATTTTGAGATCATTGCAAACAGACATGTTAACTAAAACAAAATTGCAAACACGTGAAAATACATGCAATCTTGTAATCCGAGTCCTCCCAGGAAGATGCGGATTCACATACCTGACCTCTAATGAGGGAGAAACGGTACCTATAGCTTACAAATCTCATTTGTACACTGAAGCTGAAATGAAATTCAGCCCTACAGAAAAAAATCTAACTGCGATTCAAACTGCTATAGCAAAAGAAAGAGCCCTGGCCCAAGGCAGAAGGAGAACTTTTTTTACATCAGAACCAGCCCTTGAGGCATTAACAAGTCCACGTAATCTGATTAAAGTGGCCCTAGATACAAAATGGATAGAATGCGAAAATTCCTTTGCTACAGAAGACGTGAAATACTATTTTGACCCTAAACTGAAAAAAGTAGATGATCTAGTATATGAACGAGAATATCCTCTGCCAGCTGAAATTCTGCCTCTAGAACAATATACCTGCGTAATCTATATGGACAGATTCGCACAACACTACGATGTAGAAAATAAATCCTACGATGCAGCGTGCGCGATTGTTAAAGGTCGCAGACGCTCTGGTAAATTCAAATCAATGATTACAAAAACTGAATCAATCAGGAAATGTTCAGCTCAGCGAGCTGAAATAAGAACTTTAAAGATGGCGCTTGAAAATGCCGATCGCGAATTCCCCACACTAATAGTGTGCGATTCGTATTTCTGCGTCAAATCATACAACAGTGACATGCAGACATGGATCAAAAACGGTTACAAAGATGACACAGGTGCTACAATAAAGCATAAATTGCTTTGGGAACAAGTAGTTCTTTTAAAGAAAGAACTACAGAAGACTCACGTGATACACGCATTGAGTCATCGACGTGATGGCGTTCACGTTGCAGGGAATTCATTGGCTAACACAGCCACAGCGGAAGCGGTTCAACCGGCTTCCGTAGCCACTGAAAAGCGTTCAGAAAAACACATAGATGGGGAAACCATGCTGGCAGTAAAAGCATCATCAAAAGGCGATTATGCAGCATTACCTCTCAACTATCCACTCAGTAATACATACATAATTGATGCAAACTCTGTTCCGTTTGCTCGAATCCCTGGGGAGGGGATAGGATAATTCCAAACACGAACCGGAGAATCTTCTTATTACAAGAAGCACATATGGGGTTGGGTCTGAGGCACCAAAAGATCCTGAAATCTCTGATGGAACTACAATCGGAGTACTGGTGGCCGGGAATGAGCGTAGATATCTACTATTTTGCAAAAAATTGCAAGGACTGCAATAGAGATCGCAGTTCTGAACCGGACCAGCCTGTAGCCCATATACCACTATTAGATAGCATCAGGCTATCTATAGCGCAGAAATCCAGTCGGAGAAATGCGTCCCCATAATAATTAAGACTGAATTCACTTAAAAATGTAGACCCCAGCAATCGGCTGACGCCAGAACTGTTATAAAAGATTTGCGAGTCTTTATCAGCACATACGCAATTGGCATGCTACATTCTGATCAGGGTCCTGCGTTTAGCTCTCGAGCTTACAAAGAGGCCATGAACAGCATGGGCATCGCATTGCGGTACTCTTCTTCCTTCCATCCTGAGGGAAATGCGGTTGTGGAAAGAAAAAACCGGGACATAAAGCAATCTAGAACGGCGAGGGTATTAGGTTCGGGTGATGGGTGGGTCAAACATTTAACAAGTGTCCAACGTAGTCTTAACAATCTGCCAAGAAACTCTCTAAAAGGTCTCACTCCATACGAACTATTGTTCGGAACTAGAATGCTCATTCAGGATCTTGATAGTCACACTTCAGTGGTAGAAGAAAAATCCTTTGATATCAAAGATCGTTTGGCTGTTTTACAGGATTTAAATGAAACAAGAAAAAACCTGAGTAACATAAAGTTGAAACTACAGCAGACAGCCACTGAAGAAAACCACCTGTCCCAGCAAGACCTGTCTGGATTCCAAAGATTGGGGATCTGGTCAGAGAAAAGATCGCGGTAAAGAAGGAATTTGGGCCTTCTTACAGAAAAGCAGTACCTGTCTTAGCTATCAACGGAACAAGATAAGTTGTACTACCGCCACTTGCTGGTAAAAAGGAGAACCGAGTTGTATCGATCGACCTGGTAAAACCACAATCATGTGGCCAATAATAAGTAGTAGGCCCAGTGGACTCCCAAGAAATAGCAGAATACCAAAGTTTGCTACAATCCAAGAGGTTCAAACTGAAAGACTAATCACATTTGATAAACCTGCAGTGCATAAAAAAGGCCTATGCAACAAAGCCATGGAACTTGTGCCACTTGAAACTCAAATCTCACCAGTTTGTCAAGAAACACCTGTCTACAATGATGTAGCCTCTGACTCTGCAAATGAAACAAATAAAAATGCAAAAGCAAATGAAAATCCGGAAGCAATTCCGACAATTGACAGAATTGCATCTGGCTACTTCATCAACTTCAACGACTTCTCTGAAGATCCAAGCGAGAATGAAGAAACACCTCCAACAAAAACTCTCAAAGACAAGCTAATTGAACTTTCACACCAACTGAAAGAAACATATCTAATTTCACCATGGATTGAATTTTGGATTGTGTTAGGTGTACTTTTCCACCTGCTTTGGCTCATCATGGTTCTATGTTTGGGAAAATTCATTGATGGGAAATATAGTACAATGGACATAGCAAGTCAGAACATCAACTTGGTCTTAAAGCCTCACGCATCCTCTCACATCGAGAAAAGAGAACTGTCATCAGTGAACATCACAGCCAATCCAATACCCGGTGGGGTAGCATGGGACAGAACTGATTATGACATTTTTGGCCCAGTCGAGTTCTTGAAATATCCCCACTAGTTCAAGATTTCATTAAGTGACTTTGTGACACCTAGTACCTCCTCTGATAACTGGGACTTTGAAAACATTAATAATATGATGTCAGATTTAGTAATGTCAGTCAAATTTACAGAACATGATTACTTACAGGGTTCATCCAATTATGAAGAGCTATACTGCTACAACCATTATGGTGATCACTATTTGCATAAAACTGCTCAGCCTAGAAATGTTTTATCTTATAACCAGTGGGAACACTGTCCAACTCCACCAAAAGGCAGTTCGAAAACATTTTATGAGAAATTCCAATACTTATCAGGGTTTAATAACAGTAATCCAGGAACGTTTTATTTTAAAATGTTAAATAGAACAGGAATGAAAACAATGTTGACAAATACTAAATTGATTTATTCAGAAACATTTTATAACAAAATGTCTACATTTGGTTTCGAATTTTGGAAAAACACCATTGAAACAAAAACAATCTGGGGTTCTAAAGATTGGCAAGTACAAGGCCTAGAAGCACTAGTTAGGGCCTGCATGATCCAGGAACAAATGATATTCTTGAATGACACAATTCAACAAACTACTTGCCTTGGCCTAGCTAAGATAAAAGACTTAAATACACTGTCTATTCCGAAACCCATACCTGATAGTGACAGCACTACTGATATGGAGATAGACGTATCTCATATTTTACACCAAAACAGAACACATACTGATTGGAAAAAGTGGTTGATCTGGCCAACAGACACAAATAACTGTCAAGATAGATTCCTGAACAAAACACAGGGGTTCAAAATGACCAGACCAGACCCTAGATACTCCCAGAGACAACATACAGGGATAGTTACAACATACAGTGCAGGAAAACTTTGCCTTGAGTGGCTACAGAAATCCACACTGGCTGAAATTAACCAACACTTGACTTTACTTAAAGACGGTGCTGACTTGCGTGATTTCATAATGGGACCACGCAAACAGCGTCAAAAACGTTTCATAGCGGCCGGTATATACGCTGCATACAACGATGCATGGAAAGTAATGCAAATTGAGACAGCAGAAAAAATACGAGAAATTGATCGTAAAAATTTGGAAAAATCACTTTCTGTTGTGGACACTGGGTTAACGACTGTCTTCCAGAATATATTCACTGGACAGCATTGTATCATCTGCTTTTGATATAATAGAGCAGGACTTACTAATGTTACAACATGGTCAGTCTCAATTACGTTCTATTGTACAGCTTGGCTGGACGTTGCAAAACCTACATTCAGGCTACGTGCCATGGCGTTTAATTAACACAACGTCATTATTTTCTATCTTTAACCTTACTGATAAACAAATCAGTTTGGCACAAAAAGGAGCAGACTATACGATTCTGAGCATTGAAAAACTCGAGAGATTACCATTGACAATGTCAGAGAGACCTGTCATTGAATGGATAATACATGGAACGGTTACAATTCCGATTACAACTTTCCAGTTTAAATACTGCCAATAGTATATACCAGCAGGCCAGTATGAAAGGTTGGGTAAAGAATACATCAAATCAACCTGGGATTTACCTTACACACACAGATGTTATATTGAAGGAAACAAGGAGGTATTTCTTAGTGGTAAAAATTGTAAAAAATCACTAAGCGGTACACTTCTGTGTCAAGGTATTAATTTGCATGGAGCCTGCGAAGGGTCTTCAAACAACCTTTCATGTCACCTGCATGGCACGCCTGCAAAACAGATAGAGCCATTTTTTAGACCACTTCTAACGGTAGTTACATTTTAATAAGTGACCACAGCTGTTGTAGCATGCTGCCAGGAAAAGCCTATCTGACAACTGTAAATTCCAGGGCCGTTTGCTGTATGCAAGTATTGTATCCACACAGCAATCCAGATATGGGGGCTGCGTTATGGCCTCGGTTGAATATCTCTTCTATTCGAATTGATACTTTAAGCAGAATGAAGCCTATTCTTTTACAAACAACTGTGCCTCTAACGTCATCAAAAGAAACATATGATCTGCAAGTTGCAAGGACAGCAGCAGAGATACATACCCTTTTATCAACAAATTGCCCCGTACATTTCGTAGAAGTGTTAAGCCAAATTTTAAACATGTCTGATACCAGTGGCATCGCACATGTATTTAAGACAATGTTTTCGGGACTGTTATCACCCTTTAAAACAGTTCTGGGCATCTTCCCGAATTTTGTCCATTCTGTCTTCGGCGGTCTACCATTAATCTTGGGACTCGTGGAAGGAGTTTTATTTTTGCTCCTTCTGCACCGATATGGCAAGCCAATCCACAGACAAGACTCTAGCAACGATGGAAGAAACGATCCTAGCAATACGATACTGAGACCGTATCACTAAGGTCCTCGGATTGGAATACAACCTGGTTTCTTTCATTCAGACCAATCTGGCAAGATTGCGTTTTACCTGTGCTTCGATGTCTGCTATGCGGAGAAGAATGCATGTTGGACGTCTGTCTTACACTACGATCAGCAGTACCAATGGATATCGATACTTTGCTAGGTCCTGTAACGACTCATGCATCGTGTTGTCCCCAGCGGCTACTGATTCTGATGACGGCATTCGTTGAGACTTCACCACTACGAGTAGGTGGTGGTGAGGTACGAGAGGGAAGCAGCACCGAACAGGTACAACCTTCTGTGAGCATTGCTGATCCAAACATCGATGATAGCAATCACGCAGAGAATTGCACTGTTGCAGCATTTTCTTACTTGGTCGAACTTTCACCTGATGTGGTAGACCAATTTTTTGCGGGTCTGTCTGAAATAATGTTCTCTCCAATCAACGAGAATAACTCTTAATAAAAACAATGAGCACACAGCGTTCCCTGAACTCTGAATTCGGCCTTCAGTTTTTGATAAACAAAGCTACAGAAAATATTTGGAACTATTCTTCCACTGAAAGCGAAATTATTTTTGCCCATTTTTCAAAATATTTACCTTTTTTGGCACATGGTACGCTGCTTAAAGTAGAACTATTCTTAGAGAACAGAGCTTCTATTTTTAGGATACCAGAGACAATACTTTACCTCAGCCTCTAGCACATATACAGCATCTTGTATAAAAATGTGATGAAATGGTCTCGACCTTCTTTTCTGTATTCAGAGCCATTTCATGTGTAATTTTCGCAATTCATTCAGCTGATATATATATGCATTTATCTGAATGATGACACTGCTTGAAAAGCGTACAGTACCAACACTTATTTTCGTGTATTTACCTTATACCATTTCAAATGCGAAATATGTATTTTTTGGTGGGTCGGAAAACACACATGCATAGTTGAATGTTTACTATTGCTTAGTTTTTTAGTAATGATGGACATCAATCCGTGGAGTGGGTGTCGTGTTTATATCTAGGACCCTAATTCGATATTCCCGATTTATGCCCTTGTGAGGTTATAATCAATAAGATCCTGATAAAGGCATAAGAATCAGATCCATATTCAGTAATAGCCCATGCAGTCCAAAGCACAGCACGGCTACTCCCATCGACTCCTAGAAAGCACAACGCGTTCTTTAAACAAACCAAGCCTCCAGCAGCCCGGGAAAACCCCCCTGCTTTTGTTTTGACTTGAACAAGAACTCCTGAAGCCCAGAAAGAACTGTTAGTTCTGAGTGACGTCTTATGTCCAACCTTACGTCAAACCCGGCACCTTTCAGGTATAAATATACCAACAGTTGACTTAAGCAAACACACGGTGGTTTGGAGCAGAGCGGCCATCTATTTGCCCAAGAGCCCAGCTGATGCGACAGCCCGCGGAAGCCGCCCCTCCCGATTGGCGCACTGAGAGAGACGCTGTCTTTTTCTCCAGCCGAAAAAAAATCCAGCTCCGGTGTTTCCAGCCTACCCTTGCGGGTTGCTGGGATATCGAGTCCTGAGGAAAGAGATACCAGACCTCCCACATTCTATTACCAAGGTACGGAGCTGACTAAACCCTTAGGAGAATTCTTGATGCAGATTCTTGGCAAAATAATCTTAACCAACTTAACTTAAGCTGCTACTTACTTATCCCTTCCCACGTATTAGGCTTAAGTCAGGTACACCGGGGTAGGCTTAGTTAGAAGCACCAGTTGAGTACGTTAGTCAATGTATTAATGTATGTATATATTTTATCCATTTTAAAATATCATATGGCTAAGAAACCATATTAATGCTTTTACAGTATTATTTCATAATACTACTTTTACTGTACGCACTTTACTTAACTTTAAGTATTGCAATTGTGGCAATTCATTTCTCTTGCATGAGAAAGAAAACTGCTCAATAAATAACACCTTTTTATTGAAAACGCCCGTCTCTCTATTTCTCTGCACTCTGGTGAAACTAAGTATGCACTGCTGACTGAGTGAAATAGCTGTCAATTGTTTTCACACGACTCTAGAGATATACTCTTATTCTGAGGGAGCAAAGTTGTCATGTTTATGCGGTTGTCGGAAACTGAATCCCTTCTTGTCTGAGCCAGGGGAGCTTGTCCCTCCCTATTCATTCAAGAAAGTTTCCAGTGACCTCTGAGCTAGCTGGCGCAAACCTAATTAAGTTTAACATAGTCAGTAGAGACCTAGATGACCTCAGTCCTATGTCTACACTGCTGTTTATGGTATTCCAATGCGCAGAGCCTATTGGGAAAATAGAAACTACACTACAGGTGATTATTAATGATGTTGCAACAAAGTGCTTTTATGTACATTTCTAATTCGTCATTCCGCCATTTTAGTCTACATTGCAGTCAGCTGTATTAAAAAAGATGATGGACTGAAAATAAAGTGGGGCATGTGTATTAATGCACTTTTCGACTCTTTTTATGTATTGTCAAGTAAGTCTTTCAAATGTCAAAAATGTTTTTTTACGCAATCCTCTCTTTAAAAAAATAAAGGTTTCATTGTGCTTCACTCTGCATTATTGTGCACTCAGACGAACACAGTTCGTAACATATTTAATAAAAAGAACAAAATAGCATTATTTGGTAATGGGCATTTTAAGCTAATTAATATCACTGTTTAGGATGTAGTTGTTTAAGAATTAGTGGTTAAATACAGTTCGTTGTTTAGCTTTCGTTATTGAGGAAGTCGTGGTTTAGGCAGTATTTGTTCGGTCATAAAATCTGCTATGGGATTACACAAAATGGTTGAGTGGAAAGTCACCCAGCCACATACAAGGGCACCAACACTTGAAATCAGACTGAGATTGATCTTAAATATGAAGCCGTCAATGTGAAACACTACGCACGCTGTATTCTTCAGGTTACTTCAAAGTCGGTGTACATTGTAATTCCCCTGCTCAGGAGTTAATAAAAATGTGTGTAGTATCCTCAGCATGTGCAAAAACAACAGTCGATGGACAGAATGCAGAACAATGTCATACATTCACCCCAGTATAGAAATCTGAGCCTAAATCCATCGTTTTTTTGCTCAGTTTGAATCCAGCCATATGCAAATCAGTCTTGACCCTGTGCCCCATGGGAACAGTCCAGCCCGAACTGCCAAGCCAGATCCTCCCTGGACTGGAAACAAGCATCCTAGGACTGGTTTTGGGCTTTCAGCCCTCATCAGCCAGGATATCTGGATTCCGGTGGCATGGAGAGCACGGGACTCACGTCTGAGCATACCCATCTCACTCGGGGTGACAAATCCAAATCCAAAAACAACAGTTGATGGACAGAATGCAGAACAATGTCATACATTCACCCCAGTACAGAGATCTGGGCCTAAATTCATTGTTTTTTTGCTCCCCATGCCATTCCAGTTTGAATCCAGCCATATGCAAATTAGTCTTGACCCTGTGCCCCATGGGAACAGTCCAGCCCGAACTGCCAAGCCAGGTCCACCCTGGACTGGAAACAAGCATCCTAGGTCCGGTTTCGTGCTTTCAGCCCTCATCAGCCAGGATAGCTTGATTCCAGTGGCATGGAGAGCACGGGACTCACGTTTGAGCATACCCATCACACTCGGGGTGACAAATGCAAACAAGCATTGGAAATGCAATAGGTCTCGCATTAGGAATGTTTGAGCTATTGGTATTGTAAATGACACTTTTTTTTATTTATGTGTTGGTTTTGAAAGTAGCAAAATTAATAGCTGTTACAATGTCAATAGTTTTAACTTTTGCAAATGTGACACCTATAGCATTTGTAATGCAATGTGTGTTGTATTTACGTGACTTAGATGTATTGATATTACAAATAACAATGGCTTTTAATTTTGTAAATAATTAATACTTGTTGGACCCGGCCCATTAGGCAGGTTCACCCCTAGACTTTTTGCGTTTTCCTAGCCTATTTATGGAACCTGGTGTTGGTGATTTTAGGCCTCTGCGCACTTTTTCACTGTGGTACAGTGTAAAGTGCATGAGCTCTCTGTATGTGTGGTGAGTGACCTGCCCTCCCATAGGAATGAATGGGGAGTATGTATGCCCATGGTAGTTCCTGATGTGTGGGGAGTGCAGGGGCGAGTTTGGTATGTATCAACTCGTGAGAGTGAATGCTGCAAAATGATGTATGCGACATGGCTGTGTCTAGTCTAGAAGTCCTACTTTTGGAAGTTGGCATATTTGTGCAAGTTGGTGCTAGCGTGTGATTGGCTAGTGAGCCTGGCCCAGAGTGCATGGGCCTGCTTGTGGATTGACTGTCTGGTTTGAGGATGACAGGGGCTGGAGAGCCCAGAAGGTTGTCTGAGTCAGCCCATGGATGAAAGGCAGCATCTGCTGCCAGGGAAGTGGGAGGAGATGGCACCTGATAGTGAAGGGCTGTTCCTGTGTAACTACAAAGCTGGCTCCACCTCCCGCTGGGCGACTGACACCTCTGTCCCTGATACTGAAGGGGACTTCCCTCTAAACCAGTCCAGCTGGTTCTCACAATGCCTGCTTCAAAGGACTTCCAAGGACTTCAAAGGCTTTTTCTCTGTATAAGAAGGGGTTGTATCCCCTTCCAAAATGTTCTTGTTTTCAACTTGAATCTGCCAGGGGCATGCTGCTGCTGGGGCTCAGGGGGATCCCTGGGCCCTGCCCAGCTCCTGGACATCTGATGGACTGCTGGGGGACTCTTCCTGGCTGTCCCCCTGCCTGGCTGCACCTTTGAGGACTGTTTGCTGGACTTTGTTTTGGCCCTGGAAGCCTTGACCTGTAATGCCCTGCAGCTGCTGGGACCCTCCTTGCTGTGGGGGTCCTTTCTGGGGCGTTTTGGTGCTTTCTGGGCTCCCCAGCGCCTCGTGGGCGCTTTCTTAACCTGATTGATGGCAGGGCGCTGTGGTTATCCCGTGGGGGGAAGCGCTCCTGCCCTGTGACTGTCCGAGTGCTTCGTGTGCACTCTTATCTGATTTGCGGGTGCCACCCCGACTATGGCGCCCTTTGCGAGTGCCTACCTCGCTTAACTATTTTATATTACTTTTGAGGGTGCCCAGCCCTCGATTTGCCCCCGTAATCACTGCCGCGGCCCGAGCCGCGCACAGGAAGTCAGGCAGCGTTTCGCCTGACCATAGGCGGGACTTCCGGGTTGCAGAGGAAGTCCCGCCCCATTGCCGCGCTGGGATTGGCTGCCGGCAGCGAGAGGAGAGCGGCGGCGATTGTTGAAGCCCCGGTCCCGAGATGGGGGACCGGGTGAAGCAGCGAGGCGGGCGCCTGCCTGTGCTGGGCTCCCATGCGAAGGGAGAGCCCTGCAGGCGCCAGCGGTGATGTCCTAGAGCGCTCCGAGGTTTGGGCGCTCTTCCGCTGCACGGCCAGGATCCCCGGTGGACTGGAGAGGATCCCGGCGCCCGTCCTGCATCAGAAGCGGCCCGGTGAGTGAAAAGGGCCGGGGGGGGCTCCAGTGGGGCTGCTGCTGGTGCCGGGAGACGGCACCCCGACGAGAATGGAAGTAGGGCGGCCCCAGATGGCAGTGGGCCGCCCCAACATTTCAACGGAGCCCCAGTGCTCCAACCCGGGCACATATTTTTGCTGAAGAGCTGAGAGGCTCTGGGGGCATGTCACGAACCATGAATGAGAGTCAGGGCGGCCCCGGTTGGCAGTGGGTCGCCCCAACGCTTGGAGAGTCCAGGGAGGCTCCAGGGGGCATGCTGCTTTAGAGCCTGTGTGGCTCCAACGTGCGCAGTGTTGGCTTTAGAGCCTGTGTGGCTCAACTGGCGCAGTTTTGTTGATTCGTCAGGTGCCCAGCACTTTGTGGGCACCTGCCACGTTTAGGCCTTTCTGTGATGTACACAGTTGCCCAGCACTTTGTGGGCAACTGCCACGTTTAGGCTTTTGTACTCTTTGGACTGGCGCTGCATGGCAGCGCGCCCTGACTTTGGACCCAGGGCATCCTTGCCCCATCAAGGCCAGTTGGCCTAGGGACTGCCACAGGTAGTGGCTTATGAAGTGTAGGCGCAATGCGCTTTCTATGCTTTTAAATAGTAATTGCCTACTGTGTGTTTTTGCGCTATTGACTGATGTTATGGCACCTCTGAATGTTTATGCATTATGTGTTTCCCTTTCCATGCGCTGCACCTCTGAATGGTTAGTCATCATGTGTCTTCTTGCGCTGCACCCCTGAATGTATTTTATTGCATCATGTGCTCTATTCTTAACACCTCTGAATGTTTAGTCATCATGTGTTTCTCCTTATTCCTCCTCTGAATGTGTTCATGCATCATGGGTAAGGTGTTCTGGTTTATGCCCCTAAATGTGGTTATTCTTAGGTGGTTGTCTTTTCTACTCCTCTGAATGTAGGTTTATTACATCATGGGTAATGTATCCTTTCTTAGACCCCTAATGCTGTGTGATACTTAGGTGGTTCTTCTTTCTTAGTACAGGTGGTCCTAGTAAGGTCCTGGTTCCTGTTACCAGTGGTTACTGGTGGTTATCTTTGATTAATATTTTATGTTACATTTATTCTTTATTCTAGAAGTGATTTTATATTCTACACTTTATCTAGAAGTTCTACATCTGATTTTGACAGGCGCCCATGTGGCCCTGTCTTGTGTACATAATCCCTGTGAATATTGCCCGTGCCAGTTGGCACCATGTATATGTGTGATTTTATCTGATGTGTTTTTACAATACAAAAGTTATTTTTATAATAACCTTGCGTGGAGTCTCTTCTGTGGTGTGCCTAGTATGTTGTTGCTGTTGTGCGCTGGCGCAAATGCTTTACACATTGCCTCCGAGTTTAGCCTTACTGCTCGAGCCAAGCTACCAAGGGGGTGAGCAGAGGTTATCTTGGCGTGTGACTTCCTTGCCCTGACTAGAATGGTGGTTTCTGCCTGGCTATGGCGTCAGCTTCAGCCTACCAGAAATAGCCAGTTCTAACATTGGTGGCAGCGGTGCGGATTTTGGACTTGTGTTTGCGCAGTGCCATAGCGACAACTGGCTACATTACAAAACTCTGCAATTGTTTTTTTCAGATAGTCACATGTTTGGGATTATTGTTTTTGATTTTTTTCCTCAAGAGTGTCATTTTCAAATGTGTTTCTGCGCTTTGTTTAGTGGCAGATGAGAGAAAGTGACAGGGCGGGACGCCATTAGAGGGGGGAGGTTCCCATAGATTAGGAATCCCTTGCTGGGTCCCGTGTCCAATCCCAAATCCTGTCCCTGTGTGGGTAGATGGAAGAGAGGGAGTGTGAGGAGAAATGACTAGCTCAGGAGGGTGGTTGTTCCCTGAGTGTAGTGTGTGTGTCTGGATTCCCCAGTGTGGTAGGATCCAGTGGTGGCAGCTTTAATGTGTCCAGTGTGTTAATTCCCATTCCCCGCTCCCAGAGTTTGGTGCCTGTGTCACGTGTGGTCAGGTTGAGTGATCAGGGGTGGTAGTAACTGCCTTACCAGTCCGAGGGGGGGGGGGGAGTGTGCGAATGAGTGATGTGCTGAACTGGAGGAGTTGGTGTGAGTTTTCTTTTTGTTAAAGAGCTTGCATGAGAGGTGTACCTCTGGTGGTGTGCAGGAGGTCCTGCAGAGGCACTGGACAAGAAGGTGGATGTCTGGCGGTGTGCTAGATGTCTTGCAGAGGCATTAGGGAGTGGTTCCAAAAGGAGTGGCTTGTGTATCTGATGATCCTGTAAAGGGGAAGAGGTTCATGTGTAACCCAGCTTGGTCCCAGTAGTATGGTAGGGGTGTAGGGGCTCACGCCCTGTCTCAGTGGAGGCAGAGTGAGTGTGGGACGGTGTGTCCCACGTTGGCCTGAAACCCTATCTCAGGGCCTGGAGGGTTCCCTAAGGGAGCGCCAGGTCAGGGGCCTAAGCTGTACATAGGTCATTTGAGGAGGATCTTCCTGTGTCTAGAGGACGGGGAGTGTCTGTAACCAGAACTCCGGCGGTCCTAGTGTTGGGCAGTACCGCTCCTAAGTGGAGGGTGCAGAAGTCCTGGCTCGCTGAGCATTGGACCGTCTAGAGTGCTTGACCATTTGTGGGGCCTCTGGAGGTCGCTCCCCGAGGAGGGGGGAAAGCCAGGTTGGGGTGTGGCCTGACCTGGAAGGAGTACTGGAGGAAAGGGTGTCGCTGATACGCCGCTGGCGTGTGCTCTGTCTAGCCTGAGACATACTGATACTGGAAGGGGGTGCAGAGGGACGGTGTCCCTACTTCTGACCCCGGTGTAACCTGAGGGTTTAGATCTTAGGTTGGGAGATTAGGAAACTTCTAGGTCAAGAGGAATCTCTACCAAAGTGGATCAGCTGAAGAGACTGAGGGGGCTGCCCTTGCTGTGTGTTCTGGGGCTCACCTGCAGTTTGTTGTTTCCACCAAGGTAGAGGAAAGGGGGCTTTGCTGTGTGCTGTGTCCCCCCACCTGCTTGAAGTGGAACTGTGCTGTGTGCTTTGTACCTCAGAAGTGAAATAGTTTCCAGGTGGTAGACCAGTGATGGAGTGAGGTCCTGATCTGGTAGGAGAATTGTGTTCTGGTGAGTGCTTCTCTGTGAGGGTGCGGAAACCCAGAAGTAGAGGTAGGGTGGGGCATTCTTGCCGTGACCTCTGGTCAGCCTGAGGGTATGGTCCCTAGGTTGTTGGATCAGTGGTGGTTGTAGCTACACTGAGAGAGAGAGTGGAGAATGGCTATTGTATGCCAGGGGTTACTACCCCCCACTCTGTGGATTAGTTAGGACCTGTGATTTGGATGGCCTATGGCCTGGTCTTGGCTGTGGATGACTAGTGTGTACCAGTGGGGTACCCTAGTTGAGTCAGAGAGTTATTATTTGGAGGAAACCATGTAGGTTCAGAGCGGCGAAAAACTGGACGGTGTCCCTGCTGTGCGAGGCCGTGTCCGTGGTTTTGTCGCCCAAAGCAGTGAAGCCCATCAGTGGTGTGATTGGTCTACCCTGCGTTTTGGCTGGAAGGGGGTTGTGTTGGACCCGGCCCATTAGGCAGGTTCACCCCTAGACTTTTTGCGTTTTCCTAGCCTATTTATGGAACCTGGTGTTGGTGATTTTAGGCCTCTGCGCACTTTTTCACTGTGGTACAGTGTAAAGTGCATGAGCTCTCTGTATGTGTGGTGAGTGACCTGCCCTCCCATAGGAATGAATGGGGAGTATGTATGCCCATGGTAGTTCCTGATGTGTGGGGAGTGCAGGGGCGAGTTTGGTATGTATCAACTCGTGAGAGTGAATGCTGCAAAATGATGTATGCGACATGGCTGTGTCTAGTCTAGAAGTCCTACTTTTGGAAGTTGGCATATTTGTGCAAGTTGGTGCTAGCGTGTGATTGGCTAGTGAGCCTGGCCCAGAGTGCATGGGCCTGCTTGTGGATTGACTGTCTGGTTTGAGGATGACAGGGGCTGGAGAGCCCAGGAGGTTGTCTGAGTCAGCCCATGGATGAAAGGCAGCATCTGCTGCCAGGGAAGTGGGAGGAGATGGCACCTGATAGTGAAGGGCTGTTCCTGTGTAACTACAAAGCTGGCTCCACCTCCCGCTGGGCGACTGACACCTCTGTCCCTGATACTGAAGGGGACTTCCCTCTAAACCAGTCCAGCTGGTTCTCACACTGCCTGCTTCAAAGGACTTCCAAGGACTTCAAAGGCTTTTTCTCTGTATAAGAAGGGGTTGTATCCCCTTCCAAAATGTTCTTGTTTTCAACTTGAATCTGCCAGGGGCATGCTGCTGCTGGGGCTCAGGGGGATCCCTAGGCCCTGCCCAGCTCCTGGACATCTGATGGACTGCTGGGGGACTCTTCCTGGCTGTCCCCCTGCCTGGCTGCACCTTTGAGGACTGTTTGCTGGACTTTGTTTTGGCCCTGGAAGCCTTGACCTGTAATGCCCTGCAGCTGCTGGGACCCTCCTTGCTGTGGGGGTCCTTTCTGGGGCGTTTTGGTGCTTTCTGGGCTCCCCAGCGCCTCGTGGGCGCTTTCTTAACCTGATTGATGGCAGGGCGCTGTGGTTATCCCGTGGGGGGAAGCGCTCCTGCCCTGTGACTGTCCGAGTGCTTCGTGTGCACTCTTATCTGATTTGCGGGTGCCACCCCGACTATGGCGCCCTTTGCGAGTGCCTACCTCGCTTAACTATTTTATATTACTTTTGAGGGTGCCCAGCCCTCGATTTGCCCCCGTAATCACCGCCGCGGCCCGAGCCGCGCACAGGATGTCAGGCAGCGTTTCGCCTGACCATAGGCGGGACTTCCGGGTTGCAGAGGAAGTCCCGCCCCATTGCCGCGCTGGGATTGGCTGCCGGCAGCGAGAGGAGAGCGGCGGCGATTGTTGAAGCCCCGGTCCCGAGATGGGGGACCGGGTGAAGCAGCGAGGCGGGCGCCTGCCTGTGCTGGGCTCCCATGCGAAGGGAGAGCCCTGCAGGCGCCAGCGGTGATGTCCTAGAGCGCTCCGAGGTTTGGGCGCTCTTCCGCTGCACGGCCAGGATCCCCGGTGGACTGGAGAGGATCCCGGCGCCCGTCCTGCATCAGAAGCGGCCCGGTGAGTGAAAAGGGCCGGGGGGGGCTCCAGTGGGGCTGCTGCTGGTGCCGGGAGACGGCACCCCGACGAGAATGGAAGTAGGGCGGCCCCAGATGGCAGTGGGCCGCCCCAACATTTCAACGGAGCCCCAGTGCTCCAACCCGGGCACATATTTTTGCTGAAGAGCTGAGAGGCTCTGGGGGCATGTCACGAACCATGAATGAGAGTCAGGGCGGCCCCGGTTGGCAGTGGGTCGCCCCAACGCTTGGAGAGTCCAGGGAGGCTCCAGGGGGCATGCTGCTTTAGAGCCTGTGTGGCTCCAACGTGCGCAGTGTTGGCTTTAGAGCCTGTGTGGCTCAACTGGCGCAGTTTTGTTGATTCGTCAGGTGCCCAGCACTTTGTGGGCACCTGCCACGTTTAGGCCTTTCTGTGATGTACACAGTTGCCCAGCACTTTGTGGGCAACTGCCACGTTTAGGCTTTTGTACTCTTTGGACTGGCGCTGCATGGCAGCGCGCCCTGACTTTGGACCCAGGGCATCCTTGCCCCATCAAGGCCAGTTGGCCTAGGGACTGCCACAGGTAGTGGCTTATGTAGTGTAGGCGCAATGTGCTTTCTATGCTTTTAAATAGTAATTGCCTACTGTGTGTTTTTGCGCTATTGACTGATGTTATGGCACCTCTGAATGTTTATGCATTATGTGTTTCCCTTTCCATGCGCTGCACCTCTGAATGGTTAGTCATCATGTGTCTTCTTGCGCTGCACCCCTGAATGTATTTTATTGCATCATGTGCTCTATTCTTAACACCTCTGAATGTTTAGTCATCATGTGTTTCTCCTTATTCCTCCTCTGAATGTGTTCATGCATCATGGATAAGGTGTTCTGGTTTATGCCCCTAAATGTGGTTATTCTTAGGTGGTTGTCTTTTCTACTCCTCTGAATGTAGGTTTATTACATCATGGGTAATGTATCCTTTCTTAGACCCCTAATGCTGTGTGATACTTAGGTGGTTCTTCTTTCTTAGTACAGGTGGTCCTAGTAAGGTCCTGGTTCCTGTTACCAGTGGTTACTGGTGGTTATCTTTGATTAATATTTTATGTTACATTTATTCTTTATTCTAGAAGTGATTTTATATTCTACACTTTATCTAGAAGTTCTACATCTGATTTTGACAGGCGCCCATGTGGCCCTGTCTTGTGTACATAATCCCTGTGAATATTGCCCGTGCCAGTTGGCACCATGTATATGTGTGATTTTATCTGATGTGTTTTTACAATACAAAAGTTATTTTTATAATAACCTTGCGTGGAGTCTCTTCTGTGGTGTGCCTAGTATGTTGTTGCTGTTGTGCGCTGGCGCAAATGCTTTACACATTGCCTCCGAGTTTAGCCTTACTGCTTGAGCCAAGCTACCAAGGGGGTGAGCAGAGGTTATCTTGGCGTGTGACTTCCTTGCCCTGACTAGAATGGTGGTTTCTGCCTGGCTTTGGCGTCAGCCTTAGCCTACCAGAAATAGCCAGTTCTAACAATACTTAAATAAAAGCTATTGTAATTTATAATGGCAATAGCTTAAACGTTTGTAAATAACTTTTGTGAAGATTATGTTCAGTGTATTTTATTGTGACGACAATCCAAGAACATTGCATTTGCACCTACACACACAGAGCCACACACATGTAGATGTGGTGGATCTGGGGGATATGGTGGTGGTGGATGTGGTGGTGGATGTGGTGGTGGTGGTGGATGTGGTGGTGGATGTGGTGCTGGATGTGGTGGTGGTGGTGGATGTGGTGGTGATGGTGGTGGATGTGGTGGTGGATGCGGTGGTGGTGAATGCGGTGGATGTGGATGTGGTGGATGTGGTGGTGGATGTGGTGGTGGATGTCATGGTGGATGTGGAGGTGATGGTGGATGTGGTGGTGGATGTGGTGGATGCAGTGGATGTGGTGGTGGTGGATGCGGTGGTGGTGGATGCAGTGGTGGTGGTGGATGGGGTGTTGGTGGTGGTGGATGCAGTGGTGGTGGTGGATGGGGTGGTGGATGTAGTGGTGGTGGGTGTGGTGGATGTGGTGGTGGTGGATGCAGTGGATGTGGTGCTGGTGGATGCGGTGGTGGTGGTGGATGCAGTGGTGGATGGGGTGTTGGTGGTGGATGGGGTGTTGGTGGTGGATGGGGTGTTGGTGGTGGATGCGGTGGTGGTGGTGGATGGGGTGGTGGATGTGGTGGTGGTGGATGCAGTGGATGTGGTGGTGGTGGATGCGGTGGTGGTGGTGGATGCAGTGGTGGTGGTGGATGGGGTGTTGGTGGTGGTGGATGCAGTGGTGGTTGTGGGTGGGGTGGTGGTGGTGGATGGGGTGGTGGATGTAGTGGTGGTGGGTGTGGTGGATGTGGTGGTGGTGGGTGTGGTGAAAGTGGTGGTGGGTGTGGTGGTATATGTGGTGGTGGTGGATGCGGTGGTGGCTGTGGTGGTGGTGGTGGATGTGGTGTTGGTGGATGCGGTGGTGGTGGTGGATGTGGTGGTGGATGTGGTGGTGGATGTGGTGGTGGTGGGTGTGGTGGTGGGTGTGGTGGTGGGTGTGGTGGTGGATGTGGTGGTGGATGTGGTGGTGGTGGTGGATGTGGTGGTGGTGGATGCGGTGGATGTGGATGTGGTGGATGTGGATGCGGTGGATGTGGATGTGGTGGATGTCATGGTGGATGTGGAGGTGATGGAGGTCTATACAACAAAGAATGTACATACTAGATACGGTGAGGCACCAGGTGATCTGGCAAAACTCATTTTTATCACGTACATAGCTCTTCACTTACCTGGATCTGTGGTGGCTGTGTCCAGACCACCGATGCCAGACTCTGTTGCTGTCTGAGGGCTGATAAGAGCACACACGGCCTGCTCCCTTGGGGTCAGCCTCTCATGGTTCCCAAGACCACCTCCTGGAAATGCAGCAGCAAGTTAGATTCGCAGAACCTTGTCCCTGATTCGGCGCTTCTCGTCCTGCCACCTTTTTTTGATATCAGTAACAGTGCGGCGCTCAACACCCATGGCATTGACCTGGTCTGTCACCTGCTGCCACATGGCCTGCTTGGCCCTAACGTTTAAATTATGTCCTTGGTTGTTGTGTAGCGCTGGATAGTGCTCCATCACGTAGCGAATTAGGATATCTGCTTCGGTTTCTGTAAAATTTCGTTTTCGTTTTTGCATTCTGTAAGGTGGATTCACACTTCTGTCGACATCCATGTTGTTCGGATAGTGTCGTACCAGATGAAGTGGTAGGTGGCTGGACCTCATTGTCTTTTTTGGCATGGAAATCATTGTCCACTGGTTTGTGGTTAATCCAGCAGTATGTGTTCTGAAAGCAGACTAAAATGTCAGCTAGCCACAGTTGATAACCGTACTTTATACATGTGCTATATAAGTGATTTTTGGTAGCTTGTGTACTTAGTGGCACACATGCACATGTAGTTGCATTTTACTCCCTCTTACGGATGTATTTTAGGACTTGTGTCTTTATGCACAGCTCAGAGACTCACGTTAAGTCCATGGGTGTATACAACCTCAGCTTGTGATAGATGGGATTCCATTTATGATTTGTCAGGCGTGAAACACCCTTAGAAACATATACATCCACTGGGTCATGCTAGGAATGAAACACCCTTTAAGCCTAGCTGAGCTTCATATTGCCATTTGGGCTTGCCAGATGTGGACCTACATGCAAGCTTATAGATCCAGATGACCTGGCCAGGTGTGAGCCTCCATTAAAGTCTATGGGTCCACTCAGGCGGCCAGAAGCGGGACTTACTTCTTGAGGACGAGGCAGGCATCCAATCGGTAAGGCTTCCTATACCTATATTGAAAAAATTACAGTGATACCCGAGCAGGAACTTTTGGAGTATCTCTTTAAAGACCGCCGATTTCCGGTTACTCCGAAGGCATCGAGTACACCAGACCAACAAAGGCGGTGCGCATGGGCAGGGCGCTCCGCCGCTGCACAGGCAGAGCCAGGCTAGACTGCGAGGGGCCGTCTGCTCTCATACCGTGAAAAAGCAGAATCCATCTTTACACGTTTATAATTCTTTGGCGCACTGCGCAGTAAAATTCAGGACGAGAAAAAGCATGAATGTTTTTTAATATCATAATAACGTTTGAGTTCATCATTTTGTACAAAATCAAAAAAATATTTTTTAAGACATGCTCTGCAAATATATGCGAACATTACTCAATACAATATTTTATTATTGAAATACTTAAAATCAAACTTGGTATTTTATTATGGCAACAAAAGTACATGCGTGCTCTTCTCGCGAGATTTGCCGCTGTGTGCCCTTGCAGCGTTGAAGATGGGGTACTGGGACGCCGAGGACGGGACAGACTGTTTGCTGAAGACATGGATCCCCACCAAGCTTGGGGCTGCCATTGGTGAGGGCAATGGTTCTGCCAGAATCCTCGAAATTCAAAATTGTGGGGGTTGTGTGATTTTGGGAGTAGGTGGTAGATGTGGCTCCAGTCTGGATGAGGGGCAGTGCGGTACATTGGTGACTTGGTGACATTTAGGGGCGGGCAAAGCTGATGGAGGACTTCATTGGTTAAATTGTAATGCAGACGGGGGTGGTGAGCGCCCAGTTATAGTTACAGCTATAAAACCAGAGATTTAATGACAGAAAAGGTATTGAGACATCCGGGCAAGGACAGGGTGGCTTGGCACTAAAAGCCCAAGAATGAGCAGAGCCCCTGAAGAGAGCTCAAAATAAATACAGTGTAAAAACAAGAGAAACACCGAGCACGGCGTCAGTGTTGGCATTGCTGGGGTGTAGGGGGGAAGTGGGGATTTAAAAAAAAAATGCGACACGGCGGGCAGGGGAGGGGGCGGAGCGGGGGGAGGGAAGGCAGATAAGGGGAGGGGGGAGGAGAAATGCGACACGGCGGGCAGGGGAGGGGGCGGAGCGGGGAGAGGGAACAGACGAAGGGACGGCAGATAAGGGGAAGGGGGAGGAGAAATGCGACACGGCGGGCAGGGGAGGGGGCGGAGCGGGGGCCTGGAGTGCGGCTGAGGGTACTGATGTGCACGCGCTTTTAAGCTCAATGCGCATGCGCATTGAGCTTAAAAGTCACGGGCACTGCAAGGAATCGCCACGATTCCTTGCAAGTCAGTTAAAGAGTGGTTAAGCCCCCATAGTCTCGCAAGCTCGATGCGCATGCGCATCGACAGGCGAGACCTAAAACAACAGTTGATAGACAGAATGCAGAACAATGTCATACATTCATCCCAGTACAGAGATCTGGGCCTCAATCCATTGTTGTTTTGCTCACCATGCCATTCCAGTTTGAATCCAGCCATATGCAAATCAGTCTGACCCTGTGCCCCATGGGAACATTCCAGCCGGAACTGACATGCCAGGTCCTGCTGCCTGGCTGATGACGGCCAGAAACCGGTCCCAGGATGCTTGTTTTCGGTCCAGGGAAGACATGGCTTGGCCGTTCGGGCTGGACTGTTCCCATGAGGCACAGGGTCAAGACTGATTTGCATATGGCCATGTCTGCACTGGGGTGGCAGAGTGGGCTAAAGAACGGTAATGGATTAAACCCAGATCTGTTGACTGGGTGTGCGTATTTGATTGGTTCAGATGCTCCGTCCATCACCACCCTCTTTTGTACCTCTGTGATACATCTAAGAGCACCAACAGATAAATGGGGCACGTGGGCCCACAAGTGGACTAAGAGGGACACTTTATTACATATAAAAAATGTCTATGATTAAAAACATTTCTCCCATTGTTTTATTTTCTTCAGTTTTCCTTTGTGTAATGTGTGGTTTTACGTGTTTCTCTTTGCACTAACTTTACATTTGAAAACATTTTCACAATTCAAACTATTTTGCCATTTACATTGAGTTGAGTCACAGTGTTAAGCATAAGTTTAGATGACCTGTCTCCCTCCCCCCCCCCCCCCTCCCCCGTCCCTCTAGCAGGTTTGTTCGCTTCCAGTTTAAAGGAAAGGGAGAGGAGAGTGAGAGTGTGTGCGCGCCTCAACTGAGATTCACCTACCGCTTGACGGCTTTGTTCTTATGTTAAGACCGATGGCCAATAAAATTCACCAGGCAAACAGTCACGTAATTTAATATGTGCGTGTGCACGCTCCATTTGGGACCAGCTGCAGACGTTTTCACGGTGGTTACAGTGGCCGCAACATCCATGACGACACAGCTGACACCGTTTAAATTCACATCTTCACCTACTAAAAGGGAAAACCCATTTTTCCTTTTGCTTGATTTATTGGACGCATGTGTTCCCAAAACATTTAATTTTGGTTTTTCGATTCGGAAATATACATGCTGGTGTCAGCAAAAAGATAAAAACATACATCAAAACGGGGGGAGCGCTGAACTGTGGCCCTTCCTAGCCCCAGGAGGCAGCCGCCTACGTCATTTGGCAAAACTGTGTAAGTCTACGTTCCTCTCCACAGCCTGCTAGGGGCACTTGTATAGACAATATACATTCGTGCTCAAAGTTCTACACCTCGCCAGGGGGTACTAAGCGCTACATCAATAAAATTACTTGACTTTGGTAAAATATTAGCTCTAAATATATCACTCTGACGCGAAAACGTGTAAATTGTGCGAAATTTCCCTGTCACGAGTCTCTTCTTTAGCTGGCTAGGTTGGAAGCCGCTTGCATTACCATGCAATATATATTGATTTGTGTTTACTATTTCTCACACTATCTGCTCATTTCCTCTCGCCCAAGCGGAAAAAAAGTTTAAAATACGTATCATTTATTTTTTCAAAAGTAGGAACAAATGAATTCACTCATTTTATGGCACTGCGTTCCACTATAAATGAAAAAAAATCTGCTCATTAGCAATGTTAACTCTTATGTAAGCTACTAAATAGGTTACCCACTGAGGGTGGGTAACGAGTAGTTAGTATCGATGTATGCGGTATGCATTGTATCAGAGTGAAAGGTAGCTGGAACAACGCTGATACTGTACTAGACTAGGCAACGCAGAGGAGCACAGATTTCATTTGAGCAACCAGCCATCCAATCCTGTGTCAGAAACAGCAGAGCCACAGAAAGAAACCCAAAGGCTGATTGGACAAAAGTGGTAGAGACAGGTGGTCAATCTAGTAGGCCTGGATAGGCAAACATAATATGGTTGTAAAGATCACAATAAAGAGTTAAAATCAAAATATGATCAGAGGAAAAATAGCAGGTATATTTCTTGCTTCAGGGAGGGCCAGGCATACATTAGGTTACTAAATGATTCCATGTCATCTGGGACACCATTTCCAGTCCTCGACATTCCTTTAACAACCTAATGAATTCCGGATCCTGTAGCATTGGTTCAGTTTAACTGAATCAATTGGACTAGCACATCTGAAACTTATTTGTGAAGGAAGAGCACAGCACTGAAACCTGGTGTTCTTGGTCACATGCATTCACATAGATTCACATGGATTCACATGGATTCACATTGATTCACATGGTCTCGTAACCCAACTTTCCTTCTCAAACAGTGTCCCAAACCAAGGTGCTCTTACCTAAATGCTATTGCTCGCTTGTTTGGCAGTCAAGTTTACTCCTGGTCAGAAACCCAAGCCTAAAGGTAGAGTTAGTTTACAAAATGGAAGTTCATGACCAATACCAGCGGGGTTGAAGCAAGGTGGGCTTTTGTGAAAATAATGAGGAAAAGGAGAGAATCTGTGGTTCCACAGATTCTCTCCTTTTCCTCTTTAGCTAAGTGTGTAAAATCATAACTAGCCATACAGTTCAAAATGTATGAGTGAACACGTGGGTCCAGGTGGGAGATGTGGCCTAGCAGCTTGAGCTGTCGCCTTTGGAACCTAGTGAGTGGTGACCCAGATTCGAATGCTGGCCTTGTTTTGGAGTCAACATCATGCAATATCCATTTACAAAAGTGTCTCCCAATATAACATGGATACATCTATGGTTGCCAGATAACCCCATATCACGAGGTCTCAATCCTGGGCTTTCAATCAATCAATCAATCAGGGTTAGTAAACCTGTGACAGTCTCAAGGTGCTAGGGGGGGCGGCTCTGTGGAGTGCTTTCATTTTACAAATCACTGTTTTCAGGTGAGCTATTGAAATTGCTTCAGTTGAATTACATCAATACTACATGTCCCAGATTACATTAGGTTGGTAAAGAAATGCCAAGGATTGGAAAATGGTGCTGCCGATGGCCAGGATTCTGGTGGTAGCCATAGATATTCTATAGTTATGGACATGGCAAGGGGCGAACTGCTTCTTTTACACAAAAAAGGGCTCCTATCTAGCCAGACACTAGTCTTCAGTTATTCCCACCATTACTGGGCCAATGGAAGTGTAGCATTTGAAGGCAGATAAGATCCGCCCAGTCAATCCAGTCAGTCAAATTACACCCGACACGGTCACCATATTTACCCTTACCTCCTCATTACGAAAGTTCACAGTTTCCTCCTTTGTACTGTATTAATTCATTCACTCTATTGGTCTCTTCCAACTAGTGACTGTTTGAGCTTTCATTAAAGGCAACAAATTATATTATATTTCTAAGGAGCTCTCGGACTGAAAGCACCCATACTCCAAAGTCACTTCAAATTTAATATAATTGCTTTTTATTGAGTGCCTGGATGCCCTTAAAGGATATTTAAAGCTATTCAATATCTAGTGATGTGAACTCTAATTCTGAAAACAGGTCTTCTGCTGAAACAATGTATACCTTGAACATACAGGCATTTAATTTCCCCAGTTTGTAGGTATGGGCCAATAGGCAAGAACCACTGTACTGTATTCACTTAAATGTTTGAGTTTAGAATCACAATTTTAAGATCCAATATTTTTATAGATGTCAGAACAAAAACATTTCTGCGAATGGCCTCAAAATACTGCTATGAACGGTTTGTAATAAATTGCCCCGGCCATCACGCAAAATACTCCTGTTCCTCCATTGTGCCCATCAACAACCCTATGTCAAGCCAATCTAAAGGAGACACACAAAAACACAAACCATTCATATGAAGCAAGGCACACTGTACAACCCTGTGTGAACCTCTTTATGTCAAGTTGCCATAGCCGTCTACCCTTCCTTCACACTTCGAATAGCTCCTCAACACTAAACAGAAACGGGGGCGGACTCATTTACATCAATATGTATTCACAACCTTTACATTTTAATCCACAAGCCAGCCCCCCACCTACATCACGCTGGGCCTCTGATTTATGAAACAGACATGCAAAAAAGCAGAACCTACGTTTCTAGTTCCAGGAAGGGAACTTAACACAGAATTATTCAGAAATTATTTTTTTCCTAGCAAACGCAAGGATTGTTAGGACACCGAATTTGAACATAGTTTTTAAAACGCACAAAAGTCATTAAAAGTGGGTCAGGCAATCAGTAGCCATATTTTATTAATTTCCATAAAAATTCATTTTAGTTACCAATTTTTTCTCATTAAAAATAATTGACACATAAATAATGTAAGGGATCCGTGTAGTCTTTAACTTAATTCCCTGTATGCAACATTAACATGTGTTTTCTGCTTAGTACTGAATTTATAGTACCAGCTCTGCTGCACTCCTTTCCTGCTTGCTGGTGATACAAATCCCCAGGGCCAAATAATTCACTTGATAAAATCGTTTTTAAACGCAGCTGAAGTAGTCCGTTCAGGAACCAACTTTGCTGACGATTACATTTTAAAAGGTATTTTTTAATTAAGGTGGCCTAGTGGATAAGGTTCCATCCCCTGAAAGGGTGTCCAGGGTACTAATCCAGTCTTCAATACTCGAGCAGCAAGTAGTGGTAAAGCCAAGAGGTGTGGCCTTGATAAGCTGGTGCGATGGTTAACTTGTTTTTCTATTTGATTGGAAGACTATGCCACGAAAATAAAAAGGAAAAAAAAGGAAAATACAAGCTGCTTCCCAAACTTAGCAGCAACATGTTTGTAAACAATTAGTTTAAATTAAAAACATTTTTTAATAGAATAGAGCCTGGAGATTCATATCAGGTGGGTGTACTTACCACAATAAGTACAATTTTTTTTTGTTTTAATGTAGATAACAGGAAATATACTTCCAATCAGAGCAAGAAAAAGATACCCTTGGTTTGAGATGGTGTAGTCGACATACTTTAAACACGATGACTAAAAAAAAAAGCATTGGCAAAGTAAATTATTGGCCTTCCAGACAGGTAAAGAAGTTCACTTCTTTATAGGCGGATGTGCACTTGTACAAGAACAAAGTACAATCAATCACAGTATAAGAGAGCTAGGGGCTGGAGTGGGTTGAACCATTTCCGCATGATGTATGCTGGGGTGGACGGAAGCAAACATGAACTTATGCATGACAGCTGAACAGACCAACGCTTTAAGAGGGCTGACACAAAGTCCCTCTAAGCATTAACATATGAATATAATTTTTTAATTTATGATTTATCTTCCTTTAATTTAGGATTTATGGTCTAGAGACAGCTGGCCATACCTGAAAATCTTGCAATTCTGAGCAATCAATTTGACCTTCACATTGCTCAAATTTCAAATCTGTGGACTAGTATGTAAATTTGAGTACTTTAAATATTTGTGATATAACATGTAAAAAACAGCTCTACAATGTGCTGGCTAGTATTGACCCCAAACATATCCCCAACCCTTCACCCAATCACATCTCAGTTTTTGATATCGCATCTTAACTCGGACCCCACACACCATACCTATCTACATATAGGACCCCAGGGTGAGATACCCCTGCAGAAAAGAATGTTATATGTTAAAGGGGCCTATTACTGTTAGGGGTTAGGTCCACAATAAAATACACTATACAAACTCATCATTGAATGAATGACAGGCCACCCTACACTAGGGAGATCATCAGTATCAGAGACATTTTGACATTTTTTTTGTAACTTTATCTTGAATATGGTTGTAAGGTGGACAGCCTTCAAAAAAATCAGTTTAATATTTGTGACTTATGTATCCCTATATAGGGCTATCGGCTGATTAATAATTTATGTCATTGTATGTTTTTTTCATGAGCTACATACGGCTTGCATGCCACCCTTGAGTGCTAGAGATAGGTGAATAGATAAGTCCTTAACTAAAGTCAGGCTCAAAGATTTTGAGAGATCTGAGGGCAGTGAGTCTAGTGATTTATTTGGTGCCTGCTACAAATAGAATGTTCTTTTATTTAAATGAAGCCTTTATAATTCTAGGGTGTAGTTACAAAGCCCATCCCACTGATAAATTAGTTGAACATAATTTCAAGGAAAGTTGGGAGAGCTTTTCTTAAGTTGGCTTCTGTGTTATGTTTTCCGGCAACGAACTCCACTTCCAAGATCTCAGAACTCTAAGTCTGTGCTCTTCATCCCAGCAAAGCCGGGTTCCTGGAACCAAAGACCGTATCTGATAACCTTACCAATTGATTGACTAGGAATGTTGTTCGATAGTTTCCCTTGAAGATGCCAATGGTTTGATCATTTCATTCATTTTAATATTAGACCAGTCAGTTTAAGAGTCTGGCACATACAGTCAGTGATGAAATTAGAGCCCAAATGTAGTACTATCAAATTTTGCAAGATTCAGAACAGGCCTGGCTACCATGTTTCGATGGCGCTACTGCCTGGCAATCTGTCTCTTTAGTTTATGTAGCCTCATAGTATAGCACTTGATTTCTTTTTTTTTCTTTTTTTTTGGAAAACCTTTATTTACGACACAGTAGTACACAGCTATTCAGCCATACATCCCGGAGGCTAGGCAGCAAGTAGTTACGGTAGCATGAGTGGTGTACACAGAATACAGTACAAAATCACATGAGGTTTATTTTATGTTATAAAAAGAGAGAAAACTGTGTGAAATCGGAAAAGCACCTACAACGGTGCAAGAGGGCAAGGCAAGGAACGTTAATGTGGCATCGCCCCACTTCAGGGCAGGATGGGCCTATATGCGGAATAGGATACGTGAACAGGTCACATGCATGGATATCGGGGGGGGAGGAAGACAGGACATTGTGTATCAGTAATTCAGCTGGACTCAAGGGCTAAGATGACAGTCGCTCCTCCAAGGGCGCTGTGTCCGGCGGGAGACAGATATCACCCCTATACTCATTCCAGGGCCCCCAAATCTTATTCCATTTTTTGGGCCTACCTCTGGCAACATACACAGTCTTCTCCCGGAACATGCACCAGTCCATGTTAGCCTTCCACATCTCTACTGTGGGGGGCAGAGCCGCTCCCCATTTCTGAGCAATGTCCCTTTTAGCCACCATGTTGCCTAGAGTGACCCATTGAGTTTGTGAACTATTATAATCCGTGGGCCCCATACATTTAACAGACAGCGCCGGGCTTCAGCGGGCAAATCAACTCCAGTCACTTCACCCATCACCATGTGTATACGCCTCCAATACTCAGCCACCGCCCTACATTCCCATAAGATATGCATGAAGGTCGGTAGGGAACCACACCCTCGTCGACAGCGACCATCCTCCGAGTGACCCATGTGGATCAGTTGGGGGCCAGTGACATAAACCCTATGTAGGATTTTTAGTTGTACAAGTCTCAGTCTGGCCGGGATTGCTACCTCCTTCGGAGACGAGACCGCACACTGCCAGTCCTCGTCGTCTAATTCAATTCCATCACGGATCCACTGATCTTGCACCCCCAGAAGAAGGTCAGTACGAACGTTAATCAGCTTCTTGTAGGTCAGTGAGATAGCGCTATCGGGCATGTAGCCGTCCAGAAACCTGTCCTCCAGCGGGGTAGATTCAGGGATCTTTTCACCCTCCGGCATAACCGCCAGGAGGGCATGTTTTAACTGAGCGTATCTGAAGAACTCCCTTTCCCCTAACTGAAACTCTCTCTGCAGCACCTCGAAGGGCTTGACCTGTCCCTTAGCAATCATGTCTTCCACCCTGGAGATGCCTATCGGGTCCCAACGGTCAAACCCCTTGGTATGCCACAAGTTACCCAGCAGATCGGAGTCACAGAGTGAAGTCACCATCGTGAGTTTGCCTTTCCATCCCTGCGCCTTCATCACCGCTCTCCAGATGTGGACCGATGTCTTAGTGGGACCTGTCATTCTTCCATCCAGAGACCTAGAGAAAGAGCCCTGTAATATTTCCCATCACCCAGGAGCCACCGGTCCATGGCAAAGCCCGGATTTATGGCTGGTTCATAGAAGCCGTGATTAAGGGCTACCAGTTGAGACGCCCAATAATACCTGCGGATGTCCGGCAGCGCAATCCCTCCATCGTACCACGGGAGGGTCAGTTTAGTAATAGCGATGCCCGGCCAACCATCCCAGAGCAGGGTCCGCTGGAGGCCCTCAACCTCTCTAAAATATCCAGAGCTCCTCAACACTAACCAGAAACGGGGGCGGACTCATTTACATCAATATGTATTCACAACCTTTTCATTTTATTCCACACGCCAGCCACCCACCTACATCACGCTGGCCCTCTGATTTATGAAACAGACATGCAAAAAAGCAGAACCTACGTTTCTAGTTCCAGGAAGGGAACTTAACACATAATTATTCAGAAATTATTTTTTTCCTAGCAAACGCAAGGATTGTTAGGACACCGAATTTGAACATAGTTTTTAAAACGCACAAAAGTCATTAAAAGTGGGTCAGGCAATTAGTAGCCATATTTGATTAATTTCCATAAAAATTCATTTTAGTTACCAATTTTTTCTCATTAAAATTAATTGACACATAAATAATGTAAGGGATCCGTGTAGTCTTTAACTTAATTCCCTGTATGCAACATTAACATGTGTTTTCTGCTTAGTACTGAATTTATAGTACCAGCTCTACTGCACTCCTTTCCTGCTTGCTGGTGATATAAATCCCAAGGGTCAACTAATTCACTTGATAAAATCGTTTTTAAACGCAGCTGAAGTAGTCCGTTCAGGAACCAACTTTGCTGACGATTACATTTTAAAACGTATTTTTTAATTAAGGTGGCCTAGTGGATAAGGTTCCATCCCCTGAAAGGGTGTCCAGGGTACTAATCCAGTCTTCAATACTTGAGCAGCAAGTAGTGGTAAAGCCAAGAGGTGTGGCCTTGATAAGCTGGTGCGATGGTTAACTTGTTTTTCTATTTGATTGGAAGACTATGCCACGAAAATAAAAAGGAAAAAAAAGGAAAATACAAGCTGCTTCCCAAACTTAGCAGCAACATGTTTGTAAACAATTAGTTTAAATTAAAAACATTTTTTAATAGAATAGAGCCTGGAGATTCATATCAGGTGGGTGTACTTACCACAATAAGTACAAATATTTTTTGTTTTAATGTAGATAACAGGAAATATACTTCCAATCAGAGCAAGAAAAAGATACCCTTGGTTTGAGATGGTGTAGTCGACATACTTTAAACACAATGACTAAAAAAAAAAGCATTGGCAAAGTAAATTATTGGCCTTCCAGACAGGTAAAGAAGTTCACTTCTTTATAGGCGGATGTGCACTTGTACAAGAACAAAGTACAATCAATCACAGTATAAGAGAGCTAGGGGCTGGAGTGGGTTGAACCATTTCCGCATGATGTATGCTGGGGTGGACGGAAGCAAACATGAACTTATGCATGACAGCTGAACAGACCAACGCTTTAAGAGGGCTGACACAAAGTCCCTCTAAGCATTAACATATGAATATAATTTTTTAATTTATGATTTATCTTCCTTTAATTTAGGATTTATGGTCTAGAGACAGCTGGCCATACCTGAAAATCTTGCAATTCTGAGCAATCAATTTGACCTTCACATTGCTCAAATTTCAAATCTGTGGACTAGTATGTAAATTTGAGTACTTTAAATATTTGTGATATAACATGTAAAAAACAGCTCTACAATGTGCTGGCTAGTATTGACCCCAAACATATCCCCAACCCTTCACCCAATCACATCTCAGTTTTTGATATCGCATCTTAACTCGGACCCCACACACCATACCTATCTACATATAGGACCCCAGGGTGAGATACCCCTGCAGAAAAGAATGTTATATGTTAAAGGGGCCTATTACTGTTAGGGGTTAGGTCCACAATAAAATACACTATACAAACTCATCATTGAATGAATGACAGGCCACCCTACACTAGGGAGATCATCAGTATCAGAGACATTTTGACATTTTTTTTGTAACTTTATCTTGAATATGGTTGTAAGGTGGACAGCCTTCAAAAAAATCAGTTTAATATTTGTGACTTATGTATCCCTATATAGGGCTATCGGCTGATTAATAATTTATGTCATTGTATGTTTTTTTCATGAGCTACATACGGCTTGCATGCCACCCTTGAGTGCTAGAGATAGGTGAATAAATAAGTCCTTAACTAAAGTCAGGCTCAAAGATTTTGAGAGATCTGAGGGCAGTGAGTCTAGTGATTTATTTGGTGCCTGCTACAAATAGAATGTTCTTTTATTTAAATGAAGCCTTTATAATTCTAGGGTGTAGTTACAAAGCCCATCCCACTGATAAATTAGTTGAACATAATTTCAAGGAAAGTTGGGAGAGCTTTTCTTAAGTTGGCTTCTGTGTTATGTTTTCCGGCAACGAACTCCACTTCCAAGATCTCAGAACTCTAAGTCTGTGCTCTTCATCCCAGCAAAGCCGGGTTCCTGGAACCAAAGACCGTATCTGATAACCTTACCAATTGATTGACTAGGAATGTTGTTCGATAGTTTCCCTTGAAGATGCCAATGGTTTGATCATTTCATTCATTTTAATATTAGACCAGTCAGTTTAAGAGTCTGGCACATACAGTCAGTGATGAAATTAGAGCCCAAATGTAGTACTATCAAATTTTGCAAGATTCAGAACCGGCCTGGCTACCATGTTTCGATGGCGCTACTGCCTGGCAATCTGTCTCTTTAGTTTATGTAGCCTCATAGTATAGCACTTGATTTCTTTTTTTTTCTTTTTTTTGGGAAAACCTTTATTTACGACACAGTAGTACACAGCTATTCAGCCATACATCCCGGAGGCTAGGCAGCAAGTAGTTACGGTAGCATGAGTGGTGTACACAGAATACAGTACAAAATCACATGAGGTTTATTTTATGTTATAAAAAGAGAGAAAACTGTGTGAAATCGGAAAAGCACCTACAACGGTGCAAGAGGGCAAGGCAAGGAACGTTAATGTGGCATCGCCCCACTTCAGGGCAGGATGGGCCTATATGCGGAATAGGATACGTGAACAGGTCACATGCATGGATATCGGGGGGGAGGAAGACAGGACATTGTGTATCAGTAATTCAGCTGGACTCAAGGGCTAAGATGACAGTCGCTCCTCCAAGGGCGCTGTGTCCGGCGGGAGACAGATATCACCCCTATACTCATTCCAGGGCCCCCAAATCTTATTCCATTTTTTGGGCCTACCTCTGGCAACATACACAGTCTTCTCCCGGAGCATGCACCAGTCCATGTTAGCCTTCCACATCTCTACTGTGGGGGGCAGAGCCGCTCCCCATTTCTGAGCAATGTCCCTTTTAGCCACCATGTTGCCTAGAGTGACCCATTGAGTTTGTGAACTATTATAATCCGTGGGCCCCATACATTTAACAGACAGCGCCGGGCTTCAGCGGGCAAATCAACTCCAGTCACTTCACCCATCACCATGTGTATACGCCTCCAATACTCAGCCACCGCCCTACATTCCCATAAGATATGCATGAAGGTCGCTAGGGAACCACACCCTCGTCGACAGCGACCATCCTCCGAGTGACCCATGTGGATCAGTTGGGGGCCAGTGACATAAACCCTATGTAGGATTTTTAGTTGTACAAGTCTCAGTCTGGCCGGGATTGCTACCTCCTTCGGAGACGAGACCGCACACTGCCAGTCCTCGTCGTCTAATTCAATTCCATCACGGATCCACTGATCTCGCACCCCCAGAAGAAGGTCAGTACGAACGTTAATCAGCTTCTTGTAGGTCAGTGAGATAGCGCTATCGGGCATGTAGCCGTTCAGAAACCTGTCCTCCAGCGGGGTAGATTCAGGGATCTTTTCACCCTCCGGCATAACCGCCAGGAGGGCATGTTTTAACTGAGCGTATCTGAAGAACTCCCTTTCCCCTAACTGAAACTCTCTCTGCAGCACCTCGAAGGGCTTGACCTGTCCCTTAGCAATCATGTCTTCCACCCTGGAGATGCCTATCGGGTCCCAACGGTCAAACCCCTTGGTATGCCACAAGTTACCCAGCAGATCGGAGTCACAGAGTGAAGTCACCATCGTGAGTTTGCCTTTCCATCCCTGCGCCTTCATCACCGCTCTCCAGATGTGGACCGATGTCTTAGTGGGACCTGTCATTCTTCCATCCAGAGACCTAGAGAAAGAGCCCTGTAATATTTCCCATCACCCAGGAGCCACCGGTCCATGGCAAAGCCCGGATTTATGGCTGGTCCATAGAAGCCGTGATTAAGGGCTACCAGTTGAGACGCCCAATAATACCTGCGGATGTCCGGCAGCGCAATCCCTCCATCGTACCACGGGAGGGTCAGTTTAGTAATAGCGATGCCCGGCCAAACATCCCAGAGCAGGGTCCGCTGGAGGCCCTCAACCTCTCTAAAATATCCAGACGGGACCAGATCCTGGGTGTTCTGAAGCACGTATAGAAACCGGGGCAGGGACATCATCTTGAACAAGGCCGCCCGTCCAAGCAGGGAAAGCGGCAACTTCCGCCACCCCTCCACATCACGCCGAAGGAGCGCAAGAGGGGGAAGCAAGTTGTTCGTGTAATACTGTGGGATCAGCAGAAATGTAGATGCCCAGGTATTTGAACCCCTGCCTCGCGACCTGTATGTTACAGTCCTGCGGGAGTCTCGGGACCTCACCCCTCAGGACATACAAATGAGACTTCGACCAATTAATGACGAGTCCAGAATGTCTACCGAAGGTGCGCAGGACATCACACACAACAATAAGGGACATACACGGCGAGGTGAGATACAGGAGGATGTCATCTGCGTACAGAGACACCCTATCCTCAAAGCCCGGGGACCACTTGACACCCCTGATGTCCGGTTGCCCTCTCAACCAGGCCGCCAGTGGTTCCAGTGCAAGTGCAAACAAGAGGGGGTACAGGGGGCATCCCTGCCTGGTACCCCTGCCGAGGGCAAACGGAGCCGATGCGCGGCCGTTATCCGCCACTTTAGCAAGCGGGCTGGCGTATAGGAGCTTGACCCATCCTATGAACCCCGGACCAAACCCAAACTTCTCCAGCACCGCCCACAAGTATGGCCACTCAAGGGAGTCAAAGGCCATCGTGGCATCCAAGGACGCCAAGATGGCCGGCTCCTGAAGGGTGCGGACCCTCGCGAGGGCTCCGTGAAGTCTTCTCAAATTAAGGGCGGTGTTACGGTGTGGGATAAAGCCAGACTGGTCCGGGTACACCAGGTCGCCAATCGCTCCAACCAGTCGGTTGGCTAGCAATTTAGCCAAGATCTTGGGCTCGGCGTTCAGTAACGAGATAGGTCGATACGACCGACACAAATCTCTGGGCTTCCCTTCCTTATGAATGACCACAATGGTGGCCAGCCTCTGGTCGGGGAGAAGTGCACCCGACTCCCGTGCCTCAAGAAACATAGCCCGCAGTGGCGAAGCAACGAGGTCCGGTTTGATCTTATACAGCTCCACTGGGATACCGTTGGGGCCTGGAGCCTTGCCAGATCACAGGGAGCGTATCGCTTGAGCGATCTCGTCCACCGCGATGTCTCTATCCATGTCCGCTTTCTCAATCTCCGACAGACACGGTACCTCTATGTCTCGCAGCAAGGCGCCAGAGTCCTCCTCCGACATCTCTGAGGCTGAGGCGTAAACGGATGAAAAATATTCAGCGAAGGCCAGAGCAATAGCGCTAGGGTCGGTGACAGCCGTGCCATCCCCCCCAGCACCTCCGGGACAACGCGGCTGGCCCTTTCCTTCTTGTCAAGCCAGACAATGAGCTTACCGGCCTTGTCTCCGACCTCATAGATTCGCCCCTGTTGCTCCCTACCCATGGCCTTCGCCGCCTCCGTGACAATAGCTCGGTACTCCGACTGTTTGAGTGAGAGAGCGTGTAGGAGATCCGGCGTAGGGCCGACCTCCAACTGAGTGTCTATCGCCGCTATGTCGAACTCGATAGTCTCCACGTCTCTGCGTCTCCGCACCTCAGCTATTAGGGAGAACGCCTCCCCCCTCAGGACGGTCTTGAAAGCCTCCCATAAGGAGACAGAGGAGGCAACCGAGCCCGTGTTTTCGGAGAAGTGGAGCTCCATGGCCTTGGCCAGGAGTCCACGAGTCTTGGGGTCACGAAAATACCACGGGTTAATCGGCGCCACCCTCTCGGCCGCTCCAACATCAAAATCGAAGGATACCCAGACCGGAGAGTGGTCCGAGATGCCCCTCGCCATCAATCTGGCCTCAGAGACCGCCGATGCGTGGGCCGCCAGTGTCAGGACATAATCAATCCTGGAGAGGCTACCGTGAGCCCCTGAGTGAAACGAGTATTGGCGCTGGGTAGGATGCAGAAGCCTCCAGCAGTCAACAAGTCCTAGGGTGTCGAGAAAGTCGGGAAGCCTGGTCTGCGCACCTCGGAGGTCTCTGGATGGATACCGATCTAACGTCCCTGAACCTACTGCGTTGAAGTCACCTCCCACAAGAAGCAGCCCATCGGGAAGACCTAAAATGGCGCCCCCAAGGTCTTTGAAGGTGTCCGTCTGTAGCCCTGGGGGGACATAGATCGAAACTAGAGCCAGGGTACGCCCCTCCCATCTCCCTGTGACGGCGACGTAGCGTCCTCGCTCATCGACCACTCTCGAGTCAATCTCCAAGGGGAGGGTCGAGCGCACCATAATCTCCACCCCCCGGGACCCCGAGGAGAACCCCAAGTGTGCCACCATTTTGAAGCCCTTTCTATTAAGTGCGTGGCACGTGTTCCCTACCAAATGCGTTTCCTGCAACAGTATTACATCCGGCACACACCTCTTAAACATTTGTAGTACAATACCCCTCTTGATACGGTCCCCCAGCCCATTGACATTCCAGCTTAAAACATTCAATTTCCTACCCCCCATCATCGAAATCCACACCCATCCCACCCTCGACGGGCACTGCCGCTACATGAACAGAATCATACCACCAATTGCCTTGCCAAGAAGAGAACAAAGAAAAAAGGAATTCAACCCAAGAACGAAAACAAGGAACCCGTCCGCCCCCCACCCTGCACCCCTGCATTAGACTAAAAAGCCCACCCAACTCGCAGTGTGCCTGTCGCCCGTAGAAAAGACTAATCTACGAGAAGCCCCCGAGGAGAAAGGAGGTGACCCTATCCCCCCCCATCCTCCAAATAGAAAAGTACAGGGGGAGCCCCCCCATGAGTACAGGATTACCAAACCAAACAGCTGAGGGAAGACCCATTGTCCAAAAAAGTCCTGTAGCCAGTCATCACTCCTGCCGGTCGTGGCCGCCTGAAGCTTCTTCTGACCGCTCTTCGGTGTCTTCACGCCGTTGGGGTAAGGTGTCAAGCCAGTCCGACACCACCTCCGGCAAGTCAAAGAACAGAGCCCGGCCGCCATATTCGATCCTCAGTTTTGCAGGAAACAGCATAGCATACTTCATGCCCATGTCCCGCAAACGCCGTTTCACTCCCATGAAGCTTTGTCTCCGTCTCTGCACGGACTGAGTGAAGTCCGGAAAGAAGTTAATGGCAGCGTTCTGGAACTTCAAAGGCCCACCGCTCCTCGAGGCCTGTAGAATGGAGTCACGGTCCCTAAAGTTAAACACGCGGGCGATGATAGGTCTCGGAGGGGCACCTTCCTTCGGCCGGCCCCCAGGCATCCTGTGCGCCCGTTCCACGGAGAAGAACTTACTAAGTCCCTTAGGGGCTAGATGGTTCTGGACCAGGTCCTCAACGAAAAGGTCCACAGCCGAATCCTCGGCCCCCTCCGGCACACCAATAATGCGGACGTTCTGCCGCCTGGCCCGACCCTCGTAATCCTCAAGCCTCCTCGCGAAAAGGTCGTTGGCCGACTTTAAGTTCCGGACCTCGGTTTGCAGGTCCGAGACGTCCGTGGTGAGGCTCGAAGTCTTGATGTCTAGCGACTTGACTCGCTCATTTGTTTTGCCCAAGTCCGCTCTGATCAGGTTAACGTCAATCGCCAGAGTGTCTACCTTGTGCGCCATCACTTCGTGCTGCTGGTGCATCTCGGCCTTTATGCCTTCAATGGCGTCCATTATGTCGCGGAGCGTGGGGTCTTGAGCCTCAGGCGACACTTCCCGATGTAGGTCCTTTGGTCTCGCGGAGGCACCAGGCGAGCCCTTCGGCTGAGCGTATCGCTCCATGTTGTTGGACTGCAAGTACGTAGTCTTTCTGCTGACCCGAGGCTGTGATTTATCGGGGCCACCTTTGCCAGCCATAGTTAGTCACCGGGCCACCTCGTCCGTCCACACAACGGGCCTCACCGGTTCACCAACGTCAGGGATTAATTATCCCGCACTCCGTCGGGTACGTGCTCACTCCGCCACTCCGCCAGCTCCGCTGTGGGCCGGAGCGGTCAGACCCGTGCCTCGTCACCTCCGTCTGGCTATGTCACATCCGCCAGCCCCGGCCTGGATCTTGGTCCCACTGCAGTCCGCGAACTTCAACACGGTGTAACTGCGCCCAGGAACGTCGGATTTGAAATCGGACAACGGGTCCCGTGTCAGCGTCGGTTCACCTTTAATATTCCACAAACACTGATAAGGATATGTAACAGGATTAATACGGAGGATCGGAGGGTCTTCGGAGCTCCGAGCTCACGCGGCCATCTTGGTTGCCCGCGAAGCTCCTCTTCCTTGCACTTGATTTCTTAAGCTTGCAGTAGGTTCTTCTAATTGATTGTATCTGTAGTGGTTGTGTTGGATTCAACTGAGGAGAAACAAGAAAGCTAAGAGGACCGCTACCCTGTGTCAGTAAATATTAGTATCGCAGGGAGGATTTGTGGGAAGTGTTGGAGTGTATGAGTTTTGGGTAGTCATTTGAACATGGAATTAACTACTTAACTATAAGCCGACAGCAATAGTGAAAATGTGGTGAACACTTTCAGAGAGTGTTGTTTCTGGGTGGTGGGTGTAGTACCCTTTGCCACCTAGATTGTTTTGGGAACAGAATAAACTAATGACATTGCTAGCATGGGCAAGTAAATACTGCCAGGTGAAATTGGAGACAGTGACCTTCACAGGTGAATATGAACTACATTAAATGGCCTCCCGGCAGCCTCATAAGGTTAGTTGGCTTGACTATGTCACAAACTAGCAAAATGAAGAGCTAAAAGGTACGTATAGCCGAAGAACACTATTGGAATTGGACCTGATGAGAGGACAAAAAAAATTGCCTTTGCATTCTGTATTGGAAAGAGTGGTCAAAACAACAGCTGGAGCGGTCAACCTCGAAGCTGGGGAGCTGGGTTTAAGTCGCAGTAGGGGTGTTCAACATCCTGTGATTCTGGGCAAATCACTTAATCTCCCCATGCTTAACAAAACTGGTGGTCATGTAAAGCGCTCTGAGACCTTCAGGTCTAGTATATAAATACAAAAATACTCCCATATACAGAAGGTACACCATTGTGTTGCAGTTGTGCTGGAACAATTTACGGAGCGGGGCTACTGCCATTAATGTGACACCACTGAACTCACAGGGACTTAGGAAAAACCAAGTGTCACACAAAGAACAAGTGTAGCAAATGACCCACACCCATTCAGCAACAGAGTGGTAAAGGTATATAGTATGTAGCTGTTGGTGAATTTTGGTGCACACTGTCGTAAATGCATTACTAAAGTAGGGCGTGGTAGCACATTTTTCATTAAAATGGCCACTAACTTAGCACAGTTTTACTGATACAACTATATAGCGCTCAAACGATAATGTGTGGAAATCCAGTTCAAGTGAATATTTGTCATTTTTGCATCACCAAGAAAAGTGTCTTGATTTGTTTTGATACTATTAAAATAGGTTTCCATCACCCTTCAGAATTACCAAAAGCACGCTCATTTAAGCTTTCTTAAATACCGATGTATTTTGAAATATTTGTACAGTGCTTTCAGGTTTTTAAATGTTGTTGTGTTAGAGAAAAATTAGAAGCCACGCCCTTTCTTTTCACTTCAGCATGATTGTCACAGTTTACTTTACAAAATCCTTTCACTTTGGAATCAGAGAAAGAAAAGTTAATACCAATCTTCAAGAAAAAAAAGAATAAGCAGGAATTTGTCAGAAGATATAGCCTGACGTTCAACCTTTGTCTTTGAACTCTTACCAAATGTGACAAGACAGAAACTAAAAGTATAGGTATCTTTATTGCTCATTCACTTTGGAACTCCAGCCTGGATGTTTTGGGAGTTCCAGCGCCTATGTTGTGTTGTATACAACCATTACGCATAACTGCACAGGAGATGAATGGGAGCAGATGTAAGGAGGGAGGGTGTATAGTGACTGGGAACTCGTACCCCAATGGACCAGGAGTGTTTTGATATAGACACAGTGAAACTACTCCAATATGCACGTACAGCACACAAGGCCAGGGGAATATGGAAAACTGCAATTGAGGCGTCTACGACCATTTCGATGATGGAATCTTTTCTCGTCCTAATGCCAAGCATGGGTGGATAGCTCATATGCATAGGATAATGCAACAAGACAAAGGAAGAAACAGCAGCCAGGACTAGGGGCGCGTGGGCATGGCCGGAGTGGCTGTAGCCGGAATTGGGAGTTTTACCAGGCGGCTGGAAGCCGATTTTACAGTTTTGCAGGGGTGCTACTATATCGACCCCCAGTCACAAAAGCAGTAGGTGGGCTGGTCCGTCAACATTGCTAGGGTTGCTTTGGGTTCCTAGTCCGGCCCTGCATGTGGAGTGCAGAGTGTTCAGAGCCCATTCTGGACAAGGCATACATACGCTTTAAAGTAAGAGTGGCGCCAGGTTTCAATGGCTGAATTCAATTATTTGTTCGGGATTCATCTTACACCTCATGTTAAATAAAATGTGCCCAGAATGATGGTCAGACTGCCGAGACGCAGAACACCGGTGGTAGACTTCCTGCACAAGCATTCTGTTCCGTAATAGTGGCAAAGTTACAGCCAATCCCTAAGCCAACCAGATCGGACTCCCAAGCAAAGCTTACTGGGAATTATTCTTAGGAGGCAGATGGGTACAATGATGCCAAATCTCACATCACTAGGGACTATACTAGCCAAAAAAAGAGCTGCGGATCACTGGCTACAGACGCAGGCAGCACAGCAGGACACGTGGATTACAACAGTGGTCTTCAACCTTTTCTGTAATAAGAGCTACTTATGTTCAATGAAAATCACATTGAGCTACTAATATTATTAGTGTGGTAATAGTGAGTAGTGACCACATCAGACAAGATTACAATAATAGCCAAACCGTCCAAGATGACCAGCAGTGATTGCCTCAGTGAATCAGGCACACTTGGCATCAGTTATGTGAAAATGGGGTTAACAATCTGGAAAGCACATGCACAATTCATGACAGCCAACGCTTCTCTGGCCCTAGCATCAAGGTCACAATTTAAATAATGTCCCCCCAATCCCTCAAAATGTATTATTTAAATATCAGCGTTAAATATATTTAGGAAATCCAGCTATTGATCTCCTAACAAGCCTATGAGTTTGGCAAATGTCTGTCTCAAATATATGCATTTCAATATTGAGATACATATATTAAGTCAGCCACACAGAAGCTTCTACTTTGATAGCTAGGGCTGCACACAGGCAAGCTACTCGCAGGTAGCTGGAGAGCTGCCAGTTGCTCATGAGCTACTCCTTGGAGAAGCTTGGATTAGTCATATAGAGGAACAGGCCCGGGATGAGCAAACATACATCAAACACTCCAGACATGATGAAACCCTGACTGAAGACCAAGCAGGCTGGGAATATGTGCTCTAGACATTGATGGCTCCCAAGAACACTAGGACCCGTGAACAGAGGAAACATAATTATGGGGAAAGGCAAAACAGCCCAGAGGGATGAGAAATCAGAGGGCAGGAGAGCCAGAGAACTTTAGGATGGACTATTGTTGGATCCGTCGGAATACGTGTGACAAAGACATGTAACAAGAGGATCTGGGCAATGGCGGGAGCTAAGTGGCAATAATGGAGTGTAAATAAAAAGCAGACTGTAGGGATACAGACCAGAACATAATAAACAAGGGGGTGTTTGCTTTGTGAAATCTAAACGAATGCGCTAAATGCTCCGATTTACATGGCTGCAGTTAAAGTAACACTTTGATATACACTACTTCATGCCCATGATGTCAAAATAAAAGACACACAATTGATGGATGGAATGCAGTAAAAATCAAAACATTCACCCAGTCAAGAGATGTGGGTTAAATTCATAATTCTTTTGCTCACCATGCCACGCTAGTTTAGACCTGGCCATATGCAAATCAGTCTTGACCCTGTGCCTCGTGGGAACAGGCCAGCCCGAACTGCTAAGCTAGGACCTCCCTGGACCGGAACAAGCTTCCTAGGACCGGTTTCGGGGTTTCACCCCTCTTCAGCCAGGATAGCTTGAATCCAGTGGCACAGAGAGCCTGGGACCCACGTCTGGGCATACCCAGCACACTTAGGACGAGGAAGCAAAAGACACACAATTGATGGACGGAATGCAAAAAATATCAAAACATTCACCCACAGTCAAGAGATCTGGGTTAAATCCATCATTACTTTGCTCACCATGCCATCCCAGTTTAGACCTGGCAATAAGCAAATCAGTCTTGAGCCTGTGCCTCATGGGAACAGTCCAACCCGAACTGCTTATCCAGGTCCTCCCTGGACCGGAAACAAGCATCCTAGGAACGGTTTCGGGGTTTCACCCCTCTTCAGCCAGGATAGCTTGAATCCAGTAGCACAGTGAGCCCGGGACCCACGTCTGGGCATACCCGGCACACTTAGGGCGAGGAAGCAAAAGACACACAATTGATGGACGGAATGCAGAAAAAAATCAAACATTCCCCCTCATTCCATCAATTGTGTGTCTTTTGCTTTCTCGCCCTAAGTGTGCTAGGTATGCCCAGACATGGGTCCTGGGCTCACTGTGCCATTAGAATCAAGCTATCCTGGCTGAAGAAGGGTGAAACCCCAAAACCAGTCCTAGGATCCTTGTTTCCAAACTAAGGAGGACCTGGCTTGGAATTCAGGCTGGACTGTTCCCATGAGGCACAGGGTCAAGACTGATTTACATATGGCCAGGTCTAAACTGGGGTGGCATCGTGAGCAAAAAAATGATGGTTTTAACCCTGATCTATTGACTAGGGGTGAATGTTTTGATTAGTTCTGCATTCCGTCCATCAATTGTGTGTCTTTTGCTTTCTCCCCCCGAGTGCGCCAGGTATGCCCAGACGTGGGTCCTGGGCTCACTGTGTCACTGGAATCAAGCTATCCTAGCTGAAGAGGGGTGAAACCCCAAAACCGGTCCTAGGAGGCTTGTTTCCGCTCCAGGGTAGACCTGGCTTGGCAGTTCGGGCTGGACTGTTCCCATTAGGCACAGGGTCATGACTGATTTGCATATGCCCAGGTCTAAACTGGGGTGGCATGGTGAGCAAAAGAATGATGGATTGACCCCAGATCTCTTGACTGGGGGTGAATGTTTTGATTAGTTCTGCATTCCGTCTATCAATAGTGTGTCTTTTGCTATGATGTCAAAGTAGCAGTATTATTGACATATTTTGTTATATATTTGAAATTGGCTGCTGTACAAATGGAAAATTAACAAAACATATTAAAAAATAGTGTAAGATCACACACAGATCCTACATGTTTTACTTTCTTCGTGAAGGCATTTGAGGTCCATATTACAAAGCGTCCCGGGGACTCACAATGCATACCCACTTCTTGTGCCCCTATATCACTGTGTTCTCAGACAATGCCCACCAGGTGCTTGTGTGGACCCTTCTATAATATGGATCGCTCTGGCAAGATTATAAGGGGGTGCCTCTGCACCCACACTGTAGGACAGACAAGGGGCAGAGGCAGTCAGGAGGCACGCTGGCTGGGGGAGGTCCCATGGATTACCCAGGCACCACGCCTGCAGGTGGCTGTAGCTGCTCACAGCAGTCAAGAGGCACGGTGGCTGGGAAAGGTCCCATGGACTTCCTAGGTACCATGCCAGCAGGTGGATGCGGTGACTCACAGCAGTCAGGAGGCACGCTGGCTACGAGAGGTCCCACAGACTCTCTAGGTACCACGCCAGCAGGTGGATGCTGTGACTCCCAGCAGTCAGGGGTTCCACTGGCTGGAAGTGGTCTCATGGACTCTCTAGGCTCCACACCTGTAGGAGGATGCTGTCACTCACAGCCATCAGGGGGCACACTGGCTTGGAGTGGTCTCAGGGACTCCCTAGGTTCCACGCCTGCAGGTGGATGCATCACTCACAGCAGTCAGGGGGACGCTGGCTTGGAGCGGTCCCAGGGACTCCACAGGCACTCCGCTTGCAGGTAGATGCAGTCACTCACAGCAGTCAGGAGGCACACTTCCTGAGAAAGGTCCCAGGGACTCCCTAGGTACCATGCCTACAGGTGGGTGCATCACTCACAGCAGTTAGGATGCACACTGGCTGGGAGTGGTCTCAGGGACTCCCTTGGTTCCACGCCTGCAAGTGGATGCAGTCTATCACAGCAGTAAGGACGCACACTTGCTGGGAAAAGTCCCAGGGCCTCCCTAGGGACCACGCCTGGAGGTGGATGCAGTCACTCACAGCAGTCAGGAGGCACACTGGCTGGGAGAGGGCCCGGGGGGTCTCCCCTGGCACCACAACTGCAGTTGGATGCAGTCTCTCACAGCAGTCAGTAGGCACACTGGCTGGGAGCGGTCACAGGGACTCCAAAGGCACCGCGCTTGCAGGTGGGTGCAGTCACTCACAGCAGTCAGGAGGCACACTGGCTGGGAGCGGTCCCAGGGAGTACCCAGGCACTATACCTGCAGGTGAGTGCAGGCCCTCACAGCAGTCAGGAGGCACATTGGCTTAGAGAGGTCCCAGGGAGGACTCCCCAGGCACCACAACTGCAGTTGGATGCAGTCACTTACAGCACGCAGTCCGGAGGCACACTGGCTGGGAGCAGTCCCAGGAACTCCATAGGCACTGCACTTGCAGGTGGATGCAATCACTCACTGCAGTCAGGGGGCACGCTGGCTTGGAGAGGTCCTAGGGACTCCCCAGGCACGGCTCCTACAGGTAAATCCAATCACTCACAGCGGTCAGGAGGGACACTGGCTGAAAGCTGTCCCAGGGACACCCCAGGCACGGCTCCTACAGGTAAATGCAGTCACTCACAGCAGTCAGGGCACACTGCCTGGTAGGAGTCCCAGGGACTTATCAGGCACCACGCCTGACGGTGGGCGCAGTCACTCACAGCAGTCACCTGCAGAGTGATCTATGATCTCCTTTGAAATGCAGGTTGGGTTACCGTCTGCAGTGAAAGGTGGGCCAGCCGTTTGAAATAGCTGCCTACAGTACAGGCGAAGTTTGTACCTGCACTGGGAGCAGCGCATTCACAGTATTCCGGAGACCTGTCCCGGTCTGTGCCCAGCACATCCAGCTGAGGCAGTTCCGTACCACAGAACGGGATAAAGCGCTCTTTGCGTAATACTGTCACAGGTCTGGTGAGTCCAGAAGATTATTGCTACTCTATTATTGCATTAATTAGCCACCAGGTTTGTCCCATTCATCTTCAACCCACTTTGATTCATCCAAAAGGCATTTTCTTTCAACCCCTCTTTATAGCATTCAAACGAACAATGATGGCCAGGGGAACATACCATCACACAGACTCGTGTAGTTTAAATCTTCAAAAGAACACAAGAACTACTTTAAAGTTGCCCACCTGTGATTAAGGTTTGCCACCAATAAACCACAAATATTTAACATCAAACGAAGGCTCTGAGAGGCAAAATAAACAAGCAATCAAACATAAGCAGCACAAATGCTAGACACATGCACATAGGATGAGAGATCTTTCGATTTTTGATCCTTTATTTCAAATTTTTGAGACAAAAAGCCAATACAGCCAACGTGTTTCACCCATGGCGAGCTTCTTCAGGGCATCCAAAGAGGCGAAAGGCTCCTCTGGAGATACAAGTTCGATTTACGCTCAGGTAGCGGGGGAAGACGGACCACCCAGTGTATATGCCAAGGGAAATCTTAAGTATAGTCCAATCCAAAACCGTATTAGAGAGTGGTGTATTTCCAAAGTAGAGCCTCAAAATTGTGCTGCAGAAATACGATTTATCAAACGGAGAGCCTGTTCTGGCTAGAGTAAGGCCCAAACGGCATTAAAGGTGTTGAACTGTCCTCCACATCTTAGAGCACACCTGTATCGTTTTAGGGCACCACACCGCGTCAGAGTCAATTCATAGCATTTTACATGCACATGAATCTGGTTTTCATTGGCAGAGGAGTGATAATGCATTTTTCTACTGTTGATGACCAAGAAGGTGATTTGTTAAAACTGTTTAATAGGAGCAGTGACAGCAGCGGGGAGGCCTGAAACACCCCATTTGGAACCTTGGCTTCTGATGAAACAAAAGGGCAAAGATTAATGCGTTGTGAGCATCTAACCAGGAAGGAGTCCGTTATTTATTGGTTACGTCCAACATGGCAGTCCTCGATCAAAGCCTACCATAATGTGGAATACAGCCAATATATCCATGATGCAAAATTGATCACCGACGATAGGACGAGGATCATGTATGCGTTGATCAAAATAAAAAATGTAAACATGCAAAGCCGACGAGGAGGGCAAGCAAAGGAGTAGGCAGAAAAAAAATATCACCCACTTTGTGGCCGAAATCTAAGGCTGCCACTGAGCAGTCGCGGCCTGTCTCCTGCTTTCTCCAACCCAAGCAACGCGGTTGGGACTGCGCATGAAATGTTTGGCCGGCCTGAAGCGCGGCCAACACCTCATGCATAGTGCACTCCCCCACCACAGTGCTATTCCCCCTGGACCCGCCCCCAAGACTCAGAGTCCTGTGGGTGGGTCCAGGGGGGAAAAAAAAACCAATAATGAAACAGGTTAGAAACCAGTTTTATTATTGTTTTGTTTGCGGCTGGTGGCGGGGGTGGCGCTCCTCTGCCCTAATGGAGGGGCTGCCGCTGCCACTGAGTGAGCTAATTGTAGCATCCCCCACCCTTTCAAGGAAGGGACGCAGGAGATGTTCCTCCAAGGTAACTTTTCTTTCATTCCTTCTTCCATGGCTTCTCTTTCAATTTTCCATGTATTCTTTCAAATTTTCTCTTGTTCCTTGCAACATTGTTTTCCGCTTGTTTTTTCCTTCTTTCTTTGCATTTTCACTCCTTCCTTCTTTTGTGCGTTCACTCCATTTGCCTCTTAAATTTTCTCTACGACTTACTTCAATTCTGTTTGGAACAATGTTTGAATCCGAATCCACCCCATGACGGTGTCATGGTATCTTCTTTCTTATGGTGTCATTAGGTTCAGCTTCAGTCTTCTTGACCTGCCAGTAGAGTCACAAAAAAGCAATGAAATCTGTCTAGTGACACCCCCACTCTAGCTGGTGCTTTGCTACGCCCTTGATGGTAAGCCTTCTGGATTGCAGTCAAAATGGTGCCACTTTGCTTACTGTTGAAATTGACAACCCAAAGAAAATAAAGAAGCGTGCCTACATCTAACTGCTGTAATAGTCCAGGATGCAATGCTCTAAGAATCAGGATGGGAAGGAACGTAATAAGGGGATGGTTTTCAGCTGCAATACTTGAAAATGTGAGAAACTAAAAATGTAGTTCATTTTGCAGCCACTGGGCACTTCCTATAAGGCATTTATCTCTAGGCACAATATTGTTGGGTCCCTCAGCAAGAAAAGCGCCCTCCACAGGAATATCAGTTGTGGGCCAGCAATAGACTGACTTTTAATATTAATTACTTCCTTTTTGGCGCTAATATGCTCTGTTAATCTAGGCCATGAAAATGGGACATGTTCATTGAATAACTCCACGCATGCTGTTGTCCATCACTGAATTGTTTATAAAAGTGTAGGTGGCAACTGTCTGTCCATCATGTCATGATATCCTCAAGCTAGTTTGTTTGGAGCCCTGTGCTGAGGGAAGTGGAGTGGGCAAGTCACTACTTGAATTTTTTTTAAACACATTTTATTTGTCAAGATGCACATATATTTCAGAGCTTGGTACCCCAGAGATAACTGCACAATCAAATCACAAAAGAATAATTACTTTGACATTTTCAATTGGAAACAGAAAAGAATAAGTAACAATATGAAGATAGCTCCAATTCCCTCCCGCCCCCAACTCCCCCCCCCCCAATCGCACTAAGCCCTCATAACCTGACCAAATCATTTGAATAAAGCAGAGGGGTCCACCCGTCCAGACACCCCCCCACACACAGCACCTCCGCACTCCTAGTATGTAAATATGAGGGATGTATGATTTAACCACTACTCCCTAACCACAAATTCCTTAGCCTCGATGGCTAAACAACGATAAATCCCAAACCACTACTTTTTTATGACGAGTTCCTAAACCACGAAAAAATATTTACATTGCTCATTACACATTGACACCATATTTTTCTTTTAAATCATAATGTTTGACATTTTTTTATTAGAATTCTAAGAATAGATTATTTTAAACATTGTATTTGTGGGGGGAGACCCCCCACCCCCTATCTTCCCTTTTTGGCTGAGACTCGAGCATTTCTATTAACCCCTTCACTGCGGCGGCTATTCCGCCGCAGTGCTAAGGGGGCGGGGCGGCCGCGCGGCGGTCGCATGCTGGTGACGGAGCCGCTCCGTCACCAGCGTCGGTGGCGCTGTGCTTATGACGGAGCGGTTCCGTCACGGCCCGCCCCGCCCCGCTCAATAGAACGCTCAGCGCAGGCACGGAATCCGCGCCGCGCATGAGCAGCGAGCGGGCCATGACGGAACCGCTCCGTCATCAGCACAGCGCCACCGCAGCTGATGACGGAGCGGTTCCGTCATCAACAGACAAAGGGTTAACACTGTGCCTCCCGAACTTGCTACAAATCTGGCAGGATGAAAGCTGGCTGCATGACCCTGTGCTCCTCAGAGACCGCCTGCCTGGTGGCTGCAGTGCTGAGTGAATCATGCCAGGGGTCAATGAGCTGGTCAGGTCAGGGGGTGCAAGGGTAGTGACTGAACCATGCGGAGTGTTTCTCTGTAGCAAAGAGTTTTGGGAATGTGGAATGTCAGGCCTTGGCAGTCTTAGAACGTTCGTCGTTTAGAATAGTTGTGGTTCTGGAAAGTCGTTGTTAAGGATTGTTGGTGGTTCGGACTTCGTGATTCAGGTAACTCGTCATTAAAACTTTGTGGTTAAGGTTGTTACCCAAATACGAGTCATCCCAGAGGGTGGCCTCTGTTGCAGATACCCGTTCCAACAGCAGGCCTCGATAATCCGCCCATTGTTTCCAAATGTTGAAGTGTTTGTGTGGGCCCCCCGGAAAATGCTTCTTTTATTCATCATTCTGCTCCACAGTTATCAACGTTTCACCAAGTGCGTCAGACCCTATTGAGAGGTTCCACACTTTCATTTTAATATTGTTCCTACTGAAGATCATTTCGGTTTCAGGAAAAAACTAAAAACATGACTGTTTAGAACATAGGGACGAGGATTCTGTGCCAACGAATGCCTCAGCATAGGATAGTATGCTGAATTATCGCTGTGATATCCCTAGACGATGATTGATGTGCTTTATAAAAACCCAAAATAAATATTAAAAGATCTGCCATGTGGTCTTACGTCCAGACCATCTTTCAGCAAGCAGTGGAAAATCCAATAGTTCTGACTTTAAACACGCCCACGCCTGTAAACACAGGCCTTCACAAATTCTGTGTACATTTGTTGCATGTACAAATGCAGTTTATCACATTAAAGAATGACCTACTGGCTTCGCCAGTGCTGGGACAAATTAGGAAAAAACAAATGCTTTCTCTATGGAATACAAATAGGAGGTAAATAAGTTAATGGAACAAACAGCACAGTGATTGTTTTTTATAGATGTACATGGTCCCTTGTGCATTCGAGTGGAGCCACTCCGAGGAAGGAGGAATCTATATCTATACTAATATAATAAAGAGAGAGCCCAAACCTTTGAGGCGGGTAATCTCAGGAACCACAGCACCAATCACAACACCCAATACAGCGTTGGAAAAGGCAGTTGCAGCAAAAGGACATAGGCTATGCAGACGCCCACCATATACATTTAAAAGGTAAAAGAACCGTGCCAGCAAAGTAGTCCCGTTTGGGTGTGTCTGCGTTGTGCTGTGGGCGTGTGCTGGGGGCGTGACAAACGCTGGGGGCGTGTGGTACTTTCCGCCCTTGATGCCATTTCTCATATTGTGTGCTATCCCACCCTGCTCCCTTTAAATACCCCTGCAGCCCATAATCATAACCCACCCTTACTCCTTAAAATACCCCAACACCCTTAAACACTAACCCATCTTAACCCTATAAATATACCCTGTACCCCAAAACCCAAACCTATCCCTAAACCCTAAAAATACCCCTGTACCCCAAAACCCAAACCTAGCCCTGAACCCTATAAATACCCCTGTACCTCAAAACCCAAACCTACCCCTGAACCCTAAGAATACCCCTGTACCCCAAAACCCAAACCAAGCCCTGACCCTAAAAATACCACTGTACCCCAAACCTATCTCTGAACCCTAAAATACCCCTGTACCCCAAAACCCAAACCTAGCCCTGAACCCTTAAAATACCCCGTACCCCAAAACCAAACCTACCCCTGAACCCTAAAAATACCCCTGTACCCCAAAACTCAAACCTAGCCCTGAACTCTAAAAATAACCCTGTACCCCAAAACCCAAACCTAGCCCTGAACCCTAAAAATACCCCTGTACCCCAAAACCCAAACCTAGGCCTGAACCCTTAAAATACCCCTATACCCCAAAACCCGAACCCAGCCCTGAACCCTAAAAATACCCCTGTACCCCCAAACCCATACCTATCCCTAAACCCTAAAACTACCCCTGTACCCCATAACCCAAAACTATATCTGAACCCTTAAAATACACAAACAGCCCCAAACATATACCTCAGTACCCCCAAACATATACCCTTATACCCATACTTACCTTATCCAAACATTAAAAAAAACATGTTTTTACCATTCATGCATTTACAACGAATTTCGTTGTAAATGTATGCGTGGTAAAAGCATATAAAATGTAATGCCATGCGTTATAATGGCATGGCGAAGTCATGGTACTTTCATAATGAAAGTATGCGGAGTGATGGTATGCGGAAAGAAAGTTGCGGAATAATGGGTGTTTATCCTCCCTCGGTAAGTACATTGGTGGCACGGCCGCCAACATCTTCAGCAACATACTCATATTTTTTCACCACCCATTTGAAAAATGCACAGGTCTCTCTCATTGATGGCCAGCACCGACATACACTTTTAGGCACACCTCCCACCACAAGTTCTAGAATTGCGAACTTTAGAGCTGGGGAGCTACGTTCGAATCTCGGCATCAGCTCAACATCCTGTGATTCCAGGCAAATCACTTTGTCTCCCCGTGCCTACCACAAATGAATGTGTTCTTCTGTAATATAAATTGTGCTCATGCCATGTTGTCGAGTTCGTGCTATATAATATTGCAAGGAAAAATAAAGTAGGGAAACTCGAGTTCACACACTACTGAACGCGCACTCTTAAGTGCATCAGCAGTGCACTGTGAATCGGAGCATTTCACAGGCCTGTCACAGATAAGAAATGCTATCAAAACGAAATCCTACAAAACAATATACTACTGGCCGGCAGCAATCATACCTGGACAACGTCGGGACGGGCTGCTAGTTATACATAAAATAGGTCTCGCATGAGGCGAGGGAATAGTGGTCCACAGAAATTGGTATCGCTACGTCATGAAGACAGCTGCCTTTACAAGCCAGACCTACTAAGGGTGCACAGTAAACTGCAAAGAAAATGGACTGGTAGCAGACGATTGAGAAAGGGATGTATTTAACACTCAATTACCTTTTAATTATTCTGGTTGTCTTCATAAATGTGGGAGAAATGGCAGATAACAGGTTTTCTACATTTGTGATTATTCAAAGGGGCTCAACAAGGGTGTGGCCTAGCTCTTTTCCCACATCAAAAGAGTGGGGGCACAATGAAGATAAGTAATTTATTTGCTATTGTAGAACTCAGGTGATTGATCCGCCATTTGATAATTTGGTAATACCCTCAGGAGCCAGCCAGGTAGGAGGAGACAGGAAGCGTATTTTTGATGATGGCAAATAGAGCGCCATCTTGGGTCTGTGTTGGTTGGTCATTTCCTGTCTAACCAGAGGAAAAATTTCTCTGATGAAAGCTCAACAACTTGAAAGATTCCTCACTAGCCCAACCAAGTTGTATTGAGAGTACAGCTCCAAACGGTCTTTTTGGCACACTGAGTTTTTAACCTTAGGCCTTTCACGTTCTCTTAAAGTGGTACCCAGCTATTTGGATGATGTTGCCATTGGTACAGCACAGAGATTGCTCACCTTTTTTACTTCACTGACACTTAAGAAACACGGTATGAAAGTGCACTTGGCACACAATCATGTATGGGTTTACGAATGAATGTAAGTGTTGCACTTGACATTATTAAGGAGTGCCTTTGCCGTAGGATTTGAGTACTTACTCACATACATGTTTTGCCATAATTAAGAGTGATCAATAATCATCCTGCTTTAGTAGAAAATGTACTCACCGTAGAGATGAAATGTGAGTGCTACTTCACGTGAATAACATGAAATTAAACTGTGATCACTTTCTCCAATATGTAGGATGCAATCCTACTAGAAACAACATTGAGTTTATATAACATGTGCATTAATATTCCATATATTTGGATTAAATGTAGTTCTCAGTCATACTTATAATTGAATATCTTTATGACTTATTGAATATTACATGAAGTATGACACCTAATGCATTAGAAATATGTATTCATTTGTGTTTAAATGTGCACACTCATATAAAATGTCCACCTTTCAAAATTAATTTCTAAACTTGTCCAAAGTAGGCCTGTATTCAGGACCAGACTGGGAACCCAAAGCTGCGCAGGCAATTTCTCGTACCAGCCCCCCAGGAAGCACTACCTGGCCCCTGCAGGCTGGAAACTCGTGCTTACTGCTTTTGTTAATGGGGGAGATTTTGCAGCATCTCTGCAAAACTGGCCCCAGTAACAAATCCAGCACGCACTGATGCAAAACCGGCCACTACCCTTCCAGCCTCCTGGGGAAATACCAGATGCCTGGTACAGCCAGTCCGACCCTGCCTGAATTTCACCACACTACATCAAGTTAATTTCATTTTTCTGCTAACTCGACATTTCTTGAAGGTGAAACTCACATGCACTATTTGTTTCGGACAGATACATTACTGTACTAGAAATAGGGGGAACAGGAGCCTGAGAAAAACACCTTGACAACAGCACACGGAGGGACAGAATTCGAACTGCATGAACTTTTGTCCAAACGTTGCCATGAGTGGGTCTGAGGGAATGAGGTCTTTCCCATGTCCAGTGGGGGAGAAACCAGCAATCTTGCAATCTGCAACGTGATGATTCGTAAATTATTTCGGATCCCTGATGGTGTGATCGAAGGGGGGGGGGTCGCCCAATGGACTTTACACGTTATATTGTACCATTCCCCTTGGATTTTTGAACAGTCCCCTACTCAGATCTCTTTCCTGATGCTGATAAGACTCCTTGCAGATCCCTTTCTGATTCCTTCAGATTTTTTTGCAGACACCTTCCATGATTCTTTTCTTCCTTGAGTCATTTCTAGCTCAATTGACTTTGAGAGTTGTTATGCCCAATGCTTTTTCTGGTTTTTAAGTGTGGCTTAGGCGGACACTTATTCTTGAGTCGTAGAAGACCCTCGACTGAGCGTCTGAGATGCTAACGCTTTCCTACTTGATTTTTTCTGTCCTAACCTGACTTCCTTTTTTGTGTGTTTCCCCGATTTTCTAGAAACACTTTTCCTGAACCATCCTATGGACTTTGAAATTCTATATTACCAATGTATAGGAGAGAGAACCTTACATTATTTTCTGAGCACCAGATGATGATGCTGTTGTACTGCATCGCTCTCAAAGAATTACTTGTATGTTTAATACTAATTTTCCTTAATTTCTTCAGGCGCCTGGGAATCTCAGCTGTTATTCTGTATCTCTACAGTAGGGTTTTAAGAGCTGTATACTTTGATTTGATTATTAATTTGCAATAAACCTTTTGAAATGGTTACCAATGTTGTCCTTGTTGTGTAGCCTAATGGGTTGCACTGTTAATTGAATGATAGATTGTTAATGCTAACTCCCATCCCCTCTCAGACAGATAAAATGGTCCATCTGAGGACCAGTGGTAAGCAAGTGGGCCCAGAAAACGCTGGATCACCTTCAATCTACTGTTCTCCCATTCTCTGAGGCATACACGGAGGGCAGGTGGTTATAGCTGCAAATAAACCCACCACCTTTTTAAGCGTAGTGTTGGGGAGCCGTAGTGTGGTACACAGAGCAACAGTTGGACTTCAAGTCAGAAAGATTAAAGAGGGCGAAAAAGACAAAGATGAGAAAAAATTATGAGAACTGGTGAGTGAGATTGTGCATAAAATGGTATTAATGCACAAAGCATAAATCAAATGTACTGAATAATTCAAATCAATTCAAGAAATTGAAATAACCAGAGTGAACTCTGAAATTTCATGATGCAAAATCCACCTGGAAACAGCAAAGGTCAGTGTGGAGAACAGACAAGCAGTATAGCAGCTGGGCTTGAGGTGACTAGGTTCCAGTTGTTTTAAGGAATCCTGTGTGATCCACTATGTGCTTAATGTGTCAATTTGAATAGGAGTTGTGCGACAAGAGAGATTGCTTTGCTGCCTAAAGCCATCAAAAGTAAGATCTGTGTTACCTCAGATATAGCCCTGCTGTGTAAAGCAAAGTTATGTTTATTCTGTGAAATTTAGGGTTTGCTTCTAGTGTGTGAAGCATGGGCCTAGAAGGTGTGTGTGTAACTTGGGAGCTAGCTCTGCTACCGGAGCCTGTGAGAAAGCTTTGCAACCCCAGGCCAGTTTCAGACTCAGAGAGATGGGTATATGCACACCAGGGTGCCATGCTGCAGTGCCACGGGAATCAACATATACCTCACTGATGTGGCCCAGCTAGGCCAAAACCAGTCTATAGGTCCTGTTTTCCCTCCCAGAGGGGACCTGGGCAGGCTGTTCAGGCTGGACTGTGGCTATTGGAGAAGGACCATGGCTGATCTGCAAGTGAGTGGTCTCTGTCTGCAGTGTCACAGCGGGAGATAAACAATTGACTAGAATAAGGGCCCAAGGCGAATGCCAGTGGCTAAGACTTTTGCGGCCATTTTCTCAACACATTCATGGTTTCCATCTATTTGTGGAGGCCTTGTCACAAGCTGTGAATTGATGAAAATGTTCTGGCATTGTAATATGTTCTAATATCAGCAGAACTGTCAAGGGCCCTGTTTACAAGCTTCCCAATAGTCCGGATTATGAGAGGATTGTCGCAGGGGTATAGGTAGCTTCAGGGAGGAGATTGGGGTGTTCCAACCCCTTAATCCACTTAATATATTTTCTGGTTAATAGTTGGGTACAGGTGTATTATGGATGAGGTGTGGCGCCGCGGCTAGGGCGACTGACTCCGGAACCTGGGGATCATGGTTCGATCCCCAGCACCGGCGGCAGATTAGCCCAGCACCATGTGACTCTGGGCAATAGCTTGCTTAATCTTCCCAACGGCCCCCAGCTCCCAGAGACCCTTGCGGGTGATTGTGCGCTTTACAAATGTGTATTTATTCTTTAATATTATTGTATTCAGTTGGGTTTGGCGAAGTATCTGTCGTATTTCACCAGGACTTTTTACTACACACAGACAAAAACGCACACACACTTTCCATCTGTTTTGAAAGTCTTCAAAAATGTTGGTTATTTTACAAAATATTGTGATTTCTCTCACAGAGTACCCCAACCAATTTGCATTGCTCCCCCTTTTCATTGCCCTTTAAGACCCTGTTGTGCGTCCTGCTTGTGGTATAATGTATTTTAGCATTATATTGTTGGGAAATCTGAAGATCTCTCTCACACACACACGTTGCCCCTGCATTTTTGGGTTATTCCCACACACATTTCGTTGGTCAAAAGCGGTCAGGAAGTATCTGGGAAAAGCTCTTCCGATGAGTGAAAAATGGGTGAAAAATTACGCCATTATTCCCAGTTCTGCGGCCCAAAGGAGTTAAAATACAGTCACGCCCAGGGGCGGATTGGCAAGGCGGGCATTCGGGAATGGGCCGAAGGGCCGGTGCCTCAGTGCCCTCTGTGGGCCGTTTTTTCTCTCCCCTGTCCCAGTCGACAGAGAGTGGACTAGGAAAGGGGAGAAAAAAAACGGCCCACAGAGTGCACGAGACAGAGACTGAGAAAATGAAAGCAGCCTCGCTGTGCGGCCAGACAGCGATTGTCAGCTGTGTCCACTCCTTCACCCCTGCCCTGCCAAGCAATCAAGCTGAGGCTGGGCTGGGGAGGGGTGATTGTTTGCAATAATCGGCCTCCCTGGGGGCCAGGTGTTTCTCAGGCCTTTGAGCCATTTGCACCTCGGCCCCCTGGCCCATGCAGCCCAGAAACGGTTTTAGTCTTAACACCTCGCCCACAGCCCTTTACATTCAGGGCATAGTGGGCGAGGAAGAATGGGTCTTGCTGTGGGGGCCTGGTGATGTTAGGAATTTTTTTGTTTTATTTATTTATTTATGCGATTTTATATAGCGTGGACTTTACCCGAAGGTGTCAGAGCGCTTCACACTAGGAACAGCAATAATACATGAGGAGAAAATTATAAGTGGACAAATTATAAAAGCAAACGTTAAGTTACATGAATCAAAAGTGACAATAGTGAGCAACCAAAATACAAGAAGAGCAAACGATACATTACAGGAGGAAAAAGAGATGTGTGCAGGTTACAAAAGCGAACAAAATACAAGTAGAGATATAATACTGCAATTAATGGCAGACACTCCAGCACAAGAACAAACGTTACGTAGGCAATGGTGGCACTTGTGCAAGTATCTAAAGCAAACAAAAGTGAGAGGTAGCAAACAGTGTGTTACAAGAGAAAAGTGACGTGTGCAAGTTACAAAAGGGTACCATACACAGGTACAAGGGTAATACTACAGTAAATGATAAATACTCAAACTGCCAGAACACACTGGGAAGGCACTTCCCATGCACCAGCTTCACCTCAGCCTCCCCCTGGCTACCTGGCTACCTTGGATGACCCAGAAAGCTGTGTTTTGTGCTCCCCTGCCAGGACATTTTCCCAAGGCCTGGAGGGTTGATTAATTTACTTATTGCAGGGGGCCTTACCTCTGTTCATGTGCTCCTGAGCTGAAGGTCTGGGGAGGGCTGAGTAGGTTAGTAATAGCAGGGGCTTTTCTGCTTTTCAGGTGCTCCTGTGCTGGAGGGCTGGAATAATTTTGTGACAAAAAGGGGCCTTGCTATTTTTTTTATTTGCTCAGCATGTAAGTGGAGAAGTGTGGCTCTGGGGTTAGAGGCGGCAGACCTGGAGCTTGAGTTCGGCCCTGGACCAGGGTTCAATTCCCCGCCTCGGCGGGTCTTGGGCTCAATAATTCCACTGACTCGATAATTCTCGCTCCGGTGCCTCCTCGACTCACGGGTTCACACTCTGCGACTCTGGGCAATAGCTTGCTTAATCTCCACATCGGCCCCTCGCGGTGGGATGCCTGGCTTTCACCTTGTGGATACCCTGCCAGGGTTATCTCACAGGGGCATACCAGGATGGGTTCCCTAAGCAAGCGCGGAGATGCCCCAGGGTAAGTCATTCGCTATATAAGCTTCATACATTTACATTTACATTTACATGTAGGCCATTGCCACCTTGGCCCTGTGTCGTGTGCAAGAACAGTATCCTCCCACTTTCATTCCTTGTCTGTGCAAATGGTGTTTCATGAAAGAGCACGCCCCTTGAATGTGGGCCACTTTTTTCGTCAGTGCCCGGGCCGAATTGTGATCCCAATCCGACCCTGGTCACGCCCCACTAAACCAGGAGTCACCACACCCTGCGGTAATAGTAAATCTGGGAAAAACTTAATGAGGATTTTAATGGTGAAAGGGTGAGGATGGCTTTAGATTTGGATGCAAACGTCTACTCCCAAAATCTAACAGAAAGCGCTACAGGTCGTGCAGGGAGGGAAAGCGCTATGTAAATACTACTTTCACAACCTTGGCTAACGCCGTAATGTATTTGCTGGGCGCCCCAGACTACATTTAAGTGCAACACTAATGGTGTGTTGAGCTCATTGAAATGTTTTACATTTTCTTCCTTACTCAATGTAGCAAATCCCTCAACGGGCCGGGCAATTATCAACACCCCATTAGTGTGGCTCGCTCCCAACCGAACGAGCCTGAAAGGTTTGTCTGCTGTTAATGCTCACGCGCCCTTCCGGGTCTGCAGCTGGAGAGGCGAGGGGGCGCACCTTCTGGCACGAGCTATTCATCACATGCATCTGGATATTGTCAAGTCAACAACACAGAAATGTCTTCAACGTTTAGAGAAGGAAATATGGACTGAAACGGAAGAAATACTTTATGCAAAAATCAATACTGAGTGGGGGAAAGGCCCACCGGGGTATAGGTTCTGAAAACAACTACATTACATAGTTCGACAAAAAAAGACAAAGACAAAAAAATGAATAAAAGAGCAGAGTGAGCTAAAGTACTCTACACAGAGAAGGCAAATATTGCGTGTTTACTGAAATGTCTTTTTTGTAAGTGTGTTAGTTGTGCTGTCAACTGAGGAACTGCAGAGGCCCAGAGAGAAGTGAGTTCGCCAATGATGCGCATAGAAGTGGCCTCCGTAATATCACCTTCTCATTGGCTCCCAGCTGCCGCCTGCATATTAGGCGGCAGCACGTTGCATTCTGGGACTTGTAGTTTCACTTCCTTGGCCAACTATGTTAGCTATCACGCGTAGCCACTTGTCAACTACGAGAGCTATAATGCACTGAAAGGAAACACCGACCCCATTCACTCAATTGGGAGAGAGTTGACGTGTCTTAACAAAGGGGCTTTAGGCCCACTCTCCCCAGGGAGCCGCAGAGGATCTGCCCAAATAAACGTACACAAGGCCTCTCTGCTCTCGGAAATTAAACAAATCCCGTCTTCTTCCGTTCCAGGCAGCCCTCCTCCAGTTCCAAAAATACCGCGCAACTCAATCCAGACCGGCTCCCTCCAGCTTTCAGCTATAAATACACGTTTTTACAACAAGGTCTAAAAAGCCGTAGCGTAAAGATGCCGCTGCCCGCTAATTGGGGGCAGAGGCGTCTGCCAGGGCGTTAGAGTTTCCAGGCGCACATTGACACCCGCAGCCACCGTGTCAAACAAGCCCCTGACAGAGGCCCTCGGAGCGCGTCCCTGCTTCTCTCCACGCGCTAGGAAATACCTCAGACATGGAAAGAACTGGACACCCCCGTGCTGCTGAATGAATCACTGGCAGAGAAGGGCCGCGGCGAGTGAGGTGTGCACTGCATTTTATTCCAGTGAGTGGGCTCTCGGTGCAGGGAACGTGGAGCAGTGAAGTTATTGAAAGCACCCACAACAATTCTGGAGGGGGCAAGTTACATTACACCCAAAGGAAGGGGGGGGGGGCGGCCCGGCGGGGATCTGTCCAACGGGAAGTAAGTCTTGAATGGTACCGGCATCTCTGCTGGAAAGCACGCACCTGGAACCAGCCCTTGTGTTGCACAAAGGACGTCCTACCTAAGTGCGGGGAGGTGGGTTCAACCCGGGTTTTTGTGATAACCCCTACAAGTTCTGCCAATCCTCTTTCAAAACAATAAAATTTTCCAGGGCGAGGCTTGGATGCTCAAACTTGTCATGGAAAACGCAAACTTAAAAGTAGCAGAATGCACAGCGCAGACTGCTGAAGCGCCAGGACTTGGAGTCAGTATGACGTAAATGGAAGCCAACCCCCCTGCTAAAGCGCTGTGAAAGCATACCTAGTGGGAGACGTAGCGCTAAATAAATTCTGCAACACAGAAGGCGAGGCGCTGAAATGCTCCCTCACAGAGAGAGTCGGTGAGTAACAGAGCATCAAACAAACCACTCAGCTGGGATAGGTCTGACAGGTGAGTAAGTCAGGGGACAACTATCCAGGCGTCCATTAACAAATCAGTGCATTATGGGTCTTGTAATCTTAGTTTAATTCATTTCAACCATTTAGATAAACTCGCTTGGGGGGCAGGGGGCTGTAACAGGAAATCCCAGGCGTGAAAATGCTGTACTGGTGACATGAGGTAAAGTCGTAATGCTTTTAATGAGCGAGCGGTCGATTAAAATTAGCCGTCAGAGGAGATGAAACGGCGCAATCACCCCCCACAGAAGGTCGTAATATTAACGCATACTTTTTGTATAGCGCTTCATGCAGTTTCTAGGCGTCCTGAATACCAGATGGTATTGTTTTGAAACGGAAACATTCTCGTGAGGAAGAAACAGTTTAACAACCCCCAAATAAAGTGAAACCCGCCAACACTTTCCATCAAAAGAATGGAGAGGGTGATTTACTCGCTAACGGAGTAAGGAGTATTAACACAACTTCTAACAACAAAGGCAGCCTTTAAAAGGGGCAAGCACGCTGAAATACCCGCAGAAAGACATAGTACTCACTTTTACCGAGAGTGAGACAATGACATCAACCCTGGCTGCGGCAACATTGAAATCGCCCCTCACAAAAAGCGCTGAAAAGTTCACTGGGAGTGAAAGAAACATTGATGCTTGCTCACCTGCATCCCGTGATACCCGGTCCTTGCAGTGCACGCTCGCCTCCACCACGGCACGCCTTGTCCCGGGGTCCCGGGGTCCGTGCAGTGTTTATTCCGTCTCCCTTCCTCCCTGCACTTCTGATGCTCAGTTTGTTTTTCCCCGCCAGCCCCAGGCTGCGGTCGGGTTTGGAAAAGCGCTCACTGGCTGGTCCCCAGCCCTTCCCCTCGCTCTGGTCCCAGGATCCTAGCGTCCCTCCCACGCGCCGGCATCGGCAGCAGCAGCCCGGGGTCACGCGGCGGCGGTCTCGCGCTGCTCCCCCAGCGCTCTCCCTCCCCCAGCGGGAGCCGGCAGCAGCGCCCCTTCCTCTGTCTGCAGCGCCTCCGCTCGCGCACTGGCTCCGCGCTCGCGATGGCTGTCCCCGTTACTGCATCAAAGTACTGGCCTGCTGTGTCCGGGCTTCCCCAGGAAGCAACGCCAGGGCACTGAGCGGAGCGTGCATGTGCCTTGACGGCCACGAAATGGCGACGAACCTTCTTTAATTGACAGGAAGAAACTGATGCATGACAGACAGCTTTCAAACTTCCCAAAGGGTTGATTCGCCGTGCTGTTTGTGCACCTATGCGCTACTGGTAACCCGGGCCGACTGTACAGATGGTGGTACTCGGTGTCACTATATTCCGCCCCCCCCCCATTACTCCCTTCTCCACGGATTCCCTCAGTACCAGCCAACAACAGTTCCCTCATCTCTCCACAGCTCCTCTCTCACATGCATTTCATAATTGTTCTATAGCGCTACTCATATCAGTGGAAGGTGTCCAAGCACGTTACATTCAATGAATTATACCTGTGTAAATCTGTCTATAGGAAATGTTACATACTCCTATCTCACAGATCGCTCCCAGAAAGTGGCATTGGGCACCTTCTCCTTTAAGCCAAAACGTCTCTCGTGTGGCGTCCCTCAAGGGTCGGCACTCAGCCCTCTACTTTTTAATGTTTATTTAGCCCCACTGTTTACCTTGATTGCCAAATGGGGGGTCAAGGCAATTTCGTATGCAGATGATACGCAATTAGTCTTCCCCTATTTGGAGGTGCCGGAGGCAGCTTTTAGCAAACTGAGGGGCTGCCTTCGAGATGTGGCCAGCTGGATGAATGCAAACAAATTGAAGCTGAATGCAGGCAAAACGGAGGTAATATTCTTTGGTAAAAACACACATCCTCCCTCCGACCTGTGGTGGCCTCCTGAAATGGGTCCATCACCTTCGCCCGGAACCAATGCGAAGAATTTGGGAGTAAGATGGGACGAGAATCTTTCTTTCTCCTCTCACATACAGCAGGTCACTACTGGATGTCTTCACAAACTCAGAAACCTCCGTAAATTCCTCTCTTTTCTACCAGTTGAGTGTCTAAAATGGTGATCCATGCGACAGTTACATCTAGATTGGACTACTCAAATGGCCTCTATCTTGGCCGGCCTAAATATCTGGTGCAACGCCTGCAGATCGTACAGAATGCGTCTGCGAGATTGATAAAGCGCATTCCTTTCAGACAGCATGTCTCTCCGCATCTGCGCGAACTGCATTGGCTCCCAGTGGCGAGTAGAATAAAATTCAAAGTTCTTACCCTGGCGTTTAGAGCACTAAAAGGGACTTGCCCTAACTATTTAAAACTCAGACTCCCCCGCTACCATCAGGAGAGACACTTGCGATCTAACTCCTTGCTTCAGCTACTCGTCCCACGAGTTAGGAAAGCCAGACTTGGGAGCAGATCTTTTTCTGCTGGCACGGCGAAACTCTGGAACGCCTTGCCCTCTGCCATCCAATCGGCTACGACAGAAGCTAGCTTTAAGAAGCTTCTAAAGACCTGGCTCTTTATGCAGAAAACCTAAGCAATTCCCTGTGCTACCTGCTTTGCTGAAGTACTCTTCCAGCGCCGGGACACCTCCTCGAGAGGTAGCTGTTCGCGCTCTACAAGTATTATTATTATTATTATTATAATCTATCAATCAGGGAATTGTGAAGCATACTACTCACCCGTGAGGGTCTCAAGGCGCTGGGGGGGAGGTGGGGCGGGGTGGTGGGGGGGATTGAGAAGTGGGGAGCGTATGGGGTTCAGGGTAAGCAGCTCCAGTCAGTCAAAGAGCCATGTCTGATAGTCTTCCTGAAGGTGACTTATGTATTTACTTATTTAATGCAGTTTTAGTTAGTGCAAACTTTTCCCAAAGGTGTCAGAGCGCTTTACAAAATAACCAGGTAAGTTACAAAAGGTACACAAGAGTGACTAAACCTCAACCAGTTACATATATACAGTTACAGGTACATAAGATAGGCTGAACACACTAAAAAGTTACATATATGCATTTACAACACTAACAAGTTGCACATTTATATTGTAAAAAAAATATAAAAGGTGTCGGCGTTAGGTTAGAACAGGAGTAAAATACATATTTACAAAGTTGACCTCAAATGAGTGCCAGGTAAATTACAAAAGGTACACAAGAAAGACCAAACATGCTAACAAATTACATATATACAGTTCCAGGTACACAAGAAAGGCTGATGTCGACCCGGAGCTTGTTCCAGGTCTTGGCGGTGATGTAGGAGGAGGTTCTGCCACCAGTTCTGGCTCTGCTGATGCATAGGGTATTGGTGAGGTCGGTGGAATGGTGACGGGATCCTTGGTAAGGGAGAGGATGAGCTGGGTGTCGTCGGCGTACAAGACTATGTTGAGCCCATGCTGTCTGACGATGGCGGCTAGTGGGGCCATGTAGACGTTGAAGAGCGTCGGGCTGAGAGATGATTCTTGGGGTACTCTGTAGTTGATCTCTGTGTGTTCGGAGAGGAAGGATGACAGACTGATTCTTTGGGTTCTGCTGGTGAGGAAGGAGCAGAGCCATTCAAGGGCAGTTCCCTGTGTGCCGTCGTAATGTAGACTGGTGGCGAGAGTGCAGTGGGAGATGGTGTCAAAGGCTGCGGAGAGGTCAAGTAGGATCAGGTCTATGGTGTGGCCTTGATCGAGGAGGGTGGAGATACCGTCTGTAGAGGTGAGTAAGGTAGTCTTGGTGCTAAGGCTGCTGCGGAATCCGGTTTGGGAGGGGTCACAAATGGAGTTCTCTTCGATGAATTTCATTAGTTGGGCGTTGACGGTCTTTTCAGTGACTTTGGCCGCAAAGTGGGGAGGTTGATGGGTTGGTGGTTCTTGAGGTCCGAGGGATCTGCCGAGCGTTTCTTGAGAAGGGGCCTTACTTCTGCATGTTTCCAGTCATCGAGAAAAACGCAGGTTTTGAAGGAGGTGTTGATGGTGAGTCATAGTTCTGGTGAGATGGTGGCGGCGGGTCTGTGGAAGATGTGCGGGGGCAGGGGTCCGTGGGTGCTCCTGAGTGGATGCCTTTCATGGTGGATTTTGTGTCTTCTGGGGTGGCTGGGGTCCAGGGCGGAGATGATGGGTTGACTGGCATTGCTGGGGGAGTGTGTGGTTTCGCTGTCCGGTGTCAGTTCGTTGAAGTTGTCATGGAGGGACTTGATTTTCAGATGGAAGTAGGTGCTGAGCTTGTTGCAGGGGCCCTGGGAGGAGGGGGTGATGTCCATAGCTTTGCTGGGGGTTTAGCAAATTCTTGGATGATGATGAAGAGTTCCTTCGAGTTGCTGGAGTTGGAGGTGATCTTGTTCTGCACGAAGGACTTTTTGGTTGATCTGATGAGTTGGTGGTGCTCAGATATGGCGTTTTAGTATGTGGTGCGGTCTTCCAAAGATTTGCTGCTCCTCCAATTCTTTTCAAGACGTCTGCAGGTGCGTCTGGATTCTTGGAGGTTGGTGGTGAACCAGGTGGCCTTCCTTGGGCACTGTCTGTCCGGAATGCGAAGGGTTGCGAGTTCGTCTGCGCAGTTGTAGATCCATCTGTGGAGTTCTTTGGCGGTGAGGTTGGGGTTGGTCGGGGTGGAGGGGGCATGGCGGTTGAGGGTGGAGTAGAGGTGCTCCTCAGTGACCTTGCTCTAGTTCCTTCGTGGTGGGCGGGGTGTAAGTTTGGGGTTGGTGGGTTTGTTGACGTGGAAGTGAACGCAGTACTGGTCTGTCCAAAGGGGCTGTGAGGGGTGGCTGAAGCAGACGTTGTTGCCTCCTGATAAGTTGGGGTCAAGGGTGTGTCCTGCCTTGTGGGTTTCATCCATACTAGAAGTCAGTATATTTTAGGTTTGTTTAGTCTGGAGAAGCACAAACTCAGCATTTAAAACGTATCATACGCGTTAGGGTTGACTTTACAAATGAACCCTTTGAGCAACATTAGGAAAATGACAGACTGGAAAAGATATACCTTTCTAACCTGTACCATGCAACTTGCATGCACCTCTTTGATGACAGTTCATACCTCACTGTGCTATATTAGCATTGTAATTTGTGACCTGCAAGTAACAAAAGAATGTCTGTGACAAAAGCAGTAACCCACTGAGCTGTCCACATAAAATACAGTTCTGTGATCTGTATAGTACACAATCTTTACAGCAGGCATATTAACCCTCTGTGCTACTTTATAATGAGTCAAAACGTCCACTAGAAAAGAAAAAAACATTCTCTCTCCAGCAAGAGCAATATTTACCAGAGTTATCTTGACATTTGTATTGATAACTGAAAACTTCTGGACACACAAGGAACTCTTGTTACTAAACACAGCACCACCAGAAGCCCAGTGCCAGGTGCAGCTGCACCCATTGCACCGCCTTAAAGGCGGCCCTGCTGGTAGCTGCAGCATTTGTGATGGCAACATCGAATTGGTGACTCAAGGAATAAGGGGTGTTGGGAATTTGTTCACATACATTGATTTATTTACACTTAAAACTCCTCCTGTATGGTGTGTTTGAATGTACTCGATGGTATGGGCTGTGGTAATATCTGGGTGGAGTTACGGAGATCTCAAGATTCTCGATCCTGTAGTTAACTAGTTGCTACTATCCAGATTTTACTTCGCATTATGGAATCTGTAAGCCTTAGTTTATAATGGAATAACCAGAGCTGCAAGTACCAGAATGTAAATAAACAGTAACTGTACAATAACTGTACTGAATGTATGTATATTGTATTCGTATAAAGCCTAGAGAAATACACAGTGGAGGGCTGTAAAGTGTCAAAGGCAAGCAAACAGTCAGATAGGCGAGGTAGCTGGTTATTGTATTGTTACTGCATTGTGATGTAGTGTTCTATAAAGAGGCAAGTCTTCAACTCTTTCCTAAATTGGAGCAATTTTGGGACAGTGTTCTGGATACACACATGTTGCCTCGGCTGCACTCAACACTGTAAAACACACTACATAGAAGGGGGTCCAAGGGCTGGTTTAAAGACTCACTACTAGATACACACCCCTAACAAAGACATGAATTACAAAAAGAAGTATCTAGGAGTCAAGCACTAAAAAGGGAACTCTATTCACCAACAGACCTTGACATGACAAAAAACAAGTATTGTAAATTAGATCATTCGGTAACACCACGTGATTCGATGTAACACAGTGCACGTGATTACTCTACTGGGAAACACAGACCCAAGGATAGGTGAGAATTTTCCCATCAGTTGTCGATCTGTACCGCCACTTTTACATCATATGGGTTCTCCTTACCCAGGAGCTAGTGCAATCACAGTCACAAGAGTGTAGAAGGACTGTGAGAGCCGAAGACCCTTTGTTAATATCTAGTGGGTGGTGTCAGTGTGATAGGACAACTGAAAAAAGCAGTGCAAATATGTAATTAGTGATAGAATAAAATTGGGTAAGACTGAGTAGAAGTGGAAATTTTAATGATTTCTCTCAGCTCCCCAAACGTAAAAACAATAGTGAATAAACCGTTTTGGCAGAATATCTGTTCAGCAAATAGTGGTCTACATGTTTCTGCATAGATGGAAAGTACCAATGCATTCATCAGGACCTAGGTGTTGCTACTGCTGTTGAGTTAGTGAAATAATATAAAGGTAAAATGGAATCATATCACCTGTTTTTCAGGTTCAGAAACGCCGTCACAATCTAAAATATCGTCACGTCAAGAGGAAAGAAAGTAAAAAGACACACATTTTTTTGAAAAATAAACTCATCAGTAGTTGTATTCCTTTAAGGAACATTCATTAATCCGCTTTTAATCATGTCAATATCTGTATATATCAACATGTTGTCACTCACAAAATTCATGTGGGGATTGCGCCTCACCTCACCTGGCTGCAGCTCAGGTAATGAGGAGCACCGCTCTGTTTTGAAAAAATATATATATTCGTAAGCATTCAACTGTTTATCCCATATAGAAGTGAAAATCAACCTTACTGAAAGGTATTCAGAATCAAATTCGAAAGACACTAGGGTCGCATACGGTGTCTTTTATGCGTCATAATCTAGTTATTTCTTATAGACAGATTCTTACCGCTGTCTGACTGGCAAGTTCCACCCTGCTAATTCTACCTCTGAGATCAGACCAGGGCTAAGCAGAGAAACGGAAAGTGGTTCAAACAGTATTTCAAACAAATATTACTGAAACTTAGTGCGCCTTTAAGGCAGATCATATCGTTGCAGTGCCCCTTAATAATGAATGTATTCAAAACTTGATAGTCAGTATCCGGCCGGGTAATTGTCTTTAGTGGAAAACACCCGTTCTTCCCGTTTGCCTCACTCGAGTCTAACAATCAGATTGACCAATGTTTGTTAAGCCTCTGGGGTCGCTGCAATGTGAAGCAGAAGGAGATTTGCCGTTACACCGATCATATCATTGCCGTGACGACGGGTCTTAGATGGATCCAAAACTATTACTCGGTGTATACGCTAATGGTATTAAATAGAGAAACAAACCCGTTGTTCCCGCTTACCTATCCGTCGGTGTCTCCTGGCGTTCCTCTGCGCTAACTGGGGAGGCACCAAACGGTTTCAGTAATATTTGTTTGAAATACTGTTTGAACCACTTTCCGTTTCTCTGCTTAGCCCTGGTTTGATCTCAGAGGTAGAATTAGCAGGGTGTAACCTGCCAGTCAGACAGTGGTGAGACTCTTATCTGTCTATAAGAAATGACTAGATTATGACGCATAAAAGACACTGTATGCGACCCTAGTGTCTTTCGAATTCGATTCTGAATACCTTTTCAGTAAGGTTGATTTTCACTTCTATATGGGATAAACAGTTGAATGCTTACGAATATATATATATTTTCAAAACAGAGCGGTGCTTCTCATTACCTGAGCTGCAGCCAGGTGAGGTGAGGCGCGATCCCCACATGAATTGGGTGAGTGACAACCTGTTGATATATACACATATTGACATGATTAAAAGCTGATTAATGAATATTCGTTAAAGGAATACAACTACTGATGAGTTTATTTTTCAAAATAATGTGTGTCTCTTTTTACTTTCTTTCCTCTTGACGTGCCAATATTTTAGATTGTGGAGGAGTTTCTGAACCTGAAAAACAGGTGATATGATTCCATTTTACCTTTATATTTTTTCACTAACTCAACAGCAGTAGCAACACCTAGGTCCTGATGAATGCATTGGTACTTTCCATCTATGCAGAAACATGTTGACCACTATTTGCTGAACAGATATTCTGTCAAATCTGTTTATTCACTATTGTTTTTACGTTTGGGGAGCTGAGAGAAATCATTAAAATTTCCACTTCTACTTAGTCCTACCCAATTTTATTCTATCACTAATTACATCAAATCAAATTATCTTTATTCGGTTTCCTATTGTTTTTGAAATACCATAAAAGTTCATAAAATACATCAATTTCATATTCATATATAAAAGCCCATTTAAAAGCATAAAAAAGAATTCGCATTTTGAGTTTCAAATATTAAAAACTATTTTTTGGCAGTGTTCATATTAACGTAAAACAATTTGAGCCACTTATCACAGATTGGTACGATGTTTAATGCAAAATTTAAGAACGTGCGCTATGGATTTTGTCATAAGTTCAGTTTCCAAGAACTGTAAGGCCAGATAAGCTGGGCGACACTGACGCAACCTCAGGACCTTCAGAAGTGGTACTATCCACCGCCTGCGAAGTGGAACATAAAATTTACAGAAAAAAAGTACATGAATAGTAGATTGTAAAGAAATAGAATCACAGGGGCAGGGGGAGAGATTTGTAGACCAATCATTTTGGGAAGGGAAGGAAATCATACGGTTAAACCTGAAACGGGTCAACAAAAATGTACCATACTGATTTAAATTGAACTGCAAGTATGGTTGGATAGTAGGAACAAGTTGTATTAGCAATCATTGCTGTACAGAAGGTTTCCCTATTTCGTTTAACAAACGCATTCAGGACAGATGCGACAAACATGCTGTTTTTAGATCTTTTTTTGAGAGGTCCAATACTGATGGAGGGTCGTCAAAAAATTTTGCAAGTCCAATGTCAGTAAGGAATGATTTGACATAAACCAGCCACCTGATCTTCCCCATATTGTCAAGTTTCATGCAGTCTTGGACAATTGTTCTTGTGAGGTGACATTGTTCCGTTGCCCAAATCCTTCGCCACAGCATGACTGGTTGGATTTTAATGATGTCCGAAATATAGTCCAAACCAAGTTCAAGATGACAACCATATGTTGTGGTACTTTTTGGGACTGCCAACAAAAACCTTAGAAATGAGTTTTCAATTTTTTGGAGCTGATCTACGTTCGCCCCACCCCAGAACCCTGCTCCATAGATCGTAATGCTAAGACATTTTGCATTATATATTTTGAGCATTTCAGTCGGGGGTCTCTTGCCCAATCGAAGTACAAAAGCCTTCAGTGCAGCAACGGCCCTTAAAAAAACCAATTTGCGGGAATTGACGGCTTCCCTCCATTTAAAAGCCTCGTCAATTAAAATCCCCAGATAGGGATATGTTTCCGTTCTTTCAAGGGGGGGATTTGTCCACATACATTTTCTTGGGTTTTTTACGCTTTATGCCAGCATGCATCACATAAGTCTTTTTTCTGTTTACTCTAAGATTCAAGCTGGCCATAAACGAGCAGTACTTGTTCAGAACCCGTTGGAGCTGGACTGGGGTTCTGGCAAGGATCACCGCATCGTCGGCGTATAATAAGGCTGGTATCTGCCGACGACCGGCTGCTCTTCTGCCCCCTCTAACATAGCAACCTCTAAACCATTGGTGTACAAGGTAAATAGGAAAGGGGCCAGCACACACCCTTGTCTGACCCCCTTCTCTATCAAGAAGCTATCAGTTAGTTGGCCTCCAGTCCCAAATCTCACTCTTCCCGTTGCCCCTGAGTATAGTTCACGGAGGAAATTGACCATTGGGGGGTCAATTCCCATTTGCAGCATAATTGTCCACAACCTTGAGTGGACAACACAGTTGAACGCTGCTGCTAAATCCACATATACCAAGTGTAGAGAAGTGCCTTTTGCCTCTACATACTTTCCGGCCAGTAATGTCAGATTTAGGGCCTGGTCCACCGTACTCAACCCTGCCCTGAACCCGTATTGCAGATCAGAGATTGCCTCGTGGTCATTCGTCCACTCCTGGAGACGGTCGAGAAGTATGCGCCCAGCCATTTTCCCGAGCGAATCCAGGAGTGAGATGGGACGGTAACAGGCAGGACTGTCTCTGTCTCCCTTTTTAAAGATGGGAACCAATATGCCTGTTGGTGTAACAAGCTTAACCGGACCATATCTCCTCTATTCTGGGATTTAGGTTCCTGGAGTGTCATGCTAATGGGGGAATGGTCACTAAGTGTGTTGTTAAGTACTTCAAAGGTCTTAATACTTGAAGCTTTATTGGTGGACTCTAAAACATAATCTATCAGGCTTTTGAGGCCCCTGCCATGAAAGGTTGGCATGAATTCAGTTACAGGTGTTTTTAATTTACTGGCGAACCCCATATCCAATTCGACCATCATCATCTGCATGTTATTATCCTCAGGTGTATGTGTGAAGTGAGTTAAACAGTTTCCATCTTCATCGATGATCCCACAGTTAGGGGTATTGCTCTTGTTGCATAAGTGCAGATTAAAATCTCCTCCCCAAACTACTGTGTGGGATTCCTTTGCATATTTTATTGCAAGATCGTTTACCAGATGGGAAATCTCGCTTAGGACTCTGGTTAATTCAGATAGAGTCAAGTTATTGTAAAAATTGATGATCGTATAGACCTCTTGTCTATTTCTACGAAGAATAATAAGCTGGTAGTTCTGCTCTAGCTTTAAGGGGATTATTTCGCAGCAGGGCCAGAGGTTTGAGACATATGTTACTAGCCCTCCCTTGCTCCTACCTGCATTAGATCTTATGGCTGCGGAAAAATATGTTTTGTAGCCCAGGAGGTGAATAGGGTCATTAAGCCAAGTTTCCTGAAGGCAAATTAGGTTACTTAAATTTGCCAAGTAAAGGAAACTATTTTCAGAAGTTTGGAGGCTAAACCCGCCATATTCCAAAATAGTAACCTTACTTGAGAGTTGGAGCTTGTGGCGATTAATACCCTACTCTGGGTGCTGTTTTCTCCAGGGTAACTTAACTGTGCTTCGCATTTCGATTCTAGAGTACTTCCCAGTGCCTCTAGGTTATTTTCTGTGGGAAAACCAATATCGGTGGAATCCTCGGGAAAGGCGAAGAGCTCGTGTGTTGGATCTGCCATGATTGAATGAGCAGTCAAATTATTTAATTCAATTGGTCTTTTAGCCGGTGTACAGCATCCCTTGTGCGGACAATTATTCGTAGGGCTTTCTGATGTATTTATAATTATATCTCAAGTATTTGTTAGAGTAATCATATCATGCTGCCTTTGTGGTGGTGGTCAATCGACCATCTCTAGACAGCTGTAGCTATTAAAGGTTGGTATTCCACCCCGGGGTTCCCTTTGTGGTTGTACTCTCCTGCCATTACTTTTCCAATCAGCCCAATCCCTACTGTGGAAAAAGATAGGGCCGATGTCGAACAAGAACCTTTTTCAGTATTGCCCGGCACTAACCGCCTCTCATACGACTCCATCTATCAAGCAAAGAGGCAGGCGCTGGAGACTGGAAGGCAGGAAACAGAAGTTTATTCCGACGGAGCAGAACACGTCAACTCAGACAACAGGGTATCTTCTCGAGGTGCTCTAACCGCATCTCTGAGGCCTGGCCTCTTATACACAGGTTTATGGTCTTTATTACAGTTTATTACATGGGGCACATTCTTGCAAATACTTTGAAGTACGGAAAGACATCCTTGGAATCCCCGCTTCAAGCCCGTTCCCACACACATTTACAGTAGAAGTCCCCACCCCGGTCACAACAGGTGATGATTGTCATGCAGCTGGGCATTCTGCCGATTCCTGGAATGCATGTGGTTGATCGGATCTCATGGGGTGGGGGCTTTGATCAGTTGTGGATCCTTTGATGGGGGAGCTTCCTACTGTATGGGGGCAATAAACAGCATCTGCAGGGCCAGGTGGCGGCCTGGGAACAAGCAGGACAATCGGGCACAGAGGAAAGGGGGTTTTATCAAAGGGATACGGGATCATGAAAGGGATGGAGGGAGGTGTCGAGCTGGGAACAGGATGGGGTTCCGAAGCAGGGTTGCGCTGAAGAGGGGTTTATGGCCCAAGCATGTGAGAGCGGGGGCTGTCAGCGCGCGGGGGATGCCTGCGAGGTTAGGAGAGCGAGAGAGAGAGACGCGCTGGCTATCGGCAGTGGGCAGAGAGGCCATGGCATTCAAAATGGCTTACGCGCACAAATGGGCCTAAAAAGGGACAAGATGGCACCGATAATGTTGACGCTGCAAACTAGATTTTAACAGTCCTCCCGTTTCAACATATCTAGCTAACTTGTCTAATCTATGTCTATCTTCATCAAGTTCCCAACCTCAACATTGTACAATGCTCTCATGCGTTCTTTTTCAAAGTCCAGAGTCTTAGGGCAGATACAGTTTGCACATAGTGAACACAGAGGTGGCAGGCATTGGATCCCCAGGCAGAACCCACATATCACAACAACAGGTATCAGGATAATTGTAAGTAACCTCCACCCCCAGCTCTTTACAGTACTCCAGAACCATCCACCAAGCGACCATTCTTCCTGCTCCTGGTGAACTTCTGAGGAAAGTCTGTGGAGATGTTCGATGGCTTTGTACACTGAGGGTGAATTGTCCGGTATATATGTGCAGCAGCTGGACCCAATGATGCGGCATGCTCCTCCACGATCCGCTAGAACCACATCTAGAACAAGGCGGTTCTGGAGAGCCACCAGGCAGACCGCTTGAAGCTCGGCTGTATTGTTCGTGAGGATGCCCGCTGTAATGTTCATCGTTGTTTCAACTGCCTGGGTCAAGTGTCGGATGGCACGGCTGTTTGCCATCGGGCCCCAGAGTGGAACAAGTCCCTTCATTGCATCGAGGAACTGTGCTCCGGTGGAGTCGGCTTGTTCAATGTCTTTGGTTAGTTTTTGTCTGTGATGATTCGCTGGAGCTACATAGGTCGGAGGAAGGATGAAGGCAATGTAACAGGTGCCCCCCCAGCCTTTGGGGAGCCAGGTGTAAGCCTTTGTACCACAAACAAAGTACATGTTCGGAGAGGAGACAAAAGAGGGTGGAATAATGGAGTCCAAAGTTCTGATGATGCGGCAAGCGCTGCGGCCTACCAGTTGTGTCCCAAGCCCTTCGATGCACATAAGGCCTGTGACGTTGATGACGGATAGGGCTACAGTCAGGGTGGCAGCTGTTCGTTTCCAGAGGTAGGAAAAGGTGGGTCTGGTCGGATTATTGAACACCTGCATTTCAATCCGTTCTTTGACAGGGATGTCCAGGTGGATAGAGTCGTTGGAGGTCTGTGGGCAGAAGTGTGCAGCAGTTTTCTTCGTTTTGTTCTGCCAAACCTCATGAAAGAAGAGTGTCATAGTTCTGCTGGAGGTGGTATTATCCCTATAGCTCTCTTGCAAGAGGATCAGCCAAGCAAGGCAGGAGCCGTGAATTGAGAAGGGTGAAGGGATGAAGGGTATGGAATGTCCAGTGGCGTGGGGTAGCAACCCACAGATCCAGCAGTTGGTGGCATTAGTAGCAAGATTGTGCTGGTGCAGCAGTTGCACGAAGGAATTATTCCAAAACTCCTTTCGTCTTTCTTGGAGTTGGGGTGAAAGAGAAATCAGATAATGTTCCTTCACTGTGGTAGGCTGTGCAGTGGTCAGGAATATCTCACAAGCTGGTGCGTTCTCTTCCACAATCCAGAGGGTGGTCATGAGGAGGAGGCAAAAGAGAAGGGCGATAAAAAGTGCAATAGTTTTTGAACTGTGGATTTTGTCAGTCTTTGGATTTCGGTAGTGAATCTTCGGATGTCCGGTTGCTTCCATCATCTTCTTGTCGGGTGCTTCCATCATCTTCTTGTCGGGTGCTTCCATCATCTTCAAGGAAGCTCGGTAGCGGGCAGAACCACAAACTTCGTCTGGCTTTCTCTCCTGACAGCCTTTGTAGTGCTAGGCCGCCGCTCTGAGAATTACGACTTAGTCAATGGTCTGCTTAGCCGAAGCTCCCTCCTTTCGTCGCAGGTTATACCCTTCTCTGGATGGCACAGTGGGGTCGGGATATTTTGCTAATTCGAGTGTCTCTGTATCAGGATAACAGTTCAAGGATGGCCGGTCGTTGTTCAGGAGCTCTTCTTGGGTGGCCACGTCTTCGGTCGTCGTCAGAGTCGATGCGATTTTCTTGCAGTGGTGTGCATGTATCCAGTTCCTTTTACCCTCCACTCGAAGAGCTGTTCGGGTGGTGAGTAGGACTTGCCAGGGGCCCGTCCACCAGGGTTCCAGACTCTTGGCACGCTGGAAGTTGCGGATTAGGATGAAGTCCCCGAGTTGCAGGTTGTGTCCGGGACCCCTGGAAGCGTCAGGAATGGCATGCAGCACCTGTTGGTGGATAACAGACAGTGTCTCAGTCAATTTATACAAGTAATCAGACATTAGGACGTCCGGGACGTCATGAATGGAAGTCGGTTTTGGTGCAGACCAGACGCTCATGGGTTGGCCGAAAACGACCTCGTAAGGGGTCAAGTGGTGTTTGGTGGGGGTGGAACGCATCGATAGCAATGCCAGTGGGAGAGCGTCTGGCCATTTCAGTCCTGTGGTAGCCACTATCTTAGCCAGTTTTAGTTTCAGAGTGGCATTGTGTCGTTCAACTAGTCCAGCAGATTGGGGGTGGAAGACTGCGTGGAACTTTTGTTTTACACCCAACCCCTTCAAGATGAGTTGGATAACTTCGGCTACGAAGTGGGGGCCATTGTCGCTCCACAAAATTCGACAGAGGCCGTAACGAGGGAAGAATTCCTTTAGTAGTACTTTTGCGGTGGCCATGGCAGTGTTGTCACGGGTTGGATAGGCTTCCACCCACTTGCTAAATGCGCATACCACAACAAGTACGTACTTCAGGCCTTGGCATCTGTCTGATGTAGTCCATCTGCAGGACTTCAAACGGGTGATTGGGAACCCCAAACCCTCCCCGGGGTACTACAGTTCCTTTCCCAGGGTTGTGTTGCAAACATATCAAGCATTGTTGGACCAGACGTTTGGCGGAGTCTGCGATTTTGTCTTTGTGCCAAACTCTGGAGACAGGTTCGGTCATAGGGGCTGATCCTATATGTGCAGGGGAGTTTGCCATAGTCAGTATGGGAATCGGGTATGAATCGGGTAGCAACCATTTGTTCGTGTCTTTTGTTCGCCAGCAGCCTTCATCGTCTTTCAGTCCCACCCGTGCCCATTCAGTCAATTCGTGTTGTGAGCTGCCCATTTGGATGTCCCTAATAGTTTCCCTAGCGTCTGTCCATTTCTCTGCTTGTGACCTGGTCACGTACATGCGTGTCGTCGTCCTATTCTCAGCTGTGGTTCGGGCACTGATATAAGCTAGTGCATTCCCCTGTCCAATGATGTCTGTCACCTTTTTGTGTGCTTGGCATTTTATGACTGCAAGTTGTTTGGGAAGAAGGACTGCTTCAGTTAAAGCGGAGACTAGATCTCCGTGTAAGATGGGGGTGCCATGTGAGGTCAGGAATCCCCTCTCCTTCCAAAGGAGCCCAAAATGGTGAACCACCCCGAAGGCGTACTGGCTGTCGGTGTAAATGTTTGCTGTGGTTCCTGCTGCCAGGATACATGCTCGTGTGAGGGCAATCTGTTCTGCTGCCTGTGCAGATCGTTGTGTGATGCGGGCTGTCCCTACTACAGTTCGGGCTGTGGTAACTGCATAAGAAGCTGAGGTAGTGCCGTCGGGGAGTTTGATGCAAGAACCGTCCACCCACAGCTCTCCGTCAGGGTCAGGAAAAGCCGTGTCTCTGAGGTCGACCCTACTCCTGGTCTGTTCGTCCGTGAGGGTCCCACAGTCATGTACAGGGGATACATTGGGATCATTCTCTGGTAGGGGTAACAAAGTCGCTGGGTTCAGTGTGGTGCATCTCTTCAGGGTGATGTGGGGTGCAAGCAGAGTCAGCTCGTATCCAGTCAGTCGTGCGCTCGTCAGGTGTTGCGTCTTAGTCTGGTTCAAGAGGGTGTCAACCGCATGGGGAACTAACACTGTGAGGGAATTCGAGAGTACGATTCCCTCACTCTGTCGGATAGAGATAGCAGCGGCAGCTACAGCTCGAAGGCAGGCAGGCAAAGCTCTGGCTACAGGGTCAAGAGTGGCAGAGAAGTAAGCGCATGGTCGTTGCTTTGGGTCAATGGACTGGGTCAAGACAGACAAAGCACATCCCTCCCTTTCGTGAGTGTAGATGGAGAAGGGCTTTGTGTAATCAGGGGTTCCTAGAACAGGGGCTGAACAAAGGGCATCTCGTAGTTCTATGAAGGAGGATTGGCATTCAGGGGTCCAAGGGAGTGGGAAGGGAACATCTTTAGCCAGCAGAGAAAGCAGTGGTTTTACAATGAGGCTGAAATTCGGTAACCACTGTCGGCAGAAGGAAGGGAGGCCTAGTAGGGAGCGGACTTGTTTCTGAGTCTTAGGGACAGGGGTCTCTAGAATGGTTTGGATTCGGTCAGGAGTAAGTTTCCTTCCGTCTTTGGACAAAAGGTGGCCTAGGTAAGTGACCTGGGGTTGGCAGAATTGCAGCTTCTTTTTGGAGACCTTGTGGCCATTTTCCACAAGGAAGTGCTGGAGTTGGATGGTGGCTGTGACTGCAAGTGGAGTGGTGTCGGCCGCCAAAAGGATATCATCGACGTACTGTATCAACACCACTCCATCTGGTAGCTGGACTGCGTCCAGTTGTCTCTTGAGGGCCTGACTGTAGATGCTGGGACTTTCAGTGTAGCCTTGGGGTGCTCGACAGAATCTAGATGAGCGGGCTTTTAGGGTGAAGCCAAAGAGGTATCGGCTGTCTGGGTGGATGGGGATAGAGAAGAAGGCATTCTTCAGGTCAATGACAGTGAAGGTGGTGGCAGTGGAAGGAATCAGGGTCAGAATAGTGGTGATGTCTGAGACCACGGGGTACTGAGGTACAACTACTTTGTTGACCTCTCGTAGGTCGATGATGACGCGGTACGCTTTCTCATCTCCCTCTCCTTGCTTCTTTATGATGGGTAGGATAGGGCTGTTGCAAACATTGCTAACTACTTCCTCTACCACTCCTGCGTCTATCAGGGACTGAATAATCTTTACCAATGCCTTCTCGCCCTCGGGCGATATCCGATATTGTGGGAGTTTCGGGAGTATTGCGTCCTGTCGAACAGTTATGTGCACTGGGTCAATCATCATGCGTCCTACGCCCGAGTCAGTCTTGGCCCACAGATACGGAGGCAGAGTGTCAAGTAGGGACGGGTCAGCGTCAGAAATGGAAAACATGCGTCGGGAAGGACAATGTCTGAGTAGAACCGGGTTGTCATACAGAAAGACTCGAACTCCGTCTTGTGAACATCTAATGGTGGCTCGGAAATGTTTTAGCAAGTCAAGTCCCATAATGGCGTCAGGGGTATTGGAAGAAAGCAAAAACGTCGTGTCAGTGGTGTTATTTTCTAGGTCGAAGGAGATCGGTGTGGACAAAGGGTTAGTGGAGGGCGTTCCATCGAAACCTATCGATGTTACAAGTGAGCCAGACAAGGGTGCCCTCGGAATCAGTCGTTTAGATAACGCACTACGTGTCGCACCAGTGTCTACCAGAAATGGAGACTTCGTACCCAGGACCTTAGCGGTGACATAAGGACCTTGCTGGTCAACATAGAGCTCGACTGGATCCCTCCCTTGCCCTAGGCAGTCCTATGCGAAGTCGTGGGTGTCGTCACAGTCGGATTGTTGGTACTGATTCTGTCGGGGACGAACAAATGTGTTCGGTCTGCCTGATCTGTCGTTATTCGTATCGTTCGTGGACCCTCGTCCCTGTCCTCTATTTCTCGGTCCACCCGCTACGTCTTTAGGGTCCCTATTCTTGTTCATCTCCAACAGAAGCGGACACTGGGATTTCCAGTGGCCGAATCCCTTGCAGAATGCACACTGGTCTTCGCTAATATCTTTACGTCCAACATAGGGTGCGGGAGCACGGTCTTTAGGGGGTGGATTCCTAGGGGCATTCGTCTGGTAATTCCCTTTGTACTGCTCTCGACCTACAGTCACCCCTTGCAACTGTGCAATCATCACCCTTTCCTTCAAGTCCTTTTTCTTTTTCTTAGTCGTCCTATCGTTTTCGTTTTTCTGATGCTCATAATATTGGGCCATCTGTTGGATAGCCGCGGGTTTGGAGGCTGCCCAACTACCCTCGCTGGCCTGCAGTTTCTGAGAAACCTCCTGCGACAGACCTTTGACATAATTCTGGACAAACAGATGGTGTCCTGTTGCAGTGGTCATGTCTTGGCCGCTGTAATCGGAGAACACCGTTTCAAACCGGGAGAAGTATTCTGATACGTCTTCCTGGGGTTTCTGGCGACAGGCCGTTACTATCGACCAGTCCACTTTCTTTTCTAGGATCAGGGTCTTCAGTTTCTGCACAATTTTGTCTGGGAGTTCTAAAATGGATTTCAAAGGCTTCTGTCCAGGCTCTCGCTGTCTATCTATGCCATCGAGTTGTGACCAGGTATGTCCAAACAGCTCAAGGTGGTCGACTTTCCGGATTTGCTTCCACACATCAGCTGGCAGACATAACCCAAAAAACAAATCGATGTCGGCTAGGGTCATAATCGTTGAACCTAAGGCTGTACCTAGTTCGGTATAGAAGGCAGTGGGGTTTTTACGTAAATCGGGCAGAGATTTTCGAAACGGCAGGAAATCCTGTCGATCCCATGGTTGGTAGACCCAGTTATACACTACCCTCCCTCTAGCATCTTGGTGGTTGACGTCATCGTGTGTTCCATGACCTCGTGGGGGAACCCAGTAGGGAGCAGCCTCTCTTATTGGCATCATGGCGCCAGCTTGCTCTATTCGTGGTTCGGTCGCTACAGAAGTCGTAGGTTTAGCTTCCGACCCTTGTTCAGTGAGGTGGCGGAAAACCTCAAGCGTTCGCGTAAGGAGGTCCGTCACGTCACACTCGCCCTCATCCCCGATATTGACCTTTCTATACAGAGTCGTTAGGCTCTCGGGACCTTTGTCTCGATATCGGTCCTCATACGCATTCAGGGTATGATAACACAATCGTACGACAAAGTGTTGTCTGTGGCTCCCCGCATATGACTTAAACCTATCCATGATGTGTTCCTCACTCTCCTTTCGTTCTACTAGTGTCTTTACTACCTTGTCAATCCCTGCTTGCTCTTCTTTGCTCAACCTGTTCGTTCTCGTGGAATCTGTCTTTCGGGCCTCAGGGTCATCTAACATCGCTGCTTGTGCTGTGTCTAGTACAAGGGGTTCGGCCGGCGCAGAGGCCATGGGGACCGAAGCTCTGGTACTACTCTCGCCTGTGCTTGGGGGTAGTGGGTGCTGTGCTAAAGATTGGGAAGGGGCATATGGAGGGGGCATGTAGATGATCGGAGGACCTAATAAAAGATCATCGTTGGCTCGCTGCTTCGAGGGTAATTCAGGATAGAGCGTAGAGGGTGTTCTAACAGGACACTGACTCGATGTTTCTGACTCTTGCTTCCGTTTGGCTTCCTCTCTCTCCTTTATTTCTTCTTCTAGTTTCCTAGCAGCTAGGTGGGCTGCCTTTCGTAGCTCTTTCTCTAATCTAATTTCGTTTCTCTTTTTACGTTGTTCCGTTTTTTTGCGCCACATGCCGAGACTATCAAGCATAGTGGGCGTTGTCTTGTTGTTACAAAGGGCTGTTTCTAGCGCGCTTATCTTATCTTCATCGAAGGATCCTATCACTGGCCACTGACTTTTCCGATCCTTTTTCGTATATTTATGCCATAATTTACTATAGGCTATGGCGATTAATCCATGCTTCATGAACATGTCCTTATTAGGGGTGCCTTCCCGAGGAGCTGGGTGGTTCATCTCTAATAAGCGGTCCGGGCTGAACCAACTACCAATCAGTGGGGAAAAGATAGGTATGACGGGTTACAAAGGGGACAAAAGTCTGCACTACCTATCTTATCACTGCTTGCAAAGACTAGACAGAATATTTCTATTCTTCGTTATTTGCAGGCAGAGAACACCTCCAAAGAACCAATATCGAACAGTCAATGTTCGAACAATCAAATGGGGAGAATAATAGGCACGACGGGTTACAAAGGGGACAAAAGTCTGAATTACCTACTTTTCATTACCTGCAAAGAGAGAACCTGTTCTTCTCCGTTATTAGACAGACAGTGAATCTCCAGAGAACAATCCGCGAACAACAATATTCGGGTCAAACAATCAATCAGTGGGGGAGAAAGATAGGCATGACGGGTTACAAAGGGGACAAAAGTCTGCGTTACCTACCCTTCACTACCTGCAGACGAAGAGAGAATCTACTCTTCTCCGTTTGCAGACAGCGAATCTCCAAAAAGAACCAACAATTCAAAGAGTAATACTAGTATTTTCCAAACAATCAAACAATCATTTCGCAATTTGTCGTGTTACACGACCTTACCCGGACCGCATGGACAGTTTCTTGTCTTCCGAATCCAGTGCCTGATCGTCCTCTACTCTCCGTGACTGTCACGGCACTCCTGATGGTTCCCAGTCAGGACCCTAGATCACTCGAGAGAGGTCTGTTCGGAACCAGTGAAGTTCGGATGATCGCCTGTCAGACGAGGGTCTATCGGACAGGAGCTCTCCCGATCGTTGCAGTCGTTCACTCTGTCATCAGGACCTCTCCCACTACATCCACGTGTCACTGATGGGCCCCACATTTGGGACGCCAATTGTGGAAAAAGGTAGGGCCGATGTCGAACAAGAACCTTTTTCAGTATTGCCCGGCGCTAACCACCTCTCATACCACTCAATCTATCAAGCAAAGAGGCAGGCGCTGGAGACTGGAAGGCAGGAAACAGAAGTTTATTCCGACGGAGCAGAACACGTCAACTCAGACAACAGGGTATCTTCTCGAGGTGCTCTAACCGCATCTCTGAGGCCTGGCCTCTTATACACAGGTTTATGGTCTTTATTACAGTTTATTACATGTGGCACATTCTTGCAAATACTTTGAAGTACGTAAAGACATCCTCGGAATCCCCGCTTCAAGCCCGTTCCCACACACATTTACAGTAGAAGTCCCCACCCCGGTCACAACAGGTGATGATTGTCACGCAGCTGGGCATTCTGCCGATTCCCGGAATGCATGGGGTTGATCGGATCTCATGGGGTGGGGGCTTTGATCAGTTGTGGATCCTTTGATGGGGGAGCTTCCTACTGTATGGGGGCAATAAACGGCATCTGCAGGGCCAGGTGGCGGCCTGGGAACAAGCAGGACAATCGGGCACAGAGGAAAGGGGGTTTTATCAAAGGGATACAGGATCATGAAAGGGATGGAGGGAGGTGTCGAGCTGGGAACAGGATGGGGTTCCGAAGCAGGGTTGCGCTGAAGAGAGGTTTATAGCCAAAGCATGTGAGAGCGGCGGCTGTCAGCGCGCGGGGGATGCCTGCGAGGTTAGGAGAGCGAGAGAGAGAGAGAGACGCGCTGGCTATCGGCAGTGGGCAGAGAGGCCATGGCATTCAAAATGGCTGCCGCTTACGCGCACGAATGGGCCTAAAAAGGGACAAGATGGCGCCGATAATGTTGACGCTGCAAACTAGATTTTAACACTACTTTCATGCCCCCATCCTCCCTGGTTCCAACCCCTTTGCCCGTTATCTGGCTGATTCCAGGACCAATTTGAGCCTTCAAGGTAGTGGCATATCGGAGGATAAATAAAAGATAGGCGTTTGGTGTTTATACCTCCGTTCTTGTCCACTGTATCCCAGGAGCAAATATGGTCCACTGCCCGAGGGTTTTCAAAGTTAACTATGACACAATCACCTGGGATTGTTTTTTGTTGATGTCCTATCCATGGAACCCTTCGTGCTGTGATGATTCTGGTAACATAGTTTTGAGGGTTTGGTCTGTTGACATTCAACCAGTGCCGAACTTTGTTTAGTAGGGACCAAGTTGGTTCCTCTGTGTCATAGCTCAGTTCAGGCACCCCTGTCAAAATAACTACAAACGGGGTTGCTTCAAGGGGGAGGTTTATGGGCTTAGTCCATCCTTTCTTTGTCCGGTCTCCCTGAGTGTTGTGTCTCTGCAGATGTTCATGGTGTGGAGTATTGATTGGGAGCGGCTTCGGAGGAATGTGTGTTGAGGGTGGGTTTTTCTGTGAGTCTGAAACTTTCTTGGGGAGCTTTTGGGGGGACTTGATTTTCGGAGTTGCGGGGCCCTTCGTTGAGTTTTTGGCCATTTCTCCTGTCTTAGTAGTAGGAGTGTTACTTGTAATAGTGACATTTTTGGAAGATTGTCCTGGCATGTTGTCAACAGTTTTATTTTTTGGTCCTCCCATGTTTGTCAGCCCTAGGTTCTATACATTTGTTGGATTTTTTTAGAGTGGCGCCTAATACTGCTATTTGCTTCTCTATGACTGCCAGGCTCCTTTGGATGGGCTGTAACTGGTGTTTTATTAGTTCAGCTATCCGAGCCATCAGATGCTGATCTGTCTCGCATGTTTTACAGCCTTCGTCCAAGTCGGGGCCTAGGTCTTCCTTGTGAGCGCTGTCATCGTTGCTATCATTCGCGCTGAGATCCACAACAGTGAGATGGGAATTAATTGCACCGTTGTCTACTTTGGATTCGTTAGAGATATTATTTTTCTGCCTTTGCTCTTTTGTTTTATTTCTCGCCCTCTGATTCTTGGGACGTGGCGTGTGTTGTAACTTAGTTATTTTTGGAGCTTTAATGTCTTTCTGATTTTTTTTTTACTTGTACTTTTCTGTTTCGAAATTGCTCCCTCCCTTAGCCCCCTTTGTTCGTTCTGGTCGAGGTCGTGGTCCTGTGGAGGGGGACTCGAAAAAATATCAGGCGTTTTTTCAAGCACCTGAGCCAATTGCGAGTCCAACAATGACAAAGACGCGGACAGATCAACCAGATTTGGGATGCCATGGATATCCGCGCGTATTTCCGGAGCAGCTACCTTCTCCGGTTGAGTTAGAGGTGTTTGCGCTAGTATTAGGGGTCCCAACGACGATCGTCTTGCTTGTGCCAGTTCGTATGATACTCGGCGATCTAGTAGTATTATACCCTCATCAATAGTTTGATTGGCTTTGGTGATGAATTGATCAATTGCACCAACGGTTTTAGCCATATTTTGGAGTGTTTTGCTTCTAGTACCTCTCTGCGACATTTATTATGGGGCAAGGTGATCTAGGAGTAATTGAAAGACAGGGGATGGCCAACTTTAGTCTCGTGTATTTTATGTTATAATAGTAGCCTGTCTGAGCAAGATGGATATAATATCAATATACCAGCCAGCATAAGGGGGTTACCTTGTATGAACTGTTAGAGGGAGAGCCCAGTCCAGTCTTATCCGGTCTGTGACGGGATACAACGGGCCCGCCCTTGGCCCGGGCTTCGCCCGGCATCCCGCGAGACGGTGCTGGTGTCGTTTTTAAGCGCCTCCTGGTGCTTACAGCTGACGCGGATCACCGCTAGGGCTTCTGGGTATTGTAGTCCGCCCCTCGCCAGTCTCCACTCGGCGGCCCCCGCTCCAGATGGTCAGAGAGCGGCAGAGCAGCGGGAGACTGGCGAGCGGGTCTGCGGAAAGCACTGTAGGTCAGTGGGAGAATTGTGGCTTCAGCAGTCTACAGGCAACAACAAGGGCAAAGAGGAGTTGCCACCCTCAATGGTGCTGGTGTCATTTTTAAGCGCCTCCTGGCGCTTACAGCTGATGTGGATCACCGCTAGGGCTTCTGGGTATTGTAGTCCACCCCTCCCCGGTCTCCACTCGGCGGCCCCCGCTCCAGATGATCAGAGAGCGGCAGAGCAGCGGGAGACTGGCGGGCGGGTCCGCGGAAAGCACTGTAGGTCAGTGGGAGAATTGTGACTTCAGCAGTCTACAGGCAACAACAAGGACAAAGAGGAGTTACATATTTGCACTGCTTTTTTCAGTTGTCCTATCACACTGACAACACCCACAAGATATTAACAAAGGGTCTTCGGCTCTCACAGTCCTTCTACACTCTTGTGACTGTGATTGCACTAGCTCCTGGGTAAGGAGAACCCATATGATGTAAACGTGGTGGTACAGATCGACAACTGATGGGAAAATTCTCACCTATCCTTGGGTCTGTGTTTCCCAGTAGAGTAATCACGTGCATTGTGTTACATCGAATCACGTGGTGTTACCAAATGATCTAATTTACAATACTTGTTTTTTGTCATGTCAAGGTCTGTTGGTGAATAGAGTTCCCTTTTTAGTGCTTGATTCCTAGATACTTCTTTTTGTAATTCATACACACATGTTGCTCCAGGTCCTGGGTGCATAGATGGAAAAGACCAGCTGCATGTTTTTTTTCTTCTCCCTCTCCCTTTTTGGTCTGCAGTCCGATGGTGTTCTGTCTGGGGTAATCCGTGACCCATCAGAGACAGTGCACTTGTCTGAAAGATAAGCAGGGGTGCTGGTCATGATGGTTTTATAAATGAGGCTGCTCAGAATTGTGCAGGCCGGCAAAGGGACCAAAAGGTTTTCCATCAATATTCAGGTGATCATATTTCTCCCGGCCTGGGATGAGACATTCTGCAGCGTGTATGATGCCCTTAAGGGGTGACAGTGTGGAGTCTGGGAGACCATGGAGCAGTGCCTTGCCACAATCCCGATGTGAGAGTGTGCAGGCATGAACGGAAGTCTCTTTCTGCAAGAAACTGTTTCACTTTCTTCAGAATAGAGAGCTAGTATCAGGCCATTGTTGTTTTTTTGGAAATGTGTTCTTTGAGGGTGTTCACAGTGAATCCTAAGGATTCCACATTTGGTGAAAGTTGAGGGATCAAAGCTGTCAAGGTTGATGTCATGGAGCCAATTTTGTACTAATTCTTGCTTGCTGTTTTTTTTTACACATAACAGGAATTCTGTCTTGGTTGGGTTGTGCTTCATGTAGGCACTGGACATCCAGGTCTGGATGAGGTACAGGCAGTGGCATTGGATGTCTTCAGCAGAGGAGACTTTCAGGTAGAGTTGTGTATCACCAGCATATTAATGAATCTTGACTTTGCTATCTGTTAATAGAGTCCCCAGGGTTCCATGTAGAGACTGAAGATGATAGGAGGTACCATGGAACCCTTGAGGACTCTGCAGGTGATAGGGATCATTTGGTGCCTGTAATAATGGGAAAGGTAGGTTACTACTACTAAACTGAGAAAAATCCTAATTTTAAGACTTTCGGTATTCACAGAAGGCATTTAGGAGTCCACAAGTTAGGACCCCTAACTTCTGTGAATACCGAAATGAGTAAGTGCCTTCTGTGAATACCAAAATGAGTAAGTGCCTTCTGTGAATACCAAAATGGTAGTAAGTTTAGGATTTTGTCTTAAGTTAGTTCTGTGAATCCGGCCCCCAGACTGTATGTATTGCATTATTTAATATCAGATCAGCTGGTAACACCCTTGCAGTGCCATTCAAAAAGAAAATATCTGCGTTATCGGGACACCTCAAGTTATTTAATCAAATAAAGACAATGCCGGCTTCCAAGGACCCTTTATATTTGCAGATTAGCTAGTTGAGCATTTCTTTCAGACACGCACATATCCTGGCATAGAAGGATTTTTAGGTTGACGCTAGCAGCATGCATGCTTTGCTCGGCGAGGCATACTGTATCTTCTCGGGGTGTTTAGACTACACCCATCACTTTCCATTTGTTCCTTTGTGCACATGTCTTAATTCCTTTCTTTTTATTGGCAAAACGTTGCTTTTTGTCACGCCTATGGGTGTGTTTTTCACCTGTGGCAAGTGCCCCTGTTACATGTCCCCTTACTCTTTAAATGCATTTATTGTTCTTTCGGCACACTCTTTTATTCACTGAATAGGTCCCGAGCCATGAACACAGCTTCAACATAGCCAGGCAAAATATTTTTAAAGACTTTTTTTGACACAGTTACAGCTGCCTGGGCAGCAGATAGCAGGCATGCGAGGCTTGCGGTCAACTTTGGCAGTGCACACCAGCCCAGCTATTTCTTTTTTTATTTAAGTCACAATTTTACAGACGGCGAACTCCAACTCTGTTCCCCAGGTCCAGTCGACAACTCAGGAGGTTACGCCACAGCCTCTTTCTTGCTCTGCATTAGTGTTGCTGAACTGTCTGTGCACATGCTCTGCGATAGTATGTGACAGACATGGGTGTCTGGGTCTTAAAATATTTGTGGCATAATTGGAATTCTCTACTGGCCCCCTCCCCTTTTTGAAAGCTACTGTGCTTTGTTTCTCTCCCCCGCCACCCGTGTGACTTCTCCAGCTGACAGGTGCTGTCTACCCCCGGTCTTAACTCTCACACTCTTGGTGCACGGGCAGTACTTGGTTAGCAGTATTCGTATTCCTCTCTTAACTGCAAAGAGAGAGAGAGGAGGTGAAAGGGGACTGAGTGCCAAGTGGCCTCTTGTTACATGACTCTTTAACCCCTTCGATGCTTGTGACCGAACGGTTCCATGTGCTTATGACGCGACCGTTCCGTCACGGCCACGCCCGTTTTTTAGAACCTTCAGCACAGCGCAAAAATTCTCGCCGCGCTGAAGGTGTTAAGCAGATCCTGGCTTTCAGACGTCCTCATTATGAGCCTTGCAGTTTCATTATCTCCATTCTTAGTACCCGGGTACAGGGTGTCTGATGCTGTTGACTTCAGTCTTGTGAGTAAAGCATTGATGAATTGTGTAGCAGGTGCTTAATGAAAAACTGATTCCGGACAAGAGGTCGCTTGACAGCTGCGATGGGAAGGTAGGTAAAAGACATTGTCATTTACAACGCCAATAGCTCTCACTCTAAAAAAATGCCATACCTATTGCATTGCAAATGTTTGGGTATTGTTTAGCATCTGTATGTCAGCCTGAGGGTTCACAGCACAGGTGACTTTCTGAATGATACTCCAGCGGAAGCATTTAAACTAACGGAATAACCCATCCCGGGACGATTGTCTTTTCAAAAAAAGTAGGGGAACAGTCTTTCATAAATTAAAAAGAGTATGGGCATGTCGTGCCCCTCCGATCCCATCCACTTTGTCCTCTGGCTCCAATGGTTGCTTCCTCCTGCGGTGTTAGGCACACTCCTTGCAAGCCACTCTATGGGGTCGGTACAATATTTATACCTCTATTACAAGTAAGCCTGGGCAGAGCTCGTGGAATTTAACATAGTTGCTGAAAAACTCAGTGAGATTCTGTGGAGTTCCATGATAGGGCAGAGTTCCGACCCAAGGCGCTACATTCTGCTATAATACAATGCCGCAGCAGGAAAGGTAATGAGAAGCTTGGAGGGCCTTGTGCCTTTCTAATAACTGTGTGTATTCTAGCTTACTTTGTAGCACTGCAGTCCATTACTGAAAGAGCATGTTTCTTTTTTAATTCTTAACATCAGAGATGAGCAAATATTACAGTTTAACTAAATTCTGCAATAATACCTCGGTGGAAAGAAGGCAGGAACATCTTCATTAACGGGGGATGTGCCTGGCATGTTCACAAATGCAGTCTTTAGACAGCTGCAAACCACTGGTGCATGATATGAAAGCTCATTCATAGCTGCCTGCCACTGCAACACAAGCAGGGGGCGCAAAAGCAACTGGAAAAGAGTGATGGTTCATTAAAATTCCTAAAAGAAAGCCAGGATGTGAATTTGAAAAACAGCTTTTTAACCATTTGCCCGCCATCATACAACATTTATGAATAATACAATAGCAAACATGTAGATCGCAATAATAAAACTCCAAGGGGTATATTCATGATAACTACCGCAAGAGTAGCGTAATGCAACTTTCAACATCGCAGCCTACCACGGGAAAATAACCCACTGTCAACGTGGAATTCACAACGCGGCGGTAGCATGCAATACCCTGCCGAAACCGTGGACTATGTCCGCGATACAACCACCTCGATGGAGACAAAAACACAAACCACAACACCAAAAAACCTGCGATGGGCCAAAGCGCGATGAGGAAATCAGTGATAAGCAGCGCCAGGCCTGCAACACACACCTGGCAGGCGGGAAACATCACCATAAAGTAGAAAAAACACCCAAACACAAACTGACCAATGCCTAAGCACCATGGAGGCAGCCGAGGCAGGTGCAGCGGACGAGCACAACCCCACAAGCACCACGAACGACCAGCCCTGGACCTCGGGGACAGGGAAGGGCAAGAACAAGAAGGAGAGGAAGACGAAATTCAGTCTGCAGGCGAACAGGATCATAGTCACGGAGGGGATGGAACACCATCAACAACTGTTCATCACCTCCAACGTGTCATTGGGCACCAAAAACGGAATATGGCGGGACATCGTGGACAAGGTGAATGCCGTCGAGAGCACAAAAGGACAATGGATGAGGTCAAGAGGCGATGGAATGATATCAAGCGGAGGACCAAGGAGAAACTCTCCGCCAACCAGAAGGCAGCAATGCAGACTGGAAGTGGGGGCCCAGCACCACAGCTCGAGCCGGATGACATAGAGGAGCTGGTGTCGACTGTCATCAGTGTGGAGACTGTGGCTGGAGTCGGGGGATTGGACACTGCTCGACGGGACACAACACAACCACAACAGGGTGAGTGACCACCAGATAGTGGGGGCACGGGTGGAGGTGGGCTCAATGACACACATGCACAATCAAGCAGAGCATAGTGCAGACCTACAATGACTCTGGGTCTTCGCCCAGATCTACAGACTGTCACAACATACAATGCCATGCTGTCTGAATGTCAACATGTCCCATGCGGCTACATACATGTGGACACATTGTAATACACCATCTCCCCTTCACATCGCAGGGGCACCGTCAACACCTCCTGCAGAGAAGTCCCAGCCATTCTTCACTGATGACTAGGAGGACCATACCAGCATCGACACCCAAACCATCCAAGACATCATTGACCTCATCCGCCACTCACTGCCAGGATCAGGGCAGCCCAGCTACATAGAGGAGACCCGACCCACTACCAAAAGCACCCAGCAGCAGGCACCTACAGCCCCGGCACTCCCCCAATACCCCCAGGAACAACACATGGCCTTCCAACGTCGTGTGCTGGAGTGTCAGAGGGAGACCGCAAAACAGTTGCGGTTGGGCTTCGGCATCATGGCAACCAAACTTGACGCCATCCTTGGTTGTGTAGGCCCGCTCCATGGTCTCCAACGAGCCCTGACTGACATCGTTGGAGTCATGACATGGAGATAAGAACACCTGTCCGCTCAGAGTAGCTCCAGTGATACCAGCCGTAAGCTGGCACACATACAGAGGCTCATGGAGGAAATGGTGCGGATGGAGGCAGAAAGGATTGCAGCCACTGCTGCACATCAGCGGAATGTAGCTGGGATCTACCCTGACCTGCAGATCCTCATCATGGCATTGCTGCCACAAGGCATGATGAAGATGAATGCTGCTGCCCCCACACCATCCACATCTCCGCTCCCTGGTGTGTCTCTGCCTCCAAATGCGGCAGGCCTAACCACTCCGGCACCTGATGTGTCAGTGGGACACAGTGCAGCTGACAATCCACCTCCGGCCCCTGATGTGTCAGTGGTACACAGTGCGGCCGACAATCCACCTCTGGCACCTTATGTGTCAGTGGCACACAATGCCGCAGGCGGCACAGCAACACCCATAGGTGGGGCAGAGCACTCATCCAGGGATGAGTATGTGGATGTGCCGGTGATCAGAAGGACTCAGTAGTATTAATTTCCGCCACCTGCCTTGTTTCTGCTTGGTCCCACACATGGCCTCATGACCTTCCACTGACCCCCGATTGAACTGAGATGCACTCAACCTGGACAACGATATGGACTGCCACATCCTGTTTGATGACCAATGGCACAGCGACCAGACTGCGGACTGTACCCTTCCTCTTCAGCATTACTTGTCATCCCCGGATGGATTCTGGCTGGCCCTCCACGGGCCCATATTGTATAGTGTGCTCGGCATTGCCCCGTACCGCTCCAGCTGCAGAACTGCACTGGATGTGCAATAAACATCCAGTGACTGCTGTCATGTCTGTCATCATTCATGTGTGTATGTGTGGATGAACGTAGGGTCAGTGATTTCCCTTGCGTCAATGATGCTCATCCTGTGGGATACCAGTCAGAGAGTGCTACATAGCAATTCGTGTAATGGGTCCCGTGAAAACCACAACAGGGACACACGCATCAGCCACTTCCATGTCCGGACGTGGACTGAACCACGCCCAGTGCCCAAAAGGCATTTTTGCAAGACCTGAACTGTTCCGGCGTACGGCAGGCCAGACCACTTCGATAATGCTCCGAGGGTGGAGCCTCACTGCTACCCATTGCAGGCGTACTCGCTGGTGGTGTGCAGGTTACTGGTCTAGTTGTCAGCATGTCACAGCCACCCCCTGAAGGCAGGGTGGCATGCACACCACACCCATCCGGCACAGGCGTCATAGACCATGTGACCCCCTCAAATATAAGGGGCCGACGATGTCACATACCCCTCTGCTGGAGGTGTCTGGATGAAGGACCCGAGGCCTTGAGGCCGGCACGGGCCTACCATCATGTGACACTGACTGGGGTTGAACAGGGTTTGTGACACATGCCGCATTGCGGCTGGCACAGGCACCCCGCCACGGGACGCTGACTGGGGTTGAACAGGGTTTGTGGCACATGGTGCATAGCGGCCGGCACAGGCACCCCACCACGGGACGCTGACTGAGGTTTAACAGGGCTTGTGGCACACAGTGCATTGCGGCCAGCACAGGCACCCACCATGGTACGGTGACTTTGGGTGCACTGAGTCATTGAAACCTTAAGCTGCTGAGCGGGTGTGCAGCATGCGATGATGCCCCATCACTGAGGTCCGCACTGCTCAGGCTTTCTGTGCCCTGCTGGACCGTAGTGTAGGTTAAGCCAGTAGGCAGCGCGGGCCTACCGCCACGTGGCCTTGCTTCCGGGATCACAGAGTTAGTGGCACCCATTGGGTTGAGAGGGTGTGTGTGCAGCCTGCGGTGGTGCCGAGTGCCCTGGTATGGCCTATGCCATGGAATAATCAAGACCCAGGAACAGACGTGAGACCTGGTGGACTGCGCAGCGTGGTTGCATGGTGTGGATTGTGCCATGTCCGTGGGCCCCAGGCTTGTGGCTTTCAGTGGCACGTGGTGGGACCTACAGTCTACATGCCGGTGGTGGAAAGTGAGAAGTGAGGCTCGGGTGTGCATGGGCGGGCATGCTCCGATGGGCTGCGGGAGGGGCTGGGGTACCTTTTCCTGGGTGTGCATGGGTGGGCGGGTGATGTTGTCTTGTGCAAGTGTGCGTACTGTGCCAGTCATGTATCTGGGCTCTGTTTCAGATGACGGCTCTGACTCTGATGTGTTACCTGGTGTACTGCTATACATACCGGCAAGTGGCTGGCGAGCACACCGGTGGCAATAAGTGAGCAGTGTGACCTGGGTGCGCAGGGGCAGCACTCTCTCTCTCTCTCTCTCTCCCTCTCTTCTTTTCTCTATCTCTCCCCCTCTCTACTTCTCTCTCTCCCCCTCTCTTCTTCTCTCTCTCTCCCCCCTCTCTTCTTCTCTCTCTCTCTATCCCCCTCTCTTCTTCTCTCTCTCTCCTTCGCTTTCTCTCTGTCCTTTGATGCACGCAGGACACACCTTCTCATCATGTTTTTTGTCTTGCAGGCTGTGACCTACGGATTGTCCCAAGGGGAGCTGCCATGTGTCTTCATTTCATTTCAGTGTTCATTTCAATAAAGTTTCATTAGTTGCTTCGAAAGTGAATGTGTGATGCTCATTTCTGTGATGACACATGCATGTCAACAGTTGTGATTGTGCGATATCAGGCAGATTATTTCGTACATGTTTAGGTGTAGCTGATGTGGCATGTCTTTGGTCGGAGGGGTGCCAGGGAGGGGTGGTCCTGGGTGTGGTGTCGGTGGGTTTTGTTCCCTTCTTGGGTGTCCTTGCTGTTTGTGCAGTTGCTCCATGGCATCTGTTTGTCTTCAGGTGTGGCTCTGAGCTGTGCTCCATTTTGTGGTGCAGGCTGTGGTCCGACTTTACACCAGGTCAGAGCAGGTGTTCATTTCCTGCTGCTAACGTGCATTATTGTGTGTTTTGTATTCTTATTGCTGATCTGTTTGGTCGTTGAGAATGTTGAGGTGAGGTGTTGTTGCGGCTTTTTGCACGAAAACGCCTGCTCTGCATCTCATTAGCGATAGTTACCAGGTTACTCTGTGGTGAGGTTTTTTGCGGCTGCTATCGTGGGTAAACTGGTGCTGAGGGCTCTTAACACCAGCTTGTGAATGGGGAGGTAAATTTATCACGACTTTGGCTGCGTTAAAGTGCAGTTAATTTGGCGATCGCTCCTTGTGAATATGCCCCTAAGTGTTTTACAACTCGGGCAGCAGCTGCATGTTTTCCAAGCAGAGGGTGGCTGTGTGGGATGTGCAAAATCAGATCACCTCAGTTAGCATCTCTCCGAACCAAGGGCTCCCTTTTACAAACCTACTGGGTTAATTGGTTACACAAACTGACTAGAGGGGAGAGTGCTGCAGTGATACAGATATATCCCCAACAATTCAGATACAAGAGCAGGGCAATAAAACATGGTTGGGGCCCTGCGCGGTTCCTGTTCAGCAGTGGGCACCTGCGATACTAATCCATATGAGGCCCATTGAGCATATTTATGATTCTCGTGCAGGACTGCTGTTGGTCCCTTATTTCAGAGCCATATGCCACATAATAAACAACTAAAGGCTCTAAGCCACAACAGCTGTTGTATTTGCTGTAACAACTTACCAGCAGAAGTTTATTAAATAAAACTGTGACTTACGTTCTCTGGGATGAGGTGCAAGTGGTTCCCTGTGAGACCAGGCCCAGCCAGGGCTCCTGTTCCACTCTTGGCGGCTCTCTGTCCCTCGTCTCCTGTCTTCATCTGCTGTTTTAACTGCAGCATGATGGGAAGGGGCCAGTGCAGTGGAGACGTAGCAAAGGATACAGCACATACCAAAGAGAGGAGAGCACCTACAGTGGGCACGTCCAACGACAACCTGCATCAGACCTAGGAGGACTCTACTCCACAAGGGAACTCAGCTGCAGAAGTTCGGGTGGGTGGCACACTTTGCTCCGCCACGCAGTGGAATTTTTGCAGAAACTACATGTTCTATGCTGAGTGAAAAGACTCCACAAACTCCACCAGCGGAGCGGAGTTTACCTCCCACATTTAATTACATGTTGAACAAATTGCAGTGGTATTACCACACCCAGTAAATGCGGATATGTTTGGGTGGGGTATTTATCAAGTCTGTGGGTATTTTGAACATTTTTGCAAAGCCTGATTTTGGTTGCCATACCGGCTTCAAGTGCTAATTGTAGTAGCTAGATAACCCCTTCCATGTGGGGACTATTCCCCGGAAACGCACCTTGTAAATTCCCTGGCCATTCGTGGCCAGGGGCTATCTGATAATAAAAGGGCGGAGATCGCTTGTGGTCTTTTCCAGCACAGATGAGCATATTACGGTGTCACTGTGTCATTCTTACTGCCGCCTACCTCGTGTGTAAGCCTCACTCTGAAGGACCAGACAGCACCAGGGCGGCCCCTAGTACACTGGGGACGAGGAGCCCTCCAAGCATGTCCCAGCTCTGCAGTCTTGCTTGCCATGCTCCAAGAGTGCTCCTTGCAAATGTGCAGTCAGCGTGTGATCTGTTCCCCCCGCCGGCCGCACAGAGAAGCCTAGCCTGTGGCGCATGTGATTCACTGCTCCAACAACTGCTCCCTGAGTGCCCCAACCTGCTTCCAGAGCCTCCTGGCCACCGGACCACGCCTTGGCCTAACCGCAACCTTGCGAGCTGACCCGCTGTAATGGCTGGATTTTCTGTTTAGATGGGATCAGCCCCCAGGGGCCCCTGTGACCCAGCCAAAACGTACTCACCTTCCCTCCTCAGATCGTATTCACAATGAGTAGATATACAGATAAATATACAGATCGCACCTAAGGACGGGGAATGACAATATATGTATTTATTATTTATTTTATTTTGACCATTTATTAAGCGCACTGTTACCGGGCAGGTGTCCTGGCGCTGAAATGATGTGCTTTCTCCATGCGATGTTAGTCCCTATAGATTGAAAAGCCATGTTTTAATGTTCTTCCTAAATGTCATTAGGTCAGTGCTTTGTTTTAGGGGGAGGGGCATTTTATTCCAGATATCGGCTGCTCCGGAAATAAAACTGCGACCTCCCCATCGAGCTTTCCTAATACGATCAGTCTTGACAAGCCATTTATTGGATGATCTTAAATGTCGACCTGGCTTGTACAGCTGGAAGTGTTGTTGAAGGAAAGACGGACCTAGTCCATTCACTGCCTTGAACACTATGCACAGTGCTTTGAACATCATACGTTTCCGTACTGGGAGCCAGTGCAATTTGCTCAGTTCCCCAGAGACGGAGGCAAACTTGGGTAGACCCGTAATTAAGCGGACAGCAGCATTTTGCAGCGTCTGTAGCTTGTTCAAGATCCCTTGCTGTGCTTGTAAATACAGACTATTGCAGTAATCGAGGCGTGACAGCACTAATGCTGTCACGACAGTTTTCCTGCTGCTACTGGAGAGGAAGGGGAGAATTTTCCTTATTGTTTTTATTATCCAGTGGACCGAGGATGAGAGGGCATTGACTTGTGCCTTAAAAGTAAGTTGATTGTCAATGAGTATCCCTAGATTTTTTACTGTCGTGGCAGGTTTGGGAGGATCTCCCATTTCTTGAGGCCACCAGTTGGGGGTCCATAAGTTGGTCTCATTGCCAAAGAGAAGAACCTCTGTCTTCGAGGAGTTCAATTTAAGGCAATTCCTAGCCATCCATGAGCTTACTGCGGTCATACAGTCCTGAAATCTTGCTGCTGTTCCCTCCTCTCGACCCGGGAGCAGAGATACCACAATTTGTGTATCATCTGCATAAGATGTAAGTTCAAAGCCAAATGACCGAATCACCGGGGCGAGGGAGGAGATGTATATATTAAAGAGGGTGGGGCTCAGGGAGGAGCCCTGAGGAACCCCTCCTGGGAGTGTAAAAGGAGTGGATTCAAAATCTCCCAGGGCAACCACCTGAACTCTGTCCGAGAGGAAAGATTTCAGCAAGCTCAGCGCAACTCCCCGTACTCCGCAGCCCTCAAGGCGGTCCACCAAAATACTATGGTGGACCGTATCGAAGGCCGCGGACAGGTCGAGAAGCACCAGGACCGCCCGTCCGCCCACATCCATCACCTTCCTAATTTCTTCCGTGGACTTAATGAGGGCAGTCTCAGTGCTGTGGCCCTCCCTAAATCCATGTTGCGCCATGTCAAGCCCCCGAGAGGGGCTTGACATGTACGGATTTTCTACAATATCTTATTCACATCAGTTGGCCTCGCGGTCACCCCGACCCAGACCGTTCTACCCTAGGGCAGATCTGACACACAATCCGGTGTGTCTACACACGGGCCTGCAGAACCCAATGCTCCCTTTTCCAAACTGTTCGCAATCTGGCGAAACTAAGCGCCAGTATCCTCCCTGGCGTTCTCACTTATCCAAGCCACAATCTGGTGGGTATTCCCACTGGTCTCCCACCCAGTGTTATCACTAACGCCGCATATCAACGACGACCACATTCCTATGAACCATTATTTGGGGATATTGTCTCAGCGGTCTACCTGGAATAAAACTACAGTAACAACTTTGAATATGGTTTCAGATTATGTAGTGTACTCCCTGCTCTTGGCATCAAAGATCCACCCACTCCCTCCTTATTCAGTCACCATTTACCTGATCGGGATTTCTCATCCGTTCACCCAAACAGTTCCTAACTAGAAGTCGGGTTTATCAAGATTGAACATGAGCACCAGGCACACAATAATTCTATATGAATTAGGGTATTTATTAACAATAGACATAAATCACATTACTATGCAGCATAACATTTGCAAGAAAAAGGTAAAGATTAGAGTGCACATCCTACATAAATTGGGCGGGTATCACCTGGTTAGTGGGAAGTCTGGACTCGGCAGTCATCTAGGCTCCTGTCTCGTCTCTGGGTCCTGGCTCGCCTTGCAGTCACCCTCAGCCGTCACAAGTACACGTCTGCACCGCTAGGCTCAACCTCGTCTGCTCTCCCTCAGGACCTCGGAACCTTGCTGTTTATTAGCTACCGTCTCTCTCTCTCTCTCTGTATCAGTGCGCTCCGCGCTACTTCTCGTTCAGTCTATCTCAGAGAGTTTCGGTCTTAAATCTTTCTCCGACTTCAAAGATGGCGACTCATCCACCATGAAAATGAATAATGGCAGAGATGCTAACGGCTAGATGCCGCCTACGGACTAACTGACAAAGACTAACACCTTCGCTAATATCAAAGCCCGTTCCTTCATGGAAATTCACGGCCAGTAACCTGCCGCCCACCAAATTCTTGTACCTCCCCGTACCAAGGACACTTTCCCAGCTGGCCAGCCTGAAGTTGTGTCTTCGGAGTGGAGAAAAATACATTCCTTCGATAAGGGTCAGCCTGAACCGGTTCTCTCCAAGCGAACAACAGCTTAAAACTAAAACATTACTCTTCACCTAGAAAGCCTTCTCGAGCTACCGGGCAGAAAGCAAAATGGAGTCTGTCTCGTTTAAGGCCTACGGAGCCCATAATATGCATAGCTCCATGAAAAACAGATCGGCATGTTAGCAAATGAGTGAATCATAACTAGTACTTATATATCTATCCCCTAACTTAAATTCATAAGCCTTACTCTAAGGGAAATAATACGAAAATGCCTTTATATATGTAAGACAGGGTCCCTGTCTATCGGCCTAATCCCTATGCTATGGGGGTGATAGGCTGGAGTCACTCTCCATCATTCTCCATCTCCAAAGAGCTAGCAAAAAGACAGCCATAACACCCGCTCATAAAGACGTTCCAGTTGACCTCTGCAGCCTTACGGTACCTGGCCAGGCCCCACATTTCCCAGAGGGAGGGGTACTTCACTTACCGCTCTCTCACGACTAAGCCGGTCACACGTGGAACCGGAACGTATGGAAGTAGAGAGAGAAGAGAGAAAAAAATATTGAAAAAGTAAAGTAGAAGAAAAAGAAGAGAGGCACTAATGTTCCATATAGGTACTCGAATATAGCCTCAGGTAATCACCTAACCTTTCACCTATATTCTTCCCTACCAGTACACTGCATAACGGTCCTTAGTACTGACCTTTTACTTAGTTACGGTAATGTCCAGAGATGACATGGGATTTTCACCGAAAAGCTTTAGCCTCATTCATTATGCATGAGGATTCTTGGAATCACAGCAGGACAGTGGGCCTACCATCTCCTGCATAATACCTATATATAAGGGCCATTCCTTATGTCATCCGAGTCCGACATTACACAGCAAGGTATATCCCCAGGGGGTATCCCTTTGAGTATATATACACCATCTCTTGCTAAGGTAGTCAGAGGAGAAAAAGGACTTCCATGCTGACATACTGATGCGAGACGCTAAGGCTCCTGCACGCAGACACTCCAGCTCGCAATGGTCTGACATCCCTTGCGGGGTGTCCATCTCAAGACCAAGACAGGGTCCCGCAGTCTCTTATTTTAGGTAAAGGGGTAGACTTTATACTATAGAGATTGTTGGCTCTACACCGACATACATGCTAGGTAAACTTAGGTACATCTAGCTAGGGTTGCATCGTAGAAGTACGCATTTACTACTGTCATGTATTTTATATACTTGCCTGTATTCATTATTCTAGCACGATGGTAGAAATCTACCATCCTTTTACTCTGTTAGTGATTCTAATCATTTATATCTGTTACTGTCTAATGGTTGTTTCAGCACACCTACTTTACACTAGAATGACGCTGGTTCAATAAATACTTATTGAGAAACATACCCACCATTTATTCTGTGTATCGAAGTGAACAGTAGTGACTAGTAGCACTGTATCCAAGATTCTGAGGGATCAGGGTTGTCATGTTCGATAGTTTCCAAGAACTATTTTCTCCTTGGTAAGAGGGGTTTCTAGAGGCACTGTCAGCTAGCTGGTATACAGGCTAACATACTCGGTATGGGTGTCTAGAATCAGTCTGACCCCAATCCTACAGTGTATGTTGTCCAAACACACAGATCCTACATAGATTTGTAGGAACTACACAACAGCACCACAACAAGCACTGGAAAAACGAAATTTGAGAAAACAAAATAAAATAACAGACACTATCCAAATTTCCCTGACACCACATTACACTGCAAGAAAGGGTATCAAGACACTACAAAAGTAAGGCTGGAAAAGAAGCTCAGCTCCTACATATTAGAAGGCAACACCGCAGGCAACAGGCTGACTCACCATGGCAGACGATGCCAATGCCGCCCTCCAACAATACTCTCCAAGAGAACAGCTGACCCCACAATTCACACTTGTAAGTGTACTAAAACAGTTCAGTGAGCTTGATGATCCAATTGCTGCGTCATCACGCTGGAATTCGAATCCAAGAAGAATCCATAGACACGTTTTATGTGCGCCTGTGCGCACTTGCTTGCACCTACGCAGCGATGACCAGCCGAAAGAGATACAAGCACAAATCATCCACGGGTGCAGAAACAAAAACCCTCAGAGGCCTGATGCTTTCGACAGCCCAAAATCAGCCTTGATAACATCCACATCATGGCTAAGTCCCATGATCTGTCCATGGCTAGGGCAGCCGAGATGGATGTCCCCATTACACAATAACCCGAAAAGTCCCCCAAGGTAAAAATAGAGCCAGGCGACGCCATTCGCTCTACAGGTAGACTGAACAAGCCCAAGCCCACACTTCCTCCAAGCTGAGACCCCGATGTGGATATTGTGGACGAGACAAGCACCTCTCGAGGACTGCCCAGCACAGGGCTGCACATGCTCACACTGTGGCAAGTTGAACCACTTTACGAGTGTATGCAGGGAAGGGTCCCGGGCAAGAGGCAAGCGGACTCCCACCAGCTGACACTAGAAAAGCCTGAGTCCCAAAAGGCCACTAGGCCATCACAACAACACCAACAGAAACTGGAAGACTCATCACCTGATGATGACGAAGAGGAGGCGTTCCTCATTTCCTTAACCATTGACCTAAAGTACCACAAACAACCTCAGCCCACATGTGTGGTCCAAACCACCAGCTCCGACATCAAGGACCTCATTGACACTGCTGCCTCAGTGAACGTGATGGGAATCCAACAATACCACTGACTTTGGCCAAGACCACCTCTGTCTCTGACAAACACCAAAAACGTTACCTATGGCAGTCTGTACCCACTGCTTCTGAAAGGGCGAAGGACAGTCTGTGTATGCTCAGAGGACCAAGTAATGATGGCCACGTTCCACAAAGTGAACAAAGAAGTTGACGCCCTCATCGGAAGCCACACAGTGGAAGATGTAGGACTAGTTTCCTTCACGCGGAGTGTGACAGCCTGCCAAGTGGTTGAGCTCCTAAACCAATTCCTGTAGTTCCTCATCGGATTGGGATGTCTACAAGCCCCACCAATCAAATTACATATTGACTAGTCCATGAAGCTATTTAGACTCCTCAACCAATAGGTACCGTTCCATCTGCGACCACTCGTCAAGGAAGAAATAGACAAGTTGAAGAACCAAGGCGATATTGAAAAGGTGTCCAGGCCAACACCATGGCCCTCCCCCATGGTGGTCATGGGAAAAACCAAAGCTGCCAGGGAGGATAAGCCTCTGTATCGACATGCGTCTCCCCAATCAAGTCATCAAACGGGATAGACACAAAGCCCACAAAAGAAGTCCTCAGTGCAGTATACCACCAACTGCTTCTCTCCGAGGAGAGCAGGTACTATCCGATGAGAGCAGGAATATCACCATGTTCTACGCCGGTATAAATGTCTGAACTTCAGCATTTCCTCAGCACAAGAGGTGTTCCAGGATGCCATCAAGGAGCTGCTCTCCGGCCTCCAGGGCATCATGTATTCGATTGATGACATCCTAATATGCTTCACAACAGCAGAAGAACACCACAGGCATCTGAGAGCCAAACTGCGAGGTGTATCAGAGTGTTCTGTCAACTTCCACCAGGAGAAATGTTCCTTTTTCCGTAATTACATTGAGTTCTTTGGCTATGTGTTCAACCAAGATGGGGTGATAGAGGATCCCCGAAGATTGCAGGCCATACAACAGGCCCTGCCCCGACGACTGCCTCAGAAGTCAGAAGTTTTCTAGGGATGGCCCCCTACTGTGGCAGATTCATTCCCAATCTGGCCACCATTGTCAAACCCTCAAAGCTCTTACCAAGGTCGCTGTCCCCTGGAAGTGGAGTGTCACTGAAGAGAGTGTGTTTGAAGCAGGGAAAACAGCCCTACCAAGAAAAACTACCATATCTTACTTTGATCCAAATAAAGGGACCAAATTACTAGTCGGCGCCAGCCCAGTTGAACCAGGTGCTGTGCTCACCAAGGAGGTAGAGCGGGGGAGGCGGGCTCCATTAGCCTCTGCCAGCAAAACACTGACACTAACCAAGTCACATTACACGCAAATCAAGAGGGAGGCCCTAGCAATTAAATGAGTCTGTGGACACTTCCACCTGTACCTCTATGGGTGGGCATTCAGTCATCACTGACCACCAACCTTTTGTTCCTCCTCTTCTGTGGCTCTGCTACTCATCCGCCACCACGGATTGAATGTTGGGCTATCCAACAGCAGCACTACCACATGGAAGGCATTTACCGGCAAGGGTCCAAGAACTCTGCGGACTTCCTATGACGCCATCCAGATCACCGGTCAGCGGACATTCGGAAACCTCAGATGACATTGAAGCCAATATCAACATGGTCTTGGGAAGGGCGTGCCCCTAGGCACTCAGTCTACAACGCCTAGTAATACCAGACAATTTGCAGCATCAACTAACTGAACTGGCTTACCGGAAGAGATAAAGACCGACAACGGACAGCTCTTCCACGGCTCTGAATTCCAGAATGTACTAGGACAGTTAAAAATGTTGCATTACCGAATCACACCCCAATGGCCGCAAGTGAATGGAAAGGCTGAGCAGTTCATGCAGACGCTAAACAAGACCCTCAGAAACGCTGTAGTGAAAGGAACCAACCCTGAAGCAGCATTCCAGCGATTCCTGAGGCAATACTGTGGAACACCACATTTTACCACTTAACGCTCTCCGTGGTCACTGATGCTTAATGGCCAGCATCGGGAAATGATCACAGTACACACAGAGTGGTCTTCCCCACAATATAACCCGATAGAGACCCAAGCTTGAAGCTATCGGACCAACGTGCGTGCAACCCTCAAGCGGCGCGCTGCTTCACGAGTGATCTCGCCAGGTTAGAAAGTGATGCTCAAAGACCACCGACCAAGATGGAAGTTCAAAACACCCTTTGAACCGGGGGTGTGGACTGTCACCTTGGTAAACGGACCCATGATCACAGCCTGTAAGAGAAACGAACTGGTCACCAGGAACATCTCTTGGTTCCGAGTAGTAGATTTCACCCAGTCACCTAAAACAGAGGAGGGAGAAACTGATACAACATGGGCGAGCCCCCCGAGACCAGAGAACTGAGAGGTAGCAGAGGAAAAACACTCTATCCCTGGTAATGAGACTACCAACCAGGCCCGGGGAGACCTCAACGCTGAACCTGATTACAGCGGAAACCAGAGATGGGAGGAAATGAGAGGACCTTCTCAGCAACACCGATGTCACCTCAACCCACCATTGAACCAGAGGCTTATGGAGTTTGCATGCTGAGTTCATCACTGAGTTGGGGAGGGATGATCAGCTGCGGTCCGTGCAGGTAGCAACGGTGGGGCAGTGGGGCCAGGCAAGGGGGGATTTCGAGGGACGATGCAGAGGGAAAATTAAATAAATAATTAATTTTCCTTTGGCATCGTCCCTCGAAATCCCCCCTTACCGGCCCCACTGCTATTTCCTGCACGGACCTCGGCTGGATGTAGTAGCCAGATAACCCCTCCCATGTGGGGACTATGCCCCGGAAACGCAACTGGTACATCCTAAATAATAAAAGGGTGGAGACAGCTCGTGGTCAATTACCGCCCAGATGAGCATATTACTCTGTCACGGTGACGTTCTTACTGCCGCCTACCTCGCCGTGTAGGCCTCACTCCGAAGGGCCCGAAAGAACCAGAGCGACCCCCAGCACACTAATCAGCTACCACTTTTCACAACATATTGTTCACGTTCCCGGTCAAATAACCATAGATTGCTTGCTCGTGTGTACTAGGTCTATTACACACAGGCGTGGACCAGCAGCCTTTCCTGCTTTTTTCAAAACAGATAAACAAAGTGCCAAGAATACTTGTTTGACGTTTTTGCAATCCAAATAAGGAGTAAACATTCTCCTGCAAGACACTTTTATCTGTCTATTACTCAACGCAGGTCGACTTTTTTGTTACTATCTGGGTTGCGAATCAATGCTTCGTTAAATCCTTTTCTATATCAGTTGATCCGTGTAACAAACAAAGGGAACTGCCTGGGAAAAGTGCGAGTGCGGAAGTGCAACGTGACTGGCTCTGACAATGTATTGGTTATTTTATTCAATCCGGTGTCAAACGCTGTCACAGAACTCTACTGACACTAAGCGGCGAAATGGTGAACTGCAAGCCCAAACATTCCAAAATAAAATATAATTATTTCTTTTATTTTAGTTTCTTAAAGTGGTAATATTGGGGCCTTTTCAACAAAGAATTTACAAGAGCATAAAATAATATCCCAGTAATAATTATGTAAATACTCTCAATTACTATTCACTAACCTCTCGGACGATCTCTATCCTTTCACATGTGTTCAGTTCTCAACCGCGAGAGTGAAGACTTCCTGAGACACAGGTGTATGTTTTTAGTTACACAAACATCTTACTCCATTAGTACCAATTACTCCATTGGATGCTTAAATCTACTTCAACGAAACCTTCGAGGAAGTCAAGCATGACACAGCCAGTTATTGGTGCTGCGATGCGGTCTCATAGAAATTAGTTGAGGCAGGTACTCCAGAGCCTCCCTAGTGAAGCGCACCAATTTACTGCCATGCCACCATTATTGGTGAAAAGATAACTAGTGTAAAATAATTCAGTGCCATTGCAAACTTCCTGTGGATATTATGTGCTCTCAATTGCACACTTCAGTCACCCACCTACAATAAACACCATTTCATTCAATCCATCACTCCAACAACGTGCAGAGTGTCAAACAAGGTAGGGCATACTTCATTCATGTGTATGCTCCTTTTTATGAGTTTCAAATGTTTAATTTAGGAAAGAAAAACGCCATAAAAAAACACAATAAAATACAAATCAGTTTTGTGCTACCGAAAGTCAAAAACAACTCTATAGAAAATATTGCAAAGCAATAGACCAATATACATGAATGCACATTAGGTGAGGACAAGTAATAAAACAGTGAATAAAGGAGTGGAGAAATGTATAAGCTGCTATGATAAAATGTGTTTAAATAACATTCTCTAGACCTACATTGAAGAAAAATACCTCATACAAACAACTTTAAGGACTATTCAAAGATAGGGAAATGAATGCAAAGTAATTAAGGTGGTTTGTTAACTTCTTCAGCAACAATATCTTTATTATGGACTAAAAAAACTTGGGGCCTGATTAAGAGTTGGGAAGACAGATTACTCCATCACAAATGTGTCCAGTATCCCATCACCCTACCACAAGTGCATGATATCCAATGGCACTTGTAATGCTGACCACTTTCTCAAACTCTAAATCAGGGCCTTGAATTGTTCAAAAACCGTGTGGCAGTAATCCATAACATATAGCTAATGAAAGAGAAAAAACATAATTTCTATCTAATCTGTGATTCAAACAAACAGCATACCGCCAAGACTGAATATTAACACTCAATGTATTATTCCAATAGGAAGTTATTTGCTAAAAAGCAACTGCTAATAATAAATCCACAAGTTTGTGACTATGAACACTCTCAACCCAACATGGTAAAAGGCTGCCTAAAAAAATATTTGAAAGAGTAAAAATATTATTGACACAAAAACAAAAACCCTATTAATTTGATCCCAAACAATTTCCTAAAAAATATTTATGTGAGGTATAAATGGCATATGCTTTCAATCTGCCTCTAGATGAGCACAAGACAAACAAAATTACTCAAAATTTCACAGAATTATGCGAAATGCATCTTGCTCTCAAATAATTGTGCGAACAGTCCCTTTTGGGTAACAATTCAACTCGAAAATGTAATTTCAAGTTGATTTCAGGTCGCTTGCATGCAAAACACTGCCATTCTGACTTGTTGTTTGTAGCATCCCAACAGCAATCTCTCCGGTCGGAACCTGAGCGTGAGCAGGGACCGAGAATGTTGTTGGACTGAGGAATGCGATTACGGTTTGTTCTGTGCCGTTCTTTGGGAGGCAGTTGACTGCTGCGTTTCTCCTGGGTGGTTGTTTCCCCGGCAGCTGTTTTTTGGGATTTTTTATTTTTTTATTTTATAAAGGTTCCAAGTGTTCAAGTGACATGAGACAGACAATGTCTGCAAGCATTCAATCTCAATATAATGACAATCTCCCATCTTTTCTTGAACCCCTGATAGTAAACACAAGAAACATTATACCGTAACCCTGGTATAAACCCATAACATGCAGTGCCTCGGTTTAAATCACAGTTACATTTGTATTCCACATCAAAGCTATTGTGTCCAATTGGATGCTCTATTTTCCTGACTTCACACAGTTCCAGTAGGCTCACCTTTAGACAAGCCATCTGTGACTTCATGTATTTTCATAGGGATTCCCCTATCGGCAACCCACCTAGTCCAGATTTTTGTATGCTTTTGAGGGCAGCCCCTTGCCACCAAGACTGGGAATTCTAGCTCAATTGCATGGTCCATGCCGGCCTTCCAGAGACCCTCGGGGAGAAGCCTCTGCTTTCCATTGTTGCGCAATGTCCCGTTTGGCCATAGTAAGGCCGAGGAAGAGAAGATGTCTTTTATATCTGTTTCAGCCCACCCAATCTGTGCAGTACAACATTGTGAATTTGGGGGATCTCGGGAGTTCCCATGCTAAAGCCTCCTCCAAGCATGCCAGTACCCCCCTCCAAAACAGATCCAGGTCGGGACGGGTCCAGAGCGTATGTATTAATGTGCCTTCTTCAGAATGACAAGGGAGACAATGTGGTGACGCAATCCAAAGTCGCTGCCTAGTAAAATACACCCTGTGTAGGTACTTAAACTGGAGGTATCGCAGTTGGCAGCTCTGATTTAATAAACTTGTCTTTCTTCACGACTGCATGATTTTTCTGGTTTTTCTGTGGGATACTACATACTCTCTTTGGCCACAATCTTGGAGCTGCTGTTACACCTTTGGACCCCAAGGTTTGTTCCCCATAAACCGGGAACTTTAAACTGCAAGTACTGTTCTCTTTGGTTATGCCCTAGCGGCTTACCTTGCTGTAGTTTCTCTGCTGCTGCCTCTGCTGCTTCTTTGCTATGTATTATTATTTTTTGTCTTTGCTATGTATTATTATTTTTTGTTTAATATGTTTATTCATTTCAAACAAAACAATCTGGTACACACAGGATACACAATTTCCCAAACGTCTGTCATGAATAAGTTCTAAAATCTCTTATAATTGATACACTCTTGGGTTACAGGTGTGTATTCCAGTTCACTCAATCAAAGCACCAAACCGCTCCCCCGGAGCGCTACGAGGCATGCCCATGAATAACAAACAAAAGGCAATACGGACCACAGGAATGACGCCTGAGTTTCTTTCTTGAAGCCAACATCCAAAAAGATCCCCCCTCCCACGTAATTCCTCCAACCCCCCCCCCCCCCCCGACACGGCACACACTACAGGATATCATAATAATAGTCGAGCAGATTGCATCAGTTCGCTATACAGATACCATAAATTACATTGCATATCGGTATAGTGCTACAGCAAGAAAATAAGTGCAGGCGGGGGGACCTCAGATTCCTTTAGCGCTACGAGGCCTCCGGGTAGCAACGCGCTTTACAAAACCCAATTTCATTTCATTTCATGCACTAAGCAAGCAGGCATCAGGGCAGGCCATTCTGATCACTAGTCGAAGATTCCACATCTGAGGTGCTTTTTTGCTATGTGAATATCAGCCCTTCACAGTTGAATAGCTTTGGACTACACGTTGCGAACCACATTGATTTTGCGCCTTGTTGGAACACCACACTCCATTATAAGAAATGCTGCTCCTGGGTGAGTTATAACAATTAACCAACTCTAAACTATTATTGCTAATATTGTTTCTATGCTCTGAGACTCATGAGGATTACTTTATCTTGTCCTGATCGGGGAGACAATCAGATCCAGGAGTTAAGTACATAACATCTTGCAATTTCACCATTGGTGGCACGCTACCTAAAGTCATAGTGAGGCTCTCCACATAATTAATTATCATATTAACTATGTACACTAATTTCTTACATACAATTATTTACTGGTGAACTTCCAATAATTTTTATAGGTCACCCTTGGACAATGGATGCATACAAGTGGCTGCTTATAAAGTCTACAGGAATGATCCCTTGTAAAACTACTCCAGCTTAATAGTTCAAAACCAATCCTGACTACAAATTCTAGTAATTTTAATTCCATGTAGGTGTTCTTTATACCCAGCTGTCCTGCGGAGATCTCAACCCTGCAATAGAGGTTAAAGTATCACCAACATTTAACAGCACAGAATCTCAGAAATTACAAAGATTTTATTTAATTATGGGCCACACCTAGAAAATATAATAGAGTGCAGTTGTGTGCTTTTTAAACACACAGCGTATATATCAAGGATCTCCAACTTTTTTTATAAAGCTACATCTGACTGGTGAATATAATACTGAGTTATTAAAGAGTTTGTCAAGTGTTGCTGTAGCGACCGCATTAAAGATGTTCACAATAGTGACCACACCTTGCAGGATTCCTAGTAGTGACCACCCAGATGTATGTCACAATATTGACTATGCCAAAATATCATACCCAGAATATTGATGAATACAATATTATGAAGGTACATATATGTAGTATAGTGTAGATATAATATTGAAAACTTTACATCTTCATTTCTATTGTATATAGGAAGGGCTGATGGCTTTTACAACTGCAACAGTGATCACTGTGTATATGTGTTAGCCTGCTCATGTTCTATTATGTATGTATGTAGGTGGTTCTATTTTTCCCCTGAACAAACGTACATTAGAGCATCAACGATAAGAAATCATGATTTTAGCTATCCTGTGGCGAGACATTTTTATGAGAAACATGATAGTGACCTTGGAAGATTGAACTATTTTGCGGATGACACAGGAATCCCCAATTGGAGAGGTGGTAAAAGAGTGATAAAATTGAGAGGTCTGGAATACAGATATATTCTAGATTTACATACGGAATTCCCTGCAGGATTGAATAGAGATGAAGACATGGAAGTCCATGTAGGATAACTGTCTGTATTCTGTTGCTGTCTTTACTGTGCTACTAAGATTGGACTTTTTTTATATGAATAAATGCTAAAGGAATCAAATTGTGGATTGATGAATGTTGAATATATGAATTGTATGCCCTGTACAATTTTAACGATTTATATGAATTCTCTTTAATGTGTGCTTGTGTAAATTAATATTGATGGATTTTGTATATGCATTAATTTATTTAAATATTATTTTGAGGAGACTTTTTGATATTGATATAGAATTTGTTTACATTTTGTATTTTTGCACAATTGAGAGTGGTTTGTTTACAGTCATATCTATAATTGAGGTAGTATATTGAAGCGACTATTGATTTCCACTTACATTGGAATTTAGTGCAAAACTGTTATATTATGAATATTTACTATGATTTTTTTGCTGCTACATTATTGCAATTTTGCTATATATTAAGAGGCTTTGAATATGAGCAAGATAGGAGAATTGTGAAAAAGAAAATGTTGATTGAGACCTAAGATGAGATGCAACGTTCATGCATGAAATTAGAAACATCTATGAGAAGAATCCTGTGCGTAGATTCATACAATAGTAGTAAATAAGATAAAGATTGTTGTTTCCTGTAAAGTTTACATTGTAGATGCTGCAATTTGGGCACTAATCGGATATTAACGAGTTAAGTTTGGTACCATGAACAGTGAAAAATGAAAAGGGGGAAAAAAGGAAAAAAGTAACAAAAAAATGTAAATACATGATGGATTATATTTGTAATTGTGTGTTTCATGGATCCTTTTTCTGAGGGAGAAAAAGCATTTTGGGCCCCTCCCTTTTTCTCAGCCCCCACTTGATGGATCACCCCAAAACTTTCCAGGAAGAATCTGAGGCGGATAATAGTTTTTGGGAAATTGTTTGTCAGTTAACACCAAAGTAATTGGCAAACCCCTATTTCCTATGCAAACCTGCTCCTAACTATAACTACCCAGTGGTAGCCTCCACTGGGTGATATATATATATATATATATATATATATATATATATATATATATCTTTACAGAATATTCATGCCCATTTGATGATACGCCAATCAAAATAACATGGGCATTTAATTGTAATTAATTGCAAGACAGAGTATGCCATCTATGTGTAAGTATGTGACGGTGGGTTACGATATGTGGTAAGTACAATCCTACAGGTCTGCAAGCAAATTCTTCAACCCATGAGGGTAGTGAGTAATAGGCACTACACATAACCAGTGGCAAGGCACATATTAGAGTGCCTTATCAATGACATCAAATGCCTAAGATATTTTCGTGATAGACACAATACCTAGACAGCTGAGAGGGGTAACTGAGAGAGGTTATCAAGACACTAAGCCAAAAAGAATCCAGATACATTATCAGTTTAGACCAGTGGCGGTTCGTCCATTGGGGGCGTGGAGGCGTTGGGGCGTTGCCCCACTAGCCATGGACTACCGTCACTGTCACTGACACTGCGCATTCAAAAAGTAAAATTATGAGCTCAGCGCAGAGCGCACAATACAACAACTGCCTGATAATGATTTGAGGTCGGTGTCACACTCACAATAGTGACATCATCATCGCGATCGTGGAAGGGTGTGGGGGGCGGGCATGCAGTAGTGAGTGGCACGCTGGCAGCGTGTGACTGTGATAGAAGCAGCAGCGTGCGCATTTAGGACAAGTCATTTTTATGACTTGTCCACGCATGCGCACACACGCAGTAGCCCCTTCCCTCCTGCTCCTCTCCTAGCCGTCACACAGGCAGAGACCCGGGGGAGCCGGGTCTCATTATGGGCAGTATTAGCCCTGCTCTTTAGCCAATCCTGGCGCAGGGGCGATGTTAATGCTGTGCCAGGATTGGCTGAGTTACCGCGCACGAGGATGGTGGTGCTGCCGCGTGTGGCTGGCTGTGCTCAGCCTGCCGCACTGTATGGCCAATCACATGTGGCCATTGGCAACCATGTAGTGGTGATTGGCCCGCTTTGGCTGCTGTGGGGACGTCACCGCGCCCTGGCGTGGACTGCCACAACAACAACACCAGAGTCCTCGTGAGGAGAGTGAGCGTAGGCGTAGACCTCCTGACTCAGACCTCGTGACTCGTGCCTGTGCAGTCATTGTCTTCTTCGAGTGATGAACAGTGTGAGCAGTGTCAGTACTGATGAAACCACGTACGTTTTTTTTTAACGCAGTCAGTCAGCGAGTGTGTGTGAGATCATGATGACTGATGCGATGGAGGTCAGACAGTCACTACAGTTAGAATGCGTGTGCGGACGGACCGGTGTGCGTGTGGGTGGTGGCATCAATCATACGTGCGGGGTTAGGCCTTTGCGTACTTGGCACTCGTTAGCGGAGACAGCGCCGAGAGCGTAGAGGGGCCTCTGTTATGCTACTGAGCACTCGATGGCTCTGTGCATATGTTTCTGAAAAAATAATCTTATATTGTATTTTTGATTGTGATCCTGTTGGAATTCATTTGTTTGTATATTTCAGCGCTAGAGGGCACGGAATTAAAGAGATGTGAATACGTTTAACCGTTTGTAATATTTATTACTCCAGGGTGGGACGTTAAAGCTTTAGTGGTTGATACCTAGTGGGGTCATATGTCTCCAGATTCTCATCACAGGCTGCCAGTCCCTCCGTGTGTATCATGCTCAAGGCACACCCAAAGCCCCGTGCCCCCAGTATCATACCACAGTCAAGAGCCACTCCATGTCATCGTGCTGTTGCCACCCCCCAGCCCCAGTTTATGGTGTTACTCTGTGGGCACCGCGCTGCGTGCCCAGATGCAGATTACGGTTCACACTGTGATTCTGTTGAGGGGCCGCTCCGTGGCTCCAGCTACAAGCTCCGGGCCCCCGTACACATTTATCAGATGCCAAGATGCCACAGGGGGGTGTGGGCTGGACGAGCCACCAAAGTGAGAGCTCTGCCACTGTGCCTCACTCTTATTGACAGGAAGAGTCGTTGCGGTACGGTATCCACAGCGTCATTCGTTTTGCTAAACGTGTCATGAGTTGTCTGTGCTGCAGTGTTGAGTGCAGGGCTGGCGCTTGGCATGGGCAGCGTGGGCGGCTGCACAGGGCCTCGCACTCAGCCCACCAGCATGGGGCCATGCACTGGTGATGTGTCCTGTTGTTTCCCTGGCGATCTATCACAAAGAAAGGTGTTGCCTGCAATTAAGGTCCATTGGAGGGGGCCCCCTACCTGGGCCTCTCATGGATGGTGTCAGGAGCCATAGGGGAGGGAGACGGAGACGCTCCCTCAATTGCAAGGAGACCATTCACAGACACTGAAGGGGGCCCAATGTCCAGCATTTTGGCGCCCCCACAGTTTTAACTTTTAGACCACAATCAATTCTCACACCTATGAAGGTGTGAGAAATGCTCGTGGAGTAAAAGTTAAAACTGTGGGGGCGCCAAAATCTGGACAATGGGGCCTTGCACGTTCCCTTTTAGCCCAGGGCCTCGCAAATCCTAGAACCGGCCCTGGTTGAGTTTCTCATGAAGTCCCTTCTGCTTGTGACAGGAGATGTTGGTGATGTCATTAGAAGGAAGCGGCCTTCCCTCACCTTAGGTCAGTTTATCCAGAATGGCTACTTTTGCCAACTGGATTTAACATGTAATACTGTGCATTTTTAGGAGTGCACTGGTTTAGCTCTTCAAAGAGGCATCAGTAACCGCTGAAGTAAAACTGGAAATGGCTCTCCACCTAGGGGTGAAGGTACACCGATTGAAACCAGGAAAGTGAAAGTTACATATTTATTGAAAAACGTCACCAGGTTTTGAAAGTGGCAATATTTAAAGCAAGCATTGGCAACCAAGAGCTCTGGCTTGCATTACATTTTTTATTTATTTACTTATGTATTGATAGCATTTAAAAAGCGGCAAGAGCTCCATCATCCAATATACCGGCACACAACCGCAGTCCAGCCAGTCTCCATAAAATCCAAGGGGCAGATATATGTTGGGAATGCACCACGTTTGCGTCACGCAACTGCGGCGTAAACATGGCGCATCCCTACGACCCATTTACAACGTGACGCATCTAGGCAGATGCGTCACGTTGTAAAGCCCTGCGCCACTTGTGGGCGTTCCGGCGCAGGGTGGGCGTTCCGGGGCAGGTGCGCCTCGCAAAAGTGGCTGAGTGAAATCTATAAGATTTCACTCAGTCACTTTCAGGCCAATGCTGCGTCAAAACCCTGCGCCTGCTAGAAGCAGGCGTAGGTCTTGACGCAGCATTGTAAAGATGGGGCACCCCCGAGCCTTGCTGGAGCTGCGTCGCACTTGCGACGCAACTCCAGCAATGCGCCACCTTAACGGCACAGATGCGTCACGCATCTGTGCCGTTTTTGCCCCATGGGGCGCCGCATTGTAAATGCGGCGCACCATGGGTGGCGGAGCAGCGGCGCAAAATACCTGGCGCATCCCTGGGGATGCGCCAGTTATCATAAATCTGCCCCCAAGTCTTCAGCATCCTTCGGAAAATCTAGAAATCGAAAGAAGAACCTAGATTGAAAGGGAGGGCATTGCAAAGTAAAGCTGGCAAATAGTTAAAGGAACGCCCTTCCGTTCTGGATCACTTATTTGGTCTGTATTTTTCTTTCTTTCATAGAGTTTTATATAGGGTATCAGAGCGCTTTACATAGAACCAGTTGCATTACATGAGGAACTCCAATCCTTCAGTGTTAGGCCTAAGAGAGACCAGTGCAGCCCTCACACTCTTGCTTTTACCACTGATGAATGCCACATTTAAGTTGCAAAGCGCTATATAAATGGAATTACAATACACTTCGCTCTGGGGTGGAAGGCAGAGACCCGCAGAAAAAAATGGTTCACTCATAACACTAAATGTTTGTGGGGATGCTCCAGAATTATGGAGCAAGTCATAAACTGCTTGCTCTTCCTGGCAAATATTGAGCACCCAGGGTAGGTAGCGCTGTAAAGGAAGCGCTCTTGATAAGATAATCACTCAATTGACTGCACTTACTAGTAGTCTCACTCTCTGCCCTTGTTTTCACCAGCACTTTAATCCAGTGTAAGCTGGGATCAGAGCAGTATGTGAGGCAGGCCCGGTTCTAGAGGGTGGGTTGGGTGGACCAGGCCCACCCAAACATGAGCCTGGCCCACCCAAACATGATGTGAGCCGTTTTTTTACCCCCATCTGTGTTCGGGCTGGCTCTCCTGATCCGATTCAAGAGGCTGCTGAAGCCTCTGCGCAGCCCAGCACAGATTATTGCGGCCCATTGTCACATATAGAATGACAATGGGCTAAAGCCAGCAGTCACAGCATGTGGTGGGAGCTCCTGCCCTGGCCTTAGGGCGGAGGTCTTCAAACTGTGGGTCAGTGGCGGCAGTCCCAGGATGATGCAAATGCCTCTTTAAGTACTGAATAATGAAGATGGCCTAGAAGAGCAACTTTTTTTTTTTGCATTTCTAGGCTGTGTTCATTTAAAGTCAACAGCTTTGCTAAAAACAACACAATATTTGATAAGTATTCTGTTGTATTTTCACGTTCAGCAACTGCACTTAAAATAATGCTCACGCCTACAAGTGAGTAAAGAGGTGTTAAATAAATGCACATTAAACTAATTGATGGGACACACACATCATGAAACTTGGTTAATGTGATACCCGAAGATGTCTGTATGAGAACAGTCACAAAATTGAATCCAGGATGGTGGAGTGCATAATAGTGACCTGTATTTATATAGTTTTGCGGTCCCAGCATGTAACAGAAAGCAATGTGAATATGTAGGGCATTATTCTAGAATTGTAATAAACACTATAACATAGGTTGCCACACAATGATTATGTGATCAGGGCCAATGGAATAATGTGGAAGGGGAGCACCATAGACAAATTATGCAGTATAATGCAGCACATTGTTTACTAGTATAAGTTAATTATTTTGAATTTTTTTTACTTTGTAGAACTGTCTGGGTAAAGATTTCACCCCATTAGTACCAATTTAACAGCCAAATACAAAAATAAGCTACTGAAAGTTGGCAAGTTACCCTTTGAAAAGGGCTTCCAATGTGCGCAAACAAGTCACCATGTTTTGTAGTAACTTTTGATCCATTTGAGCTTCAATTGTTTTTTAAATCTGCATGTTATACTGCACGTGGTGGATTATGCGGCAAATACATAATTATGTGAAAAATGTCACAGATGCAGAATCGCATAATTCCAGCAGCCCTGTATCAGATAAAACAAGTGCTTTAGCAGCAGTAATAGCTAACCAGACTGTACCTATTGCAGACATTTTTTATGACCATTGAAAGTACACGTTTTAAAACTCAACAACCTTACATTGCCTCTAAAAAAAATTTTTTTTTGTCATCATGATGCTTCAAGTTATTCCATAAATGAAATCACATTAGACCCCCTCCTTGAACTCACACACAGAGGTACCTCCGGGTACCCATTAACACATCTGGGATGGTTGTTTTTACCAAAGGGTATGGGAAGTCTTTGCAAAATGGGCGCCTTAGTCCCCATACCTCAGCCAACTTGGCCTCTGTTTACATGCAGATGTCCTTTCAGGTGAGTTGAGAGGGTACACGGGAAGAGACCCTGCATTCAGAAGTTTGTGGGTTGAGTGGTGCTGTACGCGGTGGGGATTGAGTGGTGCTGTAGGCATTGCGGGTTGAGTGGTGATGTAGGCGTTGTGGGTTGAGTGGTGCTGTATGCGGTGAGGATTGAGTGACGCTGTAGGCATTGCGGGTTGAGTGGTGATGTAGGCGTTGCAGGTTGAGTGGTGATGTACGCGGTGGGGGTTGAGCAGTGCTGTAGGCGTTGGGAGTTGAGCGGTGCTGTACGCGTTGGGGATTGAGTGGTGATGTAGGCGTTGGGGGTTGAGTGGTGCTGCAGGAGGTGCACGTTTTAAACAGGCACACTCCTTCAGCCGTCAGTGCACACTTTCACCAGGCACACACCACTATCCAAATAACAACAAAGCCCGTTGGTCACGTGGTGCTGAGATATAACAATTAACACTGGTGAAGTTGCACAACAATTGATTCAAGTAAAGACTATCAACTTGATGATTAAGTCCTATCAGCCCACCTGATGGCGGAGCCTCATCATCTAGGACTTCCAAAACCAGGTTGTGTGCGATCGCCCAGTTAGATATTAGCAACGCATCACAAAACCGAGGTATTGTTACCAAAGTTGTAAGTCTAGATAGTGGGACTGATATGTGCAGTGCAAAAAAGGAAAAAGTGAAGTGGATTAAAATGGCTATCGAGTGGACTGACAGTGTGAAATAATCACTGTCTAACTTGCTTGGTGGAAATCAAGACAAAGATCTATACAGGGCCAACATGTTTCTGCCTTATTGTGAAATAAGTTGCTGACGAGGCTTACCTGAAGCCGAAATGCATACGCCCATCTGTGAATAAAGTGGCCTCCTAATGTTCCCCTGCTGTGGTCCTTTTCTTTTCGTTGGAGGAGAAGCTTGTGTTATATATATATATATATATATATATATATATGTATATGTATATATATATATATATATATATATTCAATGAAAAAACCATAGGTTATAGGCCATATATAGTTAGGAATTAGCATTTACAAAACCTTATTTTACTCGCATAAAACCATTGAAATTCCATATATAGTTAGCTAACTATAAGCGCTAACTATATATCGCGCACCCGCAATCCACTGCTGATGATGTCACATATTACATCATTCATGACATGGTCAGTGACATCACTGATGACATCACTGATTACAACATCCAGTGACTGTATGTTTCTGTAAAGTTAAAATATGTTTCACATATTGAAGAATGAGTGGATGTATAAGTGTCTGGATGAAGAATTTAGTAGGTGCATGACTGACTGTATGAGTGAGTGATTAAATGTGTCTCACTGAGTGCATGGGTTAGTGACTAAACTGTCTTAATTCGTGCATCAGTATGTTTGTTGTTGTGTAAACTGCTGCTTGTGTTGATCAGTAGCTATAAGAGTAGCCATATGGGTTATTGATTGGTTGCCCAAATATTTGAATGGGAGGCTGAGTGTGTGTGTGGGTGGCTGGGAGGTGCGTGACTCTGTGCATAGATGTGTAAGCAGTTGATTCACTAGGAGTATGAGTTCAAGAGTGCATGTGGAAACAGCTATATGAGCGGTTGACTGTGCATGGGTGTGTTGGTGAGTGAATGGATTTCTCATTGCTACATGTGCAAGTAAGTACGTATGTAAAACACAATACATGTGAGAGTTGAGATATATAAATAACTGAACATAAGAGCCAGTGAATGTGTGAGTGGCTGTATCGATCACTGTGAGCTTGTATCAGGGATTATATAAGAGAGTAAATATGTGTTATTATATGTTTGAATAAGTAAGATGTGTATAACTGTATAGTTGAGGAAATGGAGGTGTGATTGATTCTTTGCATGACTGACTAGGTGTGTGAGTAAGTCCATGGATGAGTGACAGTCTGTGAGTGTCTGTTTATACTGAGTGTATGTAAGGTTATATTAGAGTCTGAAGAGGTTCATTGTATTATCACATGAGTGATGTGATCAGTGATGACAAATGAGATGTCATCAGTGATGTCATTTGAGTTGTCATCAGTGATGTCATTTGAGATGTCATCATTGATATCATTTGAGTTGTCATCAGTGATGTCATTTGAGATGTCATCAGTGATGTCATCAGTGATGTCACTGACCATGTCATGAATGATGTAATATGTGACATCATCAGCAGTGGATTGCGGGTGCGCGATATATAGTTAGCGCTTATAGTTAGCTAACTATATATGGAATTTCAATGGTTTTATGCGAGTAAAATAAGGTTTTGTAAATGCTAATTCCTAACTATATATGGCCTATAACCTATGGTTTTTTCATTGAATTTTCAAGGTTTTGTAAATGCAAATTCCTAACTATATATCCACTATAACCTATGGTTTTTTCTGTGAATTTCATTGGTTTTTTAATAGCAAATATGAAAAGCTTTAAAATGTCAAGTACGTGATAGATAAAAACATTTTCGTATTTATGCACGCTGATGTGCTTTGAACGCTGCCCCCCCCCCTCCCCTCTTTTGCCTTTGTTAGTACTCTCTCTTTGCAGATACAGAAGGGTAGTTAACGCAGGCCTTTACCCCCGTTGTAATCCGTCGTACCTCCTTGTCTCTCCATTTGATTGATTGTTGTCCAAGCATTTACTGTTTTAGAATTGGTTCTCTTTGGATCATTCTCTATTTACAAACAAGCACAAAGTCGCAATACTCTGTTTAGTCTTTGCAGATAGTGAAAAATCGTGTAAAAAAATAAAAGTAATCGAGCAAAATCAGTAGGCCACTAATTGGATCTCTTTTTGACCTCGCTAAAATAGAAATATTAGGAACAACCCTTCTTGAGAAATACGAAAATAGTGAGATGAACTGAGCTCCACACCATGAGGGCTGCAAGACAGCTCGGCTCCATCACCCATCCCGCACAAAATAATGACAAACCCTATGCAAATATTAAAAATATAGACAACACACCAGCAAAGAAATAGGGTAAAACATTTTATTAAAAAACTATTTACATAACGTTGGTTTATAAGATGATGTCAGTAGTGGACCGATGTGTGAATAGATCGAAAACAGCACAAGGCTCCAAGATCCGGATAGCAAGCTCCTGGATGTTGGGTGCCATAGTTTAGAGTTCTGAATTTCAGCCTTTTTCAATGCCTGTGCTTTGTTGAATCAAAATGGCGGCTTGACACAAAGCTGACTCAAGCGTTGTTACTGATGCTATGCAGACCAAAACTGGTTTTCAGTTTGTACATTTTTCTAGATTTTTCAATCCAAGTTTGGTTGACTTTGTAGAACGATGGCTTCAGATTTTCAACATACGGTGTGGTGGCGCTGACTGGGAGGGGGCGCTTCGCTCCTGCCCCCTCCCCAAGTAAGATTTTCATACGTGAAAGTACGTTAATGGTTTTGGTCCCCGAGATGCTTCGATGTCACTACCATTCTCAAATAGCATAAGTTCTGGATGTTGGGTGCCATAGTTAAGAGTTCTGAGCAGCGCTTGTAACACTGTCTGAAGCTTATTTCCTCCTACTGCAGCTTCACTATTCTCAAAGTAAGTGAGTGTCGTTTGTGGACCTGACTGCATTAGAAAACAATATGATATGTTACCTTCCTAAACAGCTTGACGGAGGCCCCTGAGGGGCGCTGTGATGGCCATGGACTCGGAGAAGACGCTTGGCTCCGACACCCTCCCCAAGTCTTATAGCACTGGTGTAGCCTGAGATCGCCCCCGACATAGGCGGCCGGCTCCCGGGGTCCGGCGGTACTTTTTGCCTTTTGATGACTCTTCAATTCTGGACCTTGTCCCACAATCCGTTTGACCTGAAGACAAGCTGTAGTGAGGCGCCCCTTTATCGTTTTAGTTGCCATTCCGCCCGCTTTTGCTACACTGTGCCTCTTCCGCCATTCAGCTGTTTTCCGCCCGCTCTTGCGACTACAGCGTCTCGCTCACCATGTAGTTGAGATGCGCCCGCTCTAGCGGTGCAGCGATAGGCGGCTGCCACAGGACTCTCAAAATGGCGGCCGGCTCTTCGGTTTTGGGCCTGGTCCACTAAAATGGCCCTGGGACACCTTGGAACTCGGACGCTTGTCTGCTAGGGCTTGGATCCCATTCTCGAAAAGCGTCCCCTCAGCCGTGAAGATTCTACAAAAGTCATGGGGGCCTCCGACTCCCGCAGGCTTCTGGTGGGGAGCGGCTGCCATGATTGCTCGTGGAATGGCCACGACGGAGCTACGAGATGGTAGTGGTCTCATGCTGACGCCAGCTTTAGTCTGAAACATCCAGAAACACTGTAGACTACCAATTCGATCAGTTCCGGTAGCGCCCCAACATGACCCGGAAGAGAAGAACTTGCCCTCCCCTCTTTGACTGATGGTTCTTGTTGCCTGTCCCCTCTGTTGTCATTTAACAGAACTTTTTGGACTGCTGAAAGGGGTTGTGTTCTGAACGCTGGTTGGTGGAGACATTTAGACTATATTCTTGACCTACGTTGTCGCGTAATGCGTTTTATGACACGCCGCGTTAGCGCACCCGGAAGTGATCCGAGGCGCGGCGCGCAGCGCGTAACGTAAGCATAACAGGTCATGTGACTTGTTAATAAAACTTTTCATTGGTTCATTTTACTTTTGTTAATTTAATGATGAAAAGCTTGGTCATATGACCTAAAAATTACGCTTTTTATTATTTTCGAACAATATTTTTTTTTCAAACATATGTTATAATATTCCAGGCTAATGTACTTTCCCGGAAAATTTACAACTGTCTGGCAAGTAAAATATATTCCTTTTTCGAGAAAAAGGGCGTTTCTTCCTTCCATGACGGAGCCGTTGAGTAAAAGAGATTCGGCCTGCTGTCTTAGTCGCCGATGCGCCTGATTATCAGATTCTTATCGATCACTTTATGTTGCAGACATGAAAAACACAACTGCCCTTGACCATTTATCTTTACTGCGTTCCTACATATTATACCTTTTATCCGTCATGTAATTGGACTGCTTTATTTCACTTGCCTTTTACTGATTCGAAAACAGTCACTAAAAGTAAAAACTTTACAAATGAAAATACTACTACCGTGTTTTGTTTTAAAAACCTTTATTGTGAAAATGTCAGTATACAAATACGGGCCTATAACCACGTGGGCCGGCCACGGAGCAAACTCAAATCGTATATGATGAGGAGACATTTACACTGTAGAAGAACGTAACGAGCGGGCCATTAGGTGACAAGAACAAAGGTGTCTAACAGTTGCGGTATCGGTGGACGTACATTTTGTAATTAAAATACGACAGGGCCACTTACAATAACATTTTCTAGATATACATTTGCGGGCAAAGAGTTACGAGTCCCATTTATACCGGCGCCATTTTGGGCGAGGCCGGGCAGGTCCAAGATATAGTCAAAATGTCTCCACCAACCATCGGCCAGACCAGAACCCCTTTCGGCCCTTTATGTTACAAGATGATGTCTTCCATTCAGAAAATATTGGTGGCAGCATTTTGAAAGGAAACAGAAACAGCCGTTCTCCTAGTGAGTTTCACATTGTTACATTTAGGAAGAATGTTGAAGAGTAGTATGTGGAAAATCTGAAGCCATTTTTCTACAAACTCTCAATCAGACTTGGATGGAAAAAAAAACCTGAAGAATGTACAAACTGAAAACCAATTTTTGTCTGTATAGCACCAACAGTAACGCTTGAGTCAGCTTTGTGTCAAGCCGCCATTTTCATTCAATCAATAGCGTCCCCCTGCACACATTCAGGGACCTGGTCGTGTCTTCAGATGAAACGCATTGTAGGAAAAGAAGCAGAAAGGAAAAGGAAAAAAGTTCCGCCGGACCTAGTGAAGCTGCAGCAGGTGCAAATAAGCTTCAGACAGTCTTACAAGCACTGCTCAGAACTCTCAACTGAGGCACTCAACATCCAGGACTTGCCATTCGGATCTTGGCGCCTTGTATTTTTGTTTTGTTTTTGATGGAAGGGAAAGAACAAAAAACAGACATTGAAAAAGGCTCAACAGTGCAGGGCGCCTTGTGCTGGTTCCGACCTATTCACACATCGGTCCGCTACTGACATCACCTCATAAACCAACGGGGCACCCCACGCCGACTTTCGGCGCAGCATTGTAGGATGGACACACCAGTGCGGCAATTTGATGGACACCACCTCGGTGCCATCCAGATCTCGGCGCGTTCATTCATTCAATAGCGTCCCCCTGCACACATTCAGGGACCTGGTCGTGTCTTCAGAAGAAACGCATTGTAGGAAAAGAAGCACAAAGGAAAAGGCAACAAGTTCCGCCGGACCTAGTGAAGCTGCAGCAGGTGCAAATAAGCTTCAGACAGTTCTACAAGCACTGCTCAGAAATCTCAACTGAGGCACTCAACATCCAGGACTTGCCATTCGGATCTTGGCGCCTTGTGCTGGTTCCGACCTATTCACACATCAGTCCACTACTGACATCACCTCATAAGCCAACGGGGCACCCCACGCCGACTTCCGGCGCAGCATTGTAGGATGGCCACACCAGTGCAGCCACTTGCTGGACACCACCTCGGTGCCATCCGGATCTCAGCGCGTTCGAGTCACTGTGCCGGAAGAGTGACCGGAACTCAGCTGAACACGCCGTCTTTCGGCGCAGCATTGTAGGATGGCCACACCAGTACGGCAATTTGCTGGACACCACCTCGGCGCCATCCGGATCTCGGCGCGTTCGAGTCACTGTACCGCAACAGTGACCGCAATTCAGCTGGACACGCCGTCTTTCGGCGCAGCATTGTAGGATGGCCACACCAGTGCGGCAATTTGCTGGACACCACCTCGGTGCCATCCGGATCTCGGCGCGTTGTGCTGCCTTCGGCCTATTCGCACATCGGTCCGCTACTGACGCCGCCTCACGTGCCAACGGATTTTCTACGCTTTTTGTAGCCCTATGTTGCATAACAGGTCATGTGACTTGTTTATAAAACTTTTCATTGGTTCATTTTACTTTTGGTTTCCTAAAGATGGAAGGCTTGGTCATATGACCTAAAAATAACACTTTTCATTGGTTTAGAACATTTTTTTTTCCCAAACGATGAAAGCCCCACCTTGTTTCTGGATCATTCAGACTGAAGCTGGCGTCAGCATGAGAGCACCACCATCTCGTGGCTCCGTCGTGGTCATTCCGCGAGCGATCATGGCAGCCGCTCCCCACCGAAAGCCTGCGGGAGTTGGGAGCCCCCAAGACTTTTATACAATCTTCACGGCTGAGGGGACGCTTTTCGAGAATGGAGCCCAAGCCCTAGCAGGCAAGCATCCGACTTCCAAGGTGTCCCAGGGCCATTTCAGTGGACCAGGCCCAAAACCGAAGAGCCGTCCGCCATTTTAAGAGTCATGTGGCAGCCGCCTATCGCTGCACCGCAAGAGTGGGAACAACTCAACTACATGGTGAGCGAGACGCTGTAGTCGCAAGAGCGGGCGGTAAACAGCTGAATGGCCGCCACCTGGGGAGGCCCGTTCACGCCGCCTCCCCCCCCCCCCCCGGGCCGCCGCACGCCAATTTTTGGAGCAGCATTGTAGGATACCAAAACCAGTGCGGCAGTTTACTGGACATCACCTGGGTGCCTGTCGTACATGTTGTGTCAGCCATGTGACACTGGACACAGACCGCTACTGACGAGGCCTCCCCCCGCACCACCCGGGACGCCCCACGCTGTTTTTCTGTGCTGCATTGTAGGATCCCTAAACCAGTGCGGCACCCAGGCGACATCACCTGGGTGCCGTCCAGAACTCTGCACGTTGTGCTGCCTTGGGACTATTCGCACAACAGACCGCTACTGACGAGGCCTCCCCCCGCCCCACCCGGGACGCCCCACGCCAATTTTCGGAGCAGCATTGTAGGATCCCTAAACCAGTGCGGCACCCAGGCGACATCACCTGGGTGCCGTCCAGAACTCTGCACGTTGTGCTGCCTTGGGACTATTCGCACAAAAGACAGCTTCTAACCATTGTTGCTTTTTGTGTTAATAAATGTTTAAATGTTTTTAGTTTTTGTTCTGTTCATTATCGTTAAAAGTTAATAAAGTTTTATAACCTTACTTTGTTGGAGTGTTATCTATTTTTTGAAAAACGGGTGAATGGGGCCTTGAATCGGGTTATTGTCATGTGTGGGCTTTGGAAGTGTGCTGCTGCAGGATCGGACATTTCAAACTCAAATGCACGTTCTTTTTCTTACCTTTCCGAAGCATGGAGCGCAATAGCAAGCAGAGAAAGGGTGATGCACGTGTTGAACACTACCTGACCTGGCAAGTTGCTGGCAGTGCCCCCCCGCCCGCTCCTGAAAGAGGGCACACACACACCGCCGCCCCGAGTACTTCAGAAATCTTTAAAAGACCATGCGCTTGTTCATGAGGCTTAAATGGTTTATCACCTCTTCTAGAACCCCTACATCGACCCTCTGACGTTTCATGGAAAAATTACCATGTAACACAATACCAAGCCCTATCAGCTGAAACCCCCAAGGAATCGTGGGGCATATTAGCAAGGGGGTTTATCTCCGCTTTTTTGGCTTTAAAAACCATGAAAGCGGAGATAAAATTATTTCCCTATTATCAAGCTGTCGCTAACACCAGTTAGTGACACCTAAAAGGAGATAGCGACCATCTTGGGCCCGGCTTTGCATGTCAGTGATACTTATCACTAATGACATGCAAAGTGGCGTGCCAAGATGTTAGCGACTGGAAACAGTCCCTAACATCGCTACCTTCTATTACCAACTTTTGGAGATATTCGCACTAAGCGCGAATATCTCCAAAAGCTAACACCTGCCCTGAGCAGGTTTTAGCCATGTTATCCAATGGGAGGTGGATAACATGGCTAAGAGCATTAGGTCGATAATACATGAATATCGCTGACTTTTCTGCGATAATAGCAAGGTTTATCTGCGATAAAAATCGCCGATGTGCGGCGATAATTTTTGTCTCTAAACAAGTTATAGACAAAAATTATCGCTAGTTGTTAGTAATATGCCCCCGGGTTTTTGCTTGCAGAAATCGGGAGGCGGGAGACTAGCACTGAAATCAGTACTCACACGCCTGAATCAGGAGGATTGGCATGTCTGAATTCTCTACAGCTGGGGCCATAAACTACATCCGCAGGGGTAGGTGATAGCCTGGGACCAGCCTGGCATCTAAAATGGCTGCCGTGCACGACAAAATTGTGGCATTCGAAAAAAGGCAAGATGGCGCAGCCGCTGGAAGAGATATATCAACATATATCAGCCTCCTCAGCCACCCTCAGGAAACATAGGGGATTAGGATATGTCTCCCGCACCCCCTTATACCTAGTACTTTAATTAACGAAGCACAAAATGGCGAATTCCCGTTTCGCTACCAGTTTGCGGCCCAGTTCGCGGCCCGTGAAGCGCTTCTACCGTGAAAAATCATTTTTTTTTTATTTTCCCCACGGGACCCTTTAATAACCCCAACAACATTCCTAGGGGGTCAAGAGGGGGATACCTTGCCCCCTTTCATTAAATTCCCCCTTAGTTTTTCACCTTTTCTTCTCTCTCGATCCTACCGAGAGACAAGATGGCGGCCGCTCCGGACTGTCACGCAGCAAAAAAAAAAAAAAGCTCACGCACAGCCGCTGGAAGAGATGTATCAACATATATCAGCCTCCTCACCCACCCTCAGGAAACATAGGGGATTAGGATACGTCTCCCGTACCCACTTATAACTAGTAATTTAATTTACGAAGCACAAAATGGCGAATTCCCGTTTCGCTACCAGTTTGCGGCCCAGTTCGCGGCCCGTGAAGCGCTTCTACCGTGAAAAATCATTTTTTTTTTCTTTTCCCCACGGGTCCCTTTAATAACCCCAACAACATTCCTAGGGGGTCAAGAGGGGGATACCTTGCCCCCTTTCATTAAATTCACCCTTCGTTTTTCACCTCTTCTTCTCTCTCGATCCTACCGAGAGACAAGATGGCGGCCGCTCCGGACTGTTTAGAATGTTGACAGACACCGGAGAGCCAATCAGCTTTCTGCGCGCAAAGTTCCGATAAGCGAAAAGTAAGCGGACCGGATCGCTGCCCAGAGCGCTGTTACAGATATATATCTTGATTTAAACGTTAATTTCTCAAAAACTACTGGAGCACATATATTGAGACCTAGCAAAGGCACATCGGGCTAACAGTCCCTACAATTTTGCCAAGTTTCGTGCAAATCCATTCAGCCGTTCGAGCTAAAAGTGAGTCCAACCGCCCTATGGAAAACTCAATGCAAAAAACGCGTTTTGGGACCCCCCTTTTTTCTCAGCCCCCCCTTGACGAAACCCCACCAAATTTTCAGGAGCTGCTCAGAAACAAAATGTGCCATTTTCCTGAAAATTTCAGCCGATTCCATCCACAAACGCCAAAGTTATTAGACATAGAATTTTCAAAAGTCCCATAGGGAATTTATCCTAACTATATATACCTACTGGCGAACGCCAGTAGGTAATATATATATATATATATATCTTTACAGAATATTCATGCCCATTTGATGATACGCCAATCAAAATAACATGGGCATTTAATTGTAATTAATTGCAAGACAGAGTATGCCATCTATGTGTAAGTATGTGACGGTGGGTTACGATATGTGGTAAGTACAATCCTACAGGTCTGCAAGCAAATTCTTCAACCCATGAGGGTAGTGAGTAATAGGCACTGCACATAACCAGTGGCAAGACACATATTAGAGTGCCTTATCAATGACATCAAATGCCTAAGATATTTTCGTGATAGACACAATACCTAGACAGCTGAGAGGGGTAACTGAGAGAGGTTATCAAGACACTAAGCCAAAAAGAATCCAGATACATTATCAGTTTAGACCAGTGGCGGTTCGTTCATTGGGGGCGTGGAGGCGTTGGGGCGTTGCCCCACTAGCCATGGACTACCGTCACTGTCACTGACACTGCGCATTCAAAAAGTAAAATTATGAGCTCAGCGCAGAGCGCACAATACAACAATAGCCTGATAATGATTTGAGGTCGGTGTCACACTCACAATAGTGACATCATCATCGCGATCGTGGAAGGCTGTGGGGGGGCGGGCATGCAGCAGTGAGTGGCACGCTGGCAGCGTGTGACTGTGATAGAAGCAGCAGTGTGCGCATTTAGGACAAGTCATTTTTATGACTTGCCCACGCATGCGCACACACGCAGTAGCCCCTTCCCTCCTGCTCCTCTCCTAGCCGTCACACAGGCAGAGACCCGGGGGAGCCGGGTCTCATTATGGGCAGTATTAGCCCTGCTCTTTAGCCAATCCTGGCGCAGGGGCGATGTTAATGCTATGCCAGGATTGGCTGAGTTACCGCGCACGAGGATGGTGGTGCTGCCGCGTGTGGCTGGCTGTGCTCAGCCTGCCGCACTGTATGGCCAATCACATGTGGCCATTGGCAACCATGTAGTGGTGATTGGCCCGCTTTGGCTGCTGTGGGGACGTCACCGCGCCCTGGCGTGGACTGCCACAACAACAACACCAGAGTCCTCGTGCGGAGAGTGAGCATAGGCGTACACCTCCTGACTCAGACCTCGTGACTCGTGCCTGTGCAGTCATTGTCTTCTTCGAGTGATGAACAGTGTGAGCAGTGTCAGTACTGATGAAACCACGTACGTTTTTTTTTAACGCAGTCAGTCAGCGAGTGTGTGTGGGATCATGATGACTGATGCGATGGAGGTCAGACAGTCACTACAGTTAGAATGCGTGTGCGGACGGACCGGTGTGCTTGTGGGTGGTGGCATCAATCATACGTGCGGGGTTAGGCCTTTGCGTACTTGGCACTCGTTAGCGGAGACAGCGCCGAGAGCGCAGAGGGGCCTCTGTGATGCTACTGAGCACTCGATGGCTCTGTGCATATGTTTCTGAAAAAATAATCTTATATTGTAGTTTTGATTGTGATCCTGTTGGAATTCATTTGTTTGTATATTTCAGCGCTAGAGGGCACGGAATTAAAGAGATGTGAATACGTTTAACCGTTTGTAATATTTATTACTCCAGGGTGGGACGTTAAAGCTTTAGTGGTTGATACCTAGTGGGGTCATATGTCTCCAGATTCTCATCACAGGCTGCCAGTCCCTCCGTGTGTATCATGCTCAAGGCACACCCAAAGCCCCGTGCCCCCAGTATCATACCACAGTCAAGAGCCACTCCATGTCATCGTGCTGTTGCCACCCCCCAGCCCCAGTTTATGGTGTTACTCTGTGGGCACCGCGCTGCGTGCCCAGAAGCAGATTACGGCTCACACTGTGATTCTGTTGAGGGGCCGCTCCGTGGCTCCAGCTACAAGCTCCGGGCCCCCGTACACATTTATCAGATGCCAAGATGCCACAGGGGGGTGTGGGCTGGACGAGCCACCAAAGTGAGAGCTCTGCCACTGTGCCTCACTCTTATTGACAGGAAGAGTCGTTGCGGTACGGTATCCGCAGCGTCATTCGTTTTGCTAAACGTGTCATGAGTTGTCTGTGCTGCAGTGTTGAGTGCAGGGCTGGCGCTTGGCATGGGCAGCGTGGGCGGCTGCACAGGGCCTCACACTCAGCCCACCAGCATGGGGCCATGCACTGGTGATGTGTCCTGTTGTTTCCCTGGCGATCTATCACAAAGAAAGGTGTTGCCTGCAATTAAGGTCCATTGGAGGGGGCCCCCTACCTGGGCCTCTCATGGATGGTGTCAGGAGGCATAGGGGAGGGAGACGGAGACGCTCCCTCAATTGCAAGGAGACCATTCACAGACACTGAGGGGGGCCCAATGTCCAGCATTTTGGCGCCCCCACAGTTTTAACTTTTAGACCACAATCAATTCTCACACCTATGAAGGTGTGAGAAATGCTCGTGGAGTAAAAGTTAAAACTGTGGGGGCGCAAAAATCTGGACAATGGGGCCTCACACGTTCCCTTTTAACCCAGGGCCTCGCAAATCCTAGAACCGGCCCTGGTTGAGTTTCTCATGAAGTCCCTTCTGCTTGTGACAGGAGATGCTGGTGATGTCATTAGAAGGAAGCGGCCTTCCCTCACCTTAGGTCAGTTTATCCAGAATGGCTACTTTTGGATTTAACATGTAATACTGTGCATTTTTAGGAGTGCACTGGTTTAGCTCTTCAAAGAGGCATCAGTAACCGCTGAAGTAAAACTGGAAATGGCTATTCACCCAGGGGTGAAGGTACACCGATTGAAACCAGGAAAGTGAAAGTTACATATTTATTGAAAAACGTCACCAGGTTTTGAAAGTGGCAATATTTAAAGCAAGCATTGGCAACCAAGAGCTCTGGCTTGCATTACATTTTTTATTTATTTACTTATGTATTGATAGCATTTAAAAAGCGGCAAGAGCTCCATCATCCAATATACCGGCACACAACCGCAGTCCAGCCAGTCTCCATAAAATCCAGGGGCAGATATATGTTGGGAATGCACCACGTTTGCGTCACGCAACTGCGGCGTAAACATGGCGCATCCCTACGACCCATTTACAACGTGACGCATCTAGGCAGATGCGTCACGTTGTAAAGCCCTGCGCCACTTGTGGGCGTTCCGGCGCAGGGTGGGCGTTCCGGGGCAGGTGCGCCTCGCAAAAGTGGCTGAGTGAAATCTATAAGATTTCACTCAGTCACTTTCAGGCCAATGCTGCGTCAAAACCCTGCGCCTGCTAGAAGCAGGCGTAGGTCTTGACGCAGCATTGTAAAGATGGGGCACCCCCGAGCCTTGCTGGAGCTGCGTCGCACTTGCGACGCAACTCCAGCAATGCGCCACCTTTACGGCACAGATGCGTCACGCATCTGTGCCGTTTTTGCCCCATGGTGCGCCGCATTGTAAATGCGGCGCACCATGGGTGGCGGAGCAGCGGCGCAAAATACCTGGCGCATCCCTGGGGATGCGCCAGTTATCATAAATCTGCCCCCAAGTCTTCAGCATCCTTCGGAAAATCTAGAAATCGAAAGAAGAACCTAGATTGAAAGGGAGGGCATTGCAAAGTAAAGCTGGCAAATAGTTAAAGGAACGCCCTTCCGTTCTGGATCACTTATTTGGTCTGTATTTTTCTTTTTTTATAGAGTTTTATATAGGGTATCGGAGCGCTTTACATAGAACCAGTTGCATTACATGAGGAACTCCAATCCTTCAGTGTTAGGTCAGTGCAGCCCTCACATTCTTGCTTTTACCACTGATGAATGCCACATTTAAGTTGCAAAGCGCTATATAAATGAAATTACAATACACTTCGCTCTGGGGTGGAAGGCAGAGACCCGCAGAAAAAATGGTTCACTCATAACACTAAATGTTTGTGGGGATGCTCAAGAATTATGGAGCAAGTCATAAACTGCTTGCTCTTCCTGGCAAATATTGTGCAGCCAGGGTAGGTAGCGCTGTAAAGGAAGCGCTCCTGATAAGCTAATCACACAATTGACTGCACTTACTAGTAGTCTCACTCTCTGACCTCGTTTTCTCCAGCACTTTAATCCAGTGTGAGCTGGGATCAGAGCAGCATGTGAGGAAAGCCAGCCCATCTAATGGGCTCATAGACGGCGTGCACTGACGAGGCATCCCTCATTATTATGGTTATGGCTTTCACCCATCAAATGGCGGGGGCATGATTTGCCACACAGCAGCTCTAATTGATTTAGAATTTGCAGAATGTAACATCAGACTGGTTGGCTGCTCAGTATGTGACGCTCCGTTGGTTTCAATAGCACAGAATAATTGACGGAGTGCACCCCGGGCCCGAAGCACACACTAAAATCAGATGGACGTGACTCGTGAGATAATGATTAGGAGTGGGAGCGTGGCTCCACTGCACTCCCTTACAGTCAGAGGTTGTGGCCTCTGTGCTGAGTGTAGGGCCTGCAGAGACCCAAACCCACAGTGTGCCCTCCCATAGCCCTTTACAGGCCTTGTACCAGCGCCTGCACCCATTTAAACTAAAGCGTGCACTATGCAATCGGGCCCTGCAGCCCCTTGCACTCCACCTGGCAGAGCGGCGGCCTTCAAGTGCAGTGCCAGATTGCTCAGCCATTCAGAGGGATATCAGGTGTTGCTCACACAGTGTCATTTCGTGGAATGATACACACACACGGCACGCAAAGAAGAACACACACACTCGTACAGGCAGACACAGTGGGACCCCCGTGGCACGCTCACAGCCCATTACAGAAATGGCAGGCCGCCAATAAAAATTATCCAGCGTTAATGCCTTAATCCTGGCATTGTGAGACTGAGAACAGAATACTATAGGAATAAGTCCCAATGTCGTGAGTCTTCATTTTGCAGGGGAATGCCACTGTAAACAGAACAAGCATTGGCATAGCCAATAGATCTCGCCTTTGGGACCTTATAAATGTTTAGCCATGCAACACTTGATGTTGTTGCACCAAGGATATTATTAATGTTTTTCCTAGAGAGAGATCAGAGTTTTTTGTCTAATGGAAGTTTTGACTCATGGAAAGGTAGTACAGAAGGTTAATGTGCCTGCTGCAAAGAACATGTACCTGATGCATATCACAAAATGCACATGATGTAAATAGGTCAGTGAGTCACTGCATTTGTCAGACAGATCATTTTTTTACTTGCAGTTTGTAAGTAAAAATCCAAACATACAACAGTGAGCTATTAACTGTCAACTAAGAGCTGCATGAACACTGCAAGGTAAAAATTGTAGCATTATGTCCCCCCCCCCCCCCCCGTCTTTGTTTGATTACCCAATGTCTCAAAAATAAATTGTTATATCTTTATTTTCAGCACCTGGTAAAGCCTGACCACCTGAACCTTTACCTAACTTTTTGGTCAATTTTTGGAGAAAGAACAAGAGGCTCCAACCTCCTTTGCTGCTCTTTCATCCCGGCTACAACCCAGCAAACAACCGTGTTCAAGGTAAGGAAACTGATGATATTTTTATTTACATTGGAGTTAGGGCTACCTACTATGTTTGTGGTCACTCTACATCGTGTTTGGGGTGGGTGCACATTCTGAACATTGTACCCTCAGTGGATGGAATTTACTAATACTGAGCCTTAGCCCTGTGCTTTGGGCAATAATGGTTGTTAACTGCACTATCTATTCCTTGCCTTGTTCAAGGCCCTCAAACAGTGTCTGTTTCAGTGCCTTCAGCAACCACTATGGCACACAGAGGAAGCAGGCAGTAAGGCTGTATTTTTAGCAATCCTGTTGTCCAAAGGGGAGCTGTTGGAGATATATTGCGGTAATGCAAAAGATGTATGTATTTGTACTGAAATGTGATATTATTGGACCAAAACGTATACGTTGTACTTTGACTATTGACAGGCTTCTTTCAGATTGGGAAGGACAGCATCGGCATGATGAATACGGTACAACAATTAATCACACAGTCATTCCATGCACGGCCACTAGAAGATAAACTACAGATAAAGATATTAGGACCTGATCGGCCTGACCTACAACTGCAACAAGTTACCCAGGACAGAGGAAAAACTTACAATCGTACATTCTCAAACACCTGGTACACAAAAGCTGATTGGCTTACAGGGTGCCCTTCAAAAAACAGACTTTTCTGCTTCCCCTGCTTGCTGTTTAATGGTGACTTTCCTTGGACAATAGAAGGAGTGAAAGACTTGAAGCATCTGTCTGAAAAAATAAAGTAGCATGCACACACAAGAAAGCACATGGAAAACGTGACGAGACTGGGAATGTTGGGAGACGCACCGATTGAGCAGCACATAAGCGATGCATATCGCCAAACAATACAGAAACACAATGAAACAGTTGATAGGAATAGACACATACTATCAAAAATAATTGATTGCATTAGTTTCTGTGGTGCTTTTGAACTGGCATTGCGAGGCCATGACGAATCAGAAGGTTCCACAAATCCTGGAATATTCATAGGCCTTGTGGATTTAGTAGCAAGCATAGACAAGGAAATGGAAGTACATTTAGCAGGTGCTACAGTCTTTAAGGGCACCTCTAAAATGATACAAAATGAACTCCTTGAGTGTATGTAGAAATTATGCGAAGCCATATTGTCCAAGAGTTGCAAAACACAGACTTTGTGGCTATCCAGGCTGATGACACCACTGATGTGGCCACACAAACACAGTCCGAATTAGTCCTTCGGTACCTGGACAATGACTATAATGTTGTGGAGAGGTTTTATGGTTTCACTCATTTAAGAGACTCCACTGCAGAAATCATTACTGCAGCTATACTGCGTCAACTGAACTTCATTTTTCCAGAGGTGTATAAAAAAAACTTATTGCACAAAGCTATGATGGTGCGTCCGTAATGAGAAGGAGCCATAGTGGAGTACAGAAAAGAATTAGAGATGTGTACCCGTATGCTCACTATGTGCACTGTCACGCCCACCAACTTAATCTTATTATGCAACAGGCAGTATCAAAGATCTCCGAGACACGGATTTTCTTTCAGGATGTAGGAGGCATGGCAGCATTCTTCTCACGTTCCACAAAAAGAATGGAACCACTTTTGGAGATTGTGGACAAAAGGGTTCCAAGGGAAGCCTCAACTCGTTGGAACTATAACATATGTGCAGTCCAACTAATATTTCAATATAAGGAGGACCTTGTGAAATGTTTTGAAGCCTTAGAAGCCAATGAAACCTTTGATTTCAAAAGTCACAGTGAAGCCCGTGGCTTTGCTAGAACACTAAAAGATAGAGAGTTTCAGTTCTTTCTGTTTTTATTTGAAACGATAATGTCAGCTGTCGAGACTTTATACAATCAGTTACAAGGACGAGACATAGATACTGTCTCTGTGAAAAGATATACCGCTGACTTTGTCGGAAGCATAAACAAAGTGAGAGATCAGGTTGACAATTTAGACAGCCAACTGCCAGCGGCTTCAACTTTTTCAAACCACAGGAAAAACATCACCACTCTGGTCCGAAGTGCAAATGAGATATGTGACATTGTAATTGTGCATGCACAAGAGCGTTTTGCTTTCCCAAAACATTTGGGGAGTGATGCATTATTGGAAAATAAATAATTTGCTAAATATGATGAATCCTTCCCTGAGCATGCTCTGCATGAGGCTGTGGAAGCTTATCCGATGCTCAACCAAGAGGACCTGAAAACTGAGTTGACTGTAATGTACTCAATGCCTGTGTACCGGAAGGCCAAAGATGCCAGGTCTTTGCTGTCTTTAATTCATGAACTTAATATGGAAAAGACATATACAGAGACAGTGGCTTTACAAAAAATTGTCATTACCACTCCTTTGACACCTCAGAGGCAGAACGATCTTTTTCCGCCTTAAAGAGGATTAGGACATTCCTGAGGAACACCATGCTTCATGAAAGACTCAATGTGTTGGCAATGCTCTCTATAGAGAGCAAGCTTGTTCAAAATATTGCTGACTTTAACATTCAAGAAATTGAAAAATGTGCTGCTCTCAAAGACAGACATGCTGAATTTAGATACAAAAAGTAAACATGTTGAATGGTGCTAGTTTGTGACCTGTTTAGTTCTTTGTTTAATAAAAAACATCTGTGAGGTACTCAGAAATGCATTATATATCAAGTCTGTTATGAAGCGCTCTGGTTATACTGAATAAGCACCTACCTATGTTATATGACATCTCTTTAATAATGTAATAACTGCACTTTCATAATTGCTTTGTTAACCTTCCTGCTTTCCCAAATGTGCTTGAAAATGCACCATTTTCCCACTATTTTTCAAAATTTTCCAGGGGGGAGAACCCCCTAGAACTCCCCTTAGGCTGGTCGGGCTTGTTCGCTACACTCGCTCGCTACGGTGAAGTATGACAATCATTTTACGCCCACCACTTGCAAATGTCACCGTCCGCCACTGGTTTGGACTCCAAGATACCCAATTGGTTTAACCTGGAAGATGAACTTTATGTAGTTGTATAAGTTCAACAGCGCTATTGAACCTTTAATTTTGATATCACATGGTGTAGGAAAATGTGACCACAACATAATAAATTCATGATGACATTTGTCGACATGTAACAAGCGTATTGCTAATTTTATGTTGGAATCATGCAGTTATAGGACACAGGCAATAATCTAAAGGCACTTATATTCATTTTAGTTTTATTAGCTTGAAGAGAACTTTGTATTAAATGGATTCTACCTAATCCACCTCTTGAATCCAAATGGTTAAATTCAATTCATCGATTTCCTAAAATAAACAGAACAATATACTCTAATAAGAGAACGAAACACTGGAGTATTTGGCATAATTGGGCCAAAAACTACTGTCTATCTTAATGTCTTTAAGTTTTGCCCCTACCCATAACATCATTTTCAACTTTATTAGGCATAGGAAACATTTTCCATTTAAACTGTTCCTGTCACTAATTTAGCGTCTCTTAACCCTCTCACTATAGTTTAGGTACCCCGTTAGACATGGTATGAACAAAAACTTGATGCATATTTGCGTTTACATTGTCTATCATTATTTTTCTTTGTGTGTATCATCAATCCAATGATTAGGAATCAGTAAATACAGGATACTCTCATTAAGCTAGGAGTTCAACCAAGACGGATTGGTGACACTAGTATGAGAAATAAAGAAGATCCTGTATAAAAAGGAGGAAAGAGTAAAGCTCAGTCTGAAGAGAAAGATCCTGTGATCAGGGCCGGACTGGGAACCAAAACCGGCCCTGGCAAAGTGCTCGTCCGGCCCCCCTGCCCCCATACCCTCCCCCTACCCCCACCTCCCGGGGGTTGTGGTTGCCGCCGAGCTCTTTGCCGGTGCCGATTTTTGGCAGATTTTGTTACAGGGCCGATTTTGCAGCTATGCTGCAAAAACGGCCCTGTAACAAAAACGGCCCCCAGGGGCCCCATACCGGCCCCCCACCTGTACGGCGCACCGGGGGATTGCTCGATGCCCGCTACGGCCAGTCCGGGCCTGCCCGTGATGGTTACCATCTCCTCCCAAATGGAGAGTGCGGGTATCACCTCGGTTGGACAGTGAGAAAATTAATACGGCTAACTCTTCTTTCTTCCATTCTTATACTGATCAAGCATATGAGGATATAAAAAAACAGCAACAAAAATAATCTTATTAATAATGTTGAGACACAAGACCAGCCTGCGCAGTGCTGGGCCAATCTGCGGTAACTGTAGAATTAGTAAATCACTATTGTGACATTCTTGGCAGCCAACATTTGCCTGACTTTGCTGGAGGTACCAACTGGCTGCTGTTGCCACCTCCTACTGTGTACCTCTCTGGTCTTTGTCCATGCATGCGGAGGTGGGTTCGACCCTTGATTACACTACAGGAGCTATATTAGTGAGCTGCCCGACTTATGGTTGTGGTGTGGCCCCAGAGTGATGAGGCTCGCCATTAAAGGTCAGTGATACCTGGTGGGAGGATTTAGTTGACCCCCTGTTTATTGCTCAGCCCCGGGTTGCACGCGTAGGGTAACCCTAATCAAGCCACTTTAAGATCTCACTGGGTGCGCCTGGGACATGGTGCGCCGCCTAAACCTGTGGCCTGTCCGCATCTGTATTGGTCCGCTCTAGACGCTCTCTTCCCCTATCTCTGCATTTCGCTCACGATCTCTCCTCACTGGGACTGGGACTGTATTGTAGATACAGCCTGGTGTCAGCTATGGGGCACAAAAAGCCAGGAAAGGAACACCTATGGCCATAGCCCACTCTCACTCCTCTTCTTCAGAGGCCGCTCCCACCCATTCATTGCCTAAGGGTGCTGTTTCTCAAGCCACCACTATGGACAAATTAGATATGATCCTCTAGGAGATCCCTGAGTCTAGAACGGCCATAGCACAACAGCTGGGGGTGATCACTACAGAGCTTAGATTGCTGAACTACGACCATCTCAAGTTAACAGATCAAGTTAAGGCTAATGAGTCAGCATTGGAAACAGTAGCTTCATGCTCAAAAGAACATACCGCCCAACTTTCTCATCTGCTGAATGCCGAAGGGAGGTCCCAATGGAATATTCTGTGCATAGTCTGCCTCCCTGAGTGATCGGAGGGCCCTCGCACGACACTATACATAGAGCAGTGACTTAAAACAGTGGTGGCCCCCACCTGACTCTCAGATCTATTCACTGTAGAGAGCGCGCATTGGTACCTTCCAGAAAACCAATCCCAGGTGCAAATGCACACCCAATCACTGTAACTTTAGAGACCATGAGCTACTTCTACAAGCAGCCCGCCACAAAAGCCCCTTAATGGCCAATAGGGTAAAAGTCTCCATATTCCCAGACTATACCATGGCGATATAACGCAAACGTTCTTCATTTCCGGACATTAGAACCCACCTCCATGCAGCTGGGCTTGCAATTACACTTCTCTTCCTGGCTAAATTAAAAGTATTCCATGATCAACGCTCCCACTTTTTTTGAAACTTCTGAGAGCACTTGGGACTTGTTTTGAAAAACGATTTCAAAACTCCTCGGGATGAGGACGAAGTGAATTGGCGCCATCAAAGTCACAGCATGCCCTGCGTAGACGGAAAAGGGGGCTCACCAAACAGGACAGTGTCAGCGGAGCACCTTTCCCACGGCAGGCCCTGGAGGGCCACTCTGCATTCGTTGTATGGATTCTGCACATATACAGAACTATTCACAGGAAAACAGGACCTCAGTGAATAGGTGGTGTACCGACCTACCACATCCGTACCCAAACTTCCTAACCGACTAGCTATAGTGTCTCATTTGTTCTCCGTCTACAGCGGAGCTACCAATGATTAGACAACCCAAAACATGCACTCTATCTTGGGAAACCGCGGGAGCCAGACACTCTTTCGCTTAGCCACTCATACTTGTCCGCATTGTAATCAGAGACACAGTATAGTTTAGAATGTTTATTTCAACTAATGGGCTCTATGGTGCAGTACACAAGCCAATACTAGCAGCAGAATGCATAAACCCAATATAGTCAGCATTGTTACAATATCATAGAATACGAATGGGGATGTCATGTCATAACAAAGCAGGGGAAAAGGACTAAATGACCTAACCACCCTCCCTGTGACAAGAGATTGTTTATTATAAAACAGAAGACCTCTGGGGGGGCGCTAGAGGGCGTACTGCGGGATGGATGCCTCGTGAGTTGGCTCCGCCGGTCAGGTTCAATTACTGGCCATAAAACACTCGATGCGGACTTCAAATGGAATTCTGTCAACTTTTCTACTAATCGGAACGGCCAGTCCCTACTGAGACTGCAATGGATGTCCTGTAACTCGCTGCTGGAGCCAGAAAATCAGCTTTGAAAGATTGGCGGATGGTGCGGACCGGAGCACTCAAGATGGCGGCACCCTGAGACTGCGGCAGCTCGGAGCGTGAGCGGACTGCGATACTGCACCACAGCCTGTGAAATGCGGTAGATTTATCCTACAATTAGCTCACCCAGAACATCTGATGGCTGTACCCCCCACTGGAATGCTCCATACGCATTGGCAAATACATCCTAAGGTATAATCAACGGGCTGCATGGAATATACATACAAAATGGCGGACCACAGAAACGGAGGAATGACGGAGGGCACTCTTTGCTAAGCTCCCCAGCTCCTAAATGCGTGCAAGTAGCAACACTTTTCTAAAATACGGGTCAGCCTGCCGCTCGCCAATGAACTTCGCCATATAGCACCAACCGTGTAGGCGTGTTATCGTTGCTGAGACAGATTGCGGTGTTACCGCGCATAAGAATCTAACGGCGATACGCTGTGGCCATTCAATCTAACTACGAGACTTGGCGACAATCACTTGTATTGCTGCATGCATCCGTGTACACATATATTTTAGAAAAACAATGGTTCAAGGGTGGCCTAGTAAGGTCCTTAAAGGAGTGTAGCGTATAATTAATTCACGCTGGGGAGCTAAAGATGTAGGTAAACATAAAATCTTTAATTTATTTTCTTTTTCTCACATATATCATAACGTTTCAGGTGCTCATATGGGTGACAGAGTGCATAACGTGACACAAGTGAACATAGTGAAGAACGAAACAAAATGTCACACAAAACAAGGTATATACAATGAAGTGGGAGTATTTCCTTGAGTGAGTCGACGACGTTTCGATCTATACTGATTTTAGATCATCTTCAGGACTGAGGAGCCTCCTGAAACTGCAGAGAGGTAAGTAGGATTAACATGGGAACCTACATAATCAATTTCTTAGCGTAGTGATTTGTGTGCTCCCAGAGGCATGTTTCATTTTCATGCACATTTAGTTTAAAGTAGGTAAGGGGGCGCTTAGCATTCAAACCAAAAGTGTGCTGCGCTTGTTATTACTTATGAGGGGGAGGGGCATATTAGTTGCATGCGATCACATAAACGTAACTTACTCTATAGTTGGGACAGTCCAACTGGACAGAGAAGTGGAAATTTGAGCCGATGTGACCGGGATATCGGGTAAGTTGACCCGAAAGATTTCTTATCCTGAAGGGAACAGAAGGAAATCGGTATCTTATCATAATGCCTTGGACGCTGTGTATACGGTCAAGCTGCAAGGCATGTAGACTTATTTATGAACAAATTAAAATAAAACTACAGTGCTCATAGTGATAGCTATTTATACAACAGCAAAGAGATATGCTGCTGTGAACCAATAAACTCATGACAGGGTATGTTTGTTAACACGCCTGAGGCGGCAGTAACTAAACTCATTTAGCCAGGGCCAAGTATAATTGTTACAAAAATAAAATTGAATAGAAAATAATAATTAGGCCAATGCAGAAGGCTTAAGGTCGGGGGGAACCCGCTCAAAAATGTGTGACTTACTAAATCCGTGCAATTGCAGGTTTTTACGAGTCTGGGCAGTTGAACAAAGTAGCTTGTATGTGGTTCCTTCTGGAGCTAGAGGAGCAACATTTAAAGCATGCACATTAGAGTCTAGGAACTAGCTGGACCTGGTCAATGTGGTATAAAGGTCGGAGGGACTTACTGAGTTATTCTTAAAAAAGGAAGTCCGTATTTGGGGGTCCGGTTAGCGGCTTGCTCGCTATGGAAGAAGACAACTGGTCACATTTAAAACGGTTCGCCTGGAGCTAGGGAGCAAGAATGCATTTAATTTAGGCACAGCTATAGTAATGTGGTCGGTGTCAAGGCGGGACCGGCAATGGACTTACTTAATCTCGGCGATTTGGCGGCTGGAATGGGGAGTCCGAGTACCTTGCTGCTTATCGCGCTCACCACTCGCGAACTAGTGTGAGAGCAGCTATCAATGCGTCCTGGTTGCGCGCGCACACGCAGTGCTGGTCACATTTAAAACGGTTCGCCTGGAGCTAGGGAGCAAGAATGCATTAATTTAGGCACAGCTATAGTAATGTGGTCGGTGTCAAGGCGGGACCGGCAGTGGACTTACTTAATCTCGGCGATTTGGTGGCTGGAATGGGGCATCCGAGTGCCTCGCTGCTTAGCTGCTCTCACACTAGTTCGCGAGCGGTGAGCGCGATATCAATGCTTCCTGGTTGCGCGCGCACATGCAGTAGCGCCCCGTACACGCGCATGCGCGTCAGGGACTTGAAACTCATCCATGGTGCGCGAGTGTAGTATTTTACAGCGCGCACGAGCAGAGACTGGTTCCTTACGCAGAGTGAGGGCATTATTATATTGAAGAGATTCCAGTAAAATCATAACTCCCGATGATGGAGTTACCAGAAATATTTTAAATAATTGCGAGTGATAAGGTCAATGTTGTGGGGGAGTTACAGATTAAGGACTCAATATATGTACAATTGGATATCTTAATGGGCATTAAAATTAACATTATAACAATGTTAAACAGTACATTCATATAATGGGTAGCATGATGACATTTAATGAATTGTATTCAAATATACATGTTCCATTCGTCAAGGGAATTGAGTCCTTTCTCAATAGTTTTGCAGTAGTAGATCCATTTGCATTCCAAGCGGTTCAGGATAGTCTGTTGATTTCCACCCCTTGCATTTGGTGTAAGTTTATCAATAACCTGCCACTTGAGGTCGTTTTCAGAGTGTCCAAATTCAAGAAAATGTTCAACAAGAGGTGCTGTTGTTACTTTGCACCGGATCCTGCTCCTATGCTGGGATATCCGTGTCTTGACTTGTTGGGTCGTTTGGCCAATATAGAGCAGTTTGCAAGGACATTCAATGCAATAGATGACATTTTTTGAGTTACAATTAGTGAAAAATTTGAGATTGTGCATACAACTTTCATACTCGAATACTTTTGTGTTCTTTGTGAATTCGCATGCCATGCAATTGTTACATTTAAAATGTCCTAAAACAGGTGGTAGGTTAAGACTTGTTTCAATTGTATTGTTCTTGTTGGGCCCAACTGCTGCTCTCACAAGATGATCTTTAAAGTTACGACCTCTTTTGAAGGAGAAAAGGGGGAGACCTTTATTTAGTTCTAGGGGGTCCAGTACAGTCCAATGTTTTTTAATTAGCTTAGATAATTTATTGCTGACTGTGTTGAATGTAGTGACACAGGTGATTGTAGAAAGTGCTTTTTTGAGGTGTAGTTCAAGCAGGTGTTCTCTATGTGTATACCACGCTCTTTTCATTGCCCTTCTTACTAGTTTTCTAGGGTAGCCCCTGGATGTTAATTTCTTGCATAGGATTTCGGCCTCTATGAAGAAATCATTTTTATATTTACAATTTCTTCTGATCCTCAAGTACTGGCCGTAAGGGAGACCGACTCTCAGTGCCCTTGGGTGTGCGCTACGGTATTCTAGAAGGGTATTACGCTCTGTGGGCTTACGGAACAAGGTGGTATATAATTGTTCATCCTCACATTTAATAGTTACATCTAGATAATCATCTTGTTGTCTGTCATGTGAGTAGGTAAATCTAAGATCAGGTTGATTCGTGTTTAGCCATGCACAGAAGCTGTGTAATGTCTCCTCATCGCCACCCCAGATCATAAGGACATCATTGATGTGCCTGCGCCATCATTTAATTTGGTCATAGAAGGGATTGCTTTCGGTTAGGATGATGTTAGACTCCAGGTCATCCACAAAAAGAATGGCAAAGTTGGGGGCAAAAATCGCCCCCATGGAAGTTCCCTTACACTGTCTGTAGTACGTGTCTTTGAATAGAAAGTAATTTTTGGTTAAGGCTATTTCAAGGAGACTGATTATGAACTCGGTGGGCACTTGGTGGGGTGCCGGACGGTTATCTAGGTGTTTTTTGATCACAGCTATCCCTTTTTGTTGCGGGATGTTTGTGTAGAGTGACTCTATGTCAAGAGTCACAAGAATTCCACTGTTGGGATGGAATGGTTGTGACTCAATGAGGTTAATGAGATGCATAGTGTCCTTAATGTAGGTGGCGGTGTCATAAACTAAGTCTCTAATGAAAAAATCAATGTATTTCCCCAGGGGTTCCACAAATGACACACAGACATTTCCAGGGCTGTGAAAGAAACCACGATCTATAATACTTGTGTAATACAGCAAATGGAGCCCATGACGCGTGTTCATAACTAAATATGGCTACTGCTAAACTACGTCCATTACATCTAAAACGTACTTTGACAGGCACCATATCGATATTGCCCTCCTCCAGGAAACACACCTTGCACCTACTTGCAAAAGTAACATTGGGCATAAATGGGCGGAGTCCATGTACAGTTTGTCATACTCTTCATACTCTAGGGGGTAATGATTTTGGTCAAAAAAGGGAAGCAATTTCATGTAGACAATACTATCACAGATGACCAGCGGTTCTATATTATTGTCAAAGGGAAACTAAGGGGGCAGCGGCTGGCTTTAATCAATGTCTATGTCCCCAATATAGATGACCCAGAGTTCTACCATACACTATGGCATAAGATCAATGACCTAACTGACATGACTGTAATTTGGGGGGGTGATTTCAATGTTGCACTGAATGACAATCTAGACAGATCAGGTACTACAATAGAACCACACCTAAAGGCAGTAGGAATGTTGCAGGACATTATGACAGAAACACACCTTCATGACATTTGGAGAGCACGTAATCCGGGTCGTACGGAAGCTACACATTCCTCGGCGGTGCACAATAGTTGGTCTCGTATAGACTACTGGTTGGGCACCAAAGATGTAGGGCTTTGGACACGAAATATATGTCATCTACCCAAAACATTATCGGATCATAATCCTGTATTGCTGTCCATAATAGTGCCACATTATGTACCGCCCCCCTATATCTGGAGATTCAAAGCGAACGCATTATTAGATCAGGCGTATATTGAAGCTATTAGTCAGGCCCTCACTGAGTACTTTGAATTAATTAAACCCACCACTGAGGACTCTGGCATACTCTGGGAAGCCTTTAAGGCTGACATTAGGGGTGTATGTATAAGCACTAATGTAGGTATATTAAAGGACATACGTAGGCAACTCAGCACACGGTAGGCAACACTAAGCAACCTGGAGCGTGAATATGAGCGCACACAAGATGCCAAAATATTGGGTAACATAAGGGTTGTAATGTCCGAATACCAGACATTCGTAGAGGATGAACTTAAATATATCTCAAAATGACAGATGGCAAGGTCCTATGGAGAGGGGGGCCGGCCTGGTAGGGTATTAGCTTCCAAAATTTGTATGAGTCATCCACCACAAACGGTTCTGGCAGTCAAAGATGCCAATGGGGAGGTACAGCGTGACGCACAGGGAATACTGCGCGAATTTATGAGAACATATAGTGAACTATATACGTCACAACCCACTGCCCAACCTACTGAAGTCATGGAATATCTGGAAGATGTGACAATAGCATGGCTCTCGGACGCACAAAGAAACTACTTGTCCTTGCCTGTAACAGTGGAAGAGGTAACTGAAATTATCAAAAAGCTCCCAAATGGTAAAGCACCAGGCATTGATGGCGTCACTTGTGAATTTTATAAAGCATTTGTAGACCAGTTAGCACCCCATGTATGGTGATGCCCATGACCAGCAAATATTACCGCCCACCTTGAGAGAAGCCATGTTTATCGCCCTTTCCAAGCCCAACAAGCACCCAGAGTGTTGCGAATCATATCGACCGCTGTCCCTAATTAACGTAGATACAAAGATCTTGGCCAAAATCCTTGCTGTTCGACTACAACCGCTGATGACTAATCTCATTTTACCGGATCAATCTGGGTTTATACCTTCTCGAGCGACAAATCATAACACCAGAACACTAGTCGCATTATCACATTATTTCACCCCCAATACAAAGGCAGTTGCAGTTCTACTAGATGCTGCAAAAGCATTTGAATCTATTGAATGGTCATATCTCCACACTGTTCCGCGGCGGATGGGCTTTCCGCCCATCTTCTTACAATGGGTGAGAATTCTCTACACTGCGCCTACAGCACGTATTAAGGTTAATAACTACATATCTGAGGCCGTTCCAATTGCGAGAGGTACAAAGCAGGGATGCCCCCTGACCTCCTTGTTATTTGCGATAGTCCTTGAACCGCTTGCATGTAAAATCCAACAAAAGCATCACTGTTCTGCATTTCAATTTCCACAAAGACCACTGTATATATAGCTATATGAGGATGATATGATGCTGTACGTGTGGGTTTCAGAGACTCACTTAGCCCCCCTACTCAGGGAATATATTAAATTCGGACGTCAATCTGGTCTTCAAATTAATTGGTCCAAACCTCTCATCATGCCATTGACAGACACAACACACCCACACCCAACTGAGTTCCCACTAGAAAGGCAAACAGAACCTGTTAAATACTTAGGGGTATGGTATCATCAGGACCCAGAATTAGTGATTCGCACAAACTATGGCAGGGCGATTAGTATCATGGAGGAGAAAATAGGATGCTGGATTCAATTACCCTTAACGTTGGCTGATCGGCTGGCCATTGTCAAGATGGTCATTTTGCCTAAATTTCTGTATCTTTTTAATAATATTTCACAGGCTATCCGCAATGGTAAATTGACTAATATAGGCTGGCAAACCAGCCCTATTGAATTGCGTGCTCTTACATTACCTTATTCATGCAGAGGCTTTAAAGTCCCGGATTTTCTTTTGTATTTTTTATGTGCACAAGCGCAATACATGCATTATTGGTATCACCCAGTCCCCTATCTCACTCACGTGGCCATTGAGGAAGGGAATGCACTCCCAATACCACTAACTGCTGTCATAACACATCGTAGACCCCCATTACATAGTCATGATATCAACACTATAGATGCGACCAAAGCAGCATGGTGCAAGATGGGTAAACTGGCACATAAACTCCCGCTATATGCCCCTACATTACCGTTACATCATCACCCAGAACTTTCAGTTACCCAAGAAGAGGTAGGCATGGGTCTGTTGAAACAGGTGAGAATTGACACTATGGGTGAACTGTACCAAGATGGCACTTTTAGAACACCCAATGAACTAGCATACATTAGCAACCAGACACTGCTGTTTCGCTTTACATATTAAAGACTGCAGGGAGCTATCAAGAAATTATACCAGTCATATCCTGCGGAGCCACCACAATTGTCGGTGCTACAGCTGATTTTTACCGAACCTCGCAACACGAACATGGTCTCTAAACTTTATACCACATTGCAGGCAGATATAGCTGGCACCACACATAAAGCATTAAGAAAATGGAATGAGGTATTAGACGACCCACTCACGGAGGCGGAATGGACTGTAACTTGTTCACTCACTGGTATGCTAACACCCAATGGAAACCTACGCATGGTGCACTATAAGTACCTGCATTTCACATACTATACCCCGGCACGGCTGTATAAATATGGCCTGCGCACAGATGCAAAGTGTCAACACTGTAAAGCTGATATGGTAGATTTTATACATTTAGCATGGTACTGTGCAGCAGTACATGAATATTGGGTCAAAATTGTCGAGATGCTGAGCGCTATGTTGGAATTTAACCTTATGTGCAATATTCGTACTTGTTTGTTAGGTATTGTTCCAGGTGTGCGTGCTACTAAGTGCAAATTCTGCATCATTGCTTTGCTTCTAGCTAAATGTAGAATATCACCATGTTGGGGTAGCAGAAAAGCTCCCAAAATCAAACAGTGGATTCAAGATATGACGTACTGCAAGGACGCCCTGCAAACATATGACGAGGAATTGCCCACTGGCTCCAAACCCAGAGACTACTGGAAATACCTGGTTGACTATTTATATACGTACCAAGTTGCTTAACTCTGCATAATAGCTATAAGATGTCAGTGGACATCTTACGCTGACTTTGGCAAAATTGCAATATACTGGATGATGGATGATGTACTATGGTCAGCATGTTGTTTTACATGTTAGGCATTGTATGTCTTTGAAAATGCTAATAAAAAAATAATTAAAAAAAACAGAAGACCTCTGGGCTTTGACAGTAGACCCCCATGCCTCAAGGCCTAGATGCAATGTTCACATCGCAGGACAAACATTGGTCTTCTCTCTGGAAAGGTGTATCTCCAAGTGTGCAAAAACAGGTTGAGGTTGCAATATTAAAGTACACGATTTCCAGAAGTGCAGCTGGGTGTAGCATGTTATGTCTAAGTGCGAGGGACTAATCAGAACAGAATAACAAGGGGCATTGTTGTTTAACCTTGAACATCGTGTGCAGACTACACCTCAGTGCACAGCAAAGAACTTGCAAGGTAGACAGTTCTCATGTGAAAGGAGCACAAACAGAGACTTGCAAAATATATGCATGCAGTGTCATGGGCAAAAGCAGCCTCATAGCAGCGAAGCTCATGCTAACTTAGCAATTGTCGACAATGGACCGATAAGCCTTACTACACCCTATCCCTGATATGGCCATCGTATGTAGACTAAACAAGAAAGCAAAGTCCAAAAAGCGTGAGCAGATATCAATAGGCAAGTCCATTAAATTTTGAAAAAGCAAAAATGAAAGTTTGTGCAAAAAAAAACAAGTCCTGGAAGAAGTCAAAAGACGAGAAAGAGAGGAGAAAGTGATAATATAAAAATCGTTGAAAACAAAGCATCCGAAGACCCAGCCGACATCTACTGGCAAAATGTACCTGATAAATCCTTCAAGGTGTAAGTACAAAATAGTTCAATATCCTCCAGAAGGACATCACTTTGGTCGGTGGAAAAGTGAGATGCCATCCAATTTAGTAAGCTGAAGGAACAAGAAAGTTCTTCATAGTCGGGTGCTTCCATTAACATTGCTGGATATCTTGTGTGATATTCATTGTAGATCTGTAGGAGGAGATTCTGTGAATCCTCACAGATATCCTGTTGTGCCAAAATACCAAGGGCAGCAGCACCAGCCATCAAGCCAATCTCAATATACTCCTACTCATGAGCAACTAAGGGGCCCACTAGCCGATTGAAATCTGGGACTGAACATGACGTGTTGGTGAGACATAATTCCAATGCCCACATAAAGTCACAGCGGAAGCACAAAAACACAGGTTGCACGCAAGTAGAGTAAGCAAAACAGAACGATAATCCATAAGACACACTGACTGTCACAAGAGGCAGTGTACCGAAGCATTCATGCATCCGGTCACGAAGCAGTTGCAGCCGGCCTGGCCGGCGCAGTACCAGAAGAGGAGCAGCCATTGTGTAGCAGGCACAACAGAAGCAGGATTCCCACTGACAAAGAAAGTAGTAACGGAAAACCACCAAAGACGCTGGAAAAGATAGAATGAATGAATGTGGGTATCACACCAAATATAGTCTGAAAAGAAGTAACGAGGCCAGAAAACACATGTTTAAAAAAATGAGCCAGGCTTTGAGTATTCCACGCATTGAATATGCGATTAATCAACTCCCCAAAGTGTAGTGGGAGGTTAGTATTTAAAAGCGTTTGAATCTCAGACGCCGCACAAGCCACCTGGAGTGTGAAGGGTTCACGTGCGGAAGTCAATGCAACTTCTTGTTGCATTAAAACGCCTTTACTCTGCTCAGCGTGTTGAAATCTGCTTTCATAGTTGGGATTGAAGGCCACACTGAACTATCTTGTGGCCTATTGTTGCAACAAATTACGTGCTGAGGAACCGTTACAATACAAGGAATGCCGGCCTCCAAGCCGCAGCATTTTTGGTTATTTAAAATAAGAAAGCTACCGTTAGTAAGCAGTGTAAACGTGGGAACAATGGAGGGTGTTGGTTTACCCTTTAAAACACACGCAAGATTTGGAGCTGAAAGATTACATGCTCCGTGCAACTGTATGTTTTAACAGATATGGGAATGTCCCACAGTGGAATCACAATCCTCCCCTGTTAGGTAAACCTCGGTGTTGTCCCTCAAACACCGATAAGTGAAAGACAAAAACCACAGTTTATGCAAAAGGGCTCTTCCAAGAAGTTAAAAAGGCCCACAGGGTAATGCTTCATACAGGATGTAAACTGAAACGGAGAGAAAGGTAAACCTATAACCCCATGGATTAACCAAACAACAAAATCCGATTCCGCTACCGCAAAGGGCAAAGGGTCTATTTTTTCAATGTGCAAAAGAGTGTAAGTGGCATCCTTCATGGACATAAATTGCTGTTGTCCGTCAAATTAAAAGGAGAAAATAAAGCGTTTGCATTCAAGAAATCCAATGGCACTTTTCCCATTTTCAATGTTTGCAAAGTCCATGCAAATTGAATCACTGAACGCAATTGGTTTTGGCCATGATATAACAGAGACACTTCTTCTTGCACGATGTAAATAACAGAGGAAACAATATTATCTAATGTATAAATATGGTAAGACAGTGTATTAATGTTGTTGTCAACAAAAGCTAAGTTTGTCTAGTCTATCTCCCCTAAACGGGATGCTGCTTCTATTTGAGACCATTTCCAAATTTCATTGAAAGCAGCATATATCCATCTTTTTGTTCTTGGAGCTCTCGGTCCTAAAATAAATCGGCCAAATTAATATTATTGGACAGCAAAGAGAAATATTGTTTAACAGACAAAAAGTGTTGAGTGCTGTAACTATTGTTGACACAATTTAGCAACAGAGTAGGCCGTGACAACATGTGTGTGAGAAAATCTAGGGTCAGGCCTGTCATGTTTATAACCTAAACTAGAGTTATGAAAACAAAGTTGGCAGGTATTCGAACTAGTTGGCCAAATTAACCAACCTAGGGCATCCATGTCAGATTCATTAAATTAATTGTTTTTCAATAAACTCTGTAAATCCTCAATGGTGTAATTTGTGTGTGTGGGTAAATCGTTATATTCAGCTAATTTTGGAATGGCTGGGGCGTTCATTTTCTTAGCAGACGCCAAACCAAAACATGTGGTCTGGTATACTGTATTATTTAAAAACAATATTTGAATGGGGAGGAGGCATGCACGATGCAGGGCCCCGGAGCCTCGCACCTGCCAGTCTTTATAACCCCAAATTAATTTTAGATCAATGGTTTCCTTCCAATGCTTAAAACCTTTTTATGGACAGATCATGGCGGAAGGAAGAAGAATATATTCATTTAGTATGTGTTAACATGAGTTTCTGAGAGGATGGGCTATTTAATTTAAAATATAAAGATTCAGGATTAGAATTATCAAAATCTGTAAAGTATGGAAACTTTTTCTTGAGAGTTTTCGAACTGCCTTTCAATGGCGTAGGGCAATGCTCCCACTGAGTGTAATTTACGATAGGACGTAATGTACTAGTCTTGTGTATGAAATGATGCCCATAATGTTGATAACAGAAGTCAGCAGAATTCATGTACAAGTCTTCAGCATTAAAAACAGCATAGTATTTCGAATCTGAAAACTAAGCTTGAATCGCATGCACATCCCAATCATCAGAACGAATGTCTTGTGTAATCACATCACCCATAGATACTCTAAAAATGTATGCAACGTTAATCAGCTCTGTCGGACCATGAATTTGGAAATCCACTTTATCCCAAATGATACCATCTGAAACTAGGAACTCTGAAATGTTAACAATAGTCTGGTCAGGTTTCATGATGTGTGAAGATGAATGGGGGGCCAAAATACCAGCTACAAAGTTTGCAGCAGAGCGTTCAGGTAAGTAGTGACCATTGATGAGTAGAAAAAACACAGTCAAAAAACCAATGGCAATAAAAATAAAAATCAACTTAGTCTCAACCAGATGTAAGTCCACGGAGGGACCAAATAAGTCTGTTTAAACCAGGTTAAAAAAATTGATAATTTTTTTGGTTCCTTGAGGAGGCGGAGGATGAGTCAAATGAAAATCTGCCATGGTGTAAAGGAGTATCCGGCAAATCCTGCAAAGAGTCACTTGTTTGATATGCGTATTCAGCGTCTGCTGTGTCGGATGAAACAGGAGTGATAATAGAATGATCAACAACAGTGTCCATCTCAATGACAGTGTCGTTTGGCAAATTGGATGATGTTATATTCTCTCAAGTTCTTGAAATTATTGGACACGAATAAGCAGGTGTCACACTATTCAGAATCGGCCAGATGTTGTAACTTGACATTGTCCACTGAGATTTATCTGTTGTCTTTGCGACCTGGAAGAGGAGGTAAAATTACTGTCCGAGTATCCTTCAGGCCAATCACTGAAACCGGTGCATGATAAGATGTACCAAATTCTTTTTTGTCCTCCACCTTTTCTCGGACCAGATCTCCAACTTTAGGAAGCCAGCCGACCAACAGATTCTGGAGTGCTGTGTCAGTTGCTGAAGAGAAATGATCAGTAGCAAGGCTGGCATAGGTCTCCAGTAGATTCTGTAACATAGCAGAATGATTATTTATGTCAAAGGTCTGGCACAAACATTTTAATCAGCAAATCAAAAGGGAGAGAGAGGACTAGGTAAGCTAGTCCGGGTCCCCTGATTATATGTAGAGATATCAATATAGGACTAGCTAGGTTGTGTTAGTGAGACTCAGGAGGTACATCTGCAGGCAAACCATTAGGTTTGGTCATGAAGCCCTCACACACCAACCTAGTTGGTGTCATGCTTCATCATCGGGCCCACCACAGTGACACCGAATGTGTCCCGGGTGTGCTGCGACTCCAGATTACTGAGGAGCTGGTATGCTTACTGAGTGTGCAGTGATAGTGAGAATGAACGTGAGAAGTTAAAAGCTATACAGGTGGTCCCAGTTCCCGAGGGTGAAAGGTAAATTTTAATATCTGGGCCCCTGTTAGCAAGATAAAAAGGCTTGCGGACGATATGGAGTGTATTAAGAGCTCCTACGTCCTTTGTGGTCTACATGTTTCAGCCAGGCCTTTTGGTTAAAACTGGCTTTCCTCAGGACCAAAGAGTATGTGTGGGTGACAATAAACTATATTAAGTGACAGTGTGTGGTAAAAAGTGTCGCACTCGCTAAGGTGCTGTACGTGTTAGAGGAGGATTCCCTCTGCTTTACTGTACATAGAACATAGAGACAATACAGACATACAAGGGAGAACCAGTGAGAATGGTATTTTAGAAAACACAACTTTTGGCCGACTTCTAGTGTGCGTGAGCGACCTAGAGCGGCAGATAACGTGGCCATGAGCTTTCCACATGGCTGCAGTGAAATATGGCGGTAGAGTTTTAAAACGCAGTGGCAGTGGTGGGCTACACAGCGGAACAAGCATAGCGTGAGGTACAGGTAAGTATGGTACATAATTCCTCACACTTGCTACTTGCTGTTAAAGCCTCATGGGTCACTTGGCAGGGAGGGGAAGAAGACCCTAAACATTGTAAAAAAGGCCAGAGTTTAGGATAGTACCTGTGGAGAGAAATGGCTGCTTACCCAGAGCGTCGTGAAGAGATCACTTGTTTACTCACGGTATTTCCGATCAGCGTGCTCCTGCGACTGTCTCCTTACACACGCGCACTCAGAGCCAGCGCGACCGCACCCTCCTCTCATTTTCAGGTGCAATCATTTGAACCAGCTATTTAAACCCGTGCCCGAGCCATGCAATCTCACTCGGGACACTGGAGCAGGACGATAGGTCGCAGGAGCACGCTGTGAGGAATTATGTACCATACTTACCTGTACCTCACGCTATGCTTGTTCCGCTGTGTAGCCCACCACTGCCACTGCGTTTTAAAACTCTACCGCCATATTTCACTGCAGCCATGTGGAAAGCTCATGGCCACGTTATCTGCCGCTCTAGGTCGCTCACGCACACTAGAAGTCGGCCAAAAGTTGTGTTTTCTAAAATACCATTCTCACTGGTTCTCCCTTGTATGTCTGTATTGTCTCTATGTTCTATGTACAGTAAAGCAGAGGGAATCCCCCTCTAACACGTACAGCACCTTAGCGAGTGCGACACTTTTTACCACACACTGTCACTTAATATAGTTTATTGTCACCCACACATACTCTTTGGTCCTGAGGAAAGCCAGTTTTAACCAAAAGGCCTGGCTGAAACATGTAGACCACAAAGGACGTAGGAGCTCTTAATACACTCCATATCGTCCGCAAGCCTTTTTATCTTGCTAACAGGGGCCCAGATATTAAAATTTACCTTTCACCCTCGGGAACTGGGACCACCTGTATAGCTTTTAACTTCTCACGTTCATTCTCACTATCACTGCACACTCAGTAAGCATACCAGCTCCTCAGTAATCTGGAGTCGCAGCACACCCGGGACACATTCGGTGTCACTGTGGTGGGCCCGATGATGAAGCATGACACCAACTAGGTTGGTGTGTGAGGGCTTCATGACCAAACCTAATGGTTTGCCTGCAGATGTACCTCCTGAGTCTCACTAACACAAACATTTTAATGCCAAAGAGCATTTCGTATGGGGCCCACCCATCCGGATTGTTAGGGTTTGTACTAAGAACATTGCCCAGCCATATACTGTGTAATGAGGAGTGGCCCTGTGTGTCTTTTGTTTTTACTTTGTCATGAATAATGTTCCTTGTTTTATATTTTACTATGAGGGGTTTTCAAGTTGGCTCCTTTTGTACAAGCATAGGCCAAAGTGACATTTTTGTACAACCTTTTGCAGGAATAAACCGGATATTCAGTTTGAGCTCAGGGGCTCATTTGCATACTTAGCACATTGCTTTAATGGCAGTTGAAGCATGCTTCCCATGTTTTTCTAACCAAACCCTAACTGGAGAACCCCATCCAATGAAATAGTATAGAAGGCCCCCAAATTACAACAGAACTCTCTTGTGCTCGTTGAATCCTCTTTCTCACCTGATTTCCAGAGCAGCTCCAGTCCAGTGCGTTCCTCTGCAGTCTTCAAGGCACCTTCAAGGCGAGAAGTGTTTCGGCAGTGATCCAGCTTCAGCAGAGTTTCCATGGTAACACCAACACGGCAAATCTTCCTTTCCGGTCCTGAGGGGAAACCTGTCCAATCTGCAAGAAAAGACATAGGAATCATAAATCAAGTAAGTTCCTTGAAAAAGCTTGCATAGAGAGAAGCGCGCATAAAGTAAAAAGGTAATTACCAACTCCATTTGTTTTTGCAAATGTGTATTCTTTGATTTTCTAGACATTGTTTACAGAATCAAGACTTTGGTAATAATGAAGGAGCTACAAAACTGAAAGTACAAATATTTGTGCTTAATGAAACTTCTGAAGACTTACCTTTGAATCCCTGAGCATAATCCGGGACTCTTCTGTCGCCACGATCACAAATCTGAGCATAAAAAGAAAACACAAGAGGAGAGAAAGAACTTTATTGAGAGCATATTAAGACTCAGTGAACATTATGAATACTATTTGTATGTTTTTGGAAGTTATTATTTAGTAAGTTAGTGCGAAGGTCATACTATATAGTGTACAGGAATAACAGTGCAGGTCAGAGAATATTTTCATTTTATTTCCACAGATTTAAAGATAAGGATAATAGCATTTTGTCATAAAACTCCTTATGATGAATCTTCTTGACCAATGTTATAAACATATAGAGAAAAAAAAGACCTGGTTTTTATGAGAGAAGTGTGATAACATATTCGCTTATGTTTTAGATGTACTTGTCAAATCCCTGAAGTAAGACTTGCTGAAGGCTTTCAGCTAGAAATGAGTGACGTCTAATCAACGTGAGCCGTAACCAGAGGAGTGTTTCTTTTTTGTTTATTATTTTGTCCCATTTTTCCCCCTTCCCCTGGGAATCTATTCTTGCCAAACTGAGTTGTACATCCAGTTGTGCAAGTATAGGTTTTTAGAGATGGAAGAGAATTAGCGTCTCATCTCTCAAGTTGAACAACCTGGATTTCAGCTGAGTGGAGGTTAACAGAAGCACAAGCCTTCACAACAATTTAAGTTCTCCTTGAGAGATATGGACTTGCAGGATGACAGAATAGATGGCCAAGCCATGGCTCAGGCTCTTAATGAGGATTCAGAGATTGGTAATTCATTAACCATATTGTTAGAACAAATGCAGTTAGAAATAAACAAATTAAAACAGGAAAACATGGAATTACGTCAGGAGGTAGTTAGATATAAACCAAGACAATCTCTATGGGGCATCCCCTTTTCTTCAACCTTCAAATCTTCCGTAGACACAGAAGCTAGGGTGAAAAACTCACACAGTTTCATGACATCTGACACAACTGCATCACCTGTACAAGTCACAGTGGCAGTTCCTAATGTTGTGGCTTTATCTGCACCAGAACGATTTTTCGGATAGAGTTGAAAGTTTAATATTTTTATCAGTCAGTGGCAATTACATTTCATCTGTAAACCGCAGTCATTCCCTAACGATGCAACCAAGGTGGCTTTTGTGCTGTCCTATTTAGGAGGCACTGCGGCTAATTGGTCCATTCCATATAGTGATAGGAATGATCCCATTTTACATAATTGGCCGTTATTTAAGAGAACTATGACTAAGCTGTTTGCAAAACACACCTATGTGCAAGCTAGTGATAACAAGTTGCTTAATTTAAAGCAAGGAAATAAAGATCTGTTAACTTTTGTAACTACGTTTAATAGATTATTGACAGAGACTCAGTGGCCAGAGGAAAAGCGTAATTCCTTATTTTATAGAGGGTTGCGAGATGCTTTAAAAGATGCTCTGGCGCATATTGTGAAATTGCGTATGATTATTTGGATTTTGTGGATTTGGTTGTTAAACTGGGCCATCCTTTAGGAGAGCGAAAAGGGAATAAATCAAGAAGGGAGGCTAGATTCTCTGTAGTAAAACATGATAAGAAAGAGGTAGATACTAAGACATCGGAACCAGAGCCTATGCAAATAGGAACCGTTAAAGGGCCTCTGACCTCAGAAGAAAAAGAAAGGAGGCGAAAATTAAATTTGTTTATATTGTGTACGATCTGGATATTTCGTTAAAAAGATTGTCCTATAAAGCCCAAAATACCCAAAAAGATAAATGCTTTAGTAACTAGTTCAGGAGAACAGGAAAACTAAGAAGCTCGTCAAGAATGGAGGTCACTTGTACTTGAAACCAAGATTCACAGATCTCCCATCATCTAGCTAACACAGTGGCTTGTATACCTCGACATTTTTTGATTCAGATCATTCTATTCATAAGCACCCAACTTAGATATTCAGTTCCAGTTTTACTAGACTCCAGAGCCACAGGTAACTTTGTGGATATTAAGTTAGCTCAAACCTTACACATTCCAACAGTATGTAAAAAACAACCAGAACCAGTTTGTGCTGTTGATGGGTCTGCTTTATCTTCTTGATTGATAACAAAACAGACCTGTCCCATTACAATGGTGTGTCAGAATGGTCATACTGAGGTTTTAAGTTTTGACTTGATAGATACACCCACGCTTGGTCTTATTTTAGGTGTACCTTGGTTTACAGCACAGAACCCTAAAATAAATTGGACTTTAAGGACAGTAACGTTAGATTCCTTTCACTGCAAATCATATTGTTATCAAGAAGCACATAATGATTCTATGACAGTTTTACATTGTGCAAATACCATGACATCACCTCCTATGATTCCTCCTTAATATCAAGAGTTTAAAGATGTATTCGATCCAGTAAAGGGAAGTACCCTACCCCCACATAGGTCGTACGATTGCCGAATTGACTTAATACCTGGAGCTCCACTCCCTAGCAGTAGAGTATATGCTTTGTCTGAAGAAGAAACTAAGTACTTAAGAACTTATTTATGTTTAAAGTATTTTATTCATTCAGTGGGACACATCCAAACTTATATACATCAGTATAAGATCAGCAAATGAAAAGGAGCAAAGGTCCGGCATGTCACAACATTTTGGTACAAACATCCCCCACAACCCCAACGTCCCAATGCCACACCCAACTCCCCCCCCCCCCCACCAACCCCCCCCACCCCACTGTCCAGTGCGCTACTGACATGCAGCCTATCTCCCAAGGCTATAGGTAATTGGGGAGGAGGGTCTCATCCCTCTCACTGATCTGACGCTGGCGGGCTCGTAAGCCGTAGGAGGCGGAGGTACCTCGGACAGGTGAGCTCCCTGAACTCTGTGAGCAGCAAAGAGTGGAATGGTTGCCACAGTTCATTAAATTGCGTTACATCCCCAGCCACCACCAAAGACAATTTCTCCATACCCAGCACGTGCCAAAGTCTGTGGAGCCAGCCCGTTATCGTGGGTACTGTGTCTGTACGCCAGTGTATCAAGATATTCTGAACTGCAGAGCCGAGTGCAATGGCGATCTGCCTGCCTCTTCTGGACTTGAGGGGATACATTAGATCATTTGGGAGTCCTAGCAGGGTATATGCCGGGAAGCGCGGGAGCTCTATGCCGAAATGAGAATCAATTTCATCCAGCATTTCCTTCCAGTAGTCAGTTAAGAGAGGACAGTACCAGAGAATGTGCGCGAGCGTACCCCGGTGTCCACACCCCGCCAGCATGTGTCTGTCTTACTATGGTCAAACTCATGGATCCGCCCGGAGGAAGACGTTGCTAGCGGACACCGGTTCCTCGTGCGAGTGCGACATTTGGAGACTTCAGGAAGAGCGTGTGACTTGAGCCACCCCTGTGAACCATACGATTTGGAATCTATTTACTGTGTTGGGCGGACACACTGTAGAGATTAAGATTTCTCGAGACTTGAGCCGAGACGGTGGCACCTACCCCACCCTTCCTGGTGGGCTGTTGGTTGACCGAGTATATTTGCGCTAGATTTGGACAGGGCCGTGCAAATGAGAGTACCCATGTCCTGATGAAGCCTATATCATCTGGCTGAAACGCGACCGCGACTGCGTCAACACCTTTGGCTTTGAACGGAGTCCCTTAGTTCAATACAACAAAGATTTGATTTATTCATTGATGCACCTACACAAATATAGGTTGGGTATATGTGTTAACCCCCTGGTGCCTGTCTGTTGGGACTACCTTTTTTGTATACTCCGTTAGATCGTAATAGGAGATACATTTGTAAATTGGTGTATGTATATATATTTGTGTCTTATATATATAATTCTTTTCCTTAAGGTACATAAAAGTGTTTTTTGTATTACATATGTTGTAAATTTGTATAGAATGTACATGTGATGTGTTGTATATATAATGTTTTCTGTTGTGCCTCTCTGGCTGCCCGCCCATATATGTATATATGAATTTATGGATATGCTTCTTTGATTTAATTTACTATTCACAAGAAAATTAATTGTTTCTTGTTTGAGAAATAAAAGTGGATTGATCCCTTCAGTACCATTTTTTTCTATTTTTTTCATCCGTGGATGACTCCTGCTCAAGTACGGGAGGGTGAGGTGGGCAGAACCCCTAACCATTTTTTCTAGTCATGGATCCGCTCAGGCGTATAATACCAGTAAGTGGACACTTTAGTAAAAGTGTCTGTGAGGCCCATATGATAGGCTGAGTGGCGCGCCCTATTAGATATGTGGTCCCATTCCTTGGGGCTCAGTGTCCTCCCAAGCTCCCGTTCCCATCTAACCCTCCCTAGGTTATGGAAGTGTGTTGAGGGTAGTTGCAAAAACTTATACAGGTCCGAGATTAGTTTTGAGTCCGATGTACGGGACAACAGCCATCTCTCACACGGTGAGAGCATCCTATCCGCCACCTCCCGCACCTGTGGCTGAAGGGCCCAATGCCGAACCTGCATATAACGGTGTCTCTCCGTTTCAGGGAGTGAGAATTCCAGCCGAAATTGTGTGAACGGGATGACACCCTAGGGGCCACACAGGTGACATAATGCTCTGCATCCTGCCTGCCGCCAATGTGTGAAAGCTCCTTTCTCCATCCCAGGGGTGAAGGCAGGATTATCCACTAGCGGCAAAAGCGGCGAAGGAAATGTGGTGAGGTCATACCTAAGGTAGGTCGCATCCCAGACCCGCAAAGGTACCCTTGTAATGAAGGAGGCGTAGAGATTCTTAGGCCGATGAGTCCGGTGTAGGAACGGTATCTCCTGCAGAGGCCGCCTCGCCACCGCTTGGTCCTGGAAAAGCCAATGCTTATCCGACTACCACCTGCACCATTCGACCAAGTACCTCAATTGTGTCGCCTGAAAGTATTTACAGAAGTCGGGAATGCCTAGGCCTCCAGCGTCAGGAGACAAAAGGGAAAGGGCCCTGCTTAACCTAGGCTTTTTCCCCTGCCAAATGAAACGGGCTACGTCCGACTGCAATTGCTGTATCCACCCCTTCGGCGGGAGCAGCGGCAGGGCCCTGAATAAGTAGAGCACTTGTGGCAAAATCGTCATCTTGACGGCAGCAATCCTACCCAACCAGGAGAGGATGCCGCGATTCCAGCGGCCTAGCTCGGTCTTGATCTTGGCACCCAAGGCCAAGTAGTTGGCTGAGACCATGGCTGGCAACGTAGGGGCAATCTGAATCCCTAGATATCGTATCGCCTCTGAGGACCAAAGTAACGGGAACCTGTTCTGCAAATATGCCTTGGTATCAGGCGCCAGGGAAATATCCAAAGCCACCGACTTCCCCATATTTACTTTAAAGCCCGAGACTGTGCCGAACGCCGCCAGTTCTTCCATACAGGCCGGAAGTGACGTCCGGGGTGTAGCCAATGTGAAGATGACATCATCAGCGTAGAGACTAACCACATGGGTAAATCCCCCCATCCGTATCCCCTCCACCGCCGGTCGCGTCCGCACCCTTTGAGCGAGCGGCTCCATGTAGAGAGCGAAGAGCAAGGGTGAGAGTGGACAGCCCTGCCTGGTGCCTCTCTCGATGGGGAAGGCTGCGGAGGTGTGGCCGTTAACCCGGACCACTGCTGAGGGCTCCTTATAGCAGTTGAGGATCATAGTGCGAAACCGTTCTCCGATACCGGCCTTCACCAGCACTTGTTCCAAGAAGGGCCAATTCACGCGATCAAACGCCTTTTCTGCGTCAACCGCGAGCATCATCCTCTCACCCGGAATCCGGCAGGTGGACCACCCGTTTTGTATTATCCACCGTCTGCCATCCCGGAACAAAACCGGCCTGATCCGGGTCGACAAGGCCGGGTAGATGGAGCGCCAGGCGGCTTGCCAAAATCCCAGTATAGAGTTTCAGGTCGACATTCAGGAGAGATATCGGCCTGTAAGATCCACAGTATTTAGGATCTTTCCCCGGTTTGGGAATGACCGTAACGGAAGCCCTCAGGAGGTCAGGCGGGATGGCCCCAGGTTCCGCGAAGGAGTTGAAAAGGCGGGTGAGGATTGGGGCTAACGACCCGCAGAACGTCTTATAGAAGAGGGCCGAGTAGCCATCTGGGCCTGGTGCTTTGCCGTGCTTGAGTCTGGCAATGGCTGTCACTACTTCGTCTATGCTAATGTCCCTGTTTAGGTGGTCCGCCTGTAGTGGGTCCAAGGAGGGCAGAGTGACCGAGTCCAGGTAGAAGGTCATAGCCGGCACATCCGGCGGGTCACCCGCATAGAGGCTTCCATAGAACCCTCGGAACGCGGCCGAGATGCAGGCATCGTCTGTCACTGCACCGCCCGTGGGATCAGTGAGTTCTTTCACCAACTGGCTCTGCCTAGTGGCCCAGAGTCTATTGGCCAAAAGTTTGCCACAGCGATCCCCCCAGTATAAAAAGCATGGCATAGTCGAAGGGCCGCATATTCCGCTCGATCCACATCTAAGGCGGCAAGAAGTTTCCTGGCTTCTTTAAGCTGCCGCCAAATCCTCAGAGCCCCAGTTCTGCGGTGGATCAACTCCAGTTCCCGGACCCTATCAGTAAGCTCATCCCTCTTTATCCTGCGCTCCCTATTTTCGGCCGCGGAGATTGACAAGAATTCTCCCCGGAGGACCGCCTTCAAAGCTGCCCACTGGGTGGCTCTGGTGGTATCTGTATTGTCATTGTGCGCTAAATATTCACGAAGTACCTGCTCAATACGGTCCGTTACCGTTTTCCTGTGGAGCAGAGTATCCCGGAGGCACCAGACCCTCGCCGGGGCAGCAGATGGTGGCAAGCAGAAGGATGCCTCAACAGGGGCATGATCCGACAAGGAAATAACCCCCATGTCTACGGCAGACGCTAGGGCCTGCACCGGTGAGGTGACCAGGAGGTGATCAAGCCTCGCGTGGGAGTAGTATGAGTAATCCCTGTCCACGGGGTGCTTATGACGCCAGAGGTCCTGGGGGTCCACTTCCGCAAGTCTCGCCTTACAACCAGCTGAGAATTCCCCGACTTGCGGGGAGCGCTGCGCCGATCTGTCGACTATCGGATCAAAGACCATATTAAGGTCGCCCCCGAGGATAACATGCCTATCCGGCGAGCAGGCCTGGATTGGCCGTTGAGGGCACCGGGCAATTCCCCGGTGGGCCGCATGGTTGGGGGCCGGTTTTGGGCCCCTGGGGCCGTTTTTGTTACAGGGCTGTTATGCTGCAAAAACGGCCCTGTTACAAAAACGGCCAAAAACCGGCCCTGTCACAGAGTGCGGTCGCACCTCTCCCCCCTCCCCTCTCCTCCCGGAGGGGGGAGGGGGGCCGGCCGAGCACTTTGCCAGGGCCGGTTCTGGTTCCCAGTCTGGCCCTGCCGGCGAGGCTGGAATCCTTCCACCGCAGACTTCAAGAACCGCTCCTGTTTGTCATTGGGACTATAAAGGGAGCCTATCGTGAATGTAATGCCCCCAACCCGAAACCTATGTGCCAACATCCTCCCTTTAATTTCTGCGAATTTATGGATGTGCTCCCCCCTGAAGTGTCGAGCCACTAGAATCGCTACCCCGGCTGTCTTGGTAGTACCGGAGGAAAAGAACTGCGTCGGAAATTTACAAGAGCGTAGCCTATGTGTGTCTTGTGGTAACAGGTGGGTTTCCTGAAGAAGGCAAATGTCCGCTTGGGTGTTTTCCAACAGGGAAAGCACCGCTGGCCGCTTAACGGGATTGTTCAGACCCCTGACATTCAAGGTCACAATTTTAAAGGTATGAGGAGGCATAGGAGGAAATGTATGTAAAGGCGCAATTGTCCTGCGTGATGAACACAGTGGGTGAGCCTACTCCCCCCAACTCAAACAGCAATTCAGTCTCCCACCAACAGTATGTAACGCCTCTCCCCCCTGCGCAGCGCGGCCTAGTACCAATCACCAGCCCCAATGTGACCAATTCGCCCACCACACACGCGCCAACCCCACAAACCACCTCCCCATGCTCCTCCCCATCGTCACAAATCAAAACAAGGTGGAGAAACTCAGGCAAAGCAACAATCCTTAGCACAGCGCACTGGACAACTTCTTCCCCCACACCCAACTCCCACGACTCCTCCCGGTACCCCAACACCTCAAAACAACCCCTTCCAAACCCAAAACAATGTCCCCCCAAGAAAGGAGACAAGGAAACCATTGTCCAAGGCCGGCCCAAAAAGGCAATTCTATGGGAAAGTCTCAAAAGTGGACGTCCAGCCACAACACCACCCCCGCTCTCCCCCCCACTCCCCCAGGCCCCCAAACCTGCAGCTCAAAAAAGAAGAAGCGATGTCGATCTCCCCCCGGAGAATTCCTAGGCTGTCAAAGCAACCTCTTCTGTCGCCGTTTCTCTAGCGACCTCTCGCACAGCATTATCCATCTCAGCCCGGATAGTAGGCGAGTCCGGTCTCACCAAAGAAGTCGAAGACCTGCGGCCAGGGACCGATTGCCAGCCATCTCTAGTGATCCGTCGACGACGTGGAGTGGGAGCATCTTCGTCGGTCCCCGTGATGCCCAATACAGTACAGGTGTCCTGAAGGGAGCGCAGCTGATGCAATATTCCGTTCCAGCGGAAGATAATACGAAAAGGGTGGACCCAAGAATATTGAGTGTCATGCTCCCGCAAGAAGTCAGTCACAATTTTAAAAGACTTGCGTTTCTGTAGGGTGACCACTGAGAGATCTTGAAAGAGGGCCACCCTATGGCCTCTGAAATCCAAGGAGGGCTTAGTGCGAGCTACCCTCAGAATCCTTTCCTTCAGGGGATAGTCCGGCAGGAAGGCCAGAAGATCGGGGGGAGGCGCCGGGGCTCTACGTCGTGGGCCCACTCTATGTGACCTATCAATCCTGAGATTAAAGTCTGCCGGCTCACCCAGGACTTCCCGGAACAGATCCCGCAGGTAGGCGGCCGCATCTTCCCCCTCTTCTCCGAGCGGAACGCCCCGGACCCTGATGTTGTTCCTCCGGGAACGGTTCTCAAGGTCCTCCACATGGGATTGTAGATCAATCTGCTGGTCCCGAAGCCTGATCACTTTCTGCTGAAGCTGTGTGAGTTCCTCGTCCCGGGCATGTCCCGCTTCTTCCACGGATGAGACCCTTTCTCCCAGGCCATCAACCTCTCTCCGGACCTCTCGCACCTCCCCCGCCACTTCCTGCTTAAGAGTCTGGAAGTCCTCTTGTAGGGAGCTAAAAAGCGACTCGAGGAATGACCTGGTCACTGGAGGCTCCCCTCCACTCGCCCCCTGTGAACTGCTAGACTGACTTGGGGAGGGCTGTCCGCGGTCTTGCAGAGCATTGCTCCTGTTCAGCAACTCCGGTAGGGTGCGGTCACCCTTCCTGTTCCCCCTGTTGCCGGCCGTCTTGGGCCCCAAATAAAAGTGTTCAATCCTCACCAGCGACAGTAGCGTTCACTACACCGCCTAGCTACCCGCTGGGTGATCGCCCCGACCGGATAGGTCGTACGTCGCTCCTGTGGTGCAGTCCAACACCCGTTCTCCACCTCCTCGTGCTCTTCGGGCGGCAACTCCTGCCCACTCCACCTCAGTACTAGGCCGGTGGGACTTAGCTTCCAGTCCAAAATGGCGTCCACGCTCCGTAGCACGCTGCCTCGCAAGTAGCTCCCGAGCGGACCCCAATCCGTTCACAATAAGGGAGCCGACAAGACCCCGCGGCCAGCCGTTTCAAAGGCTGCTGAGACCCCACTGGGCCCGAGTGCACCGCCAGGAACCCACCACCTCCTGTTTAGCTTCAGCGGGTGGGACGGTCTCGTGCCCGAGCCAGGCCAGGCAGGGCCTCCGAAATCCTCGGCACCGCTCCGGTCCCAACCACGGCTGTAACTCGGCCGTTCTTCTTGGTGGGGCACCAACTTCTCGTCGCCGCGGTCGCTTTCGTTCAGCGCCACAATCAGCGGCTCCGCACTGCAGTAGGGGGCGGACCCGAGCTGGTCCCTGCTCCCCTCTTGGCCGCGCCGGCGGCCTCCGCACAGCGCCTCAGGCTCGAGTTTGCTCACAGGGCGGACCCAACGGCACTTCCGGTCGGGCCGCAGCTTTCGAGGGTCGCGGCTCCGCTTCCACAGTCCGCTAACCGCGCCTTCTAGCACGCAGATTTTCTTCCGTTACCGTTTTCCTGTGGAGCAGAGTATCCCGGAGGCACCAGACCCTCGCCGGGGCAGCAGATGGTGGCAAGCAGAAGGATGCCTCAACAGGGGCATGATCCGACAAGGAAATAACCCCCATGTCTACGGCAGACGCTAGGGCCTGCACCGGTGAGGTGACCAGGAGGTGATCAAGCCTCGCGTGGGAGTAGTATGAGTAATCCCTGTCCACGGGGTGCTTATGACGCCAGAGGTCCTGGGGGTCCACTTCCGCAAGTCTCGCCTTACAACCAGCTGAGAATTCCCCGACTTGCGGGGAGCGCTGCGCCGATCTGTCGACTATCGGATCAAAGACCATATTAAGGTCGCCCCCGAGGATAACATGCCTATCCGGCGAGCAGGCCTGGATTGGCCGTTGAGGGCACCGGGCAATTCCCCGGTGGGCCGCATGGTTGGGGGCCGGTTTTGGGCCCCTGGGGCCGTTTTTGTTACAGGGCTGTTATGCTGCAAAAACGGCCCTGTTACAAAAACGGCCAAAAACCAGCCCTGTCACAGAGTGCGGTCGCACCTCTCCCCCCTCCCCTCTCCTCCCGGAGGGGGGAGGGGGGCCGGCCGAGCACTTTGCCAGGGCCGGTTCTGGTTCCCAGCCTGGCCCTGCCGGCGAGGCTGGAATCCTTCCACCGCAGACTTCAAGAACCGCTCCTGTTTGTCATTGGGACTATAAAGGGAGCCTATCGTGAATGTAATGCCCCCAACCCGAAACCTATGTGCCAACATCCTCCCTTTAATTTCTGCGAATTTATGGATGTGCTCCCCCCTGAAGTGTCGAGCCACTAGAATCGCTACCCCGGCTGTCTTGGTAGTACCGGAGGAAAAGAACTGCGTCGGAAATTTACAAGAGCGTAGCCTATGTGTGTCTTGTGGTAACAGGTGGGTTTCCTGAAGAAGGCAAATGTCCGCTTGGGTGTTTTCCAACAGGGAAAGCACCGCTGGCCGCTTAACGGGATTGTTCAGACCCCTGACATTCAAGGTCACAATTTTAAAGGTATGAGGAGGCATAGGAGGAAATGTATGTAAAGGCGCAATTGTCCTGCGTGATGAACACAGTGGGTGAGCCTACTCCCCCCAACTCAAACAGCAATTCAGTCTCCCACCAACAGTATGTAACGCCTCTCCCCCCTGCGCAGCGCGGCCTAGTACCAATCACCAGCCCCAATGTGACCAATTCGCCCACCACACACGCGCCAACCCCACAAACCACCTCCCCATGCTCCTCCCCATCGTCACAAATCAAAACAAGGTGGAGAAACTCAGGCAAAGCAACAATCCTTAGCACAGCGCACTGGACAACTTCTTCCCCCACACCCAACTCCCACGACTCCTCCCGGTACCCCAACACCCCAAAACAACCCCTTCCAAACCCAAAACAATGTCCCCCCAAGAAAGGAGACAAGGAAACCATTGTCCAAGGCCGGCCCAAAAAGGCAATTCTATGGGAAAGTCTCAAAAGTGGACGTCCAGCCACAACACCACGCCCGCTCTCCCCCCCACTCCCCCAGGCCCCCAAACCTGCAGCTCAAAAAAGAAGAAGCGATGTCGATCTCCCCCCGGAGAATTCCTAGGCTGTCAAAGCAACCTCTTCTGTCGCCGTTTCTCTAGCGACCTCTCGCACAGCATTATCCATCTCAGCCCGGATAGTAGGCGAGTCCGGTCTCACCAAAGAAGTCGAAGACCTGCGGCCAGGGACCGATTGCCAGCCATCTCTAGTGATCCGTCGACGACGTGGAGTGGGAGCATCTTCGTCGGTCCCCGTGATGCCCAATACAGTACAGGTGTCCTGAAGGGAGCGCAGCTGATGCAATATTCCGTTCCAGCGGAAGATAATACGAAAAGGGTGGACCCAAGAATATTGAGTGTCATGCTCCCGCAAGAAGTCAGTCACAATTTTAAAAGACTTGCGTTTCTGTAGGGTGACCACTGAGAGATCTTGAAAGAGGGCCACCCTATGGCCTCTGAAATCCAAGGAGGGCTTAGTGCGAGCTACCCTCAGAATCCTTTCCTTCAGGGGATAGTCCGGCAGGAAGGCCAGAAGATCGGGGGGAGGCGCCGGGGCTCTACGTCGTGGGCCCACTCTATGTGACCTATCAATCCTGAGATTAAAGTCTGCCGGCTCACCCAGGACTTCCCGGAACAGATCCCGCAGGTAGGCGGCCGCATCTTCCCCCTCTTCTCCGAGCGGAACGCCCCGGACCCTGATGTTGTTCCTCCGGGAACGGTTCTCAAGGTCCTCCACATGGGATTGTAGATCAATCTGCTGGTCCCGAAGCCTGATCACTTTCTGCTGAAGCTGTGTGAGTTCCTCGTCCCGGGCATGTCCCGCTTCTTCCACGGATGAGACCCTTTCTCCCAGGCCATCAACCTCTCTCCGGACCTCTCGCACCTCCCCCGCCACTTCCTGCTTAAGAGTCTGGAAGTCCTCTTGTAGGGAGCTAAAAAGCGACTCGAGGAATGACCTGGTCACTGGAGGCTCCCCTCCACTCGCCCCCTGTGAACTGCTAGACTGACTTGGGGAGGGCTGTCCGCGGTCTTGCCGAGCATTGCTCCTGTTCAGCAACTCCGGTAGGGTGCGGTCACCCTTCCTGTTCCCCCTGTTGCCGGCCGTCTTGGGCCCCAAATAAAAGTGTTCAATCCTCACCAGCGACAGTAGCGTTCACTACACCGCCTAGCTACCCGCTGGGTGATCGCCCCGACCGGATAGGTCGTACGTCGCTCCTGTGGTGCAGTCCAACACCCGTTCTCCACCTCCTCGTGCTCTTCGGGCGGCAACTCCTGCCCACTCCACCTCAGTACTAGGCCGGTGGGACTTAGCTTCCAGTCCAAAATGGCGTCCACGCTCCGTAGCACGCTGCCTCGCAAGTAGCTCCCGAGCGGACCCCAATCCGTTCACAATAAGGGAGCCGACAAGACCCCGCGGCCAGCCGTTTCAAAGGCTGCTGAGACCCCACTGGGCCCGAGTGCACCGCCAGGAACCCACCACCTCCTGTTTAGCTTCAGCGGGTGGGACGGTCTCGTGCCCGAGCCAGGCCAGGCAGGGCCTCCGAAATCCTCGGCACCGCTCCGGTCCCAACCACGGCTGTAACTCGGCCGTTCTTCTTGGTGGGGCACCAACTTCTCGTCGCCGCGGTCGCTTTCGTTCAGCGCCACAATCAGCGGCTCCGCACTGCAGTAGGGGGCGGACCCGAGCTGGTCCCTGCTCCCCTCTTGGCCGCGCCGGCGGCCTCCGCACAGCGCCTCAGGCTCGAGTTTGCTCACAGGGCGGACCCAACGGCACTTCCGGTCGGGCCGCAGCTTTCGAGGGTCGCGGCTCCGCTTCCACAGTCCGCTAACCGCGCCTTCTAGCGCGCAGATTTTCTTCCGTTACCGTTTTCCTGTGGAGCAGAGTATCCCGGAGGCACCAGACCCTCGCCGGGGCAGCAGATGGTGGCAAGCAGAAGGATGCCTCAACAGGGGCATGATCCGACAAGGAAATAACCCCCATGTCTACGGCAGACGCTAGGGCCTGCACCGGTGAGGTGACCAGGAGGTGATCAAGCCTCGCGTGGGAGTAGTATGAGTAATCCCTGTCCACGGGGTGCTTATGACGCCAGAGGTCCTGGGGGTCCACTTCCGCAAGTCTCGCCTTACAACCAGCTGAGAATTCCCCGACTTGCGGGGAGCGCTGCGCCGATCTGTCGACTATCCGATCAAAGACCATATTAAGGTCGCCCCCGAGGATAACATGCCTATCCGGCGAGCAGGCCTGGATTGGCCGTTGAGGGCACCGGGCAATTCCCCGGTGGGCCGCATGGTTGGGGGCCGGTTTTGGGCCCCTGGGGCCGTTTTTGTTACAGGGCTGTTATGCTGCAAAAACGGCCCTGTTACAAAAACGGCCAAAAACCGGCCCTGTCACAGAGTGCGGTCGCACCTCTCCCCCCTCCCCTCTCCTCCCGGAGGGGGGAGGGGGGCCGGCCGAGCACTTTGCCAGGGCCGGTTCTGGTTCCCAGTCCGGCCCTGCCGGCGAGGCTGGAATCCTTCCACCGCAGACTTCAAGAACCGCTCCTGTTTGTCATTGGGACTATAAAGGGAGCCTATCGTGAATGTAATGCCCCCAACCCGAAACCTATGTGCCAACATCCTCCCTTTAATTTCTGCGAATTTATGGATGTGCTCCCCCCTGAAGTGTCGAGCCACTAGAATCGCTACCCCGGCTGTCTTGGTAGTACCGGAGGAAAAGAACTGCGTCGGAAATTTACAAGAGCGTAGCCTATGTGTGTCTTGTGGTAACAGATGGGTTTCCTGAAGAAGGCAAATGTCCGCTTGGGTGTTTTCCAACAGGGAAAGCACCGCTGGCCGCTTAACGGGATTGTTCAGACCCCTGACATTCAAGGTCACAATTTTAAAGGTATGAGGAGGCATAGGAGGAAATGTATGTAAAGGCGCAATTGTCCTGCGTGATGAACACAGTGGGTGAGCCTACTCCCCCCAACTCAAACAGCAATTCAGTCTCCCACCAACAGTATGTAACGCCTCTCCCCCCTGCGCAGCGCGGCCTAGTACCAATCACCAGCCCCAATGTGACCAATTCGCCCACCACACACGCGCCAACCCCACAAACCACCTCCCCATGCTCCTCCCCATCGTCACAAATCAAAACAAGGTGGAGAAACTCAGGCAAAGCAACAATCCTTAGCACAGCGCACTGGACAACTTCTTCCCCCACACCCAACTCCCACGACTCCTCCCGGTACCCCAACACCCCAAAACAACCCCTTCCAAACCCAAAACAATGTCCCCCCAAGAAAGGAGACAAGGAAACCATTGTCCAAGGCCGGCCCAAAAAGGCAATTCTATGGGAAAGTCTCAAAAGTGGACGTCCAGCCACAACACCACCCCCGCTCTCCCCCCCACTCCCCCAGGCCCCCAAACCTGCAGCTCAAAAAAGAAGAAGCGATGTCGATCTCCCCCCGGAGAATTCCTAGGCTGTCAAAGCAACCTCTTCTGTCGCCGTTTCTCTAGCGACCTCTCGCACAGCATTATCCATCTCAGCCCGGATAGTAGGCGAGTCCGGTCTCACCAAAGAAGTCGAAGACCTGCGGCCAGGGACCGATTGCCAGCCATCTCTAGTGATCCGTCGACGACGTGGAGTGGGAGCATCTTCGTCGGTCCCCGTGATGCCCAATACAGTACAGGTGTCCTGAAGGGAGCGCAGCTGATGCAATATTCCGTTCCAGCGGAAGATAATACGAAAAGGGTGGACCCAAGAATATTGAGTGTCATGCTCCCGCAAGGAGTCAGTCACAATTTTAAAAGACTTGCGTTTCTGTAGGGTGACCACTGAGAGATCTTGAAAGAGGGCCACCCTATGGCCTCTGAAATCCAAGGAGGGCTTAGTGCGAGCTACCCTCAGAATCCTTTCCTTCAGGGGATAGTCCGGCAGGAAGGCCAGAAGATCGGGGGGAGGCGCCGGGGCTCTACGTCGTGGGCCCACTCTATGTGACCTATCAATCCTGAGATTAAAGTCTGCCGGCTCACCCAGGACTTCCCGGAACAGATCCCGCAGGTAGGCGGCCGCATCTTCCCCCTCTTCTCCGAGCGGAACGCCCCGGACCCTGATGTTGTTCCTCCGGGAACGGTTCTCAAGGTCCTCCACATGGGATTGTAGATCAATCTGCTGGTCCCGAAGCCTGATCACTTTCTGCTGAAGCTGTGTGAGTTCCTCGTCCCGGGCATGTCCCGCTTCTTCCACGGATGAGACCCTTTCTCCCAGGCCATCAACCTCTCTCCGGACCTCTCGCACCTCCCCCGCCACTTCCTGCTTAAGAGTCTGGAAGTCCTCTTGTAGGGAGCTAAAAAGCGACTCGAGGAATGACCTGGTCACTGGAGGCTCCCCTCCACTCGCCCCCTGTGAACTGCTAGACTGACTTGGGGAGGGCTGTCCGCGGTCTTGCCGAGCATTGCTCCTGTTCAGCAACTCCGGTAGGGTGCGGTCACCCTTCCTGTTCCCCCTGTTGCCGGCCGTCTTGGGCCCCAAATAAAAGTGTTCAATCCTCACCAGCGACAGTAGCGTTCACTACACCGCCTAGCTACCCGCTGGGTGATCGCCCCGACCGGATAGGTCGTACGTCGCTCCTGTGGTGCAGTCCAACACCCGTTCTCCACCTCCTCGTGCTCTTCGGGCGGCAACTCCTGCCCACTCCACCTCAGTACTAGGCCGGTGGGACTTAGCTTCCAGTCCAAAATGGCGTCCACGCTCCGTAGCACGCTGCCTCGCAAGTAGCTCCTGAGCGGACCCCAATCCGTTCACAATAAGGGAGCCGACAAGACCCCGCGGCCAGCCGTTTCAAAGGCTGCTGAGACCCCACTGGGCCCGAGTGCACCGCCAGGAACCCACCACCTCCTGTTTAGCTTCAGCGGGTGGGACGGTCTCGTGCCCGAGCCAGGCCAGGCAGGGCCTCCGAAATCCTCGGCACCGCTCCGGTCCCAACCACGGCTGTAACTCGGCCGTTCTTCTTGGTGGGGCACCAACTTCTCGTCGCCGCGGTCGCTTTCGTTCAGCGCCACAATCAGCGGCTCCGCACTGCAGTAGGGGGCGGACCCGAGCTGGTCCCTGCTCCCCTCTTGGCCGCGCCGGCGGCCTCCACACAGCGCCTCAGGCTCGAGTTTGCTCACAGGGCGGACCCAACGGCACTTCCGGTCGGGCCGCAGCTTTCGAGGGTCGCGGCTCCGCTTCCACAGTCCGCTAACCGCGCCTTCTAGCGCGCAGATTTTCTTCCCAGCAAGGTCCGCTAGTACACCACTGCACCCGCCGTCGCCGGCTAGCGACGATGGGGGGAGATCAGCAGTGAATAAGGTGTTCAGGGGCCTGGGCCGGAGGAGCTCGCCGAGGCCGCGTCCTTCTGCTCCGCCATCTTGGCCACGCCCCCCCTTAAGAACTTATTTAGATGAGTTATTAGCATCAGGATTCATTCGACACTCAACATCTCCTGTCTCTTCTCCACTGTTTTTCATACCTAAGCGGGATGGTAGTGGCTTAGGTGCATGTATTGACTATCGTGGATTAAATAAGGCCACTATTAAAAATAAATATCCTTTGCCTCTAAATCCAATTCTTGTAGACCAATTACGTCATTCCACCATCTACACTAAGTTAGATTTACGAGGGGAATACCATCTTGTCCGAGTCAAAGAGCATGACGAATGGAAAACAGCCTTCCGAACCAAGTTTGGTTTATCTGAGTACACAGTCATGCCCTTTGGCTTTTGTAATGCCCCTGCAGCCTTTCAATACTTTATAAATGAAGTATTGAATGAATTCCTTGATATCTGTGTTATTGTATACATTGATGATATCCCCATTTATTCTAAAAATAGAGAAGAACATATTCATCAAGTGAAAGCAGTACTAGCCAAATTGCAAGAAAATCATCTGTTTGCAAAATTAGAAAAATGTGTCTTCAACACTGACACTGTTGAGTTCTTAGGATATTGTCTGTCACCAGGGATCATGATGGATCTTAAAAAAGTGAGTGCTGTAGGAGATTGGCCAGAACCCACATCATTAAAAGAAGTACAGAAATGTTTAGGTTTTGCTAATTTCTATAGAAGTTTTATACCTCACTTCGCAGAAACAGTTGCAAATACTTTCATGGACAGAGAAGGCAGCTCAAGCTTTTGCTCAAGTAAAAGAAAAATTCACTTTGGCACCTTTGTTAGGGCATCCAGACCCTGACCTTCCTTTCTTTGTGGAAGCAGATGCTTCACAAATGGCAGTGGGAGGAGTTCTCTCGCAAAGAGATGAACAGGATGGCCAGTTACATCCCGTAGCCTTCAATTCTAAAAACTTACTCCATGCTAAGCAGAATTATACGGTGGCAGAGAGGGAATTGTTAGCAATAAAGTTAGTATTCACTTAATGGTGCCATCATTTAATGGGAACCAAATATCCTGTAACGATATTTAGTGATCCTAAGAAGTTACAATTTTTTAGTTCTGTGAAGGCCCTACCACCTCGTCGAATGCGATGGTTAAATTTCTTTAGTGCATTTGACTTCGTGATTACATATAGACCAGGGTCAAAACAAATCCAATCAGACATTCTATCAAAAATGAATGGCTACACTACTGAATCTAAAAAATATATAATAAGTCCTCCCATTATTTACCAGTAGAAAATATTGGCTCCTATAGTACAAGCAGACTTCATGACGCTAGTTAAGACAGAACATCTGAATATAAAGGTAGAAGAATGGTTAAAAAATCCCAAAAAATCTATTCAAGATGGTTTACTCTATCATAATTCCTTATTATTCATTCAAACCATTGAGTTACAAGAAAAAGTCTTAACTTGGCATCATGACTCAGCCTTAGCAGGCCACCCTGGTAATCTGAAAACCATAGATAATTGCAAGAAACATTTTTAGTGGCCTTCTTTAAGAAAAGACGTTCAAAAATATGTGGCATCCTGTCCAATTAGGGCCAGGAATATATCTTCACATAAAGCACCAGCGGGGTTATTGCAACCATTACCAACCCCTCCAACTCCTTGGCATACCATAACCCTAGATTTTATCACCAATTTAACAGTAGCCAATCATTTTAAGACCATTTTGGTAGCTGTAGATTATTTATCCAAGAAGGCACAATTTTTCCACTACAAAAAATTCCTACTGCAGCAGAATTTACTAACATTTTCATGGTAAACATAGTGCGCCTGCATGGCCTGCCGACTAAAATTGTGTCCAACAGGGGTAGTCAATTCACTTCTAAATTTTGGTCAAACCTTTGTAAACATTTAAAAATGGACATAGCTTTATCCACAGCTTTCCATCCAGAAATCGATGGTCAAACAGAGAGAACAAATCAAACACTATTACAAACGCTATGTTGTTTAATGGCTGAATTTACTAGCAAATGGAATAAAGCTTTACCTTTGGCTGAATTCATTTATAATGATAGTGTGCACTCAGCTACACAATGTACATCCTTCTATTTTTTTGAATGGCTGTCATCCTAAGGCTTTACCAATATCAGTAGACTCATCCTTTACACCTGCAGTCACAGATTGTCTCCATCAATTATAAGATATTCAAGAAAAGGCTAAAAAACATTTAAATAATTACAAAGAAATAATGAAAAAACAAACAGACAAACACAGAAACTCCGCTCCAAGTTATCAAGTAGGAGATAAAGTGTGGCCATCCACTAAGAATTTAAACATAGTAGGTCCACGAAACTTACATCCAAGTTATATTGGACCTTTTCCTATAAATAAGAACATAAACCCAGTTACTGTACAATTAGAGTTACCTTCTGATTATTCCATGCATCCCACCTTTCATGTGTCCCTGTTGAAACCTTATAATTCAGAAACCAGACAAGAACCTCCTCCCCACCGATCCCTATTGATGGTCATTTGGAATATGATGTACGTCGTGTTTTAGACGCTAAGAGAATACAAGGCAAACTTCATTATTTGATAGCATGGAAAGGTTACTCTGCTAATAAAAATTCCTGGGAGCCAACTTCATTTGTTCACGCTCCCAAATTGGTAAAACAATTTCACCTGTGATTCCCACAGAAACCTTGCCCTGTAGGGAAGCTTTTGAGGGGAGCTGCTGTTAGGGTTTGTACTAAGAACATAGCCCAGCCCCATACTATGAAATGAGGATTGGCCCTGTGTGTCTTTTGTTTTTACTTTGTCATGAATAATGTTTTCTTTTATATTTTACTATGAGGGGTTTTCAAGTTGGCTCCTTTTGCACAAGCATAGGCCAAAGTGACATTTGTGTACAACCTGATGCAGGAATAAAATGGATATTCAGTTTGAGGTCAGGGGCTCATTTGCATACTTATTGTACAACCTGATGCAGGAATAAACTGGATATTCAGTTTGAGCTCAAGGGCTCATTTGCATACTCAGCACATGGCCTTAATGGCACTTGAAGCATGCTTCCCATGTTTTTATAACCACACCCTAACTGGAGAAACCCATCCAAAGAAACAGTATAAATGGCCTCACATTACAACAGAACTCGCTTGTGCGCATTGAATCCTCTTCCTCACCTGATTTGCAGAGCAGCTCCAATCCCGTGTGTTCCTCTGCAGTCTTCAAGGCACCTTCCCAGTGCAAGATGTGTTTCGGTGGTGATCCAGCTTCAGCAGAGTTTCCATAGTAACACCAACGCGGCAAATCTTCCTTTCTGGTCCTGAGGGGAAACCTGTCCAATCTGCAACAAAAGAAATAGAAAGCATATATCAAGTAAGATCTTTGAAAAAGCTTGCATAGAGAGAAGCGCGCATAAAGGAAAAAAAGGTAATTACCAACTCCATTTGTTTTTGCGAGTGTGTATTCTTTGATTTTCCAAACATTGTTTACAGAATTAAGACTTTGGTAATAACGGAGGAGCTACAAAACTGAAAGAACAGATATTTGTGCTTAATGAAACTTCTGATGACTTACTTTTGAATCCCTGAGCATAATCCAAGACTCTTCTGTCGCCACAATCACAAATCTAAGCATAAAAAGAAAACACAAGAGGGGAGAAAGAACTTTATTGAGAGCATATTAAGACTCAGTGACCATTGTGAATACTATTTGTATGTTTTTGGAAGTTATATTTAGTAAGTTAGTGCAAAGGTCATACTATATAGTGTACTGGAACAACAGTGCAGGTCAGTGATTGTTGTCATTTTATTTCCAGAGATTTAAAGATAAGGATAATAGCATTTTTTCATAAAAACTCCTTATGATGAATCAGAATCACGTTTTATACAAAGGTATCTTCTTGACTAATGTTATAAACATATAGAGAAAAAGATAAGACCTGGTTTTTATAAGAGAAGTGTGATAACATATTCGTGTATGTTTTAGATGTACTTGCCAACTCCCTGAAGTAAGACTTGCTGAAGGCTTTAAGCTAGAAAAGAGTGACGTCTAATCAACTTGAGCCATAACCAGAGGAATGTTTATTTTTGGTTTATTATTTTGTCCCATTTTTCTCCCTTCCCTATCTCTGAAGTTGAACAACCTGGATTTCAGGTGAATGAAGGTTAACACAGAGGTCTTCTAGGGAGCTTATTAAGTGCACGTTGGACGCCATACACATGGGCTAACCAGTTGCTGCCAGTACCTAAGACTCTAGCTGAGAAGGATTGCTTTAAGTCACGGTTCATTTGCTCCACAATTGAGTTGCCCTCAGACCTGTATGGAGAGGAAAATTGCACCAGCACCCCCAAAGACCGCAAAGCATAATTGTACGCCTTCGAGAAGAACGCTAGACCTTGGTCAGAATCAAAAGTGCCATAGGCAAAAATCCCTACAAAGACACGGAAATCCCTGATGACAGTTTGAGAGTCAGCAATGCGTTATGGCGACACCCTAAGAAATCTGGTGCATGAATCAACTGCAACTAAAATATATTTATATGCAGTATCTGAAGAAAAGGGACCACAGTGATCATGATACACACAAGCAAAAGGCCAATTTGCAATGCTAAGCGGTCTTTGTGGTGGACGTGTTACTACAGAAGGCTTAATTTGTTGACAGATGTCACAAGAAAGCACATAATTGCGGGTCTGTTTATATAAACCACGCCACTAGTACCGTTGCTGCAAAATATAAACAGTTGCAGTTTGATAAAAGTGTGTCTGCGGTCAGCGTTGGGAATCAGTCGATCTCCAACTTCTGGTATTCTAGCAAAAGGAACTTGTTTGGGAGTTAACTGATAAGAATATTTTGAAGAGAAACCCTGTGGGTAATTAAGGCCATCGCTGCCAAAATGTCATTATCAATCTTCGTCATGGATCTAGTAACGGTTGCTACTGAACACGTGGCTACTGCAGATTTGGCTGCTTCATCAGCCAAACTATTCCAAACAGCATGTGCCCCGACACACTGATGGCCAAGAGTATTTACAACATGTGTGAGTTGCAAACGTTGTTTAAGATCTGCCACTCAAGCCCAAAGCGTTTTATGCTTAATTGTGCTGCCTTTAGAATCTAGATAATCATTTTGAGACCAGAAGAATAAGTTGTCATTGAAAGACTGAACACAGTAATAAGAATTGGAGACAATAAGAGTCGAAACTTTTGGATCCGCAAACTCGAGAGCAAGAATTAAGGCACGCAGCTCAGCCAATTGTGCAGTACAGTCTCCCAGCACCTGTGTGTGCACTAAGGAAGATTTGAATTCTCCAGGGAACTAGCACGCAAACCTGTTTCTATTGTTGTTGCCCCTTTTTTTTGTTTCTCCAATTCTTTTTAGAAAAGACTGGGCGTCCATCTGTGTCAGATGGCACTTTAGGCTGTGATTGAGCCTGTGTTTGCGATTGAGTAAAAGGTTTGTTCCCCAAACTATTGCGGCCAATGGTTTCATGATACTTTCCAATAATTTTTGGTAATTTGCATGGTTTTTCCATGTCAGGGACTGCTGCCAAGCTGTTAGTGACTTGAAAGCTCATAGCATTGGCAAGGATCATATCTGCCATCACGTCGATCTGCCATCACAATACGCATCCCTAATTCCACAGCCGCTTCAGCGCCGTGTTCATCCTGAACACGCTTTATCACGGAGGGGAGGACAGTCATAGATGGTGTGCCGAAACACTTTGAATATACAGCTGCAAACACCTTTCCCCAGGTGTTACAATCAGCTAACTCGGGAAGCAAATCTTGAGGCAAACTAATAGTTAAAATGTGGGGGTTTTCTACAGGAGAGGTGTTAGGAAAAACAGCTTCAAGCTGTCCAAACCTCTCGGCAAGCCAATAAAGCAGTACATCTTTATTAGTCGGACGCTTTCCCATCACGAATGAACCATAATGGGGCTGATAGTTACTCCACCTGCCCCCGCAGGTTGTAGTACAACTCCAGGTGGAGCCACCTTGAAAGCACGTGACACAGACTGTACTACACCCCTGTGTACACAAATTAAGGAAGTATGCAACACCCGCAGTTCGTCCGGCATAGCAGCTGTCAACCCACATGGGTGGGGTGCATACCCAGCTAACACCGGCCATGTGGCCCCTTCTATTGACAAAGAACCTAAACGGACCGGCGTATATGAGTGCGGAAGGGCGCCATTTAACCAAATACGGTGTTGCCAAGCTGTAAGCGGAACCTCAAGGGCCCAATAGGGTTGATACGCTACCAGAACAGCCGTTGCGGTGTAATCATGAAACAATTTGTCATCTGCGTTCACTGCCGGAAACGTGACCCAAAAATAAAAGACTGCAAATGGATCCGCAGGATCTGCTCCTACTACAAAAATCAAAGACACCCCTTCATTAGGGACACCATCATTTCTCAAGAAATCCCTGTTTGGGGCACGATTGTGTGCGGTAATGTTATGTTTAAAAAATTGAGGGACTGGGAGCTAAGTTTAACTGAGCTCCTGCACATAGGCTCCTGAAGGGGACTGAGAATCAGAGGGGTGTGCAGTTCCTAACTGGACGTGAGGGGAAAGGGAGGTCTTTCTTTGTGATGCCCTCACATACCCCGGAGGATGTCATGCTTCATCATTGGGCCTTGCTCCTCGTCGGTCCGGCGCTGCAATGCCTGACGGGCTCCCGTAAATGGAGCTGTTTGTCGGAGATCTTTTGAAGAAGCTGTTGGTGTGTGCGGTTATGAGGGTTGGGTAGTGCACAGGTAGGTGAGATAAAATAGGTCAGGAGCAGTCCTACTCTGGTCTGGCTTATTGGTTTAGGTAGCTGGAGCCTGATTAAAAGACAGCGTGTGGGCCCTTACGTGGATTTAATGTTCCTCAAGGGCTGCCAAAGTGGAGTGGGTCAACATGTTTTGTGCCTCTTTAGCCTCTAAAGGGTCTAGTGGTACCTCGTCAGGACAGGAAAAAGCTAAAATGTGAGTGGTGCAATTATTATGGCTAGTGCCTGTACATCCATCTCTGCCCTTACTGTTGTTGACATGGGAGTCGTTTTAACCTCAACGCCAAGTGATACCCTCCGAGCTGCATCCCCCAGCCATGTCCTTCCTGGCGCTGTCGTCATGACTATGACATGCTATATTCACTCTCTTGGGATTTCTCCATTTCTAATGCTATAAACCTTCTCTACCAGGTCTTGGCGTATGTACCTTTTGGCTAAAAGGCCGGGACAGATGTGGTGAATTGTACATACCAAAGGTGGTGAGTCACCCATCTCATTACCATACACATTGATCTATTACGGGAATGTGTTTCACTGCATTATCAAATGGGGAGTGTTAATACAAGTTGTACTTGCGCTATATTGTTTTTCTGTTTTTCTGATTTGTACAAACTTTGGTACACAATGTGTGTGATATGATGTTCTTTGTCTCCATCATAGGTTGTGCATTGAACATACTGAACAGGCTAAAATCACTGGTTCAGTATCACATTGTCATTTGTTACACGTGTTGTTCCATTTTTTTCACGTAGCTCACATTTTATTGCAGTTAGCTAGATCATTTACCCTGAAGAAGGCTGTGACACTATCATAGGTCTGCTGGCCGTAACATGTTGGTCTTGACATAACACAGAAGCCTCTAATGATGGCATCTAGGTTACCAGCGAAATTCTGTTTTTAATCCTGACACTGGGTAGCTCAATAAAGTTGCAGCATAGCTAACCCTGTAGTTAGTTTTAAACCACTCACATTACAGCACTGCACTAACTTGAACACACCAGCTTCACATGGGGTTTTGGAATACCCACCAAACTTATGCAAAAAACATCCCTGTGTTATAGCCCAAGTAGATACTAGGTCTCTCGGGTGAGGAGGCACCCCTATGATGAAGCATGACACCTCTGGTGTGTGAGGGGTACACCGTCCTAAAAAGGGAATCCCCTTTTATGCGTAAGAGTACACTCAGCCCTTGGCTGAACCCCCGCCCCCATCATTTTGGACCCGGGACCTTTTTTTGTGATTGAATTAATGAGTGGGAAGTTGGTTCCTGCTGGTCCCCCTTTGTGTGATTACTGATTGATCATGTTTTCACTCCAAAATGTATGATAAATATGGGATTGTGACTAATTTTGTACTGTTTGCTGACCTGCGTTCGGATGACGTTGTGTGGTATCGTCATCTGCTCGTAAGTCACTCTCTCCCGCTCAATAGGAGGTCTTTGCCTGCCCCTAACACGAAACCACATCTAATTTCACAGTTCAAAATGTTCTTGTTTTGTTTGGTGTTTGGTCGAACAACGACGAATCACTGGACCAAGTATTGTGGGTTTGTCTCGTTTTTATGGTTTGTAATGGTCATTTTCCATGATAACATGGGGGCAGGCCTTCTAGTGGGCGTTATAGTATCAAAAACCCACAATTGTACTCATGATTTATCGCTCAAAAACCACAGGAGCAAAATGTAGACTTTTCCCAATTCCAAAACAGGCCTTCACCTGAACCCCTAGACTACAGGTGCTCAAGCAAACCCTGCCGAGGGAAAGGGAATGGGGACAGAGAAGAGACTGCCTTGCTTTTTCTTGGTACACTTCTACTCTTTTCTTCTGATGCCGATCTGGGTACAGTCTCTTTTTCTAAGATCTCTCTGGTGAACTATAATTCAATAACACAACACACAATTACTTGACTTCATATGCTCTTCTATATTTCCTACTATTCTGACTAATTTATTTTCTCTCTTATCCTCCAAGCTAAGGCCTTTGCTTCTCTTCTTTCTTTCTTTCTTTTCTTGGAAAGGATATTTAATTCCTGATGAACATTATTCTTTAGAAATGTTATCCTTTTTTATTTGAGAATACGAAGCATTTAATTATATCTTGTCATTGACTTATTTGAGAATACGAAGCATTTAATTATATCTTGTCATTGACTTAGAATCTTGTTTCTTTTACAGCCTTATACTTGTGGTTTTTTTAGTCCTGAGGAGACCTTTTCACCACTGGATAATAGTGTGGAAACAGGTGAGCTTCTGCCTTCTCTTTTATTGTTTTCTTTTTTCTCTCGCAAGACTCTAGTGAACATTCTGTTATTTGCGCTCCCTTACTAACCGACACTTCAGAAACAATAACTACCCTGAACTAAACTCTACGCATACCTGAAAAGAATTCACAACAATAACTTTCTGACTAACTAGGGCGCAAGCGTGGGGAATGCACACTCTAAGAAAGACGTTGGTGAAGTGCATGGCTCAGAATGCTGCCAGCGCACTTTACAGCCAAGTCTGACCTTGTGCCTTCAACAACCCGCGGGAGACTGGAACAGCAACACTTACTGCGTTCACCAACTGCCTGCGGACTCTTCCATGAGCCCTGGTGCAGGTGGCAATCATCCAGAGTTTCCTGCAAACTGGTAAACATCTTTGATGGTGACGGAAGAGAAAAATGACCACACAACAAGGGATGGTAGTCCTCGATGGCGGAACCCTGACATATAGTTACACTATAATTTCTCAGTCTCCTCATGTCGACAGTAACTAAATCTTTTACCTTTATAACCTGGATTATCCGGGGTATGGGCTCAATCCGTAAATGGCACAGAATACTTACACGGTTACCTAGACGCCTCGCACAAATAGTCTATCTTCAGGAAACCCACTTGGTGACTTCAGAGGCCCTTAAATTGAGCAAACGTTGGAGAGGGCAACTGCATTACACTTCCTACTCTGCATTCTCACAAGGCACAACAGTGTGGATAGTAGCAGGGATCCCGTTTGCAGTGTTAGAATCTAAGATTGACAATCAGAAAAGGTATGTGCTGCTTAGGGGCACACTTGACAGGAAACAAGTTGTCCTGAGATGTGTATACGCACCTAATACAGACCAAGATGTCTTCCTTGTCGACTGAATTGGTGGATTGGGCACAATTGCCCTGTCTCCTGGGTGGGGATTTAATACTGTACTTGATATCAACCTGGACAGCTCACACCACCCTCTCCCAGGCACAGCAATAATACATCAAGCCAAGGAACTACGTCGCTGGTTGTCTGGGTGAGACCTGGCAGCTATATGGCGAGACAATAATACTGGTACATGTGAATGCTCTTTTTATTCCCATCATCACGCACTGCACTCCGGATAGGATAGATTTCTCTGCAAACATGCCTTACTCTCCTCTGTGACTCACACCACATATCTTGGCAAAACTCTTTCGGACCACAACCCTCTTTAACTTACACTTAATTGAGGCTGTGTCCATTCTCATTTTCCAACATGGCGTTTACAGCCCAACTACTTGAACACTCTGTATTCAGAGGCACCTTGGCCTCAACTACCACATCCTATTTCTCAGAGAATACTGCCACATCATCGACTTGTTCGATAGAATGGGAGGCCTTTGAAGTCGTGGTTTGCGCAGTCTCAATGAGCACGGTAGTGCGAGCCAGGCAGGAGGTCACTTGAGACATTGCGGAGTTGTAGTAAACTGCGCCCTCTGGAGGTAGCAAGGATAATGCAATCAAGGCAGCAGAGCTGCACAATACCAGAATCATCTATGCAGAACTCTTGGAACGACTGGGGCTAATTGATCAGAGAATTTATATACAACGGACACACTCGGAGCGGATAGATCAGACACTATACTGGCTCAATTAATTTGTCCTTCTCCTTCCCCCACACCCATTTTATCCATAGCCAATCTCGGTCTTGTACTGGTGACTACCCAGGTAGAGATTAATACGGCATTCTGCATTCCGGGCTGATTTTGTCGTCGGCAGCATAAGACTCTGCCTCACGAAGGTTTTCAACTGGCTTAAAAATCATCAATTAAAAAGCAATTCGGACAAATCTGAGATTATTTTCTTTGGATAACTGGTAGTGGGTAACTGGAGCGAATGGCGGCCAATGGAGCTGTCTCCCCCTCAGCCTCTAATGATGGCATCTGGGTTACCAGCGAGATTCTGTTTTTAATCCTGACACTGGGTAGCTCAATAAAGTTGCAGCATAGCTAACCCTGTAGTTAGTTTTAAACCACTCACATTACAGCACTGCACTAACTTGAACACACCAGCTTCACATGGGGTTTTAGAATACCCACCAAACTTATGCAAAAAACATCCCTGTGTTGTAGCCCACGTAGATACTAGGTCTCTCGCGTGAGGAGGCACCCCTATGATGAAGCATGACACCTCTGGTGTGTGAGGGGTACACCGTCCTAAAAAGGGAATCCACTTTTATGCGTAAGAGTACACTCAGCCCTTGGCTGAACCCCCCCACCCCCCATCATTTGGGACCCGGGACCTTTTTTTGTGATTGAATTAATGAGTGGGAAGTTGGTTCCTGCTGGTCCCCCTTTGTGTGATTACTGATTGATTATGTTTTCACTCTAAAATGTATGATAAATATGGGATTGTGATTGATTTTGTACTGTTTGCTGACCTGGGTCCGGATGACATTGTGTGGTATTGTCATCTGCACGTAAGTCACTCTCTCTCGCTCAATAGGAGCTCATTGCCTTCCCCTAACACGAAACCACATCTAATTTCACAGTTCAAAATGTTCTTGTTTTGTTTGGTGTTTGGTTGAATAACGACGAATCGCTGGACCAAGTATTGCGGGTTTGTCTCGTTTTTATGGTTTGCAATGGTCATTTTCCATGATAACATGGGAGTAGGCCTTCTAGTGGGTGTTATAGTATCAAAAACCCACAATTGTACTCATGATTTATCGCTCAAAAACCACAGGAGCAAAATGTAGACTTTTCCCAATTCCCAAAACAGGCCTTCACCTGAACCCCTAGACTACAGGTGCTCAAGCGAACCCTGCCGAGGGAAAGGGAATGGGGACAGAGAAGAGACTGCCTTGCTTTTTCTTGGTACACTTCTACTCTTTTCTTCTGATGCCGATCTGGGTACAGTCTCTTTTTCTAAGATCTCTCTGGTGAACTGTAATTCAATAACACAACACACAATTACTTGACTTCATATGCTCTTCTATATTTCCTACTATTCTGACTAATTTATTTTCTCTCTTATCCTCCAAGCTAAGGCCTTTGCTTCTCTTCTTTCTTTCTTTTCTTGGAAAGGATATTTAATTCCTGATGAACATTATTCTTTAGATATGTTAACCTTTTTTATTTGAGAATACCAAGCATTTAATTATATCTTGTCATTGACTTAGAATCTTGTTTCTTTTACAGCCTTATACTTGCGGTTTTTGTAGTCCTGAGGAGACCTTTTCACCACTGGATAATAGTGTGGAAACAGGTGAGCTTCTGCCTTCTCTTTTATTGTTTTCTTTTTTCTCTCGCAAGACTCTAGTGAACATTCTGTTATTTGCACTCCCTTACTAACCGACACATCAGAAACGATAACTACCCTAAACTAAACTCTACGCATACCTGAAAGGAATTCACAACACTAACTTTCTGACTAACTAGGGCGCAAGCGTGGGGAATGCACACTCTAAGAAAGATGTTGGTGAAGTGCATGGCTCAGAACGCTGCCAGCGCACTTCACAGCCAAGTCTGTCCTTGTGCCTTCAACAACCCGCGGGAGACTGGAACGGCAACACTTACTGCGTTCACCAACTGCCTGCGGACTCTTCCATGAGCCCTGCTGCAGGTGGCAATCATCCAAAGTTTCCTGCAAACTGGTAAACATCTTTGATGGTGACGGAAGAGAAAAATGACCACACAACAAGGGATGGTAGTTCTCGATGGTGGAACCCTGACATATAGTTACACTATAATTTCTCAGTCTCCTCATGTCGACAGTAACTAAATCTTTTACCTTTATAACCTGGATTGTCCGGGGTATGGGCTCAATCCGTAAATGGCACAGAATACTTGCACGGTTACCTAGACGCCTCGGACAAATAGTCTATCTTCAGGAAACCCACTTGGTGACTTCAGAGGCCCTTAAATTGAGCAAACGTTGGAGAGGGCAACTGCATTACACTTCCTACTCTGCATTCTCACAAGGCACAACAGTGTGGATAGTAGCAGGGATCCCGTTTGCAGTGTTAGAATCTAAGATTGACAATCAGAGAAGGTAGGTGCTGCTTAGGGGCACACTTGACAGGAAACAAGTTGTCCTGAGATGTGTATACGCAACTAATACAGACCAAGATGTCTTCCTTGTCGACTGAATTGGTGGATTGGGCACAATTGCCCTGTCTCCTGGGTGGGGATTTAATACTGTACTTGATATCAACCTGGACAGCTCACACCACCCTCTCCCGGGCACAGCTATAATACATCAAGCCAAGGAACTACGTCGCTGGTTGACTGCGTGAGACCTGGCAGCTATATGGCGAGACAATAATACTGGTACATGTGAATGCTCTTTTTATTCACATCATCATGCCCTGCACTCCGGATAGGATAGATTTCTCTGCAAACATGCCTTACTCTCCTCTGTGACTCACACCACATATCTTGGCAAAACTCTTTCAGACCGCAACCCTCTTTAACTTACACTTAATTGAGGCTGTGTCCCTTCTCATTTTCCGACATGGCGTTTACAGCCCAACTACTTGAACACTCTGTATTCAGAGGCACCTTGGCCTCAACTACCACATCCTATTTCTCAGGGAATACTGCCACATCATCGACTTGTTCGATAGAATGGGAGGCCTTTGAAGTGGTGGTTTGCGCAGTCTCAATGAGCACGGTAGTGCGAGCCAGGCAGGAGGTCACTTGAGACATTGCGGAGTTGTAGTAAACTGCGCCCTCTGGAGGTAGCAAGGATAATGCAATCAAGGCAGCAGAGCTGCGCAATACCAGAATCCTCTATGCCGAACTCTTGGAACGACTGGGGCTAATTGATCAGAGATCTTATAGAAAACGGATACACTCGGAGCGGATAGATCAGACACTATACTGGCTCGATTAATTTGTCCTTCTCCTTCCCCCACACCCATTTTATCCATAGCCACTCTCGGTCTTGTACTGGTGACTACCTAGGTAGAGATTAACACAGCATTCTGCATTCCGAGCTGATTTTGTCGTAGACAGCATCAGACTCTGCCTCACGAAGGTTTTCAACAGGCTTAAAATCCATCAATTAAAAAGCAATTCGGACAAATCTGAGATTATTTTCTTTGGATAACTGGTAGTGGGTAACTGGAGCGAATGGCGGCCAATGGAGCTGTCTCCTTCTCAGTTGGCCCAAGAAAAGGTTAAAAACGTGGGCGTTGCCATTGACAACATCCTTCCCATGGACCCCCATTCAAACACTGATGGCTCATGTTTGGGCATATTCCGCATGCTAAAGAAAATTCTCCCTCCGCTTTCAGTGGACATCAGGAAGACCGTAGTACAGGCCTTAGTGATATCAAAATTGGACTGCGCTGATAGCTGTTCCTTGGCCTACCCGACTATCTCATTCAGCATCTACAAGTAGTGCAGTACGCAGCAGCTGGAACGATCCTTATGCCAAAGCCTAGATCCTATATGACTCCTATTCTCAAATCTTTGCATTGGCTCCGAATGAAAGAAAGAATTAATTTTAAAGCCATTGTATTCTTTAAAGCACTCCATGGCCAAGGCGTCAAGTATCTTAGGAAGCTTGTTATCCACTACATTCCAACAAGGACCGTAAGATCTTGCATGCCTCCCTAAAATACACTTAGCGCGCTTAGGGGGAAGATCCTTTGGGTTTCTGAGTGCACAAACATGGAACAATCTACCCGCCTCTTTGAGAGCCTCAGCTAACTTGGCAACATTCAGAAAACACCTTAAAACCTGGCTTTTCAAGACGTAGCCTGAGCTTGGCATCCTGCCACTATGTCCACCCTATCCCTGATGTTCCACCTTAGCACCAGGACACTCTAGCCGGAGTATCTGTTTGCGCTTTATCTAATCCTTTTCATTTCAATTCATTTTTATTACATTATTATGCAAAACTCTACTCTGCATCACTGCCACCTACCCCTAGGCGCTGACTGACTTACTGGCTGCTGTGTCCTTGCATGTGGTCTCGGACACATATTTGAAGGACCTAGCAGCCCCTATAACAAGCACAAAAATATGAGGAGACATTAAACAACTAGCTTGCAACAAAATGCATTTTGGTGGGATTGAAAAGATTTGCACGGTAAAGTAAGTAGTGGGTGGCTGGGTTTTACACCCGCGAAAGGTGAAGCGTTGATAGAGAAAAATCTATAGCACAAAGTTACTAAACATAAAATAATTCCATTTCAAGAACCAGACTTGTTACTTCTTTTAATGTTTTGGCCTGAGTTTAACAGTGCAGGGTAAACATCTGATGGCAATCACTTTAATAAGGCTTTTGGTCTGTGGTCTTGTTACCCATAAACAAGGCTGCAGTTGGTGAACCGGCCTAACCAGTTAGTGCAGCACGTGAGTACAATGCGTATTTGGTTTATGAATATTCAATCTGTGGTTTGTGCCGCGTTGTGTTTGTTGTTAAGAGCTGGGGTTTGGGAAATCTCACACTCCCTAAAACGTCATCGCCCTAGTTTCACGAACAGAGATCGGAAATCAAGGTCTTTGCCCCATTTTTGAAGATTTTCTTATAGATGAAAGAACCTTTTCCACTCCTCTGCCATTTGCCCTCCCGCCCTGGGGTAATCGGTTACCAGTGTTAACTTTTCTGCATCTGAGGAAGTACTTCAAAGGCGAGAAGCCATGTTCAGCCACATCGTGGTGACAAGTGGTAGCCATACCAAACACATAGTCTTGTTTCCAAAGAGAAAATGTGCATTCTCACTTAGTGAATGCTGTCCCTGCACTGTGTGGATGAATCACAGCTGTGGGTGTTCCACCGCAACACCCAATGATTTTGAAGCTGCCCCATATTTACAAGGGCGGCATAAATTTGGGGACCAGGTGGTCTTAAATAGGCACAAAGTGAAAAATGCTTCCTTTCTCCTCGTTTTTGCTGTTTCTATGTGCAATGTGTTGTGCAATACACATAGAGACAGCAAAAGGCCTTTGATTGTTTATTCGCCGAAAGGTGACCCTTCCTGCACATACTATCAATAAACAAAATTATATTTTGCAACTTTACAAACAAAATACTGCCTGTGGTCTGGAAATCAACTTTTTGTTTCTCTCCTTACTCGCTAAGGTAAGCTTTGCTGAGAGTGTTTGGGGAAGAAAGCTTACTCTGTAGATTTACAGGTCTAAAGCAGCCAATTCCACTCCACAGCTTCCTTCCCCACGCCTCGCCCTTCACCCCAGCATAAAACGTTGTTACAATGTTATTTATCCACAGTCACTCGATCCTAAAGAATTACATGAAGATCCAGAAGGGACAAATTTTATTTGGAGAAAATGAAAAACTATATCACACCTATAATCAAAAACCACTGTATGAAGTATCGTGGGGCAACTCATGATAGTCTTGTAAAAATCTAATAATTGGGCTAGGTGTTAAAAAAGGAGGGGGTATAATGAAGCAAAATAAAAGGCTAAAGAGCCAACATTTTGGATTTGCGAAATTGGTCAATCAAATTTGGAGCATAAATTAAATGAATCCACTTGAACGAGGGAACATATTTCCCTTGGCCCAATGGTACCTAATCTTAATGTTAGGAATTAGATCCAACAATAACAATTCACTGCAGTTATTACCAATGTGAAAGATCTGTAAGGGCTAGCAAACTCCACTTAATAACTTGCATTGCTCTTGCTAACAGTTTGTGGCAACAAAGTGGGGGCTCTTTACCTGAATCGCAGAACACCAATCTTGCTCTCCATGGTAAATCTGTGTGTAATGACTGTGCCTCTAGGAACCCTTCCCACAAAATGCATGCTGTGTGCCTGGGTACTTGAGGCGGAGTGATCACAGGCTGGTGCTCTTGCATGTAAGTATCCCCTAAAGATGTGAGATGCTTCATAAAGTTTAGTGGTAGTTTTATCCCTGCAAAACCCTTAGTAAACTCAAATTTAACTGTCTAGCTTGACTGATCATCCGAAAGACCGGAGCAGGAAGGATCATTTATAGCATTGGGCCAGAACCAAGTCTAGTAAGGCAAGACATGATTTGGTCAGACCAAAGGCCAAGGCTCCATAAATATTCAAAATAAATCAGCTACCTACCCAACACATTATTCTCTGTGCTGCTAGTAGGTAGAAGAGCCCAGTGAAAGCATAGGATGGGCCAGAGTTGTCTTGAAGTTAACACAAACACTCCTCTGTGACAAGTTGTCGTGAAGTTCTGGCACTCTAGAAAAGAAAATGCACTTTGTCAAGACTGGTTCCAACTTAAAGTTTGAGACTGACTTTAAATCGAAGTGGTCAGTTTAACTTAAACTGCCCCAGGACTGGACAGGAGGTTACTGACAGAAGAGCTCAGTAAAAGCACAAGATGGGCCAGAGAGTTGTCCAGAAGTCAACACACAAACTCCCCTGTGACATGTTGCCATAAAGTCCCATGAGTTGATTAACTGCTGCAGCAAAATCAGTGCTGACCTTTAACTTAAAGAAAACTGAGCACACCTGCCTAGAGGTGTGTGTCTCTCTCCATTTGTAAGGTTTGCTAAGAACACACAAGACTGGATTTTCAATATTGCTACCCAACCCATCCATAAAAAAGTTGATATATTCCAAGTGTTGTACTCAAGAATGAGTATCCTTGGAGGCATGAGGCAGCATGTATGACCGTCATAGCCCCGACATGTATGACCTGTCATAGCCCGTTTCTTGGTGGACTGTCACCAAGCCCAGACCACAAAAAGAATTAAACTCATACTAATCAAACCATTGCAGCTATTACGTTTGCATGTGTGATCTTGTTGCTACACACCTTGTCATGGTAACTAGTCACCCACTTTGAGACCCTACAATTTGCTAGAGCCACTTACCACGACCTGTGTCCAGAGACCCAGAGAACCTGTCTCATCATTCCAAAGCCCCAACAGAGTGCTGTGCTACAGTGGTGAGATGTGTCAAGTTGTATGGTTGCTAATGTTCCAGGCAGTATGAGCATCATGGAAGAGCTTGGACCACCTATGAAGGCCACCTTGACATGACGTGGTCCTCATTCTGCCATTGGAAACCTGTGCAACAACAACCATGTACCATGATCAAGAAAATGTGCACAAAAACCTTGCAATCATATCCTGGTTTTCCCACGTGCACCACCTGAACCAATCAGTAGATTAAAAGAGCGCTATTTGTCACTCATGAGGGTATCTAGGCACTGGCAGGTCTTCAGGGACTTTCACATCTCTGAACATGGGGTGGTCAGTAGATGAAAGGGTAGCTCATTCCATGTCTTTGCTGCCTGGGAGGAGAAGGAGCGACCTATTCATCTGCTACGATGGATGCGGGGGGTGAGGGTTAGAGAAAGGGACGTGGAGCAGAGGTGTCTGGTGGACTGATGGGAGTTCAGGTGGTCGTTTGATTATGTAGGTCCACATCAGTATAGGGCCTTGTATGCACAGGCTAGGAGCTTTAGCTGGCATCTTTCCACTACAGGGAGCCAGTGGAGTTCGCTGAGGTATGGGGTGATGTGAGTTTGTCTAGGGAGTTCGAGGACAGGTCTGAGTGCGGCGTTCTATACATTCTGTAGTTGTCAGATGAGGTCAGCTATGATCCCTTATGTAAACTTTCTAGGGGTACTTCAACTTAAACAATTCCCTATAGCATAATTAAAGGCAACACAATAGTGACACTCAAACCAAATTTCTTTTAATTGAAAAAATACAAAATATTTATTAGTGCAATTTTCTGATTATTCAATATGTTATGAAACACAATTAATTACATAAAAAGACAATGAAACAAACAATTATCATGGAGACTTTCACAGACACACAACATACATACCACATTCATTCATTCCCATATATACTCAATTCACACAAATGCAAATATTGGAATACATTTTCACAAGATATGCAATATGGATGAAATGCAATCTTATAAGACCAAAAACACAATCAATTTCTTTGGATGAATTGATAGGTCTTTTTGTAGAAACGGGTGCAAGGCTGACTCAACACGTGTTTCGAGAGAAACACTGTCTTCATCAGGAGTTTCCCCTCTAGATGTTGTGCAAGGAGTCTCAAGATAACGTTTCCGATGTAATGGAGGAGCAACAACTGAAAGGTCTTCCTCAGAAGTAATAAAATCTGATAAAAAAGGACGAAATCCTTGCAGAGCTCAGGGACCAAAATCGCGATCCTAATGATGGTTATAAAGGGTGCATCGACGTTCGAGGTTCTATCTGGCCCTCTGATTAATAGTGGACCTAACTACTCCCGAGAAAGGTGCACAGCATCCAGCGATAAAAAGTGCTTGACAAAATCGAGATTTGGGAGGACACAAAGCTGATGGAAGCCGGCAGCCAATTCTGGATCATTGCGAGGCCTAAGGCAATAAACGTGTAGAGACAGCACGTGGATGACGGCTGAATTCTAGATAACAGGCTGAATGGGCGGAAAGACTCTTTCCAAGATGTATCAGCTATGATCCCTGCATAGAAGATTGCCCTAGTCCAGTTGGCTGTAGTTGAGGGCCTGGGTGATGGTGTGTCTTGAACTTTGGGGTAGCCATTTAAACATATTACAAAGCATGCAGAGGATGAAGAAGGGGGACATGTGGTTGGTGTTAAAGATTGCAGGAATCTGTTAGCATGAGCTGAAAGCCATTTTGTACTTGGCAGCCATCTTAGTTAGCCATGTGCTTGCCATGCGCTTTCTCCCTCTTCCAGAGCCTTGTATATGGTCAGAAAGGCCTAGCTGTCAGAATGCATCTGCTCTTATGTTATAACTGTCAGGCTATTCTTGCTGATGTAAGGAGAAATGGCTCTCCTCCCACTTTTTTGAGCAAGCACATTTTGTATAGCCATATTAGTGAGTAAGCATGCTTACATGTGCCAGGACCTCCCCTTGGTTTTATGCTGACTGTGTAACCTATGCATATATAAGGCACCTGTTCTCTGTACTCCTTCGAATGCCTCCTACAGTTGCCTGAAGGTACTGTGTTAAGTAGTCTTCCTCATCTGAAGTTAATAAATATGTTTTCTTGATATTAAAGCTTCGTGACAATCTCTTCTTTGTTGGTTTAAAAGAACCTGGTGTATCAGTGAACCCCTTAGGAGGTTTATATTTCTGCATTGGCTTGAGTCGTCATGGTTAGCATGTTGTCTAGAATGAGGCTTAGGTTACTAGGGTGGTCAATGGGGGTAGGAGTAGGTCAGAGTTCTGAGGGCCACCGGGATGCGACCCATGGAAGCTTTTGTTTCTGAAAATCAGTACCTTTGTCTAGTTCATGTTAAGCTTCGGCAGTTGTCCTTCATCCAGTTGGCGACCACTGTCATGCAGTTGTGGAAGTTGGTCTTGGTGGTGTCTTCGGTGAGGATGAGTTGTGTGTCGTCAGTATAGGATATGATGTTGAGTTTGTGGGTTTTGGCGATGCTGGCCAGAGGTGTCATAAAAATGTTGAAGAGGGTGGGGTGAGCGAGGATGCTTGAGGTTCTCCACAGATGATTTCCTTGGGTTTCAGAAGTGAAGACAGATTTTTTGCATTCCTCTGGTGAGGAAAGAGGCTATCCATCTGAAAGCAGCTACTTGGATGTCTATGTTGTGCAGGCTTGGGATGAGTGTGTGGTGGGAGATCATATCGAAGGCTGCCAAGAGGTTGTTGTCGGTAGCCGCAATGAGGGCTTTCTCAGTGCTGTGGTTGCTACAGAATCTGCATGGGGATGAGTTGAGTAAGAGGTTCCATTCCAGATGTGAGGAGAATTGTTGGTTGATGTCTTTTTCAAATACTTTTGCCAGGAACATGAGCTGAGAGATCGGTCGGTAGTTGTTGAGTTTGCTAGGGTCTGGTGATGGTTTCTTTAGTAGGGCGCTGACTTCTGCGTGTTTCTAGTCGTCAGGAAAGGTTACAGTGGCAATTGAGGTGTTGAACAAGGTGATGAGTATGTGGCTGATTCTAGCTACGCCTAGATTGAAGATGTGGTGCGGGGATGGAGTGGTTGGAGCCCGTGTGTAGAAAGAGTTCAAGATGGAGGGGCTGCCCTGTGAGGCGTGTTGGGTCCATTTGGTTAGTCAGATGTCTGTGGTGGTAGCGGGTCATTGTGTTGCTGGAAGAAGTTGGTGACCTTGAGTTGTGGTTTTAGGTTTCTGTAGATAAAGGTGATCTTGTCGTGGAAGAAGTCTGCAAAGTTGCCTCAGAGTTCCTGTGAGGGGGTAATGCTGTTTGTTGCAGCTGAATGGTTGGAGAATTCTTTGACAAGGTTGACAAGTTGTTTGCTGTTATTGGAGCTTAATCCGATATGCGTGGCTTTTTCTTCGATTTGCTCAATTGTCTGTGGCAGAGGTTGAGGACTGTCTTGGAGGTGGTCTTGTTGGTTGTGTCCTTTCTGGTGCACCATCTCCTTTCTATTTGCTTACAGTGCCGTTTTGCTGTCCTGAGGTCTTCAGTGTACCAGCTGACCTGCTTGATGGGCCTTCTGTGGGTGTTTCTGCTGATGGGAGCAACATTGTCAGCACAATTGGTGATCCAATTGTTGATGTTTCTGATGTTCTAGTCTAGATCATTGGAGGAGATTGGGTAGGTGATGTTGAGGGAGTTGATCTATGTGCCCTTTGAGACTTTTCTCGAGCTGTGGAGGGTGGTGGGGCAGACTGGGGTGGACGTTCAAGAGTGGGTGATGGTTAAGTAGACAATGGAGTGGTCGGTCCAGGTGAGCTCTGTGGTGTGGCTGCACCTGATGCAGTCGCTGGAGGTGAAGATTGGGTCTAGCATGTGACCTGCGGTGTGCGTGGGGTAGTCAAGATGGTAGTTGAGTTGGCTGAGGAAAATGTAGTTGTTGGAGTCTATGGCGAGGGGGAGATTAAGTCAGCGATTAAGTTTTTGAAGGCAGGACGTGTGCCTGGAGATAGTAGGCAACGGTGACCTGATGATGGGTTTGCTGTCTGTTTGGAGTCAGAAGTTGAGGTGTTCCATAGCTGGGGTGGTGTCATTTGTGGTGATGCATTGGATGACTTCCTTGTTTATGATGGCAATCCCTCCTCCAGCCTTGTTCATACGGTTGTGGTGGGTGACCTTGTATCCTTCGGGTATTTCGATGGTGATGTAGGGCGCAGAAGTGGGGGTTTCGCCAGGTCTCAATGAGGAAATGGACTTCGAGTGTAAGGGTGCAGATGAGGTCCCAAATCTGTGTGGCGTGTTTGCATTGTGAGTGTGTGTTGAGAAGAGCACATGCAAGATGGTGTTTCTGTTCAGGCAGTGTCTCTGGTGTGTTTGAGGTGAGGCTGATCAGTGGGCTGGTGTGTGTTCTGTGGCATTGTGAGTGTGTGTTGAGAAGAGCACATGCAAGATGGTGTTTTTGTTCAGGCAGTGTCTCTGGTGTGTTCGGGGTGAGGCTGATCAGTGGGCTGGTGTGTGTTCTGTGGCAGGCAAAGTGGTAGTGGGAGCAGGTGAAAGGTTCTACCAAGGCATGGGTTGGTGCAGGGGCAGTGCTTGCTACAGCGTCCGAGCTTGAAGGTGTAGAGCTCAGTGATGGTGCATCTTCAGGGGGGTCTCTCATCCAGGGGTCGTGGTTATGGGCACGATCCAGGCTCGGACGGGCGCAGGCAGGCTTGATTTTGAAGTGGTTTAGGCATGCCGACGACGGCTGAAATGCCAGAAACCGGTCCCCAGAAGCTTGTTTCCTTCCCAGTGTAAGAATTGGCTTGGTAGTTTGGTTTGCCCTGTTCCCATCATGCACTGGGACAGGAACAGACTAATTTGCATATAGCCAGCTTCTGAGCTGGGATGGTGCAGTGAGCTAAAAAACGGTGTTGGATCTAGCCCTGATCTCTTGACTGGGTGAGAGTATTCTGCTTAATTCAGAAACTCTGTCCATCACCACCCCTTGTTGTTAAATATTTTGTCCACCATAAGCGTGGAAGGGTATACTCAGATGTGAGTCCCTTGCTCATTGCACCATCAGGATTCAAGCAAGCCGGGCCGACGACGGCTGAAATGCCAGAAACCGGTCCCCGGAAGCTTGTTTCCTTCCCAGTGTAAGAATTGGCTTGGTAGTTTGGGTTGCCCTGTTCCCATCATGCACTGGGACAGGAACAGACTAATTTGCCTATAGCCAGCTTCTGAGCTGGGATGGTGCAGTGAGCTAAAAAACGGTGTTGGATCTAGCCCTGATCTCTTGACTGGGTGAGAGTATTCTGCTTAATTCAGAAACTCTGTCCATCACCACCCCTTGTTGTTAAATATTTTGTCCACCATAAGCGTGGAAGGGTATGCTCAGATGTGAGTCCCTTGCTCATTGCACCATCAGGATTCAAGCAAGCCGGGCCGACGACGGCTGAAATGCCAGAAACCGGTCCCCGGAAGCTTGTTTCCTTCCCAGTGTAAGAATTGGCTTGGTAGTTTGGTTTGCCCTGTTCCCATCATGCACTGGGACAGCAACAGACTAATTTGCATATAGCCAGCTTCTGAGCTGGGATGGTGCAGTGAGCTAAAAAACGGTGTTGGATCTAGCCCTGATCTCTTGACTGGGTGAGAGTATTCTGCTTAATTCAGAAACTCTGTCCATCACCACCCCTTGTTGTTAAATATTTTGTCCACCATAAGCGTGGAAGGGTATACTCAGATGTGAGTCCCTTGCTCATTGCACCATCAGGATTCAAGCAAGCCGGGCCGACGACGGCTGAAATGCCAGAAACCGGTCCCCGGAAGCTTGTTTCCTTCCCAGTGTAAGAATTGGCTTGGTAGTTTGGTTTGCCCTGTTCCCATCATGCACTGGGACAGGAACAAACTAATTTGCATATAGCCAGCTTCTGAGCTGGGATGGTGCAGTGAGCTAAAAAATGGTGTTGGATCTAGCCCTGATCTCTTGACTGGGTGAGAGTATTCTGCTTAATTCAGAAACTCTGTCCATCACCACCCCTTGTTGTTAAATATTAGGCATGCCAGCAGCACAGTCACGCTGTGGGCTGCATGGAGGATGGTCCTGGGGTGAGCAGGGTTTCTGTTGGTGAGAAGAACCATGAATAGGAAAGCCCAGGTAGCTGAGTTCACTAGATCGGGCTGGAACATGCAGGAACTGGATGCCACAGGCAAGTAGTAGCCTAGGTGTACAGATTCCTATTGACCTAAACAGTTACAAATTTGTTATGTTATACATAAGTGTTCTGACTGCTATAAAACTCATACATTTTTCTAAAATAATTATACTGCTTAAGCATATTGATGGGAAGCAATGTGCTGCATGAGGTATTCAACTCCATTTGAATTCTGTGGAACCCCACTTAATCATTGCTGGAAGCCAGTGACCCTCCACTAAATCATTAATGGATTTCAGAAACCACCCACCAAGTCATTACTGGAAACCAAGGACTCTGGCTTACGTGGTTTTGATGATTTTAACAGCAAAACAATACACTAAAAACGCAGAAACATTTACTCATCAAACAAATACGCAAATTATGAAATATTCACAAATATTTAAAAAAAAAAGATTAAATGTTAATATTAATTGGAAGGTTGGAGCTTTTCTAAATTCAATAGAGACAACTTATTGTCTGTACTGTATTCTGTTAGATGCACCTGCACTTCTCCCAAGAAACAATCTGAGGATACTAACCTAATTTTTTGTCTCCAATTTCAAATCCCTGCCTTCTTACAGAAGGTTTTACACTTTTCATTTTTACACTGAGTAGGCTTCGCGGACCCAGAAGGGTCCGTAGGTTAAGAACCCCTATTCTACTCGCAATAGCTTCCAACAGTAAGACTAACCCTTCCACCACTCCTAACTATAACAATACTTTCGACTTTGGTTTTGGGACGGATAGAGAGTGAGAGTTAAGATAGGATATTAGGGTTCTCTCTCTGTATATCACTGATTATGACCCCATATATTACATCAAACGTGATATATTAAAGTTAAAAATAAAAAAGGGTGATGAAAATATGCATCTCATGTCCACCTTCAACTCTAACGTCAAGTTAACATTTTTTTTTCAGTGAATTTCTGGGAGTTTCTAACATCCGCTCAAATTCTACCACCATTCCTAACTATAATGTCACTTTACCTTTTCGAATTGGGAAGGAGGAGGAAAAAGAGAGTTAAGGGTTCTCTCTAGATCTAGCTATATATCAAACAAAACAAATCAGAGGAGGGGTCTACCCGATAAAAATAATATATCTACACACATATATCTACACACGTGTGCGTGTGGGTTTGTGTTTGTGTATGTGTGTATATATATATATATATACATTTGGAATGTGTTTTTCAATTAATTATTGTGAAGACTCTTGATTCTTTCTATTTTCTGGCATTATGCCATTATTCTTTGAAAGTCTTTTTTAATTATTCAAAAATGCATTTGAAAGACTATGTCTCAAATTTGATTGCCATATTTATTGATTAATTGCAAGCCTACTTTGTAAATATTAGTCTGTTTGCGTTTTCTTGCACTTGCAAATGAGTTAGTCTGTCCACTATTTTTATAATCAATGCAGAGAGGGCGGGCACACTTTTTTGTATTGTCCCACTTTTATTTTCATTATAAATGTTACTAAGTTTCGGAGCGCGTTATGTGAACAAGCTCCCTAGTGGAGTGAAACGTGTCGTCTTTGTACTGAATAAATCGTCACCCTGCAACTCACTTGAGGAGTGATTCTTCTTTGTTCTATGTTCGCTACAATGAGAGAGACTTTTGGAGGTCCAGACCTGTTTGGTTCCGCCGACTATTGACGGTACAGGAGTGTTTTTTCATATATATATATATATATATATATATATATATATATATATATATATATAGAGAGAGAGAGAGAGATCCACGATCCTGAAGCGCCGAAGACACCAAACGGACACAGCCAGGTACAGACCACAAACCAAGGATTTTCAAGAAATAATGTGCTTTATTCCATCAATGGGGATGGCAGCATATTACTATTGATGGTACAGGAGTGTTTTTTCATATATATATATATATATATATATATATATATATATATCCATACGGGTTCTCAGCAAGGCACTCGGAGCATCATGCAGCCACGCTACCTCAAGAAAACAGCAGGACCAGGTATTCCGTGAGTTGTTGTTTTTTATTCTGCAACAATCGACAGCATAACGTTTCGGCCTCTCGCAGGCCTTGATCAAATGTATATATATATATATATATATATATATATATATATATATATATATATATATATATATATATATATATATATATATATATAGAACAATCCTCAGCAACCTCTCGCCCGGAGCCCAATGCAGGAAACCGCTGCGCAGGAAAGAAGACGGAGACCTCAGGTGCAGTGAGCAATTTTCATCTTTATTGTATCCTCGAGGAAGCGGCACACAGCATGACGTTTCGGCCTACACAGAGGCCTTGATCACATATATATATATATATATATTCTTAAAGCTCCAAAGCTGCAGCACACTCCAGCAGCTTGTCACGAGCATATTCCTCGTAGCAATTGTACAGGTAAAAGCTGCACTCCGTCCTTCTGTAATTACAGTCCTCGTGTCGCATAATGAAGCCTGACATGTTTCTGGGCTAATGCCCTCATCAGAGGCTCGACAGGAGATTCATGGAGTGGACACGCCCACCTTTTTTTTAACCGCCCTCAAATGGGCTACTTTCAGGTGAATAACCACAAATGCTTATAGGCCATGCTGTGCGTGTCTGCCACGATAATTAAACTGTATTAGGTACCCTGGATGGGCCCCGAAGTGCGGGTGAGCCATCAATCCCCTGCTGCTGGTCCACATGGGCCTTACAATTGCTACGAGGAATATGCTTGTGACAAGCTGCCGGAGTGTGCTGCCTAGCCTGCGGGCAACTTTGGAGCTTTGAGAATATATATATATGTATATATATATGTATATATATATGTATATATGTGTATATATATATATATATATATATATATATATATATATATATATATATATATATATATATATATATATATATATATATATATTTATATATATACAGTTTAAAAAGGTCATTGTTGTCCTGGGGTCCATCCTACTATGGCCCTGCAAATTATGCCAAATACAGTCTTTCACCACTTGACTTTCAGGATTGCAAAGATGAACAGCGCAGTGGTCGAAATACTGCACAATTAGATAGGTACCAGGTTTAAGGTTAAACAATGACAGCCCATGGTTTTACTGAAATGCTGCACATTGCTCTCACTACCTCGGGCATATTTACAAGTAGTTAACGTCACCTTTTCGACGTTCTGGTGGCGTTAACTCCTTCGCCTTATTTACAAGGTGGCATTAACTGCCTTGTAAATAATGCCCCAATTCACACAGCACTTACCATGAAAGTGGCGTGCAATGAGAGTTGCAGTGGGCATTCCACTGTAACACCCATTGCTTTTTGATGCTGCCCCATATTTACAAGGTATGGGGCAGTGACAACAATACCGCCAGGGAATACCTGGTCTTAAGCAGGCAATAAGAGGATAAATGTTCTATTTCTCCTTGTATATTGCTCTTTCCACATGCTTCATTCTGCAGCACACATAGTTAGAGCTAATTGCCTGTAAAGATTGTTTATGTGCAGGAAGTTGTGCTGGTTGGCACAGGGTTCTGCAATTGTGCTTCTTCACACAGTTCACTACGAGAACAGCAATCTGGGTGACAGGATGACCTCTCATTCCACAGGTCAATCCCAGCAATGCTAATTGAAAAATCAGCTTCATCTGTGTCTCCCACATTCTAGGCAACCTTAAATAACAGGAGCAACTTGAAGAGAACGTGTCAGGAGCTCATGAGTCAACACTACCATTCAAGGATTAATAAATAATCCCACTCAGGAGCACGCAAAGATGCTTCCCAGGGGGATCAGAAAATCACTTTTATAGAGGTTCAAATGTGTAATTGAAAATAATTGTACAGAACTTTGAAACAGAAAATGTACTTCTGGCTCATGTGATCACACATTGAAAGATAAAAGTGTGAACATCTTATACAACCAAAACATTAGATCAAGAACTAATTTGAACATAAGGTAAATGATGTATTACATCATTTAGTATTTAATGGATCATTTAGCCTAATGTTTTTGGATCAACGATATTTTGACCCTGGTGAAAAATTGTTGCATCATCTTTAAGATTGAAGCAAGCGGGATGAGACTAGGCACACACTTTTAAGAAAGAAAATAGAGGTACTTCAAAATGATACTGAAGCAATCAGTACTGTTGGAAATAGGGATCTCTAGTTGGCAGTGTCTTGCACCCTGTCCAAGCAGGGACCCTTCCTTCTAGTCAGGGTAAGAGGAGTAAACGTCTAAGATAACCCCTGCTCACCCCCTGGGTTGCATGGAACAAGCATTCAGGCCTATCTTAGAGGCAATGTGTAAATCAGTTGCTTATAAATGCACAGTAACACAGTGAAAACACTACAAATGAACACCACACCCGTTTAGAAAAATAACCAATCAACTACAGACCCATTAGTCTGATAGATATAATTCAGAAAGTGGTCGGCAGGGTCATCATTTCAAGAGTAGGCGACTGGATAGAGGAGGCTAGTATCCTCTCCCACTTACAAGCGGGGTTCAGAAGGAGGGTAGGTACGATGGACCAGGTCTTTCGTCTGTTCGCCATATATTGGAAGGCGGTTGCTATTATGAAGGGTAGTTTGTATATGGCGTTCATTGATCTTAAAACCGCATTCGACCTGGTCCCTCGCACAAAACTTTGGGGAATTCTAAGAGAGATGGGTATTCCCAGTGGTCTTCTGAGCCTAATTGTTAAGCTACACGAGGGGAACTATGCAAGGGTGAGATGGGGATCCCAGGGTCAACTTACAGATAGGATCCCTGTGCGGAGAGGAGTGCGTCAGGGATGCGTCATGGCTCCGACCCTCTTCTCCCTATTCGTAAACGGAGTGGTGGACCATCTAATGGGGGAGGAGTCGGATGCCCCATCCCTGGCGGGGGAGAGAATCCCCACACTTCTCTTCGCCGACGACACCCTATTAATTTCTAAATCCCCGGTGGGCTTGCAAAAACTCCTGGATCGGTTTAGCTCCTTCTGCACCAACAGAGGCTTAACTATCAACACATCGAAAACCAAATTGATGGCCTTTGCTCCCTCGAAAAGATTCAAAAATAATTTTGTGCTTAACAACGCCCCCCTTGAACTGGTTGAGTCTTTTGACTACCTTGGCGTCCGAATTAACAGCCACATGACCTGGAAGGATCATTTGTCTAAAATGCTACTAAACCACCAAAGAGTATCCGGGGTGACGCTGAAGGAGATACGTGAGTCAACCAGCAAACCGGTCTCCCCAGCTATGACCATCTATGAGGGTCAGATCCTACCTGCAGCACTTTATGGCTCGGAGTTGTGGGGGTTTGAAGGGATTTCTGACTTGATGACAGCGGAAAACAACTTTTTTTAGGAAAGTGGTAGCCCTTCCCACTTCCACCCCAATGATCCCATTAAGATTAGATCTGGGCAGGAAATCAGTAAAGGATTTGGTGAGGCTCCGCCCGTTGTTATTTTGGTCCCGATTACGAAGAACTGAAGAGCTGGCAAAGTATGCAGAAGGTCTAGATGAACTACTTTTACTGGACACCTGTAAAAAAATAGCATGGTTAAATAACCTGAAGGAATTGGTTTTCACTTTGGGTCTCAGAGAGGCATGGGAGTTGCAATCACCTCCACCGAAAGATGTCATAAAAAAACTATACTGGGACTGGGTACAGAATAACGTTATGAGGTCTAGGAAATTGGGCTCTCTCACTGACCAATTTTTGTCTATTAAGTGTACGCGCAAAATGGAACCCTTTCTAGATTTAATAACTAAACCATTGGATCGAGCACTGTACCTAAAATTGCGATATGGGACGCTCCCGGTGTATGAGTTTACGGGTAAATGGAAGAACACAGATGCTAGCTCGCATGGTTGCCCGGGTTGTGCGGCCCCTAAGGAATCGGTGGCTCACCTGTTCTTCGCTTGCCCAGCTTACAAAGGGGCACGGAAATTCTGGTTGAAACCCGTCTGTAGGGAACTAGGACTGAGGTGCCATAGCCAGGCATTACGTGTCCTTTCTACAGACTCTTCATCTGCCAGTATGATCTGTGGGGTGGCTAAATTCCTAGGAAGTGCGTGGAGGACACGTTGCCGTTTGTTGAAACTTCAAACCGGAAAGTCCACTAGCTAAGGACGATTTTACTGCCAGTAAACTGTGAATGATGTGTCGTTGCTTCTACTGTATTATATAATCTTTTATCAGAAGTGAATGTTTATATATTGTGTTCTTTTATGGTGAAAATTGCCGAATAAAGATTTATTCAATCAATCAAAAATAACCAATCTTTAGCTAAGTAAAAGAAGACCAAAATGACAAAAATCCAGCATACATAAGCAAAGATATCACTTTTAAAATGTTTAAGATAGTTCAGTCATAGAAAACTATGGCTGGGTCACTTTTGTAACTAAGTACCTTTGATGCGTCAAAATCAAAGACGAAAACAGGCGCAGGGGAGTTGAGTTGGCGGAAAAGCAAAGTTGATGCGTCAGTGTTAAACAACCTTTACAACAAAACTTTTACCACGCAGTGCCTTTACAACGCGGTATTTACAACGCAAACCATTACAATGCATTGCGCTGGGGGGCGCTCTAGGATAGGGAATAAGTTTAATTTACTATCCAACACCTTCCCTAGTGTCCACGGGGACTGGTGTTGGAATAGTAAATTAAAATTTTCACTATCCAGCACTTCTAAGCGCTATGCGTTGTAAAGGTTTGCGATGTTAAAACCGCGTTGTAAAGGCATGCGTGTCATACATCCGCGTCAGTTCCTTACTCCCAGGAGAGATGATGCGTCACTTCCTTACTGCCAGGGGAGGTGATACGTTGGTTCCTTACTGCAGCGTAGGAGAAGTGATGGGTCAATTCCTTACTGTCAAGGCAGGTGATGCTTCAGTTCCTTACTGTGAAGGGAGGTGATGCGTTGATTTCTTGACATCTGGCCTCAGTTCCTTACTGCAGGTGTGCTGCGTCGAAAATCCAAATGCGCTGTGTTGATGTAGAGGCAGTCAAACGGGCACTGTATCAATTTCCTAGCTGTGTGGCAGGTGATGCGCCACACAGCAAGGCCTGCATTGTAGTCGGAGCCTCAGACGTCAGAGACACGGTGATGAGACTCGGGCTACTGTAATCTTCGGGCCGCACGGCAGGCGCTGCATCGATTCTTCTGCGGCACCACATCGATGCACTGTGGCGGCAGCCTTGCCCCTGGTGGACTGAACCCACAGGCTTGAAGAAGGCTGCTTCCATAGTAGATCTTCATACAAAGGAAAATCCATCTGGAGATGGTTAATTTCTGCACCTCGCTGCCATTCTTTGTTTCAGAGACCTAATGAAGAGCTGATCATCCACCTGATGGTCCCTGGTGCAATCAATGTAAAAGCTCAGAGCTCTCTTATTGTCTAAGCGTTGGATTCTTTCTTCCTTCTTGGATAGATAAGGAGGGGCAAAGAACTCTAGCAGGGTAATACATTTCCTGATGGAGAGGAAAGTGACAACGTGTGTGGACGCCTGTCATCTTATTCCTTAGCTCAAGATTGTCCAGAAAGGAGGAGGTCGACAGTTGCTGGACAGAGCAAGCACACATGATGAGCTGATGTGATAACTATGAGCAACACTGTCTTCAGGGTTAGTAATCTGTAAAGACAGCTGTGCATTGTCTCAAATAGGGAACACATCAGAAATGTGAGAACCAAATTCAGATCCAATAGGGGCATCAAAAAAGGTTTCTGCAGAAAAATGATAGGCAGCTTTTTTTAGGTCTCGTAGAGAGACCTATTGCGGTGAAACCAGAAAGTTTCACCGAGTACGGATTTTCAACAGTTCACGTGAAATCACGTGACCACCTAACAAGCACGCGCATTTCCCCACCTCAAAGCCAGCCATAAGCCTCCATCCGACAGGCTTCCCCAGCGTGAGCGCTGGCTTCTCTTCTCCTCCCCCTAATTGCTTGTTTCAGCTGTCTCCCCCCCTCCGTTTTCCTAACCAACCCCTCCCACCCGCTCTGCGTTGTCTATGTACTTGTTAGTTTGCTTATCAAAGTCACTCCAGCCCATCCTCTATGGTCTGCCTGCTACCCCCAGCTCCCACCCACTCGCTGGCCCACTCCTCCCACCTCCTCTTTGTTGTCTGCTCGCTTGTGCCAACCCACCCCACCCACTCTCCATTGTGCGTGTGCTTGATCCCACCACTCTCGTCCATCCTCTGATATATGTGTCCATGCCCCATACCTTCCGTCCATGATGCTCTGATGTCCGTGTGCTTGTTTGGCTTTGTGAGCTGATGGCACGTTTAGTTTACACACACACAAAGTTTCTCGATTTTCTAGTTGTCTGTATTAGGAATATATTTTTGGGGGTATTTCTAACAAAACCCACCTAGCTGTTGGCATTTACTTTAGATTACACAGATACACGGAATCTTTAGCTTACAAAAAGTTTCCCTAGAGTGTCTTGGCACGTTTTCTTTGTTTCCTGCTCATCTCTTCATCTTATCTCCTCACATTTGCTGTGCAGTCACAGACCGAGTTCAAAAGTCTGATGCTTTCCGACAGCGCCTGTTCGTGCCCCAACCCCCTTCCCGCTTGCTGCTTCTTTTCTTCATTCTCCCCTTAGTAATAAAGTGACAAAGATGAAAAACTTCTCCATACATTGTTAACTGTTTTAATCACCTTTCTTAACAATGAATCAAACCCTGGTTATATTTTGCGGGCGAGGTTGGTTTTCGTATTCGTTTTGTGCCAACATTTCGTGGGATTGTTTTCAGTGTTGTGTCACAATCACAAGTCGTATGCAAAGGTGTTACAAGCAGATACTAATTGAAAGCTCCTCGGTCAAGGCTTTTCTCTGACATCTGGCTCGGATGTGTGGAGCTCTTCTCGTCTGTGTTAAATGTTCTTTTCCTTTTCCTGGGGCCTTTATCACATGTCTCTCCCTGGAGAAATCTGGGTGGGATGTGCAATGCACACAACTAATGTCAGCTCACTGTAGGAATAAAAGTCTCCCCGCATGTATTTCGATGCTAGAAATGCTCATCATTTCATCTTTTTTCTTTGCTGGGAAGTTACCAGACGGGAGATATTTCCATAAAACAGTAGCTCAAACAAGGAGCGAAACAGCTATTCTGTGGAATACACATACGCGAAGAGAACCCACACAGAAAGTATGTTTTTTTAATTGATTTTATTTTATTTTATTTAATGCGTTTTTATATAGCGCATACTTTACCCGAAGGTGTGAGAGCGCTTCACAATAGGAACAGTAGTGATACATGAGGAACAATTACAAGTCAGCATGTTACAAAAGCAAACGTTAGGTTACATAAGGCAATAGTGACAATTGTGCATGTATCAAGAGCAATACTTGTTTTAACTTCTAGGCTCATGTTTTTCGGAATGTGGTGTTTCTGTGCTTTTCGAGTGAAACGTGCAGAGCCGGCAGCATTTGCATTTTCTAGCAAGAAGGTAGTGTGTGTATGCATGTGCAAGCAAACTGTTTATGATGTTATGCTTTTGGTGCCCACATGGCTTTTGTTTGATCAGCATGCATGGCTTTTGTTTGATCAGCACGAGGCCGTGTTTCATGTGTTTTTAGGTCTCGACCTACAGCATTGCTTTAGCAATGCATGTTTATTTTTTAATTAACATTGTCTTCAAATCTGCTGTAGCCAGATGATATTGTAGTACGACACATTTTGCAGTGCTTATTCATGCTGACGTTGTTTTGATTCTGTAGAAAATGTCTTCAGTGCAGGAAAATGTGCTTTATTTATTGAAGGCTCTGAAACATTAGTGGCCTGGAAAATGCTGCGTTGGTGCACAGGAAAGTTTATGGGCTCCAACAACAATGGCTATCACTTCGGCTGGCCAGCCAGCAGCCAAGCACAGGCTTGTTAAAGAGGTAGTCGGAAACTGCTAACTGAACTTTTATCCCACGTTATTAGAGAGTGTGTGCGAGAGTCAAAATGAACCTACTTGTTTATTGTTTTAATACATGAGTGATTTACTTCCCCCAGTACACTGTGAGTGTTTTGATAATTACAGAATGAGACTGTGCTAACCAATTTCCGGTAGGGATGGAATTTTGTGATATTAACCACTATTATTTGGTATGATTTCGCCCCCCCCCCACCCTCACTTTCTTCTTGATGATGTTAATTTCTTCGAATTGACGAGGGAGTCTCCCATTTAGACTCGGATATGCGTAGATACGCAGACTTGTTTTGCACTTTTCCTAAATATCACCGGTTTTCTGACACTTCGTTTTCAGATAAAACAGAATTTCTATATGCTTGCGTTGTTTCATCTGCCATACTCAGACTTTCATTTTTGCGGTTGCAGATTGTTCTTATGTATCCCCAGATACATCAAGCCATGTTTATCTCTGCCGTAGCTGCTTGCATTGCAAATTTGAGCTTGGGTACGTACTAACCCTGCCCTAGCTTGCATGGTAGGTTTGTTTAGTGGCTCAACGCAGATCAGTCTTATTTTTAAGGATGCATGTTTGCTTTAATCTGGCAGGGCCAATTTGGCTCTTATTCCCACCAAGGTTATATTCCCAGTTTCCCCGAATTTGAGTTAAAAGTAAATTACAAACCCTCAGTAGTTACACAGATGCAACGGAAACGGTGTATACATTTTTGCTTTGTTAATCTTTTTTCCCCTAACTTGGACACTTTTTCATCATGGATTGTAAGCCTGGTTGACTATTGGCCTGTGTGCATTGATATCTTTTGTTTGAGTCTTTGTGCTCAAGTGCTTCTGCTTGTTGGACTTTGTAGGTAAAAAAAAAAATAGGAGTCTGTAGGTGTGTCAAGAGCATGCTGTTTCGGTGCATGTGTGTCTGTATGCAGCTTGCATGTATGACCATACACAGAAATAAAAACCTTTTGGCTTTGTCATCGTTTTCTGATAAGGTAATAACTTGGCATTGCTACCTGTGGATTATGTTCCTTGTCGTTTTCTGTATTTGTTTTTTTTCAATATAATAAGTACAACCCTGAAATCTTTACCAGAAAAAGTAGAGGTCTAGTTTCTCAAGGGCAACCATAGTCGTGGCAGTTGGAAGGTTACTTCTTAGCTATTGATGTAAAAAGCGACAGCTTGGGGTGATGTTTAACATGCTATTAAAGAACTGCTGTTTTCAGTAAGTGGGTGAAATTGTCCCGACACGTTTTTCCCATTCTACTTTCCAGCACAATTGGATTGTGAAATGAAAATCTAAACTCTGTTAAAAAGAACATGCTAAAGATGGGAGTCCTTCTGTTTTTTTAGAAAATTTTCCTGATGGATTTTGGTGTAAAATATATGCATATACGGTATACCTATTTTTAAACTAAGATTATTGGGGTTAATTACACTGATCCAAATTTAGGTCTTTGAGCTGTACTTTAGCTGTTATACCAAAAAAAACAGTAACAAGTCAACTTGCTGAAATGTATCAGGGGAAAATGGCTAGGGGGGAAAAAAGGCAAAACTTTGCAATTTGGTGTGTTGGAAAACGATTCTGTTGTGTGTTGTTTTCTTGGTGAAAACTAGGACTAAGCAGCATTTATCAAGTATTTTAAATACCTAACCCTACAGTAATGGTTTTTATCGCCAGTGGTAAATATCCCACCCTGTTCCGCTCAGCTTGTAATGCCAACTGCAGAGTACTGGTGCTCAAGCACAGCATTGAAATACTACCCAAATAATCCACTTGAGAAGCACATTTTCATCCAAGCAATCACCTGGAGTATCATGCTTGCCATTAACAAGTGCACTTCAGTGCCTCATTACCGATATGAAGTGTTGCGTATGTACAAGTACAATGGACAGCACTGCTTATGTTTGTACTGAGCAGATACTGCTGGCATAACTTGAGGCATTCTCACCTATCTTCTGGACTGATAACTACCAACTCTAAGGCCTATGAGCATGGCAGCAAGCCTGTTAATATATTACAATGGTTCAGTGGGTCAATACTTGGTGAGGAAATCTGTAAAATATGCACTTGCTGCCAATACGTTTGAGCTTGAGCATCGCAACTTAGCCTTTCATGCTTTTCTGGTTGAAAAAATAAGTAACACTGACTTGGTCAAAGACAGCTGAACTTACCTGCAGTGCCACAGAACCACAAGGCTGTCACTAAGCTCTATGTAAAAAAAAAAAAAAGCATTTACAAAGGCGATAGGTTGGGCATAATACGAGAAGAGCATTTGTGCATTCCTGTTGCTCATGCCTTAACAAAGCCAGATATTTTGACTGCGAATTCTTGTTGTGTTTGTTAGCAGGTCATTTTTTATGACTCAAGTTTTTATCCTTTACATCTAGAGTTCAGTGATGTTTGTGCCAAAATGTGAAACATGTCTACCAAAGGATGGGAAAAAGGGTTTACATCAATTAGTGCATTAGCAATATATGCGATTACGATACAACCTCTGCAGCTCTGTCATCCATGGCGGAAATGTGGTCAGAGTTCAGTTAAAGCACATGTATCAACATGTAGTAAAGAAAAGGTCCAGGATTGCATATACTTTTTCAGACCTATTGATTCTTCCTTGCAGTCTTTTCAAAAGCTGTTTGATAGCTTCTTTGGTCCATTGCTTCTACCAGTAATATTAATGAGAATAGCTATGAGTGGGTAAAAAGTGGCTAATATTACAGCACCCCTAATCAAAGAGCAGCGGGAAAGCTACCTAGGTCCTTACAAACCTGGTTAGTGTCATTCTTCATCGCTGGAAGTCCCACTGACACATTTAGCACATCACAGGTGTAGTTCGACACCTCACGCCCGAGTTCAGTGGAGCTTTTTTTGGGGGGGTGGGGGGTTTCTTTACTTCAATTGAGACGACGAGGGAGTGAATTAAAATTGTCTTCTGGGTTACCCTCCAACGTAGTGTATTTTTTTTTTAATAATGGTGCCCATAGCCAAGATTAAAATTAGTGGTGGATGCATGGCAAGGAATTAATGACCTCTCACATCCTTCATAAACGTAGCTATGTTTCAGCCATAATGTCTCTGCTGCCTCAGGGGGTCAGTATGACTTTCCTGAGGACCTGATCGAGTACACCACCGGCAGTCAATGCACACTTTCACCAGGCACACACCCCCCCCCAGTCATCAGTGCACGCTTTCACCAGGCATACACACCACCGGCCGCCAGTGCACACTTTCACAAGACACAGAAACCATCAGTTGTCAGTGCACGCTTTTATATGGCACAAATACCACCTGCCCTCAGTGCACGCTTCCACCAGGCACACACACACCACCAGTCGGCAGTGCACACTTCCACCAGGCATACACACCACCAGCCGTCATTGCACGCTTCCACCAGGCACACACACCACCAGATATCAGTGCACACTTCCACCAGGCACACAAACCACCAGCCGGCAGTGCACACTACCACCAGGCACACACACCACCAGCCGTCATTGCACGCTTCCACCAGGCACACACACCACCAGACATCAGTGCACGCTTCCAACAGGCACACAAATCACCAGCCGGCAGTGCACACTTCCGGCAGTGCACACTTCCACCAGGCACACACACCACCAGCCGGCAGTGGACACTTTCACCAGGCACACACACCACCAGCCATCAGTGCACAATTTATACAGGTACACAACCCACCAGCCATCAGTGCATACATCAATTATTAACGCATCCACAATTAACTATTGTAGCAATCGCAGTTTGGCGCACTTTACTTGTAAACATATTAATCTAAAGCGCAGCATGCCACCATTGCTACAAAAAGAAAAAGTTTTTTTAGCCTACAATTTATAGACTTTTATTGCAATTGGTGTTGCAATATTTAGCAATGCCAATAGCTCAAACTTAATTAATGCGAGACCTATTGTATTGCAAATGCTTGTTTTAAATATATCAAAACAGGTGAATTAAACAGCGATGGCGGATTAGTTGACCAAAGAAAGGAAAATAAGGCTAACAAATAGCCTTTGACAGTGGCAACAGCAAAGCCTTGCCAGGCTAATTAAAGGGGGAAAAGAGGCTATTGGACAACTGGGCTAGATATGCTAAAAAGACCATGACACAACACTTCTCCCAGCATCCCGCACATATGGCTTTGCTGGAGGGATGCCTGGCTGCCAGAGTGACAGCTATTACCAGGGGGCTTAGGTCAAAAGCAGTCAGCTGTCCCCACTTAGTCTCCAACCAGGGAGGTGTAAGTTGTACAGGCTTGGGTGCAGGACCCAGCCTTGCTGCTGCAAGAGAAGATCCTCCTGAAAAGGCAATCAGACTGGAGGGCAGGTGCTCATGGCTGAGTTTCTGGGTACTACACTTGCCTGGCTCAATCCAGAGTCACTAGGATGAGTTGGGCCCGGTCATTTCTGAACTTCTTCAGAACTCGGAGTAGGAGGGATAGAGGTGGGGGTGGGAAGGCATACAGGGATACCAAACTCCAGTCCTATCAAAAGGCATCTCATAGGGATAATTAACCTGGGGACACCAATGCACAAAACTATCAACATTGCGCATTCTCAGTGGTGGCAAAAAGGTTTGAGCCAGGGTTCTCTCCATTATTAGACGGTGCCCTGTGCCACCTCTGAGTCTAGTCACCATTCGTGATCTGCTAGGCAATGCGAGCTAAGTTTGTCAGCCCTTGCAGTTTGAAAATCCAGCCTGGTGCTCCATGGCCAGGGATATGCCTGACGATTCAGCCAGTTCCACAGGCATAGAGGGGCAGATTTACGAGAAAGTGCTGCAGCATGGCACAGCAAGCCCTTTGGCTGCGCCACGCTGCAGCACTTTCAGAGCACAGGACTGCAACATATTTACAAGGACATTCCGCATTCCTGTGTTCTCCCCTGCGCTGGCGCACACACTGCAGCCATGCACAGGCACCCTTGCCTGCCAGGAAGGGGCACCTTCCTGCACAAAAACAATTACTACAGGCATTTTCCTCTTTCAACGTGTGCTGTAGAATGCAGTACGCATTGAAAGAGGAAATAAACGAGGAGATATTAGAACAACTCTTCTCGTTGTGCCTCACTACGCCACCCTATGGGTGGCGTAGAATACTGATGCATTTCCAGATTTACGAATCCTCATAAATCTGGAAATGTGTCTGGTTCCATGGGTGTTGGGTGGGAAACACCCCTTTCACATGCTGCGTGTAAAGGGCCATATTTACAAGGACAGGAAAAACTTCGCAGGGTGGCTTTTCCTATCCTTTTAAATATGGGGCAGAGAAATAAGCTGCCAGTGCGTCACATAAAGTGACTTTAAATCTGCCCCAGAGCCTCTACACAGAACTCACGACTACCCCACACCCTGCTTGTTTAGTACTACGTGACAGTAGTGTTGTCTGTAAGGCGTGCACCTGTTTGCCCTTTGATGGTCGGTAGAAACGCCTTTGGTGCCAAGCGAATTGCCAGCAACTCCTACAGTTTTATGTGGAGCCGGTTTTACTCTGGCGATCACCTCTCAAATGCGCTTACCCAGCAACAATGCATCCGTCACCACCTTGCAGTGGGGCAGGTGGTCCAGCAACCACCACTGAAAATCTTTCAGTCTCTTCCAACAAATGGATGGAATCCTAGAGATTCCCTTGGTGAGAACCCACTGAGACTTCAGATCCCAATGCAAAGCCCACAATAACCACCTGGCATAGTCCACTAGCTGGATGCAGGAGGGCAAGAAGTCTCACACGGAGACCCAGGAAAAAAGCTGAAACATCGTGATCATAGTCAGAATATCCTAGACTTGTTGAGGAAGGGGGAAGGATCTAAACAGCACAGAGTCTAGGATGGCTCTATTGAAAGAGGACTACAATAGTCGGGTGCGACATCAGCACATTGATAGAAAACCCCAGATATGTCAGAAAGAAGGCTGATGGATGATAAGCGAGGGGCACTGATAGTGCCAAAGGGGAGCACGGAGAACTGAAAGTGCTTATGCCCATCCTGAAAAAACAGGTAATATCCGTAGGACTGCAGAACAGTAAAGTAGATACAGGGATCCTGCAAATTCAATCACACCATCCAGTCGCCTGGATCTACAGCAGACCGAATGTGGGCTAGAGTGAGCCAACCATGCAGGAAAGAACGTATCCAACTTTCAATCAGGTGTCCGTACTCCGCTAAGGGCAAGCTAAAGTGGTTTTCCAGTGGCAGTAGCAGGAAAGGAGTGGGACATGGAAGTACATTGCACATGAGGGCCTGGACATTGTCAGCCACACCCCCGGCCACTACCCCAAAAGTCTTGGTAAGCCCACGGCTGCGGAGGCAGGTTTTGGTATTACCTTTGCTGAACGCCTCTCCTGAAGTGTTCAAAGAGGCTATATTGTTAGGACAACTGATGCACAGACGCTGAAAGACTGAGGGATCGTACTGTGGTCTTACTTTCTTAAAAGCACTCCAGGACCAAGTCTGCATGGTCTCAGAAGAGAAGCCTGTGCAACCTATCCACATATGGTGCTGAAGTTCACGCTGGTACTGACTGCCCTACCCAAACGGCCAGTAGAGTCCAGCCATGAAGGAATTACATATTTCGCAGAGTTTTGGCCATCCTGAATTATTTGGGCTAAATTAGCACAGAGGTCCTCAGGGACCACTGGTAAGATCTCAGCCACCATGTCTCACAAGGAATGTGAGCAACTCAAATTAATTGAGGGCAAGGTTGGCAGAAGAGAAGATGCATTTTCGGAAGGCCTTCATGCATTTGCATTCTCTATTCGGGGGCTGTGTTGGAAAAAGGTATGGAATCAAATGTTGGGATGTGCCCAGGCCACTGTCCTCCTGGAGTTCCAATATTATTTTTCTCCTCTTCCCACTTTTTGGTGAAATCGGTTAGAAAAGGGGGTGTAGTTGAGGTCACAGTGGCCACTAGGTTAAAAGAGGTTACAGTAGAATCACTTCAGAGTCTGAAAGGACCATGGGTTCCTCCTCCGGCAACAGCAGTAATACATACCCTTCATCAAACTTTTGACTTGTGTTTGATTTTTCAAAAACAAAATCCAAAAGTGGGATTTTGTTTTTGAATAACCTAAAAACTTATGACCCAAATAGTGTGTCCCTTGCTGCCAGGTTTGTCATGGTAATAAGTGAGAATAAAAACTGGCCACTTAACCATCCACTCTTAATGGGGTGGGCAATTGAATGACAAAACCTTCCACAGCCCTAAGGATTATGTCAGAAATGGAGCTGGTATAATCTCCGTTGGTGAAATAATTTAGGTCCGTCCGACTGTAAATCAGGCAGGTGGACCTTCTGTTTAACGGAGGGGGTACTCTGTCACCATTGCAACAGAGTACCCTTTCTGCCAACCTCTACATCAGCCCCATTGTCTCTTTCTGGAAGATATTTGTGGTGTCAGGCAATACCAAATATATCTGGTACCCCCAATATATGGGTTAATTTATGGCCCAATTATGCCTATTTCTCACATAATGTTGGCATTGGCCTAGTAATGGAAAATCTTGACACATGCCGACTAATCATGACATGGTGGCATACTGACGTGTATGTCAGGCCCCATTGTGGCCATCTTTCACATATTCGTGGCCATACTAGTTGAAATAAACATGTCCTTGGCTAACCTAATGTGGGGGTTCTTAGCATTATGGTGGGTAGCAATGGCACAATTGGGGTCCTGACATAAGAGTGGAAATTCTTGGCATAAAGGACGCATCTCTGGCACTGTAGGTGGTAAAACCTGGGCTGGTGGGGCAGAATCCTCTGTGATGCATATGCATGGGCGTCCGCAGTGGAGGGCAAGGGGGGGCACTTGCCCCCCCTGGAACACCGGTCCATCACTATTGACAGCCCCCACAGTGGTGTTTGTCTGCAGGGCCGTCAATTTTAAAAGCGTGAGAAAGCGCTTAATGACGGTCCTGCTTGATGAGCGGGAAAACTGCTGCTGATGGGCAAGAGAGAAGGTCGGAGTCTGGCTGCTCCCACAGCTTGAAGCAGAGGCGCACCTAGAGTCAATTTTCGGGGGGGGGGAGGGGGTTCACATTTTTCAAGCTAAGGAAGAGTGGAGCTGCAGCCAGGGGCCCTAGGAAGGGGTGTAAACCATCAAAGCCTCATTAATGCCAGCACCGAATTAAACAATTCGCCCAGCGATGCAATGGGTGTGTCTGCCTGTTTTTTGCAAGATCAATTGGAAAGTCCTTCTGTGCACTCATGATTTATTCGTACTCAAGCTATATTCCTTTCTTTTGTTGGTGCTACTACATCCTGGTACCTAGTCTTTAGGTGCCCTTTCGTATACCATATCTTGTGTGGTGCAGACACTTTTTTATTTTTTTTTTATTTCAAAAGATCTTTATTGACAGCAAAGCCATTGACATCACCAGCATTATCACATGTGCATGAATTAACTCCGGGATCAGCGCCAATTTCTCAGAAACTGCTAGATGTAAGCCGTACACAGCCTTAGTGCCAGCATCCCGGAGGCCTGGCGGCGAGGTAGTAAAGTAGCAGCACAACCATGCCAATCGAGGGCTCCCAGCACAGGTAGCGTATTGTGGTGGTGTGACAACTGGCAATCAACCTGTCCACATGATAGTCAGCGACCCAGCGTCATATCTACTATAAGAAATTAAACAATGCCCAACAAACTGCCCCCCCACCCACCTGTGTGTGTCTGTGTGTCTGCCTAACCCGTCCCGACTATACAATCACCCGAGTGTTCCTACCCCGTGTCCCCACCCCGTCCCCCCCTATAAACCTGTCCTTACCCTACTATCCTTCAGCAGCCCATCTCCGAGTTCTCACAGCCACCCTCAGTCAACCAGAGGCCTCCCCATTCCCGCCTCCCCCGTGTCACCGTGTGCAGTGCTGGCTTCGATCTCTTCTACTCTATCTTGTAGTTCCACCTCCTCAGCGGTGTCAGAACCGTCCTCCTCACCCCTCTGTTTATACTCTTTGTAAAGGTCCCAAAAATTCTTGGGCCTGCTTCTGGGCGGAAGAAGGTCGCTATATAGTTCTGTCTGGGTACAGCAGTACTGCAGGTCCCTCAGCCATTTAGCTTTGGTGGGGAGGGGCCCCCTCATCCAGCAGGTCGCTACCACCCTCCTTGCAAGGAGCAACGCCATGTCCACCAGACGACGCAGTCCCGGGGCTAGTGGTTTCGAATAACCGAGTAGCGCCAAAGCAGGGGCACGAGATAAAGGCTCCCCCAGTATTTGATCGAGATCCGCAAAGACCTCCCCCCAGAATGCCTGCACTCCTGGGCACTGCCATGCCAAATGGTAGAAATCAGCTGTCGGACTCCGGCAGCGTTCGCATTCGGCCGAGGCGCGGAGGCCATAGCGATGGAGGCGAGCCGGGGTGTAATACACTTGTTGTAAATATTTGAAATGCACCAAGCGGTGCCGTCCGTTTAGAGATATCTTGCGCGTGCTTGTGCAGCAGTAGCGCCACATTCCATCATCTATGGGGGATTGTAGGTCTGCCTGCCAGGCCTCTCTGGCCTTCGACTGTTGCAGACGCTGGTGCGTCACCCCCAGCTTGTTAAGCTGTGTAATGAGTTTCGCCGCAGAGGTGGATTTCAGTATATATGTTAGTTCCGGGATCTCCTCAGGTTCCTCCAAATCCGGGCCCAGTAGCTCACGAAAGGCCGAGCGGAGCCTGTGGTATTGGAATTTTTGTAATAGAGTGTGGCCTGCCCCGGCAACTAGTAGCTGATCCCAGGTTTTGAGTACACCTCCCTCAAACAGATCCTCCATTTTCGTTACACCAAGAGAACTCAGCGCCTTGACCACTCCCTTCTCACCGAGCGAGTCGAGCCATAGGGCCCACTCCACCGGTAACAGTGGGGAGTAAAGCAGAGTGCAGCCCCGAGAGCGCACTAGGCAATTCCAGGCGTGGTTGGTCGCCTTCAGCGAGACCATCCGGCCAGTGGCGCGGTCTGTGGGTAGGCGGACAGTAGCAGGCAGAGGGAGCGGGTCCGCGAACAACCGCTTCAGTATAAGGTGCGGGGTCCGAGGGTCACCGTGCACCCATGAGTATAAGTGCGATGCCTGGGCGACTCTATAATACCGTTCTAGGTCCGGCGCTCCCAGCCCCCCCATTTCGCAAGGTAGAATCAAAGTCTTCCAACTAACCCTGGGCTGTTTCCCCCCCCAAGCTAGTTTCACCAACACCGAGGTGAGCTGCCGGAAGAAGGTCCTGGATAAAACCACAGGTAGATTCAGGAAGAGGAACAGAAATCGGGGGAGTACCACCATTTTCATTAGTGCAATCCTACCCGAGAGAGAGAGCGGGAGACGGATCCACTTATCTACGTCATCCACTAGGTTGTTATAGGCCACTCCGTAGTTGTCTCGAACAAGGACCTCCGGGTCCGAGTGGAGTTGAATGCCCAGGTAGCGAACTGAGTCGGCGGACCAGTGCAGTGGGTAGTCCATGTCGAACTGTCGTGTCACCGGGGTGAGCGGGAACGCGATCGATTTGTCCCAGTTCACTTTCAGGCCCGATAGCGAGCCGAAACGGACCACTTCGCGGAGCACCGCAGGCAAATTAACTTCCGGTTCTCTGACGTACAACAGCGTGTCGTCAGCGTATGTTGATATCCCGATCTTATATGTAGGGAAGCTAACCCCCTCTAGGCTGTGGTACTCCCGCATGGCGCACGCCAGGGGTTCCGCCACCAGTGCGTAAAGCAACGGCGACAATGGGCAGCCCTGTCGAGTGCCCCTGCTTATGTCAATCGGATCCGTTACCCTGTCACCCAGGCGGAGCCTAGCGAAGGGTCGATGGTACAGCGCGCCAACCTGCTGAAGGAACTGTTCGCCCAATCCCATCTTGCGCAACACCCGAACCATAAAGGGCCATTCAACCGAATCAAACGCCTTTTCCATATCAAGGAATATAGCCAATGCGCTGTTCTCCTGCTTGATATGCTGCATCGCGCCTAACACTGTTCTGATATTGTAGGTTAAATTCCTGCACGGGACAAACCCGGACTGTTCTGGGGCAACCAACCCAGGTACTAGCAGGGCCAGGCGAGTGGCCAGTACCTTGGCATAGATTTTGGCGTCTACATTAAGGAGACTAAGGGGTCTATACGAGCCGCAGAGATCGGGGGTTTACCCGGCTTGGGTATGGTGATGAGTAGCGCCTCCCGCATGGTGGTCGGCATTTCACCGTTCTCGCAGATGGCGTCAAACAGGGTGATTAGGTGTGGCAGCAGCAGATCCTTAAATGCCTTATAAAACCCCACCGTGAGGCCATCTGAGGCCGGTGCACTACCCGAGCGCATGCCCGCCAGTGCCTCTAATATTTCGTCTTGGTGGAAGGGGGCCATTAAGAATTCCCTGTCCGAGTTCTTGAGGAACGGCATGGCTATATGGTCTAAGTAGTCCTCCATCTCACCCTCCACTCCCTGTGTTTTAGCTCGGTATAGCTCCGCATAATAACTCCTGAACGTCTGAAGTACCTGCTCCTCGTCCGTCACTGTGTCTCCCTCCGGAGTTCTCAGTTCCTCTATGACCAGCGGTCGCCTGGTGCTGCGAACCATGCGTGCTAGAAGCGCTCCGGGCCTCTCACCCTCCCCATATTGCCTCGCCGTGGCGTATTTGCCCATGTAGAGGACCTCTCTGTCCGCCAGTGCCTGAAACTCGGACAGGAGTTGGGACAGCGCCCCGTCTCCCGCCTCGCCGCCCAGCCGCAGCTGCTCTGCCTCAAGATCCGCCATCTTCGTTTCCAGAGTAGTTAGGTCTCGCCGTATGGATCGTAACACACTGGAATGTTTCGACATCGCTACCCCCCTGATGTAAACCTTAAATGCCTCCCACACCGGAAAGAAGTCATCCACTGTGCCTATGTTTGTAATAAAGAACTGCTCTATTTCCTCTGCTAGTTCCCCCCTGAAGGCCTCGTCAAGCAGTGCAAAAGGCGGGAACCGCCAGGTGAAGGCTGGGATCCCCCTCCTGGGCGTCGCGAGGCGGAGGAGAATAGGGGAGTGATCTGAAAGCGTGCGTGGGAGGACTGTGCATGTGCCAATGTTGTTGAATACCAGGGGGGGTGCCAACCAGTAGTCTATCCTGGTGTGTACATCGTGAAATGCAGAATAGTGTGTAAACCCACCCGCCCTCGGATGCTTTTCCCTCCACACATCCAGCAAGTCAGATTTGATCATTTCAGCCGCCATGTATGTGGCCGAGGCCACAGGTCTCCGGGCAGGGCCCGCGGAGCGGTCTATTGATGGGTCAAACACAAAGTTAAAGTCCCCGCCCCACAACATCCAGGGCTGAGCATGCGTTCTTGCCATAGCTGACAGGGTCTTATAGAATTCAGGGTGGTCATAGTTAGGGCCATAGACGTTCACTATTAGTATGTCCATCCCCTTACCCACACATCTCGCCAGGACATATCTACCGTCTGGGTCTGAATGCACCGGAATTAGCCGCAACTGTGACTTTGGATTGGCCCAAATTAACACCCCTCGGGCATGTGTAGTGTAACCCGCCGCCACTGTGTTCCCCGACAAACCCCTGGATTTGAGCATTCTGCTGGAGAGTGGCAGGTGTGTCTCCTGCAGCAGTGCTATGTCAACGTGGTGTCTGCTAAGATAGTTGAGGACTTTCCTCACCTTGCGGAAGTCGTTCAGGCCCCGCACATTCCAAGTCAGTAAATTCAGCTCATTCCGGGCATGTGCATGCAAAGTCGGTGTGGCATCAGCCATTGCTAAGTGGTTTCAGAGCATGGACCGTAAGGATGGATAGTGCTGGACACAGTAGGACACCCCAACTCATAATCGCCCTCCGGCGCTCGCAAACAGGGACAGCAGAACACTCCAATTCACACACTTCACAGTCAAACCCCGTCAACAACCCCAACCAAACACCCCCCCTTTCCTCCCCAAGTCTAGCTCCCACCCCAAGTACAGCAACCCACCCACAGCCGACCTCCCCCAACCTGGTCAGACAGACCCCACTCTCCCCCCCCATGTACCCCCTACAGGAGTAGTGTCAAATAGCCCGACACCAACCCCTCAGTGAGTAAAAACAACCAAAAGCTCAAGGGCAGAGCGCACCAATGCAGTACACCCCGAACTGTTCCAAGAGAGTGCAAGTACCGCTCCCCTCTCAGCTCCATTCAAGAGTCAATGCTCAAGGCATGGTAGAAAGTGTTACTCAGACCCACTCTGACTGGCTCCCCCGGCACAGTGTATTTTGCCACGAAGCACACAACCCCTTACCAGCGCCATAGAGTAACCAAGTTGTCCATCCCCAAATCGTGGAGCAGGTGCCAGCGCAAGGCCGGGGCGCCCATATTATCCGGGTCCGTGATCCGACCAGTGTGTAGAGGATCAACCCCCTCTTCAGCCGCTTTTTAGTCCTGTTCCTCCATAGATACCTCCTCCTCGTCCTCCCGGCCACTCCGGTTCTCCTTCCTTTCCCGAGTCCAGGTCTTAAGGGACTTATGCAGTTCTTTCGGGTCCGTGAAGTAGTACGATTTCCCACCTGTATTGATCCGAAGTTTGGCTGGATACATCATTGCATAATCCAGGCCTAGTGTTCTGAGTTGCTTCTTATATGGCGCGAACTGCCGCCGTTCCTCCTGTACCTTGGCTGTGAAGTCCGGATAGAGGGAGATGTTCATGCCCTCATGCTGGAGTTTGCCCTTCTCCCTCGCCACTCTCAGGGCAGTGTCCCGATCGCGATAGTTGAGCAGTTTCGCGATTATGGGGCGTGGTGGCAAGCCAGGCTGGGGCTGCGGGCCCAGTGTGCGGTGGGCGCGTTCCACAATGAACATGGGGGAAAAGACTTCCTCTCCCAGGAGTGTTTTCAGGAGTTTCTCCACAAATAGTTCCATTTTCCCCGTTTGCGTGGATTCCGCCACTCCTGTGATACGGAGGTTGGATCTGCGAGAACGTGCTTCCAGGTCCTCTGTCTTGTCCCTGATGACTGTCAGGAGTCTGTCGAATTGCTTGCGTTCCTTGTCCCACTCCATCTGGGCTTCTTCGGCCTCAGTGAGCCGGCGCTCCGCCATGTCAAGGCGCTCCGCATGTTTGTCCACACGCTCTGCCATACGGTCCATGCGGTACGACAGAGCATCTATCTTGGTGCCCACCGCCGCTATGCTCTCCTGGATGCCTTTCTCCATGGCTGCCAACATGTCCCGGAGCTCCGTCGGAGCCTGGGTCGGCGCCGCTGCCGCACCCTTCGGCGATGTGTCCGGTGCCGGGACCTCTGATCCCTTCAGACGGCGCCGTTCAAAGGAGATCTTCCCCTGGGTCGCCTCGTTCTTCCCCATGGTATTTACAACGCGTGGCAGCACCGGGCAAAGAAGCTCGCCGCAGTGGCCGGTCAAGTGTCTGCTCCGGTCCTCGATACCTCGTCGCCAGCGGTCAGGTATCCGATGCGTGGAAAATGGCGGCGGCAATGGCGGGTAGTACTTCCTTGTCCGCAGGTTCCAGAGCGGCCCAGTGCCAGATAGGGTCAGGTCCTTCTCAGCTGTCCCAGATAATCAGTCCCTCAGCAGAATAAGAGGAGATAGCAGAGCCTCATGCGATCTGTGCAAGTGAGCCGGGTTGCAGCGCCGGGCTCGGAGTCGCCCCACCACGTGGCGCGGCGCTTCAGGTAGTGTGCTCCACCGCTCCGCTGCTTCTCCAGTCCCCTGTCCCACCGGGGCAGTGTGGGGTAGGAGGTGGAGGGCTTTGCAATCCAGGGTCCGGTCCAATCGCGCCTTGGTTTGCACGGTGTGCGACAGCCGCCGGAATTGTGGCCGCACGCACAGTGACGTCGCCCGGCCTCTTTTCCAGGATAGCCCGCTGCTTTCGGCCTAGTCCGCCACAGGCGCGCCACCAGGCACAATGCCCCGGGATGTTCAGGAATTCACGCCCTGCAGCCGTCCAAAAAGATCATCGATCACTGCCCGGGGTGCCAGCCGATGGTTCCAGACAAGCTATAGCCAATTTGAGCACATCAAGGATAGTCAAGCAGGATAATTCTGGAGCTTTGCGAGGAGCCGAGGGCTCACACGTCCGCCATCGACGCCGGCTAGCTCCGCCCCCGTGTGGTGCAGACACTTCTGTTCCGATGGATGTGTGCACTTTTCAGAGAACATTAAAGTTTCATCAATTTCTTTTCCATGGTAATAATCAGTTTTAACTCTTTTTCAGTTGTCCACAAAATATTTTAATTCATATTTTGGTTTCCATTGTTAACTGTTGTTAAAATAATGGATATATTAAAAAACGTATAACAACAGTTAACAATGGAAACCAAAATATGAATTAAAATATTTTGTTGACAACTGAAAAAGAGTTAAAACTGAACAGAAGTGTCTGCACCACACACGATATGCCTGTTTTTTGCACCATAAGCACTAGTATTACAGAAGGGTCTGCAGATGATATGGATTAAAGAGTTTACCCCTTGAGCTCTAAAGGGGCTGTCCCTCATGTTCATCAAGTGTAGCCCCTGGACCACTGTCTGTACTCACTGTCGCCTGACATGATTCCCAAAGGGAAAGCTGCCCCACAGAGACAACTTTTCTTTTCTGAATCATGTACCAACTGCAGCTCAGTGTTGGTATCAGATCAACGGTTTGCGACTGCCATTGCGTTTGAAAACCATTGATATATGTCATTGTAAATTGCAATTTGAAGATAGCACCCTTTCCACTGCCCCTCCAAATTCCAATATGGAGTAAGATGCAGAACCCCTTTTGTCAATCATGAAGGTTATACACAACTCTAAAAAGGGGTTTTGTAGTAGCAACCACTGTGATGCTGCAAATTGTAAGCTTTGTGACCACAACATCCTTTTGTATTTGAGGGCCCTACTTATTTAAATAAAGCTGGATGTGCAGTGAAATAAATGACGTTACAAATGAGTAGTGCCTTTAATGCTCTGGAAATGCTAGGATCTCCAATCTACCTCTCTACCTCTCTCTCTCTACCTCTCTCTCTCTCTACCTCTCTCTACCTCTCTCTCTCTACCTCTACCTCTCTCTCTACCTCTCTCTCTCTACCTCTCTCTACCTCTCTCTCTACGTCTCTCTCTCTCTACGTCTCTCTTTACCTCTACCTCTACCTACCTCTCCACACCTCTCTACCTCTCGCTATCTCTTCCTCTCTCTCTACCTCTCTCTCTCTCTCTCTCTCTCTCGACATCTCTCTCTACCTCTCTCTCTACCTCTCCCCCTCTATGTTCTCTTACTCTCTACCTCTCTCTCTACCTCTCTCTCCACCTCTCTCTCTCTCTACCTCTCTACCTCTACCTCTCTCTCTACCTCTCTCTCTCTACCTCTTTCTCTCTACCTCTCTCTCTCTCTACCTCTCTCTCTCTCTACCTCTCTCTCTACCTCTCTACCCCTCTCTCTCTCTCTCTCTACCTCTCTCGCTCTACCTCTCTCGCTCTATCTCTCTCTCCTTACCTCTACCTCTACCTCTCTACCTCTCTCTCTCTACCTCTCTCTACCTCTTTACCTCTCTCCCTCTCTACCTCTCCCACTCTCTCTCTACTTCTACCTCTCTACCTCTACCTCTCTCCCTCTACCTCTCTCTCTACCTCTCTCTCTCTATCTCTCTACCTTTACACCTCTACCTCTCTCTCTACTTCTCCCTCTCTACCTCTCTCTACCTCTCACTCTACCCCTCTCTACCTCTCTCTACCTCTCTCTCTCTACCTCTTTACCCCTCTCTCCCTCTCTACCTCTCCCACTCTCTCTCTCTACTTCTACCTCTCTACCTCTACCTCTCTCTACCTCTCTCCCTCTACCTCTCTCTCTCCCTCTCTCTACCTCTCCCTCTATCTCTATACCTCTCTCTCTACCTTTACACCTCTACCTCTCTCTCTACCTCTCTCTCTCCCTACCTCAACCTCTTTCTACCTACCTCTACCTCTCTGCCTCTCTCTCTCTCTCTCCCTCTACGTCTCTCTACCTCTCTACACCTCTCTCTCTCTACCTCTCTCTACACCTGTCCACCTCTCAACCAGTTGAATTCCGGGAAGCCCAAACCATCAGTATTTCAAATCTGCGCATGAAACGTGGGTAAGATGAGCTGTGCGGCTCAGAAAGGGATGTTCTTTTTACATAATTTGTATTTAATAGAATTGGGAAGTAGGTGAGCAGTCTAACAGTTAAGATAGGGGTTAACATACACTGGTGACAGCTTTGGAATTGGCTTTAAAACCATTCAACGATGGCTGCAGCATCTACGTGTGATGTGGTGGACTAAGTGGCAGCTGGAGCCATATAGCACTGCTTGTCATTTAAAAAACAAAACAGCATTGACATAGCCAATAGGTCTCCCCTTTGGGACCTTATAAGTGTTTAGTTGTCTAGGACAATATCCTTGGTGCAACAACATCGAGTGTTGCATGGCTAAACACTTATAAGGTCCCAAAGGCGAGACCTATTGGCTATGCCAATGCTTGTTTGTTTTTTCCTCTGTTTCTTTATGGTTGCCAGGTAATCTGCTGTGAAGCCTCACATGATTTTCCTCCCACCCCATGGGTTTCTTTGTTTATTTAAGCTCTTTGTCTTATTAGATTTTTTTATTTGTTTAATACTTGTGCTCTATCATGTCAGAGGATGGTGATGAAGTAAACATGTTGCCCCCCCCTGGAAAAATGTCTGCGGACGCCCATGTGCATATGTGCACAAAATGGAAAATTCATACTTCATAGAAAACCATGACTTTTGAGGTATGGTGATGTCGAAAAAAAAAAAGGACTGAAAATCGAAACATATTACAACTGCTCTTTGGATGATAGTTCATACCGAATTGTGACGATTTATTGCTTTTACTATTTCCTTTCTGCACTTGCTGCGGAGTGGAATTTTAGATATCATCCTGCCTAAATATTGTTCCAGAATATAGATATTATTAAATTAGATATAAATAGGTATGTATGGTTTTATTTACATTCTGAACTCCACATCTATTTATCTTGAAGATACATAAATCTACATGGGACACAAATGTGGATTTTAGCATAGGAAACCCATGGATGTACATTAATGATATTCTGGATATGATATGTTGGCACCACTCAATATTATGACAAACATCTGGGTGGCCACTACTAGTAATCCTGCAAGGTGTGATGGTCTCTGATGTGGCCACTACTGCAACAAATGTCAGTCATTACTAGCTTTGGAATATGTCAATCAGACATAGCTCTCTTTATAGATAAGTTTGGAGATGCCTAGTATAGTTTATTCACCCGATTCTACATCCTTCACCCTTGTTAGATGCTCCCCCTGTGTATTCCTTGCTATTTTCCTGCTGTGACCTTCTCGGTTTGTGAAATTTTGTCAGTATTTTGACCATCCGCTGCTGAATTGTGGTCACCGATTACTGACCGCCCTACACCGGTATCCAGGTCAATGCCTGCTCCCATGATCACACCATCTGCCTGGGATTCAGGTAAACTTGCTGAACTTGCTCGGCTGAGGGAGGTCTTATATGAAAGTATACCTGAAAATCCTACGCGTTTAAAGATCTCTACATCCTTTTCACACTTATTCAGCCCACTTCTTAAATAATCTAAAACAGCAAGCATTATTCTATACCTCCAGAGATAGTTGGAAACACTCACGACTCACATTGGATCTGCAACATCAGCCCACACTTGTTAGCAGGACAGTCTCTCCTTCTATAATGCCAGCCACTCTCCTTCCCTCTCTGATCAGGCATAGAGGCGTCTCAGAGCTAGACAGACCAAGATCTTCTCAGCAAGTTGCAGACTTCATGTGATGTCCCCTGGAACAAAATAGGGTGTTTGGATCCCTCTGTTCTACTCATTTTCCGAACGGGGATGTGGATCCATTGCCTAACATCCTGGAAGTGGTTTGAGATGCTTCCCATTCAAATGTCATATTCCTGCCTGTTGACCAGGCAGTCTTTTTACAAGGTGAAGGCTCTCACAGAAGATAGTGATGATGTTAGGTGCATGCAGAAGTATCCAGACCACGGGTACAATGAAGTGTTAAGACTCTGCACCTGGTTCTCGGCAGCCTTCCTGGAGTAGCTAATAGGGACAGACAAGAAAGCAGGCCCTGCCTAGGAATCCCCCTCTTCTCCAGGCCAAACTTAAACACCCAAGCTGCAGAACTGTTTCAGTAAAAATCAGAATATGCGATGCACATGAAGTTGGGTTGCTCAGGGCAGAGTCCCACATCAGCATATGATGCAGATGACGTTCTTCCTGCACCAATCTTCAATAACATCACAAAGGACCTTGTAAAGTTACATACTGAGGGGCTCATCTTCCCACACTATCCACTAGGAATTGTGTTTGTGAAACCTACGGAGTTTGCAGAAAAAGCGACCTACATTCTTAATTTACATTCAGCCAGCTTTCTGTCACAAACTCACCCAAACGAATGGTTTGGTCACAGAACTGTCTTGTTCAATATCTTACAGCAACTTCCAGACACTGAATATATTGCATATATTTAGACTTACGTCACAGGTTGCACTGTGTCCTCACTATGAGACCTCAAGGTCACATGAGGCATGACATTTTTTTGGGTTGTAATTCTTTATTATTTTTTGCCCAAAAAAAAGGACATCCTGGAAGTATTAGCATAAGCTACACATTTCGAATGACCAGATAAACATCATTTGCGTGACATGTGACTCTTAAAAGCTGAAAAAAGTTAACAATATGAATGGGGGGGGAAAGGGAAGAAAAGAAAATGGGGGAGGATGAAGAAACCCATAGCCTAACAAATGCCGCAGTAGTGGTGGAACTAGCATTGGCCAGATGTAAATGTAAATGTGAGGTCTTATAATGTCTTATGCATAGCAGTATTGTACAATGAATTGGTATCTGTGTATATACTTCTAGTGCTGCCTATAAATCGGTTGTGCAACTTGTGACTCTGGGAGAACGCTCTCCTTGCTCCTAAGTGTAGCTACTATGCCTAATGGGGAGGGGGCTTGGGGAAGGAATAAGTCTAGTAAGAAAAGGGAAATGCGATTAACCTCTTTTTGCGGGTTTACTACTCCGCAACCTGTGGAAGGTGTGGAGTAGTGCATCCGCGATGCTGTAATGTTGCGAATCCAGGGAGGGAAGGGTATGGAGGAAGTGATGGGGAGGGGGTGATGTTGTAAAGATAAAAGGTGTGCAGTGGGAGATGAAAAAGATTACTGGGATACATATTTGAAGGCACAAATAGCCTTGGGTGTCAAGAATGTAAGATGGGTGGTACAGAGTATTCCTAGCATGACCATGTGGGTGGGAGAGAGAGAGGAATTGGAAGTTAAGGCATATGCAAAACTATACGAAGGCTAATGAAGGGGATGATCTCTAAAGCGAGGGGCCACTACTCTCATTTTAGTTTAGAGAAAGTCAACTGAGGTCGTCTTTGCCGCTGCTTGATTTTGGTTTTCTACTGCGAGATTCTTGTCATTATCACTCTCCGCTCGTAGGAAGGGTGACCACACCTGAAGGAACAGATCTATCTGATCCTGAAGACTGTAAATGACTCGTTTGTAGGAGGCCATCTATGTCACGGTTACCCACAATGCCTTCTGCAACTGTGGGTTCGGTGATCTCCACTGTCGCAATATACAGATCTTGGCTGTGGCTGTTGTGTGCAAGAGGCAACATTGTGGCTTCGAGAGCTCTTGTGATTGACGTAAATCATGTAAGAGGATAGTGGCAGATGTAAATGGGGAGTGTAAAGGCATTGTAGTGCGTAGGGTCTGGCCCACATAAACCCAGAAGGGCTGTATTGACAGCAGACATTCGCCTATAATGTGGGTTATGTTGCAGCCAACATCAGCGCATATCCAGCAGCTGGCATGAGGAAGTAGCCCTGCCCTGTGTAGTTTTGTTGGTGACCAGTACCAGTCATGGAGGATTTTGAATAGACAACATTTCAATCTTGCCTCTGCTCAAGTCGTCTACGATCTCCATCTACGCATCATCCTCATATGAGACTGATAACTGGGTTTGCCATCTGGTGCGGAGATCTTGCAATAGGGGCTGCGAAAATAGGTGGGAAGCGAGTAATTGAAATAGGCCAGATGTGATCCCCTTGTGCTTTCCCCAGGTATGGGGGTACAATACTACTAGTGAGGTCTGTAACAACCAAGGTTGCGGCCCTAAGCTTTTCTTCATGCATTGCCAAAGTTGAATGTATTTCCAAGATTGTTGCGTAGATAGGCCACATCTTGCGCAAATGCCTTTAGGCTGCTCCGGGTATGAATACCTGCTGCCTTTGTCCCTATCCCATATAAAGCGGTAAGACCTGGCTCTGTAGATAGTATATGCCTTCCTATATGCACCCATTGCAGCACCTCAGGAGCCATTGTTAGCATGTAAGCCTGTTGGCATGACATTTAACATCTTTCAGTGAATAATACACTCAGCATTTGGTCTGATGTAAAATCTTATGTTTTCTCCCTCACCCATAACTCAGACCGTCGCTTTAGAACGCTCCATTTAAAATACGTGAACAGAGATCTAATGGGTGTGACACAAGACAGACACCTAAAATACACTATAAATGCCTTTAACTTAATTAAACATTGGAAAAAGCCTTCAACTTACTACTAGCCATTGTTTGGTTAATTTCTTGCAGGGGTGTGGAGTTCCTATTGCCCAGGACATATTTTTGAGCTGAAAGGCAAAAAGGATTTATGTTTATTGTGTCCACTGGGGAAAGTAGGCCAACCCATTGCCACACAAACCAGTTGGATACCACTGTCCAATACTACAGTATGGATCAGTGAAAGACAATTGTCTGCCACTAGGGCAAGATGTGTATCCAAATGTATATGGTGTTCAAACTTGTATATGATTCATATTACTACTAAGCTGAGTGGACTGCGGAAAAGCAGTGAGCTTAACTTGTATTATTTATAGTGGTTCCAGTATAAAACGTTTGCAAAATATAACAATTTCAAACTGCGTCTAATGCTCCTAGATTGGTCTCTGCTTATAGGCAAGTACATATAGAATTATGAAATCTAGACTGATGACTAGATAAAATGTACACTAAAAACCTGCAACTTGGGGTAAAAATGTTTTGCTTGACTACTTAGAAACTTTAAATACCATTTATCTGAGGTATAATTTAGTAATGTAATATGTCAAAGTAAAAATAAAAAAAAGTCACCTAAATGCACCCGCATGATGTATGACTTCCTTTGTACAAATGTACCACCTTCAGTAATTCACAAGTGTTTACAAAAGTAGACATGGTGACCATACTTCTCAGCAAACATTTATGATTTCCATTTTTGAATGAACAAAAACATATATGTGCTCAAAATCTGCTGGGCAATTGAAAATTAACTTTCTTTAAACCACGTTTTCCCCACCACGAAAAACGTTTTGCCCCTTTCAGGAGTACATTTCCAACCTTTTCCTATGTGGGAAGAGATTGGTGAGTAATTGGTGAATCTCAACATACATTTACCTTTGTCAGTGTACAGACTCACACAGCATTCCAGTCCTGAAACTACCACGTCTTGCCCATGTATGGCCCTGAATACAAGTTGCACGGTACTGTGTGGTAACACGGTCCAACGAGATTAGGAGTTTAATTCAATGGAATGGGGCATAACTGTGCAGACCTGGTTTTACCAGCTCAATGCCATTCACATTTCCCTCTTCTTTGGCGGTGTTTTAAACACAGGTAGTAAACGTGAGCAGGGGACTGCTGAGAGGCATGGAGGAGGATGTAGGGAAAGTCAGGCAAGACTAGTTTGGTAGGTGGAGAGGGGTGCATTTCATGCTTCCTGAGTGCCGTGGCTGAGAACTGGGCAGGTGAATAGGGGCAAGAAAACCAGTCCAGGCTGCAATGATTCCCTTTATCAAAGTGATTTTACTGTTTTTTGCCAGCTTGTAAAATCGTGTATGTTGTTCCCAACACCAGTGGGAAACACTGGCCAATCATGATTGAGCAGAGTGCAATTTCATACTGGAATCATGTTGCACTCAACACAAAATTCTGGGCTATGCAAATTTGCAGAAAGGTGGCAAAATCATGACCTTGCTGCAACCTAATTTTAAACACTGATTAACAATAACCCTGGCATAGTCAGAAGCCATTATCAAAATTTTATTGAATGAGAATACTGCCAAAATGTTTCACCTCTCTGAATGGCACCAAAAGGGGATTTTTTTTTTAAATTTCAGGTCAAGTCGACTCCAGTAGCATTCCAAGTAAATATATTGTAAAATTCCACACCCGAGTCCTCACAGGGATACTCCCCCATGCGTCCTGTGTCCACAGAGTTAAATTCTCTTTCCAGTAAGTTTTACAAATATATCCAGCAGCCGCACTGTGGTGCCACCACTTCCTCAACATTAACTGTCTACAGAATTAAGTTATGTTCACATACTTGAAGTAAAGGTATTTCTGTCCCTCTCTTCTATTATTAGTGTCCATACAGTGATGCCATCAATCCAGTCAGTTGAGATGTCCCCATTAGTGATGTGAAGCGGCGGTAGTGAAGGAGGCACTCTACTGTGTGTAGGATGTGTGGTTGGAAGTGTCTGTTTTGAGAAGTGTTTTCATGTTGTGCGCGAGTACCACTAAGGTGTGGTTACAGTATTATGAGCTTTGCAGTGTGATGGATGAAGAAGAGACAAGTGTGCAGTTAATGGTTTTAGCCTCATCCATGCTCATGACGAGCTCGTCATGAGGTACGGCGCTCCAGTGCTCATGACGAGCTCAGCTCGTCATGAGCCGTGGTACGCTCACACACAGGGATAATTCCCCTGCTGTGCTGAGCGTTCCACAGGAACGGGTGTTGTCATGAAGAGCTGAGCTCGACATGAGCATGGGGGCGCTGCACACTCCTCCCCTCCCCCCCCTCCCCCCCCCCCCCCCACGGAAGGGGTTAAGTAAGCTGGCAGCTTTGAGCAGCTCTCAGGCCCCTTTGTGGTACTTCTTATGTTCATAGTCCACTTAGCTGGTTACTGCACTAGGTTGTCCATTCTAATATATTCTGTTGAAATGCATGGTACTGAGGAAGCTTAGGTTAAAGGGAGAAACAGTAGAGAGATCTCATGAGATGGACTTTGCTAATATCATTTCATGTCCGATTGTCATTGTGAGATGAATCATAGTATGCAGCCAGTCGGTACCTGCAGTGGTGAACTCAATTAAAGTCCTCCATTGGCCCGCGGCAGTTGGCTGATGTTTTCAGTTCTTCCATGCCTAATCAAAATGGGTGGGTTATTGCGGTGGACTGGTACAGTACTGCACGCTACTCTCCTCAGTTTTTGCTTAATCGAGTGCCAAGCAGTAAAGGGGATTATTATATAGCTGTATGAACTACAATCGTCTAACAGCCGACTATTGTATTCGTTTTAGTGTGGGTTATATATATTGTATTGGATTGTAAATGCATTTGCATAGCACTTACTATCCATGAAGCATTGTGGCACTTTACACCAGGAAGCATGCTGTTCCGTCGCAACCCAGGGTTAGTTTTTTTTTCTTGTCATTGGAATTAGTCATGCGCTCTAAAGTAAACAATCTTGTGCATTCTCTCCAGTGTCTAAGTGGTGTATATTATTAAGAGATACGTGTGATTTTTAGTAAGAGGTGTGAATGTATGCATTGATTTGCAGTATTATCAGTTGTGCTAGAGGAGGCTAGGTATTGTTAGGTTGCAGCAGTAGGATTTAAGAGAGGTTATGATTTTGAGATGTGGTTAATTTGCAGCAATACAATAATAGGAATTAAGGCAAACATCATGTAGAGTAGTGCTCAGAGAAAGGCGGCATGGAAAGGAAGCAAAGATCCATTTGAAGGAAAAGGTGATGGACTGTCTTTAATATGGAGCACCCTCAACTTGAGCAAAATGAAGGAGGAGATCTTTGACACACAAAAGGAAAGGCTCTGCCAAGAAACTTCCTTACCTGAGCAATAGAAAGTGTAGTCCCACTACTTATACTGCCTATCTTCCAAACCTGGAGGGCTCAGGAAGTAATCAGCTGCACCTTCCTAACAAGGCTCTCACTGAATATTTAAGGGGATCCCAGTCTCCACTCTTGCTCACTTCAGAGGCTGGTCCTGCTTTCAAGAATGCAGGCAGTACACTTCAACTGTCTGGGGGAAGGGGGCATCTCCATCCCGTGCCACTATGTTGTGTTTTAACACAAGGACTGGTATAAGTACTGCTGCATGTTTGGGAAGTATAAAACAAACATTTTGTTTTAGAACACTTTCTCATATCCCTAAATCCCAATCAATTTAGTCACATATCTAAGCAGAACAGATAACAAAATGGTTACTTACCAGTAGGAATAGTTTAGCAGCTTGAAGAATTTTATGGATTCACATGCTGTACATTATTCCGCCATCTAGTGGTTGGGTCCAGAATAGTCCCTGTTTGTTTTTGATCTTATTTTGGGCGTTGTCAACCACCATTTGGTGCCAGGTACGTTCCCTGTGTGACGTCAGACGGCACCCTCGTGGTCCTTGTGCATGGTAGCCATCTTAGAACTCTTTTTTTTGTTTGTGTTCTTATTTTGTAGTCCCGTAGATGGTCATTTGAGGTATTAGAACTTGTTTTTCCACCTGTTTGTATTCCTTGCAGGGAGGATGGTGGGTCGCATCTGAATCCAGCAAATTCTTCAAGCTGCAAAACTACTCCTACTGGTAAGTTACCATTTCGTTTTGCAGCGTGAATCCTTTTCTGGATTCACATGCTGTGCATTAGATTACGTAGCGGTTTCTCCCAGCTTGGGGCGGCTGTAGTCAGAGGAAGACTTTGCGAACAGGTGTAGAAGTTCTTTTTGTCCTATTTGTGCTTTCTTTTTTATTTGTATGTCCACACAGTAATGTTTGGTAAATGTGTGTGGTGATGCCCATGTGGTTGCTGCAAATACAGTGCCAATGGACACATTGGCCATAAACGCCAGGGTAGCTCCCTTTTCCCTAGTGGAGTGAGCTGTTGGTCGGCCCGTTAATGCTTTGTTAGCCGTAGCATAGCTGGATGGTTTGAACTATCCACCATGAGATTGTTGATTTTCAGACATGGTGTTCCTGTGTTGGTCTGTGAATGGGCAAACAACAACTGTTTGGATTTGTATGTTTGTTCCGTGCTCTGTAGGTAATACAGTAGTGGTCTCCTTACATGGAGGCTTTATTCTCCTTTACTTTTTGGGTTTTTGAAGAAAACTGAGGAAAATGCTTTGATCTAAGTGATATTTGGATACACCTTTGGCATGAATTGTGGGTTCGTTTTTAAAATAACCTTGTCCTTGTGAATTTTCATGTATGGTTAATGCTTGTAACTCACTTACTCTCCGTAAGGATTTAAATAGCAATGAGAAATGCTGTTTTAAAAGCAATGTGCTTGATTTCTGTTTTATGCATGGACTCAAAGGGTGTTGTCTTCAGATGTGTGAGCAGTGTTTAGACACCACATGGGCACTGGAGCTGTTCTAGGGGGAGCAATTCTATTAGATCCTTCTAGAAATCATTTTATGACCGGTATTGTGAAGAAGCTTTTGAGTGATTTTCCCCTAGTGTATGCTACGATGGAAGCAAGGTGCACCTTTATGATGGAATAGTTGATGTGACTGTCTAGGAGATGAGTAAGATAACTGTTTCGTGTGTTGATTGAGTTCATTGGATTGTTAGCTGTGCGCCAGGTGGTGTATTGCTTCCATTTTACGGCTAGCATTTTCTTGTTTGTTTCCTTGCCTCCTTTAGAATTTTCATAGTTCGTTGAGGGAGGTTGAGGTGACCAAGCCATGTATTCAGGCGCCAAGCCACTAGCTGTATCGTTGTTGGTTCAGGATGAAGGATTTGGCCTTGCTGTATTGACAATAGGTCTTTGTCCGTTTTCATCTTGATCCTCCGTCCCCTGGACAGTGCTAGCATGCTTGAGTACCATTACCATGTCTGTCTTGGCCATTGCGGGGCAAAGAGAATAAGGTTTTTTCCAGGTTGTCTTGCTTTTTCCAGAACCTTTTTTATTAGGGGTATTGGGAAAGCATATGCAGATGTGCCAGACCAGGTGAGCAACAGGGTATTGCCTTATGACAGTTGGTGAGGAAGCCTCGAGGCAAAGCAGCGGCATTTCTTGTTTTGTTGCAAAAAGATCTATCACTGGTGTTCCCCAGAGAATGAAGATATACTGTATTGTTTTGTGTTTCAACTCCCATTCGTGGGAGCAGTTGTCTTGTCTGCTCAGTTGATCTGCTGTAGTGTTGTATATTCCCGGTAGATTAACTGTTTGCAGATTGATTGCTTGAGATACTGCCCATTGCCAGATTTCCAGTGCTAGTTTGCTTAGTGGGAATGATTTCGTACCCCCTTCATTGTTGAAATAGAACATTGTTGTGCTGTTGTCTGTTTGAATTAAGACCGTTTCCCCCTGAATGGAATTCTGGAAAGCCTTCAGTGCTAGAAAAACAATTTTAATTTCCAAGTAGTTCATGTGTTTTAAGGAATCCATGTTTGTTCAATTGACCACGTTCTTTCACTTGTTTGCAGTGCACTAACCATCCGTTGAGACGTGTCTGTAGTGATTGTCACAGGAGTTGGGTCCCTGAAAGGTCTGCCTTGTGTTACGTTGTACGGATGCCCGCCGTTGTATCTCTGCTTGCAGCTTGTGTGTAACAACCATTAGATCCTTCCAACTCCCTGTGGCTTGAGACCAGTTGTTGGCTAGCCATTGCAGGAATGTGCACATATGTAGTCGAGCATGAGTGGGATGCATGATGCCATCATGCCCATAAGTTACACAACTCTCCTCACTGTCCGAGATTTTCTCTTCTGGTAGAGGGAGGTTTCCTATCTTATTGCTTGTATCGTCTTTTACGTTGGGTGCGTCCGGGCGTTCTTTTGAGTCCAGTCTTGCACCTAGGAAAGCCTTTTCGCTTTCTGGTTTTGTGGATAATTTCTTGTGGTTTATTGAAAACCCTAGTTCTTGTAACATGTGGATTGTTGTCTGGCTCAAAAGGGCAAATACAAAACAAAGATGCCTCAGTCACATTCAGTCATCTAGCTAGGGGTAGACGTGTATTCCCTCCTTTCTCAGGTGTGCCGCAACTGCAGCTAGGCACTTGGTGAAGACACGTGGTGTTGACTTTATTCCAAAAGGGAGTACTTTGAACTGGTAGTGTGTTCCCTTGTGTAGGAACTGTAGGTACTTTGTGTGTTTTGTTCATTGGGATATGTAAATAGGCGTCTTTGAGGTCTATTGTTGTCAAGTAATCTCATTTTTTAATTTGAGGGATTATTTCTTGTCGAGTAGACATTTTGACATGTTGTTTTAAAATGAAATTGTTTATGAACCTTAGGTCCAGGATTGGCCTTAGTGATGGTTCCTGTTTGGGCACTAGGAAATATGGAGAGTAGTTTCCTTTACAGGGCTCTTATCTTGGTACCAATTCGATTGCTCGTTATTGGAGTAGGTCCTTGATCTCCAAATTTAACTGTATGAGTTCTGATCTTAGGAATTTTCTTAGTTTTGGTGGGTTTGAAGGCAGTGTTCTTGTGAGCTCTATACAATATCCGTATTTTACTAGATTTAAAATCCAATTGTCTGTTGTGATGTTTTGACACTGTTGTAAAAAACATGGGGATATTTTTCACCACCGCTGGTGTTTTGTGTGGGTCCTTCTCAGTCTGGGAGTCAATTTGATCTGTTTCCTCTCCCTCTAGAAGGTTGTCTTCTGCCCCGGCCTCTTCCTTGAAAAGGGCTGCTGCTTCACCTGTTGCTGCCACCCTTGGTATCCAGTTTGTTGGATAGTTTGTTGTGCATTACCTTGGTCTTGTTGCTGTTGTGACATTTGCTGTCCTTGATCAAACGTTCTGCCTGTGGGCTTCCTGTTGCTGAACCCACCTCTTTTGAAGGTACCCCTTTGCTGAAGGGCTCCCATTGCTCTCGTGGTCTCATTATCCTTTTTCATTTGCTGGAGGGATTCGTCCACCTCCTTTCCAAACAGTGCCTTCCCTGTGAAAGGTCTTTTCATGATGGATGTTTGAACCTCTTGTTTGAAACCTGAGATTCTTAGCCAGGCAGGTCTTCTTAGGGTGGTGCACGTGCACATCTGTCAACCGGCAGTGTCTGCTGCATCTATTGCAGATTTAAGGAATGTATTTGCTAAGTTCCAGCCCTCTTGGACAATAGATGTTGCTCTTTTCTTGTCCTCTTCAAGGACCTTGTTAATAAGCTCTTTTATTTTGTCCCACTGCTGGTGACCGTATCGGTTTAATAGGGCATTAGAGTTGTGATGTGCCACTTCTCCCTTTTTCTCCCACAACACATTCTTTTGCTTCTTTTTCTGGTGGAGGCCACGCGTTAGAGAGTGCTTTAGCTCTTCTCCTGGCTTTGGTGACGATGATGATGTCAGGCATCATGTTCCCCTGAATACATTTAGGGTACTTGGAGGAGGCTTTGTACTTTTTCTCGACCCTTGGAGTTACCCCCTTACTTGAGGCTGGTTCCTTAAAGGATTTCTTGCCCTTGTCTAGGATGCTTGGTAACATTGACCAGTATGGTGTCCCCTTGTTGGCAGGGGCTAGTGTTTCTAGAAGGAAACCTATGTCTAACCTTTTCCTCCTCGAGGGGGGACTCCGAAAGTGTCTGCTGCACTCTTACCTCGTCCGATCCCGTTGTAGAAGGCGATATCATACGGTGGTGATGCCTTTGACGGATAGCAGCATATCTCCTCTTTGGGACTTTCAGTGTCGAGGTCGTTCCAGGTGTCCTCGAAATTTTCAGAGGCTTCCTCCTCTTCAGGAGCGTCTCTATCTTCCTCGCGAGGTTCGGGGTTGGTGGTGATTAGAGGATCTCCTTTTCGGTAGGGTTTTTAAATATCGATTATAAAAATATAGTTTACAAAAAATATAGTTGTATGAATATCGTTTACAAAAATATTGACACCCTATACCTGAACAGGTAAGTACATAAATATCTACTCAAAAATATCGATGTAATAAATATAGATGTTAAAAATATCGACTTTTTAAATTAATTAAAATTACATTAAATAATTAAAAAATATAAGTACTATTAACAAAATACATTAATTTTATATTTTAACTATTTATAACAAATTCACCACTTTTTCATTATAAAGTTATTAATTGTGTACATATATTTAACACATAAAATTATATAACAATAATACATACATTTAATTAAAATATAAAAAATATTATTAGTTAAAACATTTGATAGCGAAGGGGTAAAAATTACTATTCCCACTCCAAAGGATGCAACAGTAGGGAAAGCGCTGGATAGCGTAGGGGTAAAAAGTACTATTCCCACTCCAGAGGGTGCAACAGTAGGGAAAGCGTTAGATAGCGTTGGGGTAAAAAGTACTATTCCCACTCCAGAGGGTGCAACAGTAGGGAAAGCGTTAGATAGCGTTGGGGTAAAAATTACTATTCCCACTCCAAAGGGTGCAACAGTAGGGAAAGCGTTGGATAGGGAAGGGGTAAAATGTACTATTCCCACTCCAAAGGGTGCAACAGTAGGGAAAGCGCTGGATAGCATAGGGGTACATATTACTATTCACACTCCAAAGGGTGCAACAGCAGGGATAGCGCTGGATAGCGTAGGGGTAAAAATTACTATTCCCACTCCAGTGAGTACAACAGTAGGGAAAGCGCAGGAACTCAAAAAAAATAATAAACCATCTGTCAAATTTAGTATTAAATTGAATGTAGATTATAAACTTATTTAATATATACATTAAAATATATTATTATTAACAAACACCTACACACCTAAAATTACTTAATTACATTTAATATTTACTAATTAATTATTGATTAGTATTGTATTTTTAAAATATTTACATAAATAATTATTTGACAGCTTTCACACCATATACCCTTATAAACACCACAACACAAACTAAAATGTATTTACTTGTTTAAAAATAAAAATTATTTAATTATAATAATGTAATCATTAATTAATTATTCAATTAAAATGTAATTACTTCACTACATTTTCAATTTAAAATTCCAGTACACACCTAAAATTAAACAATTAACATAATTAATTATCAATTAACTAATTGAAATGAATTAACTAACAATCATTAAACTATTTATATTAAATTAACACATTAATTTATCATTTATTTTATTATATTTAAATTACTTCCCACCCAATTCCCCTATAAACCCACAACCCGCTACGGAACTTTTAACACTAAATTCAACATAAAATACATTATTAACTAATAAAATGCTAAAAAAATATACTGTTTTGACAAACAATACTCATTAAAAACACTAAATTACTTATAATTATTTAAAAAACGATATTTTTGAAACTATCTTTTTGTAAACGATATTTATTACAACTATATTATTGTTATCGATATTACTTACCTGTCTGTCGATATTCTTGTCAAACTATATTTTTGACATCGATATTTCTTCTTGTAGATATTTCTGCAGCGATATTAAGGTACCTCGATATTTTCCCGTCGATATTCCCGCTCTACACCCTCCTTTTCTTCCCCTTCGGAGTTTTCCGCATTGACGGTTCAGTGAGTGGTGCTTTTGGAATCCGGAAGTCTTTTAGAGATGCGTCAAACTCCTTTTTCTGGAGGAGCACAAGCATCTCGGCCTCGAATCATTTCCTCTTCTTTTCGACTTCGAGAGGTCTCTCGGCGTCAGAGACCAGAGACTTTATCTTTTTGGGCACACTTGCCACTGGTTTTGGCGGGGATGCGCTTCCCTTCAGAGTTTCTAGTTCAACCCTCGCTTTTAGAGTCTTATGCGTTTTTCCCTCCTTGTGTCCCTTGGCAGGGTTCCGTGGGGTTCCTTAGATCATGTCTGATCTTTGATCGCCTTTTTCTTCGGCGTCGGACTGCCTGAGGTTGCGTATTGCCTTTCTGGCCTTTCGGTTCCGATGGATGTGTATGGTGTCTTACCTCAGGGGTGGGGAATTCATATCGCCCGACGCCCAGGACATATTGTTTGCTGCCAGGGACAACAAGTTTTTATGTTTTTATTGTCCCTCGGACAAGTAGGCTCAACTTCCTGGAGCAGAAACCTTTCCCAGAACAGAACTCTCAAAATCCTGCTAAGCTGCTTCCAATTGCGTGCTGAGTTAATGATAACTTTGTACGACTTAATAGTCCTTTGCTTCACTGACAATGCACAAAAGTGTTTTCCTCCTTTCTGAGCACTCTGAGCACAGCGCAAGGCACTGACATCTCTTTGAAGGTTGCAGGGCTGGTCTGGCTTACGCTTTTGAAAAAGAAAAAAAAAAATCTCTCTGCTTACACGGTTTCATTTAGCACGAAGGCTGCCACTCACAATTGCACTCTGAAAGCATTTAGGTCCGTCACTGTTGCTTGCAAGCAGAATGCGCAAGTACTGCTTTTCACAATAATCCTGTGTTTCCGAGTCTCTGCGCTCCCCAAAGCCTGCCTCGGTGGCCCCTTCCTTCAGAGGTCATTGCCCTTGGTGTAAAGCATGTGGCCCATCACCACCAGCGGCCGAGATCGCGGATGCTCTCCCCCCCCAAAACCCCCTCCCACTGTGGCTATTACTGTGATCATCGGAGCTATTGTCAGATCTCAGCCCACTAGGTAAGAGGCAGCAAAAGCGTAGTAAAATATAAATGATAAAAGTTGCATTTGTAAAGTTGAATTTTCCATAAAAGTTGACGGTCGAAAAATATTGTGCCCAGCCCCACGTCAAAAAAGTGTTGTCAAAATCCACTTTTTGATGTGGGGCCTCGCACAATATTATAACATTAAGTTTATGGAAAATTCATCTTTACAAATGCGAGTTAAGCATTTATATTTATATTTTTACCACGCTGTTGCTGACTCTCCTACTTAGTGGACTGAGCTCTGATAAAATACCACACTAAACTTATTTATGCGTGTGTTTGTGAGCATGGGCGCATTATTTTATAGGATTTTGACAACACTTTTTAAAGTTTTAGTGAATTGAAAGCTTGTGAGGTTCTAAAGCTAAATCTACTGATTAAGGGACCCCCACCAATAAAACCTGAAGCATAGTGAAACCCTGCCGACAGCAGCTACAGCAGAGGTGAGTTTTTATGGGCCTTTCATCTACAACTTGGCATATAAGAGATGATTAACTAAAAGAAATTTAAGATGGGTTGCTAGAAAAGGGAGTGAAGGATGGAAGAGGGGCAAAGGATAGATGAGTGGGTGAATGTTTGGGTGGATGGAAGGATGGATGGACGAGTGGGTAAAAGGATGGATGGATGATTGGGTGAAAGGATGGATGAGTGGGTGAAAGGGTGGATGAGTGTGTGAAAGGGTGGATGGGTGTGAAAGGGTGGATGGATATTTGGGGACAGGATGGGTGGATGAGTGGGTGAAAAGATGGATAGGTAAGAGAATGGGTTGCTCTGTGTATGTGAGTGAAAGAATGTGTAGCTGGGTGGATGAAAGGTTGACAAAGTAAATGGAAATCTGAGATGGATGGATGGATGGATCGGTGGGTAAAATGACGGACAAGTAAATAAATATAAAGAAAAGTGAATGGATAGAAGGATTTCATAGTAATTTAAAATCTGAGAGGATGGATGTATGGCAAAGTAAATGAAAAACTGAGCGGATAAATGAATAAATGAATGGCAAAAGGAAAAATTGATGGCTGGAAGGCATTATTGATTGATGGGCAAGTCAAATGATGGATGCGTGGGTGGATGGATGCGTGTATAGATTGTGGATGGGAGAACAGATGGGTAGATGTATGGAATGGCCAATGGATGGATGGAACGGGAAGAGTGAATGAATGAAAGAATGAATGACAGAATGGAAATGTGAAATGGACATGAGCAGATAGATGTAGCATGAAAGAATAATGGACAGATGCTTGGATGGAAGTGACAAAGGAGTTTTAGGGAGGTTTGAGCTCACTTACATCACTTGCTTGGTGCTGTCAGAGTATTGTTCAAAGTGGGGGGTATTTTAACTTTATGGCTATTCCCTTGAATAAAACCATCAAAGGGCTTTTCCGTTTACTTAGCAGCAGAGTACGACTGTAAATCACACACCATAATCTTTTCTTTTTATAAGAACCCCACCTTCGTATCACTCATCACATAGAGGATACTACCTGTGCAAATGGAATAAGCTGTGCAAGCGTGGCCTGTGCAGAGCTTGATTTGTGCACTATACTGAAGATGCTAGGAACAATGGTAATGCAAGGCTCAACTATGTCTTACATGAGATCCACATGGTACCCGAGCTACACTGCGTATGATCTTTACAGTGACCTGTGCAGTACATGAGCTGTATAATAGGTATGAACAGTGCTGTGCATGATTCATGTAAGGGGAAGGGATAGTGCATGAGGGAATTGGTCAATTGAAGGTGTAAAGTGTACGAGATGCACTATAGAGGATATAAGTTGTTCTAGAGATGAGGTGTGTCATGCCAGTGGGTTGTGCAGGAGCTATGCAGAACACTAGCTGTGTGGAGTTTGAGCTTTACTTTGCATGAAATCTGCATGGTATGACTTGGAAGAGGCAAATAAGTAAATTGATGTGAAAGGCATGACCTTTCTTAACATCTTCAATAACAAGTCAGTGCCTGCTGTAACCATAGTACCTTAATAGTTTGTTAAATGGCCCGTCTTCAGGGTTTTCTAATTGATGCATTTTTTCTTGCTGGTTTCCTCAAATCCCCCCATCGCCTCTGAAACAAATTGGTAGTTTCTTAGGGAAATAATATAGTGACACATTTGCATTTGTTTGCTAGAGGTAAGGTCGCCCACAGTTTATTCGGCTTGTCGGGGTGCTAATGTTTACAACAAAATTGTGTAACATGTTCATGGGTCAAGTGCATTAAAGTTCAGTCGAGCAGAGAATTCAAGTCAGATACATTCAAACACAGTCAGCAGGAATCTCCGCTTGCATTACTGATAGGGGATCCAATAAAAGCAGGTGTGCATGGTCTGATACATTTACAAGTTGTGGCTATGTGTATAGCTTAAAGAAGGCTCCTTTATTATGTGCAAGTGTATAAAGAAGAATGGAACTCAAGACACGTGATTTTATTTTGAAAACAGACAATGTACTCCCAAACAATGTGCTCCTTGAAAAAGCGACGAAGAGAGCACAATATTTGCAACTTAAAAATGGTTGTAGTGTGCAGAAAGCTACAATGCAGAGTTTGAAAACATTAACTACCATTCCAATAAGGAATCATTTAATACATCACCTTTGGTGCATGTCAATATTTTAAAAATAAAATAAAGGCAAATCAAAGTAAAACTACTGAAAGAAAAATAATTAGGGACCCCACTCATAAAAGAATGTAACAAATGTGCACGCAAGATCTATTAAATTGCATGGTTGCAGAATTAGGACTTTCAGAAATTCATAAGCGTTTACATAAGTTGGCCTGGAAACCCACAACAGTTCCATGTTCGTAAACACACTCTTTACAAACATATAATGTATTACGTTTTTCAGGGTGCAGAGGGGGTTAGAGAGGACTTTATGGTGCCGTTAAACAATGTATGTTGCACGCATGCACACATTTGCACTGCAATCCAGGTCTAGAAAAAACAACTCTTTTTACTAGTGAATACTTTTATAGGTACAAACACAATCTTTGTGTGTCTAAGCCAAACGTACATGTATTGATAGCTTACATTTTGACCCTGGAACTAGATTGCCTACAGATTCTTGCCAAACTATGGAAGTCTACATATTGGATACGGATATAGTGCTTGGCATATGATCACATTTCTAGCAAACCAGGGAACCAAGCTAGAGTGAGATGAAGGGAACTGTCCACAAATTACAATGTGAATAGTGTCAGACAGGGGCAGTCTCCTTGATCCTCAGTTGGTAACTGAGGCACTGGACTGGAAGTAGAATCTAAGTTTATTTACAGTAACATTTTGTGAAAATGAGTGAATGTTTACAAATATAATTGTCAGGGTGGTCCACTAGTCTCTTCCTCTGACTAGAAAGAGAGCATTGATACAATTAGGGCAGTGAACTTCAATATAATGAAAGTGCTGATATATTCAGAGGCTTACCATGACCGTGAGCAGAGCTCACTCAAACAGAGACTGAATATTCAAATATTTTACATAAAAACCTAGTGTGTTGAGAGTCCTGTACAATCAGAAAGGTGGCATGAACAGAGCAAAGTAAGAATATAAATAGTGATGTAAAATGTTATGCTTATACTAACATCACCCTTGCTTGTGTTTCAAGAATTCTTATTGGCATACTCCTATGTTATTCCCTAACTTCACTCATTCCCTTTTTTCCCCTCCCGTCCCCCTCCATTCGCTCTCTCATTCTCCCCTACCATAACTCACTTCGCAGGCATTTAGATTGACCTGTTGTGATGATGATCCCATAACCGTTGTTGGGGATCAAAACGACGTTGACAACTACATCTTAACTCCAACTTTTGATTGATGTGGAGTGCAAAATGTTCTTTTATCGTGACTATTGTAATCCATGTATCACTTAAAAGTCACCCTACTAATACATGCCTGAGGTCAGGAAATCTTTTGATTTCCAGAACCCCTTTACGTTTTGCTCACTATATGTTACTGTATGTTTTTTCATGTTTATTGAAAAAGTAAATAAATGTAATCCGTTCCATTGGGACAATAGTACACCAAACGCTGATTGCAGTTTTGTGGATATGTTCTTATATTTCCCATGACCGGGACCGCTGTCTCTAATAATGTAGTAAAATGAGCCCCGACATAATCAGAAAGGTTGCTATCCAAACTCTTATATGAGAATGCAGTCATAAATTGAAACCTCATTGTTTGGTACCAAATGGGACAAGTAGATTTTTTTAAAGGACAAGTAGATTTCTGAAACATTTTGTCCTTCGGACAAGAAGATATTTTATAAAATTCCACACCCCTGACTTATCCGTCTTCTTCCCAGTGTCGCTCGCCTTCTTGTAGGTGTGTGGTTTTTTGGAGTCCCCTTACACCCCTTCCAGAATTTCGACATCCGATCCCTAGTGCGTCGATTCTGCTGGCACTCCTTGGCCTTCGTCATCACTGGAAAACCCCAGGTCCTTAAGGGAAGTTTTCTTCAAGGTCTGCGGCATTGTGGCGTAGCATGGCTTTCTTTGCTTTATGCGAGTCATGAGTGTTTTGGGTTGGAACGGTGCGCAGGCCTCACAGTCCTTGCCCTAAGGGTCCTTGGGCAGGAAGAGGTTGCAGACGTTGTGTTGGTCATGTTGCGTGAACTTGTGGTCACACTCGGGCAAAACTTGAAGCGGGTATTTTCCATGGCTGCTAACTCGCCATTTGTCGTGAAGATGGCTACCACGCACAACAACTTACAAGGCGCTGTCTGGCGCCACACAGGGGACGTACCTGGCACCAAATGGTGGTCGACATCGCCCAAACAAGAAAAGAAAAAAACAAGGACTACTCCAGACCCAACCACTAGATTGCGGAATAATGCACAGCATGTGAATTCAGAAAAGGATTCAAACTGCAAAACATCGGATACGTAGCAGATCACACAAGTATCAGCGGGATTGCAGGAACTGTGCCACACCAGTGAAATTCAGCTTCAACATCGTCCCCACGAATTCTGGAATTAAGATGACAAAAGATTCTAGGCATGTCTTGTAAAGCAACAGAAGCTCTAACAAAAACAAGAAAAACATATTGCTGTGTGTGGTATTTTCACCAAAAAAGTCAAAGAAGCATGGTTAAAAGCAAGCACGCAAATATACTCATTTGTAGTGGGCATGTTACTGGCCTCAGAGGAATTGAATACATTTGGTGCCGCAACCTGCATCGTCATTCAATCTGTGTAATTATACAACAGCAATTAAAATTAACAGAGTAGGATACTAGATCAAGATCACACAAACGTCAGCATGTGACAATGCAGCTTCCAAGCAAATACCTTCCATTAAGGTACCCACGGAGGTAACATTCCCAGGCAAACACCTGCTCAATAAGTAAGTTCCACTGGTATGGGAATGCCATATTCGGACCTTGGTGAGCATGCTGTTGCAGGTGGGGGCAGCCAGATCTTGCATGCTGGCTGCAGTGCTGCACTAGTGAGCCTCCTCACTCCGAGCTGAGGCTTAGGCCCCCGATGGGCTCAATAAGTTAAGTCTTCTCCAAGAGGTTAATCACAAAGAGAGAACGTGCACACTTCAAAAGAGCGAAACCAGAACACTGTTTTAACTGTGAAAGTGAACATGTAGAGGTACTGGAAACAAAGCAATCTAGGTCCCACATAAAGCCTCAAAAAAAAAAGGAAGAAAACAACTGGATATCCTGTATGGGCGTTGAAACACCTCTTGACCTATTCTAAATGAAAAACTACAGGGAAGAGGGCCATGGAGGGTAAAGTGGTTTTAAAGTACAGACCTGTTGAAGACAAGCCTGTATGTGAATGGAAAATTGTTTTCCATTGGACTACCTTGATGAATCAGACATCGACGAGCAGTAGGTACTTTTGAGTAGTTGATTTCAGCATCTAACTGGGTAAAGAAGAAGCATCAAAAGTAGAGACACTCAAATTGTTAAGGCAACTTTCAACATCGGAATCTCAACACTGTAAAAGCAAAGGTGGCCAGAGTAACAGAGACAGAACCAATTCCCTGGAGCAATACCCAAAAGTAATAAATAAGGAGAAACAAGAAGCTTTCCCTCTCCGTCTGTCCTCTTTCGTTGCTAAATTCCCAAACAACACTTTCCGACCACTTTGCTCTAAATGCAAATAATGCTCAACAAGGGCTAGTTTTGCCCTCATAAGCATGCACTCATTTAAAGCATTTTATTGTCAATAAAAAGAGCATCCCAGAGAGAGGCCAGCAGGAAAGAATTTCCCAGATATACTAATTTCACAGGGCACTCCACTAATTATAGTCAGGGAAGGCTGAAAAGGTAATGTCAGAAAATACTCAGGAAAGAAAGGGAATAGTAGTTATTGGCTTCAATATATTTAATATGCCTCAGAGGCCTGTTTTCTGGACCTTCAATTGACACAGCAGAACAATTAACTTCTCTGTAACTGCTCAGCATTCTTCGACAGTGGAGTTCCTCCATGAGTCTTTATACTAATCTCTCACATTCAGGAGTCAGTCATGGCCAATGTATGTAAAGGCAATAACTAGGTATGGTGCACTGACGAAACACAAAGGGGCACATGAGTGGCGTCCATGTTTTTTCCAAAAGTGGTAACTCCAAATTTGGTTTGCAGTTTCACTTCTAGGTGGATCTGGTTCCTACATTTTTGCAGATTGCTTGAAGCAGCCACTAACAATAGCAAGGAAATCTTTGCCATCAACGATTTCACTGCACCTCCTGTCATCTCCAGTAACATCACTCCCCCCTTCAAGACCGTTGCAAAAAGCTTGCAGAATTCTCCCTAACAAAATCACCTCCATATACAGCAACTTTGACTCTCAACTGTACTTTGTCACTGTCACAACTCAACGTTTCATCACGAACAAAGAACAAACCCATACCTTGTGGCTAGTCCCCCCCCCCCCACCATCAGAATTGATGATGGTCATCCATTCAGGAACCCCAGCTAACCCTTGCCTCCCTAACCCTTGCCTCACCACGTCTTCACAAAAGTTCACCTACTGATTAGAGAAGTACTAACACTGATCTTCAATGTATCCATCAACTCTGCAACATTCCCACAACAGGAAACATACCACTGCCATACCCCTACTCTAGAAACCATCAGCTGACCCAGTTATGCTTTCCAACTACAGACCCATCTCCCTTCTACCATACCCGGCAAAGGTCTTAGAGAAACTAATTAACAAAAGCCTCACTGACCACCTCAGCAACCACCAGCGGTTTGATACAACACAGCCGGATTCAGGTCCAACCACAGGATAGAAACAGCACTCATTGCCACCACAGACATCATCCGTGTGAGGCTTGTTATATGAGACACAGCATTTGTCACAATCAAATGATCCCCCATCATTATCAGAAGCCTGCACGAGATTGGCATCCGATGACCTGCTCTCTGTTGGATCTGCCGCTTCTAAATGGATGGAACACAAGCTTGTCAGTCTGGCATCTTACTTCTCGGAAGCCCGCAAACTCATCTGCAGTGTGCCTTGAGGGTCATCGCTCAGCGCCTCCCCTTGTCAACGCCTACATGATCCCTATGGTCACAGTCATCCACGCACACAACCTAAAAATCTTCCCCTACACCTACAAAACAAATCATACTCTACCTCTCAGACAGGACCCCTAAAACAAGAAACAAGTTCACCACCTGCATGACCAAAGTCACTAGGCCTTGCACAACCAAGGACCAGCAACCACAGCCTGAGCTTCCACCAACCCACCAGGCACCTGCACTCCTGCTTCCCTTCACCTCACTTATAGCCTGCATACGTCGAAGCTGCAGCGTAGGTCGTTCCATTTCCTACCTTATGGTCAGGTCATGGAACAACCTCCATCTTCACCTCCGGACCTCACTCGCTCTACTGGAATTCAGGAAGGGACTGGCTGGTCGACTGAGCCTCCACAGCATAAAGCAAAAATCCCCAGGGCCTTGTTACCCTCATGGGGGATTAGCCACGCTTTGCAAGTCCCTATTGATAGATTCAAAAGTAGTGATCTTTGGCAAGAATAGATCACCAAATTTACACCAAATAGTAGGCTGTATATTGTTAGAAAACGCAGATAGCTTTTCACGTGTTTGCGCATCTGCAAATTGTCTAAGAATAGAACGAGACGGCAAATAAAGTAGTGTGCCATGGAGGGAGGGAAATTCCAATGGATGTAGTGCAGATCTGATTCTGTGGCATTAGGGGAAATGTTGTGCATAACATTATAGTCTGTGTTTAGGCAAAAAAATATGTGGACCGTATAGTCGTTCTTCTGTCCTAGAAGGACAGATTGTAACTGAATGTTGACTCAATCCACATTGTTATTTACACACATTAGTCTTTTTCCAACTAAATTCTATCCCTCCCACCAACGTGACAACAACGGCAGGCGATCGCCAAAACCTGCAGTCCATTAGCACAAATTGAACACTTGCGGCGTCTGCCCTTAAATACCCAGTAATACGTAGTGAAGGTTAAGATCCAGGAAGGGGAGGATGTTTCAGGTGCACACGCCGGACAGTTTCTTGTAATTTGGGAAAGAAAAGATTTTTACTTCAATATATTATGCTGCTTATGACATCACTTAACTCAAAATAAATTCAGTTAACTGTGATACCCACTCTGTGTACTTTTAAAGTAGGTTCTACAGAGACCACCCGCCTCAAGTTGTATCCTATTGGGCACCACTGAACCTGCTCTAAGGTATACTAAGGTATAATACATCTCTAAAAATGCTTTCTTCTCTATGCCATACCATGGTTAAAAGCAAATTAAGATATATATAGACATATTTTAAAAAGTAAATATTAATCACTGCACATAATCCAATAACTATCAAAGTAACCAGACTCACATTGAGACATGCATAACAGAAAACCTTTCCGTGTTACTAGCTTTACATACAAGTTTTCAACACAAATGTCAAGAAGCCATACCATTTATATATCAGACCAGTAGTAAGTCATATTACCAGAGCATCACGGCGTTTAAGGCGAATCAATCTCACTAACTATGCCAGAGTCCTACTCCAATTGGCACAGGAAGCCACCATTCTGCATTACTCAAGTAATACACATTATGTCCAGTTTGGCACAGTTATCACCACACCATGAGAGTGATAAAAACATACATTTTAAGAATACATTATCCTCTCTTTTAATACCACACTAGAATGAGCTTCATCACTCAGTGTCCCTAACATCCCATGGTATTTCTAAGTTGAGCCCATTACACGAGCAGCAGCAATTCAAACATGTACGCTGCAGATACTTTTTGACCAACAATATCATCTCAACTAACAAGAAATTGAATTAACATACACTTATAGTAATGCACCCTAATATACATCTATAGCCTTCCAGTATCACACTTCCATAAAGTGCTCACTGAAAGACAAGTATTTCATAAATACCTATCTAGAACATCATGGTATTTGATTAATGCTAAATGGCAGTATAAAGTAACATTATATTATGTATCCGCCAAATACATCATCCTGGAGTACACATATACCCCACACTGAGTTCTTAACGGTCAGAAAAAAACACCACTCCATTTTTTGTCTTCTCTAAATATAGGATTGCTCTGAATGTCAAAAAGGCAGCAAAGTAAATCATAACCACTAACATTGTCTTCTAAATCGGATTCACTATATCATTTGCACTCACTGGTTCAGAGTGCACATAGTGAATTACACTGGGATTTGAATTGATCTCAACTACCTGTAGTACATATTCTCTCAAACAATAACATGTGAAGCTGTTAAAGAAAGAGGAGAAAACTCTTTAAAAATGCAATACATGGGTGTAGTGCCAAAAAGTACATTACAAGATATCCATGTTTTCAGTGTTCAATAGATACTGCCCAGTTCCCTTTCACAAATTAGGAAGGACATTCTTGCTCTGTTTCAGGCACTTTCCAGATAATATTTTATTTACTGTGTGGATAAAAAGCGTGTACAGGTCTTAGGGATCCTTTAAATTTTAAAACTAAAGTTATACACAATCTATCATTTGTTTTCCTTAAATGGACAAAGAAAACGTTAACACCTGCAAGCCAGGATAACAACTGGACACAGCTAAGAAACAAGTTTCATTCTCTTAATTTCTTTTATGCATTGTGAAACAAAAGGCCATTTAGAGCAAGCAGTTTCAAGTTTAAAAAAGTTAAAATTCAGTTACGAATATAATGAAAAATTGTTTATGTGAAAAGAAAGTTAAAAGACTTGTTAAGGAAATCATAATCACCCCCGCCGCAGTAATTACCAATTGTCAACACTTTTATGTGATACCTGCTAGGATTGAAATTGGTCATCTTTCTTTAAAAAAAAAATTACACCAAGAGCATTTAAAATGGCTAAAGTAATTATGTGCAACTATGTTAATGTGCTCACAGCCAATATTAGCAGAAAGAAAAACATTGTTAGCAGTTTAAACGGCGGAAAGAAAAGCTACAGATACATAGTGAACCTGCATATCATTACCATCACCTCAAATAATTCTTCCATAATTGCAATAAACATACATGAAAAACAGATCTAGACCAAGAAAGTGACTAGCCAGTAGTCCGTTGTTTACAATGAAGACAAAAATATTAGACATCAGCAAAAATGTTTTCTTCCCTTCAAGGAAGATTCAAATGTTCACACGACATAAGAAATAGACTACTAATACTTACTTTTTGAAGAGTAACAATGTTTTTCTAAAGTGTGTGCATTGTTACAAATTACCAACAGAAACGCTCTCAATTGTTTACACCCAAAATATTTTACATCCCAAAAAGAGGCATGGCTAGTTGCTATATACCTAGGGCAGGACTAGCCTGTGCCATGATAACTAAGCAACTTTACAACACTGTAATAAATTCTGCTTGAGTCCTTCAATGCAAGTCAAAGACTGATTTTCCAAAATGTTTGGTGATATATAGGATACTCAGTTACTGTTATAACGCGGTCTGAATAAACTCATTAAATTTCATTAAGATAAGGATTGAGGCAAATAGGTGACAATACTTTGGATTACGCTAAATTTAGCTCTATAACCAGTTCATCCAATTATTTGTTGTTGTTTAGAAATTATGTATAAGAGTGGCTCAACCGCTCTTGCTGAAAACGGTTTATAAACATCGCAGAATGGAGATGTAAAATGGGCATTGATCCTAGTGATACCCAATTCAATGTGCCATTTAATATAAAAGTACTATATTACATTGGGTCACGATTAGGTGAACAATATGGAAAAAAACAATTTATCTGTAGCTGCTTTATTCTCATTTTATGCCTACTACATAAGCACCATCGAAATAATGGAGGACTCCGCAGCAATTAATAGAGTTATGTTTGGTGAAAATGTTTCTCAAGGCATAAAACAACCTGCCAGCATAAGAAAATATATACACAGACATATGATACAGAACGTTCAGCAGACATTATGTCCAGCTACACAAACGTTTCACCTACATTTATGCCATCATCAGTCATCGAAGGTCTGGTGTGTAATGATTTTTTGTTATTTAGAATTTGGTGAATAGTGTTAAACAAGGAAATAACAAAACTACATTCTTACTTTCGACTCCAAAACAAAGGGCATCTTGCATTATGAATGGACCGAGTGACTGACTGGTCACCTATTGATGCATTTAATTTAGATAGCTGGGAGGATTAGATGTAGCAACATATATACTTCTCAAGATGTCAACACAGACTAGACAGCTTAACCACAATTTTAGTTGAATATTTTCAAAGATGCTTAGATTAATTACAACAGGTGATGTTAGGTCTCCGGTTTTCAGTAAAAAAAAGTCTTTGAGAGACTGGAAATATCCATCTGTGTCAAGCAGAGATTATGTAGTTGTGTAAAAACACAAAACTTGTTAAAAACGCGCGAGTGTTTCTGAAAGCGAAGAAATACATACACTTATAATTCTGCAACAGAACTTACATTTTTTTTAAATTATGGATTTCCAAAAACTAAAAGCATGGATTGAATATCTGGAAATGCACGGAACGTTACAGTCAAAGAAAAAGCTATAAGGAATGAATATTTATATTGCACACTTGCACCTCAGTCTATGGCTTTAAGGCACAGGAACCAAAGCAGGTAAGAGTCCAACAAACTTAAATGATACTACAACAGGGTCACCACAAAATACAGAGGGAAATAGGTGCAACTTGAAAACGTTAACCAATATGGTACTGATATAAGGCAAAGAGGAAAACAATTAGAAGAAAATTTAAAACAATATGAAATTCGGGTAATCAAAAGGCCAACAAATAAATGGAAACTGTGACAGCAATAAAGGTTCAATGAAAATTATGGCCAGACAAATAAAATAAAGGAAAACTGGACAGACCAGCGTAACATAGGAAAATTGGCGCCACGGAGGACCCAAAGTTATAGTAAATATTAAAAACACAAAAGATTCAAATGTTGGAAATGTATGTCCTAATCTGCAGATGCACTGCGTGGACCTCTCGGAGAATGGCTCGCAACTGAACAAAAGCCTCCAAGTTATCACGGACAATTCTGATATATGGGAGCACTATAGTCCAATAAGATGTTTAAGATTTTCTGATGCACCTTATTAGTTACATGATCTTATCAAGTACATATGGAGATGCAAGCTGTAAGCCCAGTGAAGCCCATCAAAATGTTATAAACAACTGAAAGACATTACAGATTGCAGCACTGGGTAATGTAATCTTGATTTCCAATGTTCACTGCAGAGTACAGAATAAACTACTGAGTCAGATTACAAGACAATTTAAAACAACTGAAAGGTAAACAAATATAACTATAAAACGGACTAGGCCTTAGTCACCAAAAGCTGTAAACAAACTAACCAATGGAAAATAAAGATTAAATAAGTGAGGCTAAAAGGTTTAAGATTCCGGTCTAAGCTCATCTAAGAAAATGAAATAGGAGTATTGCATTTTTCTATAGTATAAACTATGTACACAATACACTGGAATGTTCCCCGAACCCATAGTCTTTTGAAATTAACAGGACCCTTCTACACAACTTTCCAAGCAAAATAATTCAAATAATATTTAAGTATACAATAATTTTACAGAAGCAACATTTTCTGAGGCATTTACATAAAAGAAGAGGCATATGGTAATGCTGAAAATATTATTAAGTACACATGGGAATCAATGCTGTTGATAAATTCCTACACCGGGCAGAAACTTGATAAACCAGTTTGTGACTTTCTGAACTGTAGTGTAACGTGACCATTGTGCAAACACATCTTGGATAATTTAAATAAGCATGCACAACTTACTTACTGGAAGCACTTTTCAAAAACATACCAGTAAGCAAACAAACGCTTAGGTTCAAACGCTCAGGTAGCACGAATTGAAGGAGAAATGGAATGCCAATATGGCAGTAACACATTTTTGCAATAGGGAAGTATAGTGTATCAGCAGAATGCTGTAACACTGTTATGAACGAGCCCAATATCATCTTCTCTGCATGAATCCTAAGAGTCAGTTGAAAGTATTAGAAAGCATGAATTGTCAAGAGAAGACAAACAACTTGTTTACATGAAAGAAAGGGGGTAGGTCTTCAGTTCAAGGGCCACTACTTTGTAAAGGCAGCAACGACAGCCCAGAGGACTTCATTTGTGTTAGCCTTCATACATTCAGCTTCAGGATCTAAATCAAGAAGCTGTCTCACTCTCTTCATGGCTAAATCATACTGGTCATCCAAAAGGGGGGCAAACGCATTCTCAAGGACATCAGAAGCATGGGCTAAGTAAATGAGAGCCAGTAAACGTTTGTCCATGCGGTGAGGATCTTTCACCCATTTATCCAGTACAGCTTCTTGCACTTTCTTGATTAAACGCTGCTTAATGTTGTTGTTGGTGAGAGGATGGGTAGTCATGTCAAAAAGAAGAAAGTTCTGTTTTTCAGTTGTCAATACACCCTTTTCCACTAGATTTTTTGCTAGTCGTTCACGTACATTTCTTAACTGATAGTGCAGTTTCAAAGGATTCCAGGTCTCACCTAAATCAGAAAAAAAGGAAAACAGTACAAGCAGGATTTATGCCGATTCATATTAAATAGAATATTCCTTATTCACAGTATTAAACATTACTTACTACAGAGTATCTCTTTCCACAACAATACAAGTGAACCAGAATAACAGAGTAATAAAAAATGGCAACTTGTGACTAAAAATATGACTCCATTTTGAGGAATAACAAGTACAATGCCAAAAATCAAGGGAATGCAAGTCATTAGACTACTATGAGGAAACAAAATGTAGGTTTGGTGTCAACCTTAACATACCACGTCCCACTATCAACATCATCAGAAGTTCACTAAATGCTTACATTTTAATGCCTGCAAAACTGCAACCACTTTATCCATCTTATTCACAACTTCTTGTTTTCACCCCACCAATGTGATTTATGAATAAATTACAAAAGGAGTTAATACCTTCTATTAAACATTTTATTTCTCGCTTTCTCATTCTCCCTCACAAACTTTCTGCTAGGATGTGAATGCCTCTTGCATGATGATCAGTTGTCAGACTTGCAAAATCTTATCGCCCATTTGGTATAACAAAACAGAATTTATGAGGGCTATCTATATTTAGGATTTGATTGAATACTGACAAAAATAGTACTTGTACTGATACCTCCTCTAGCTAGCTTTAGGGCCTTCAGGCCCGTTCTGGCAAGCTGACAAAGAACAGGTGTTTTCTGTTCACTAGGAAAGTGAATGAGCAATAAAGATGGCTTTAAATCTCGTTTTTATCTTGTCACATTTGAGTACATAGGTAGATTATCCAAGTCACTAGGTCTGGTAATTTTTTTTAACGACATTATAGGGCCTGGTGGTCTTGCCCTTCCCATAGTGCCCGACAGAGCATCTGGTAACCTAGATTTTTATGTTGGCCCGAACCTCAAGCTAATGTAGCGTGTGCAAAGTCGTAGGCCTGTTCCTTGACAACTAGCTTTTGGCAACTGAATATCCCATAATATGAAAAAACATTATCTACTTACCACTAAGCAATTCAATCCAGTTCTGAACAGTTTCTGGAGGCTGTGTCTCTTTCACATGCTTCAGTGCTTCGTCAAGCATAACATCTCCAGTAGGTGCATCAGATTTGCAAATTACCTACCAAAGTCATGAGTAGATAGAATTACATGTTACATCAATGGGACTTGAAACACCATGCTAACCAACGGTTATACTCTCAGCCAATAAGACATTCAGGGATTATACATTTGGAACAGCAAACAAATTATGTTACAGGAAGGATAATCGGTGACAAACAAAGCAAATTCTATTTTTGGAGATGGACAATATAGAAGGTAAAGGGCACTAGCCACAGTACTAAGTGGCATCACCAAAGTTGCTACAACCAACGAATCAAAGTTTCACTAATGCTGTTCTCTATCAACTAGGAGTGTTAAAACAACAGATATGGCTTGGTAGCCAGTCTGGGTCCTTTTCAAGGAGTACTGTAGTAATCAATAGTTAATAGGCAGTATCCTGAGTGGGTACTGTAACGCCGCTGTCCTGAACCACAGTACTGTACAGGTCCTATAGAATAGTCAGGTTACTCACTTAAGGCACTATACTCACTCCGAGTGACGAGAATTAAAGTGCCAAGCAAGTGGAGAAGGTTAGAAATTCAGGGGACAATACACATAACACATACATAAACCTCAGCTAGCAGGCCTCGAATGGGTGTAGATTTCCAGATTTATTGAATGCTCAAAGTCTTCCAAGAATATACCCGAAAATCTGCAACTGTCGCATTTTCCAGGCATCCTGCTAGGAAATATGTGAATCTCAAAATACGACCACCAGAAGGCATATCCACATGTGCAATAGTACATAGTGTGCAGAATTTGCCTTACCATGTGTGCTATTGCACTTTACATTTTTCCCCACGGGAAAATAAAGGGGGGCATGGTGGGTGTAGGTGAATGCAGCCCCATATTGACCCTGGTAAGGGATTTATTAATTCATGCTCTTGAAATGTCTATTTCAAGGTTGAGATGTCAAAGTGTGATAACTACGAGCTGTTAAGTTTGGGAGCGTACCATTTCAGCTCTGAACACTCATTAACGACCCCTAAAATTGGATTTACTCATGGAAACCTCTATGCCAATGTGGAGTAATACTGCACATGCGCAGATGAATGTATGAGCTCAAGTTAATCGTTTATTTAGAAAAACGTACTTGCATTCATTTGTAAATGAAGCCATTTGTGATTTTAGGATGAATAATATGCAAGTGCAACCGGCTTTGTGAATAAGGCAGGTAAATTCGGGGTAACTATGTTTCTTTAGAAAAAAGAAAATGATCTTAAGAAAAAATTGTTTAGTTAAATATATGCACCCAAAAAAGTAAAAAGTTGTACACCTTGTTGGGCAAAGATACAACTGCAAACATTATTACAGCTTTATATCACAACATTTCTGTTAACATTAGCCAATGTTATGATGTGAGGTTTGGGTAGGGTCGATTCCAGGATCTTTACAAATATCGAGGTCTCCAAATAGCTGGAGCTAAATTTGCCAAAGATATCAAATATGGACAAAGATACAGAAGAGAGGACTTTAGATTAAACACTGATCCTTGGCTGCCAATCTCATAGCAAACGGTGAAATTAAATGGGTATTCTCCACTAATATAAAAAACCCAAAAAAACACTAGTCAAACATCTAGGATTCCACCCAGCAAAGTTAGTTAGTGCATCTTCTAGAATGTCCCGTTTACCCAGCATTTGGTCACTGGTGTCTGTTTAGAGAAACAGTCCAAAAGTCTTAGGTAACTAGAACTGTAGTCCTAGTATTGGTTACGAGTAGATGAACTATAGAGGCAAGATACACTAAGTTGGTCCTAGGGTGTTGATTTCTAAATGTATCTCAAAACAACTAGTCCTGGCAGAGAAACAGAACAACTTGTGCGCAATGCAGACTCATCCTTTGCTAAATCGGAAGGCTAAGGAGTGACTTCTCAAACCTCTTGGTACATTGTGCTTCCTTCAGGGCAGTTGGACTGTGGCGATCTTGTGACTCCTGAGCATACTCAGTCTGTCAAGTAGTCCTTGTACAAGACTTACAGTCAGCAGATCAAGGCACACATTTCCGCAGATCAGGTCACTCTTTTTTAGCATGTAAAGTCAAACTCCTCAGCAGGCTAGTACTTTTTTCACTGCCAGATCAGAGCAGTAATTAGACTATGCAGGCTTCCCAGACTTGGGTTCAGTCTGATCTTTTAGACCACATTATTAGGCTGAAATCCAGCCCTCCATTGATTCTTATCCTATGCCATTTCCGACACAAACTGGCTCAGCAGTTGCAGAACTTTATCCTCCGTTTTCATTCGCCTTTTATAAGCGGGCATTGACATGAGAATTGGCCACATTCAGAAGAAAGAGGATGCAAATCTATCAGAATTTATGTTTTAGACCGGCGCTTCCTGGGGTAGCTATATTGCTAGCTACAAGCAGCAAAACTACTTGGTATACTTGAATACTCTAGTGTCCTAGATGCCGCCCAGGCAGGTTTTCACCAAGCTACAGCATTGAAGCTGATATTTTAGCAGCTCTGCATAACCATAGGCTGAAAGGAGATAATGGGTTGTCAGCGATAGATTACTATCTTGCACTCAATCCATCCAAAGGTAATCACAAGGCTCTCAAGTTAGGTATTTTCCCCGAATCAACAAAACACCAATAACACAAAACTAAAATCAAGTAAAAGGCTACTTCTTGATTATATCATTTAAAAACAGCCCTAATGATATACACAGTTTGGATAATTGCAAAATAAAAACATTCACATGTTTTAAGTAGCATTCTAATGTCAACAGTCAAACAATAGCTCCTGACCCTCTTTGTTAAAGCAATACCTTGCTGGGAGTTAGGTGTAAAGCATGCAGACAATCACCCATTTCTGCTTCTACCAGTGACATGAGATGGCGCTTTCCCTACCAGAGTCAGGGTAGGAAACAACTGAGGTTTCCCACTTTATTCGGAACTTAAGTCTGTCTACCCAAACTTCTGCTTCAGGCTGTGCATGTACTTACCATCTTTAACGCTTGAAGAAAATCATGCCTTTTTAATAGATTTTGGTAAGCGACTTGCCACCTCCATAATCAAACTCCTGCATGGACTATGCAAATACGCTATACTTGGCCTCCACTATCAAACTGCGACTGCACTAACGGGCTACCAATCACAGAATGGTCATATTCATAGATTTTTTTTATGGACAAACCAGAGTTTGCATTTGGCAGAAAATTAATTCTTATGTACTTCCAGAAGCGCTGAGATCTTCCTCTCTTTATAGCTAGAACTTCTAAAGAAAAAGAAGCTTGAAACCTCTTCTACTAGGCCTCTGGATGATTTTGAAGGTTTCTAAAGTCTATAAATATGGTTCTTATCAGCCGCTTTTTAAACAGCTCTTCAAGTAATTGGTGTATTTCATACTCACCATATCACATGTAACCTTCACCGATGTCTGCATGTTGTAAACCTGCCAAAGTAACATGATCTAACTTGAAAGAGGGAGAATTTCCAGTGGGCACAAAACTGTAAAATCTACTTGGGTAAGCGCAACTTATTCGAAAAAGGAACAGAGAAGGGTGGCACAGCTTGTCAAAGCCATGGAGAGGACTTCTGAACCTATGGATGGGGCAATTATACAGTCAGGAAGAGCGCTCTCACTAGGAGTGTAAATTTAAAAGGGTTGAACTCTACAATGTGCTGATATTGCCTGAAGCCACTTCAACGCTTGGTATGAGGGGGAGCTGCAGCCACTATCCCTGTAACTAGGAGTACTCATTACACCTCCTATGACAAGAAGTGGGAAATAAAGTACATCAGAATAACGAAGTGTCGAGTTGGCTTAAAATGGCACAGGCTGCCATACCCACCGAGATCTGTCAAGGGTATGCTGTCGACAGGTCAGGAAAGAGGAACATCAATGTTAACGATATTTCTGCATGGGAGACCTAAACCCCATTAGAAAGGGAGCAGAGAAGGCATGATATTAACTACATGCAACACTAGAAGCAAAAACAGTTTTGGATTGCTGTATAACTGACAATAAACAGCAGATGTTATGCAGAAGAGGATATAAAGCAATCGCCTTCTGACTGAATTCATTTAGAAGACAATAGGGGATGTGGGTGAAAAAAGCGAAGCGCACATTGACTGATAATCGTATTAATTGGCGCGACATTGCAAGGAGAACAAAATGTAACTTCTACATTAAATACTCCGTTAAGAAACAAACTATTTAAAGGTCCTACCTTCCTTGTTAGTAGACTTTTACGCCTCATTCCACAAGCCTCCAACTGCAGACGACCTCTTAATGCCAGTTCGATCAGCATACAGCCTCGTAATCCAGATGATATACAGTCATTCCAAAAAGACGTGTAACCCTTAAGAAAATATACATTTTAAGTAAACCTTCCACTTCAATCTAAAACAAAAATTACAAAATAAAGCGCTTTGAACATTTTCGAAAAACGCTACCATGAGGATAGTAATATCAAGCTTAATATAGGAGACAATCTAATTTCAAATTAATTGCTTTGAGAAAAAAGGTGGGCCAAAATCCAAAAACATCTCTTGTGGCGAAGGTGTGTGTGGACAGCCAGACTCACATAACTACAGCTCAGCTGCAGAGCGCAAGTTTAACAAGCACTGGCAAAGCCAATAGGTATCACTTATGCGAGAGCGTTTGGCTTTGGCAATGTGCTTTAGCCATGTTGTACACCAGTGTGGCTGCTGTTCAACATGGCTAAAAGTCAGTGAAGTGGGTGTGGTGGTGTAGATTGGAGTGGGCCAAATTGGGTTAGAGTGGATTGGGGTAGAGTCAGGGTAGACTGGAGTGGGGTAGATAGAAGTTGGGTAGATCGGAGTGGAGTAGGATATTTTGGGGTAGGTTGGAGTGGAATGGGGTAGATTGGGTATAGGGTGGATTGGAGTGGAGAGGTGTAAACTGAAGTGGAGTCAGACAGATTGAAGTGCAGTAGATTGGGTGGATTATAATAGGGTTGAATGGAATGTAGTGGGGTAATTAGGGTAGTTTGGAATGAAGTAACATGGAGTGGGGTAGAATGGAGTGAGCTAGATTTGGAAAGTAGAGTAGGTTGGGGGAGTGGAGTAGATTGGGATGAGGAGGGGTAGATTGGGATGGGATGAGGTAGAGTGGAGTAGAATGGGGAAGAGTGGAGTAGACTGAAGGGAATTAGATTGGAGTGTGGGAGATTGAATTGTGGGAGATTGAATTGGGGTAGATTGGGGTGGGGTAAAGTGGACTGGAGTAGAGGGGTGGATTTTAGTGGGATATATTGGGGTGTAGTGGGATAGATTAGGGAAGAGAGGAGTGCAGTGGATTGTGGTAGATTGGAGTGTAGTGGGTTATATTCGGGTGGAGTGGGTTAGATGGGGGATTATGGTAGGGTTGATTGAAGGGACGTGGGGAGTGAGATGGATAGGAGTGGGTTAGTTTGGAGGGGTTGGGTGGGGCAGTCTGGACTGGAGTTGAATAAGTTGCAGAGGAGTTGGATGGAATGGTGCAGATGGTGTATATTGGGGTGGGATAGATTGGGTTAGGTTGTGGTAGATTGGAGTGAAGTGGAGGGGTGTAGACTGGAGAGGAGTGGACTGGATGAGGTAGATTGGAGTAGGGTAGAGTGGGGTGGGGTGGGGTAGGGTAGGGTAGATTGGGGTGGAGTGATGTAGACAGGACTGCAGTAGAAATGAGTGACATGTGGTAGTATGGAGTGGGGTAGATTGAGTGTAGTAGATGAGTCAAGTGGGGTAGATGAGGGTGGAGTGGGGAAGAGGAGGGTGGAGTGGGGAAGAGGAGGGTGGAGTGGGGAAGAGGAGGGTAGATTGGAATGGACTGGGTAGAGCAGGGATGATTGATCTGGGGTAAACAAGTGGAGGAGACACGATTGAAGTGGGTAGGAGTAGATTGCAGTGGGGTGGAGTGGATTGATGTGGGTTAGATTGGGAAGGGGTAGATTGGAGTGGATTAGGGTTGATTGGGGTGGGGTAGATTGGAGTGGGGTGGAGTCAGTTAGATTGGAATAAACTGTGGCAGATTTGGGTAGAGTGGACTGTGGCAAAGTGGGGTAGATTGGGATGGTGTGATAGACTGGGGTATATTGGAGTGGGGTAGATTGGGTGGATTATAGTAGGGTGGAGTGGGGTAAACGAGTTCAGTGGGGTAGAGTGGGTAGATTGGAATGGAGTAGGGTGGAGGGGAGTTGGATAGTTTGGAGTCGAGATTGGAGTAAAGTTGGGTAGATTAGGTTGTAGTGGATGCTTGAGTGGTGTAGTTTGGAGAGGGGTATACTGGAGTGGGGTAGAGTGGATTGGGGTAGAGTGGATTGGGGCAGGCTGGAGTGGGGTAGATTAGAGTACAGTGGGGTAGTTTGAGGTACATTGGAGCTGGGTTAGACGTAGATTGGACTAGGGTAAATAGAGACTGGTAGATTCGGGTGGTGAGGAGTTGGATAGATTGCAGAGGAGGGTGGAGTGTGGTAATTTGGAATGGAGTGAGGGCAATTGGATTGGGATAAATTAGAGTCTGGGGGATTGGAGTGGGCTGGATTGGGATAGAGTGGAGGGGGTTGGGTAGAGGGGGATTGGCGCGGGGTAGACTGGAGCAGAGCGGGTTAATGAGGGAGCGAGATAGCCCACAGGGGAAAAAAAGCTCAGTGGGCCAACAAAAACTCTACAGTTTTTGCTTTAGCCCTGCCTAAATAAGACTATGGAAAATGGATGGGGAAATTAGCTTTTGGGACCCCCCCTCTTTTTCTTGGACCCCTCTTGACGGATCACCTTGAACTTTTCCAGAAAGGCGTTAAAGTGGATTTTCTTTTCTCTTTTTAAGGGTTGGGAAGATTTGTTAAATGGCAACAAAGTTATTAGCAAACCAAAAAAATGCCATCTCTCTGATAATAGGAAGTTAATAGATATAGCCTCATGACTGCGAAGTTAGTATCACAGACGAAAGTCCTTCCCCCTTTAAACTTGGATTTTTCTAGGGAGAGGAGACTGATACAAATGTGCAGCAGGCAAAAAACAAGGACGTTTAACCAAAAGAGGCCGGGAAGAAGCTAAACAAAGAAGTAATAGCAGACGGAAAGACAAAGTATAAGATGATGTCCATGGATATTAATCAAAATGCGAACCTTGTCATCAACTTGTCCTCAAAAACCATTACTGAAGATCACTACAAAGTGCTTAATAAAGGGCTCCCCTTCTGTCCAAATGCGGAACTGGACTTAGCTGACATTAGAATAGATTTATATAAATTCACAAGAAAATTAAAATTGAAAAATCATTTTGCCACGTAAAGAAAAAAGTAAAGGATAAAGTAGAAATAGCCACATCAATTATAACATCAAGTGATTATACGCTATCTAGCAGCCGAATGGGCTTTGGAAGGAGAGTCCAGTGGGAAACAAGTTGAGGAACTTTTACAAACCACTTCAGATGCACATATTTGTGAAATGATGTGCCACAGTAAAATCTGGCAAAAGAAAAATCCAGAAAATGGGAGATAGAAATATGCTGAAACCTTCAGTCAAATTCCAATCACAACCAGAAATAAATCAACAGGGGAATAGGTAACTTGAAAAAACGGATGGACACTGTAGTCACACATTCGTCAATGGTTACTGTCCGGCCCGCGGACCTACAGTGACCTTTGCGCCTTTCATCTATGCCTCCAAGTTGCCCTATGGGGCTTTGTTACTTACACTGTGCACACTCACACTTACATTTGAACATATAACATAGGATAGTGTCAAGCTTTTATATTGACATATACGGATCTGTCACAATTGGGTCCTGAGGAAAGCCACTAGACCTTGCCTGGGCCTAGGAAGCTGAAACATGTAGAACACACTTTTACAGTAGATGTCAGGGATCATAATGACACCCAAGTACAACTCTCTTTTTCAGCCTTACCCAAACTCCAATTCACACAAAATTAGGGTACGGACGTTGGAGGTAATTTAAACACATATTTCACAGATCCTGCTAGTAATCCATTTTGTGCTCCCACCGTGAGGAGGTTGAGCCTGCTCAGCCACATTAAGGTGCTGTGTGTCGACCCGATGAGGAGGCATGCAGCTGAGGAACCACGGTGAGTGAGGGTCTCTTGAAAAACCTTCAGGGATTCCTAGTTGGATTAGGCTTATTTCAGGCAACCCACTCTCCTTGGATTATTTAAGTTGTTAGCTCACGTTATCCATTCCCAAAAGTGAATGTAAACTACACTCACTTTTGTCCACAGCTGCCAGCGGGGAATAAAATTGATCTCTTTCATGAGATTATGGTTTACATTTTTTTTTTTTAAATCAAATGGCAAGTAAGTAATCAAAATATAGGAGGAGCAATAGGACAACAAAAGAGTGGCAAGCAATACGTGATCTTCAAGGAGGATCAATCAATTATCATAAAAGCATCTGATAAAGGTTATGTTACTGTGTATTTATTGAGCGCAGGTATGCCGGGCTGGTCTTTTGGCACTTGGTTAACAAGTGCATACACCACCCCAAGAAGTACGAAAAGGTGTGGGGCGACTGGAACACTTTCCAAGGGTACTGAGTAGGGAAAAGGGCCACCGCGTTTATGCGTCATCTGCTATGGAATGAAAATGTCAATAGCCATAAAGCCTCCATATCAAATGTGTTAACATGTCCGAATCTTGATATCTAGAAGATACAAAGGCTAGACTTCTTTCATGGAGGAATTTAAAAATAATGCATCCAGTTTTGAAGATGGCCCTTTGTCCTACTGGAAGCTAGTGTTCCCATCAGCGGGGTGACGTGGCAGTGTCAAGGCTGTTGAAAAACCAACTTGGCTGCCTGGTTCTGAGCTAATTGTAGTCTGAGATTTAGGCCTAATGGGAGGCCCAGGTAAAGAGTGTTTGCATAGTCTATCCAAGAGATAACTAAAGTGATGATAACTTGGATAATGGTGTCAAACATGAAGTGCTTTCTGATTTTTCTAATTCTTCGGAGTTGAGGTTTTACAGATGAATCTTCGTCAGTAAGAACACCAAAGCTTTTTTACTGATTTCTTGTGTGTAGTGGGATGCGTCCATCTCTTTCATCAGAGTTTAGTTTTAACTGGTTGCTGTTTATCCAGTCACGGATGTACAGCTTCGTGTTAAGGAAAGCCTCCTTTGATTCCATGGAATTGTCAATGGTGAAAAATAACTGCATGTCGTCAGTGTAATTGTAAATTATTACAACATTGTAATTCAGAATCAATCCAAATATATACAAGAGGCTGAAACGCAACTTAAAAATAATCAACATTATACACAGTTAAATGGTAAAAATGTAAAAATAACCCTAGGGTGATGTTTCTGCGGAATACAATAAAAATCTCATTCAATGGGGGTGGGGGGGGGGGGGGTCTAATAGATGATGAATTTAAACATTTGAAATCTGATGTTAATTCAATAGGGTCTGTATTAGAAAATACCTCAAGATACATAGACCATTTTCTTTTCCTATTTGTTACAGAGCTTCCCTCAACTTTAAGAGACTCAATTCACTTTCTGAATAAGAGCAATGATTTACCCTGGCGTGACAACTATTTGATGGAACTGCTGATGTGGTTTCCTTACATACGTTTATTTATCATCATCATCATCATCATCATCATCATCATCAAGGAAAGGATGTATGCAGTTGTTTTTTTAAGATCAAGATCAGTCAATTATATGGAACATTCAGACATGTTGATGGAAATGCTCGACTTCTGTTTCCCCTATAATATATTTATATTTAATGGCATACACAGTCAACAAAAGCAAGGAACAGCTATGGGAATCCCTTTTGCCCCAACATATGCAAATGTATTGCTGGGGCGGTGGGAGTCCGAGGTTGTACGGACAGATAAAAATCTGAACATGTTGGAACATAAAAAGATGTGGACCCATTTTATTGATTACTTGTTTATTATTTGGGAGGGTGACAGAGAAAGTTTGGAATTATTAATCACCTCCCTTCACTGAAATGAGTGCAATCTAAAATTTGCTTATCTAACGACTCCCGAGGGCAGGACGCTACATAGGAGGTGGGGAAGCCAGCTATACTATGCAGTTACTCTGCCTTTGCAAGGGGTGCAATTTTTTGTATGAGGCTGGGGGTGCCATTCTAAACACATAGGAAAGTTGTGGACCCAGAGGGTAGGTTGGTGCTAGTGTGGGGACAACTAGATTGGAAGGATGTGGCTCTTCTTAAAGTATATGCTCACCAACACTGACCAGGTGCCATTTCTGGAAGCCTTACAGCCCTTCTTCCCTTTACCCAAATATAGTAGTTGGGGATTTTAACTGTGAGGCAGATACTTGCATGGTTAGGTTTAGCCCACCCCCGCTGCATGTGGCACCCGCCTCTCCCTTCTCAAGCTGGGTGCAGCACTGGGGCTAACGGACTGAAGAATAAGGAAGGTCTACTCCTTCCGTTCTACTGTGCAAGACTTGGAGGTGAAACTGGACAAGTTGATTAGCTTCCCTGAGGCATACAAGAGGGTGCTGGATGCGGAATACCTGGTACACACTTATCTGATCACTGTCCTCTACTGTGCACATTAAGGTGGTCTGTGAGTTGGACTTGCATCCCCTCTTGGAGGCTTGACCCATTGATTATGGAGGACCAAGTGTTTTAGGCTTTCCTGCTAGAGAAAATCACTGCACATTGGACTGATAACCAGGGGCCTGCTACGTCAGTGGTGGTTGAAAGGGAGGTGTTCATGGTGGTCACTGTATAGCAAATAAGGTGGTGTTGAGTGCTAAATTGCATTCTGATATAGGACAACAGGAGGCGGTTTTAGAGGGGCTCCATGCAGGACTGGAAGACAAGAAGGGTGGCAGGGATCAGCATCATCCAGGTTCAGGAGCCAAGCGGCCAGCTTGTGTTTGCGCTGGAGGATATTAACATTTCCTGTGTTTCTACAGCGCTATATGCTGCAGGCATAGAGATCGATGACTCGGAAATGTTTGCTACATTGCGGATGTATCACCACCTATAGTTGGGCTGGGGGCAAAGATCATGGTGCAGGAGGTCCAGGGAGCAGTCATGGAGATGGCAAGGAGAAAAGTTCCTAGTACTGATGGCTTACCTCTAGAATTCTACTCTACCCACCTGACAGCAATTGCTCCGTGACTGGTGATGGTCTTTAGCGAGACGGGGTGCTCTGGCGTGCTCTTGTCATCCCAGCATGAGGCCGTAATAGTATCGCTACCAAAGAAAGGCAAAGGCTCCTTTGCCGTAGACTACTACTACCACCAGTTATCCGTGGTGAGGTGAACTGGCGTAAGACATGAGCCTTTCCCTTCCTACCTGACTTGGGAGGACACCCAGTGAACCTCTGCAATCGCAGCACTGTGCTGTGAGGGTGCCTCTATTCGGTGCCCGGGGTGGATTCTACAGATCTCCGGAGTTACTCCACAAGGGCAAATTCACTAGGACCTTATTGGCTCAATATTGTTCTGGCGTAACCCATAGATCTCAGTCTACAGGTGGATCGCCATACCTAAGATGGTCCTGCTGCCACACCGGTTATACATCTTCGCTGCACTGCTGATTGAGCCTCCCAGGTCTTATATCTGGTAAACTGGATAGTCTTCTTATCTTGCTATACTGGGGAACCTTCAGACAGAGTGGCTCTCTGGAAGCTATGCTTTCAGGTGGATGAGAAGAGATTGGCCGCACCAGAAGTAGAGTTATACTATTTGGCAGCCCAACTGGTGGAAGATGGGTTACTCAGAACTTACTGAAAATGAATACCTCTGTTGTCTTCTTAACTTCGGAATGACCAAGACGATTACCCTACTTTATTGGGTTCTATTATGGGGAGCACAAACGGACCTCCTGCTGCTACGATGCCGGTGGGAGCCGGACCAGGGATCAATGTTTTTGGACTCTCCTGGAAATCTATACTGATGTCTACCCCCATGGTATCTCGGAATGCCAGGTTCAAACTTATCCAGTTCTTCTTTCTGCTTGGCATGGCATACCTCAAACCACGGAGACTGCACACTATGTTCCCCGGGGAGTCAGCAGACCGCCCTCGCAGTCGGAGGCGGGGTTCTTGCATATCGTATGGCTCCCCCCCTACCTCAGCTCTGTACCATGCTTTAGTTACACTGGTAATACAGTGGGCCACGGATATGCAATTTGAGTTTTGCCTACTGGGCTTGCAAACTTGAAGCGCTACTCGTAAAGTGACGGACAGATTTACGACCGTTTAGTGTCAAGGTATCTGCTGTAGCCCATTTATGAATGTCATGTGACCAGTTATACACCGTGGGGGGTTGACTGGCTTTCCATGTCATCGCTATCAGTCTTTAAAATAACAGAAGGGCCAGGTCAATGAATCTGAGGGTGTATTTGTCTTAGGTCGGTTTTGGTATCAGCCCTAGTAGACAACGCTGCACTGTTTGATACAGTTTCTGCCACTGTCTCCCATGATGGGCCTATCTTTGGACATGACCATACCATCTGATAAAATCCCATCTATGACTATCGGCATCTTGGGCAGTTCGAGCATGCCTCCTCGCACATGCGTTTAAGAGTGAGATGTTTGGTGAAGGTAATTAAATTGTGTGTATTGAAATCTCTCGTTTCCCAATACCCATTTAACTTGCTCCTTAATATTTTGCTATTGGTCATCAGTGATATTTTCTTCCAATTAATTCTTGGGTATTGGACGGGCTTTGGAAGATTGTTCTATGAATAGATTGTACAAGCCATGACATCCCTTTGGGCATTCTGTATGTTAGTATCCCTGCAATGGTACCGCCAACTGCGGCTCTTCATATCTCCAAGCACACCCAACCATTTGTATTATTACACTGCAAGTAAGCAATCGTTCTGCCGTCAAGCCGTATGTGTCCTGTAAAGCTTGGAACGTTTATAATCTCCCTTCACTATATAGATCTCCAGCCTGGGTCACTTCGGCCTTATTCCGTGGCCTCACCTCAAGTATCAACAAGGCGTTGCGCAACACAAGGAATGCCCTCAACTTAAACGCTGGTGTGTATGGAGGTGGGATATACGTGTAGGGCTTCACCACTGTAGTTGTGCTACAGCATAGTAAAGCTCATAGTTTGGGGCGCCCATGCCCCCCCCCCCTCTCCTTCAGTAGGTGCTGTATTTTATACAGGGGTGCTCGTCCCCTGCTGTTTCCCCATATTAGATCCGATATCGCTTGATTGTGGGCCTAAAGGAAGGAGCACCAGTATCCCAGCATACAAATACAATAGCATGGGGAGTATCAGCATCTTGTCTATCGCCACCTGGTCCATCAGGAGGCCTTTCAAAAACCCACTGACTGTCTAACCAATCTGCACGAGCTCCTTGCATATAAATACAGATATACAAATAGATACTGTAGCTCAAGATAGTGGTGCATTGTAATAACTTTGGAGGGACCATTTCTGAAAGAGAAGACCGTAGAGGGTCAGAGTAGAGCTGAAAGCAAGAGTAATGTGAAGGTCTCGCTAAGTAATATTGGTGCACCACTGGTCAAGATAAAAGATCCATTGAGAGGGTTCAATAGATATATGTTGGGTCAGAGAGATCTTGTAAAGGTGCAGTACGGGATAGAGGAGAATTGTAAGAAATCTAACAGTATAAGACTAATAAAATTGTCATATTTATTATATCTAAACTCGCGCTGAGCTCGTGCTGACAGGTTCTGCGTCTCTGAGCTCGGCGTTCGGTACAAAGCCGTTAGAGGAGTTTGAAGCCCGGCGCTGCTGGTCGGGTTTTTCCTACCTTGTTACTTCAATTAAGAAAAGGTATGTGCAGAGCTGCGCTTATAATTTTAGCTGGGCAACGCCCCGAAGCTCCGATCTTTGCACAGGCGCTGGGAAAGTTTAATGATCCTTCGGCCTAAGGAGTTTCAGATCGGCAACGCGAGGCACAGCGCCCCCATTGTCCAAAATTAAAAGGGCAATGTACTGTTAGTGGGCCCACAAGGGAAACGCACGCAAAGAATCTCACAAAATAGATTGACAGACAGCGATCATATACAGCAGACACCTGCAGTATAGTTCAATTCGCATTTGCCTCACAGAGCATTATTATACATTCTAAGGAAAAATGTCAAAGCATCTACGATTGACACACACACACACATTAACAGAGTGTGTCACATCTTTTACAGCTGTGATACATAAACAATTCAACGTATATTGCACCGTCAGTATTTATTGAAAATGAATGTTAGTAATGCTATTCAAGCACCAGTACCTTTTTTGAGTGTTCCAGGGGAGCCTTCTATGGAATGGGATGACTGGTGTGAGGCTTTTGAAAATTATATTGTGGCCTTAGACGGCACAAAATGTTCTGCTATCAGAATGAAAGCCTTATTGTTAGGAGCACTAGGAAAGGAGGGTCAAAGAATTTTTAAATATCTTCCAAATCCACCGGTTGAAATTGACTATTTTTATAAATATGCATTATTTGGATTATACACTAGATACACAAAACAGGAAAACAGTTATGCGAAGACACAAGTTTTATACTGCACCACAAAAACAAAATGGATCTATAGATGATTTTGTTTCCAGGTTGAGAGAGTTGTCTGTAAAATGTCAATTTGGTAATATACTGGAAGACATGATTAGAGATCAATTAATTGTACAGTGTTACAGTAAAAAGACACAAGAAAAGTTATGGGCTGCGAGAAATCCAACCCTTACTGAGGCTATCACTATTGGAAAAGTGGTAGAAGAAAGTGATAGGTACATGAAAGAATTGAAAGCAATTCAACAAGTCTGCGCCTTAATGGAGAGAAGACAGAGGTATTGGTGGTGGGGAAGGAAACATCGTTGTGGTCTGATGCGTGGTGGCCCTGTGAACTGGGAAATCTCCCCACCCCTGCCAAAGTGGTAAAGAATTTGGGGGTCATGATAGACTCTGACCTGTCGGGCAAAACCCATGTGAATAAAACCATAGGAAAGTGCACTGGCATACTTAAAATCCTCCGAAAAATCATTGATTTGATTCCTATAGGAGCAAGAAAAACCATAGTTCACGCCTTAATAACGCCACATTTGGACTATGGTAATGCCCTTTTAATAGGTCTCAATCTCAAAGGCCTTCACCAGCTCCAATGCATTCAAAATACGGCGGCTCGTCTGGTGTTAGGTCTCCCGAGAAAAACTTCTATTAAATCTGCCCTAACCAAACTGCACTGGCTTCCTATCAAGGAAAGAATTATTTTTAAAAATCTCTGCTATGCCCACAGGATAGCCCATAACAAAGGCCCCCTGTACCTAGGTAGTCTTCTGACTATACACCGACCGATGAGAGCTCTAAGGTCATCTGGTGCAATGCAATTTAAAATCCCCCGCATTAAAAAAGCTAAAATGGGTGGTAAATCCTTCCGATTTTTAGCTGCTAAGCACTGGAACGATCTCCCCCTTCAATTGCGGATGGAACCGTCCGAAAGAATTTTCAGAGCAAAACTCAAAACGTTCCTCTTCCCTAAATAGCTAGCTGATATGACTCCCTTTCTCTAGTATTTCTGGGTCCACCTTTTGGATGATTTATAAGCAGTTAGCGCGGGGACACACAGTTTGTGCAGCCAGGCGCTTTATAAGTGTTTTATTATTATAAGTGTTTTATTATTATTAATACTCAAGATGTTGCAACATTACAGAGTGATTCATGTGAATCAGTAAATCTCATACATGCAAATCAAGGGTTAAAACAAATAAAGGGGGCAAGCCTAGCATATCATATAACAAGCCCGCAATGCAAAACAATTACAAACAAAATGCACGTGCATGCAATAGGTGTGGTAGTCCTTTTCATTTGGCTGATTCAAAGAATTGTGTTGCCTTAACAAAACACTGCTTAAAATGTGGGAAGGGGGGACACTTTGCACGTATGTGTACAACAAATACATATAAGAAAGTTCAAATGATAAAGGGTGAAGCAACTGATGATGAAGCAGAAGTCACGATGATTACATCTGCTGGAGACTTAAATAATACTGAGGATGTTATTTTATCTCGTTCAAAAGCAGATTTTGAGGTGAATGGAGAAACCTGGTCACTTATGGTGGACACAGGTTCGTTATATACAATAATTCCAAAAAAGTTATATGAACTTTCTTGCACTAAAGCTGATTTAAATCACTTCAGATGTAGTTTTAAAAGGATACCCGGGTGTAAGCATTGGAGTGCTAGGATTTTTTGAGTCATGCATTACATTCAAAGGGAGAGTTACCCATGGTAAGATTTATGTTTCACCTCAGGGCCCAGCTATTTTAGGTTGGTTTCACCAATACAACTTAAACATCAGAGTAGATCCCTGGGCTGACCCACCAGTTATGTGCATCGATAGTGAAATGACAACGGTTTACATGACAATTTGGAAAATATCCAAACTAAACATGAGAAGGTATTTACTGCAACATTGGGAGAGACTGTAGGGTATCAACATGTTATCAAAATTAAAAAAGATGTTGTACCAGTCAACTTTGTTGCACAGAAGATACCCTTGTCTGCTAGGGTGGAAGTAAGAAAGATTATTAAACAAATGCTAAAATGATGACATTATTGAGCCTGTGGAAGTCACACAATGGTTATCTCCGGTGGTGATTACGCAAAAACAGGATAAATCTTTGCGCTTCTGTGTGGACATAGGAAGTTTAAATAAGGCAGTGATAATGGACAATTTCTCTCTCCCCAATACCAATGAGATTGTTTTGGGTTTGGGAGGAGGAAAAGTTTTCGAAACTTGACTTACGAAGCGCATTACCATCAAATCAAGCTTCACCCCAACTCGAAGGAATACACTTCATTTATCTCTCCTGAGGGCACATATCAATTTAAAAGACTTCCGTTTGGATTATGCTCTGCCGCTAGCACTTTTCAGAGGATCATTACGGATTTTCTTAAAAATATTGAACGTGTGGTCTTCTTCGAAGATGTCATTTTAATTTATGGCTTGGATTCCAGAGACCATAACACCATTTTGGACATTGTTTTAACATGTCTTTCAAAAGCCGGCCTAACATTGCGTAAAGACAAATGTGTATTTGCAGCCAAAGAAGTGGATTATCTTGGATATCATGTTACTGGGAATGGTATTCAACCTAAGAATGATCTTGTTAGTGCTATTTGCAATGTGACAGAATTAAACGATAAGGACAAATGGAGATAATTTATGGGCATGGTGGAATACTATGCGAAGTTTGTAAGAAATTTTGCTGAGAAGGTTGAACCTTTAAGAGATATTTTGAGAAAAGGGAAAGTGTTTATTTGGGGAAATGAACAGAAGAATGCTTTTAACTGCATTAAGGAAAATATTGTGAATGCAAAAATCCTGTCTAGTTTTGTACAATCTTTACCTTCTGTCCTCACTGTGGATGCAAGCTCTTGGGGCAGTTCTCACACAAAAACATGCAGGACAACAAAAAACAGTTGAGTTTGCATCTCGTTCTTTGACTGAAAGTGAGAGAAACTATTCTGTCATTGAGCGAGAGGCGCTGGCAGCTGCATTGGCAACAAGGTATTTTAGAGTTTATTTATGGGGGACTTTATTCACAGTCAGAACAGACCACGAACCTCTTTTGAAAGTATTGGCTGTTGGGGGTATTAAAAATTGTTCAGGCAGGTTAGAAAGATTAGCGGTCAGTGTTCAAGACTTTACCTACAATGTGGAGTATGCACCCGGCTGGTGTAATTGTGTTGCAGATTGTCTGTCAAGGTTGCCGGACACAACTGTTAAACCTGAAGAGTTAGTAACTGAGAATGTTGTTGCGTATTTAGAAGACTTAACTGAAGATCTTTTGAATATCCAAAGGTGATGGAGGGAAGCCATGAAAAAAGACCAACTCATGGGTAATTTAATTAGAATGTGTAAAGAGGGGATATCTAGACAAAGCACAGTGTCACTAAATCTTAGAGCTTATGTACAACTACAAGATGAGATCTAGTTGCAAGGAGATTTTATTTTAGTGAGAGGCGAGAAATATATACCACTAGAATCTCTAAGACCTCGCATCATTGGTCTGGCTCATGAGGGACATTCACTCACCGCCAGGCCGGCATAGACTCCCAGGTCAAGTCGTGGGTGGAACAATGTGAGCCTTGTAGGGAGTCAGAAAAGACTACAAGTGGGTGCAAATGCTCGCTCTGGTGGGCAAGTGGTATCTGAAGAAGGCGTGTGGAAAAAAGTCTGTATTGATTTCATAGGTCCTTTTCATGAACTACAAGACAGTGAAAAGTTTGCCATGGTGTTAGTTGATTCAACTTCAAAGTGGGTAGAAGTTGCTTTCATGAAAACTATCAACATACAATCCATCATTAAAGTACTTACTGAAATTTTCAGGCGAGAAGGGATTCCTGCCATGGTTTTATTAGATAATGGTACACAACTTACGTCAAGAGAGATGGAGAGTTATTTTGATCATGTAGGTTTGAAACATTTGCGTACGTCATTATACAATCCACAAAGTAATGGCCTATGCGAGAGGCTGAATAGATTAGTCAAAGGTACTATGCAACTTGCTTTGGCTTCAAATCGTTCTGTTCAAAAAGAAATAAAAGGAAATGCTTTGGGCGTATCGTACCACAATACACCAAAACATGAATAAGACACCCTTTGAACTTATGAGAGAAAGATCAGCTGGTACAAAGTTAGTTCCAACTTGGTTGCAGAAGGCAGGCATGGGGATAGATCACAATTTAAGTAGTCATGGCAAAACAAATATATCTGAAGGTGACCTAGTTAAAGTGAAACCTGGCGGAAATCATAGAATGTTTAACAAATTCAAGGGGCCATTTCAGGTTAAGTCAGCGTCTGGTAACTATGTTAGGTTACAAAATGGCCAAACTTGGAATCTTCGCAGGGTAGCAATATATCAAAAGAAAGATAAGCAACCAAATTTTAGTTTGTTGCACTCAGGTGTTCATAAAGTTGTTGAGAAAAAGAACACCAGACCCATTCTGGAGAATATCCACCTGCATATTTGAAAGATTTTGTTTGAATGTTTAGGAACGGAGTGGATAGTAATTATTGCATTGTATATTTTTGCTTTCTATCACTTATGTAAAAGGTGATTATTCGTTTTAGAGTGCAAAATACCCCTAATGTTTGAGCATACATTTTATGTTTACTTTTGCCATTTTTAATGTTAAAGGATAGGAGATGTGTCATATTTATTATATCTATATTCGCGCTGACAGTTTCTGTATCTCCGAGCTCGGCGTTTGGTACAAAGCAGTTAGATGAGTTTGAAGCCCAGCGCTGCTGGTCGGGTTTTTTCTACCATGTTACTTCAATTAAATCTACATATAATATCTGTATTACGTTCCTGCTTCTATTATTTATAACAACAATATGTTGAAAATATGTCTCTATTGCCTACATTCACAAAGTAGTTAACACTTATCACCAATAGGCAGAACCAGGTCATTTGAAAAGCATAACTGCTGTGCTATATGAATCGTCGTTAGATAATGTTCCCCGTCAACCAATGTAGCTCTCAATCCTATTACATGCTGAGGCGCACTGAAAAGCAACATCCTACTGGGGCAGTGGACTGTCAAGTTCAAAGATGAAGCGTTAAGTGAAGTGAGAACAGAGAGCTTTATCTATATGCTCATTACATATGGAGATCGGCGTCACAAAAGTCCGTTGGAACTGTCAAGTTAGAACTCCAGGATTATCAACATTTGGGCATAACTCAGCCGGGAGAAGGAAACATGGTAGAACAAACCACAATATAAACAGTAAAATAAGACACTGGCCTGTCAAAAAGTGCACTGACACGTCACAAATTAAATTCCCATTGTGGAAAAGCAGTACATTTGTACAGCCCTACCTTTGTCTTGATGCTAACTTTTCTTAAATCTGGGTCTACGTCAAGCCACTACACCATTTCAACTGTAGTTACTCCGCTTGTATACGTCATTGTAAATAATGTTAGTGGTTCAACACACCATGATTAAAGATGCTAGTTTTGTGAGTTTCCTGTAAGTGATGTCTCCAGTTTTATTATAAAATGGTGCTATTCTTAGTGTGTCTCACAAGAATGGATGTTGGGTTTGGTACACACATAGTTACGCATTCAGTTACAATTAACAGTGACGTGGTATGATCTGAGTGTTGCGTGTGCGCGCATTCAACAGTAAACAATGCCAAAAGTGGCACAGGTCACAGTACAGAGTACACAGGTTGTACCTGATATTCTGTGCACACTGTATGTGTACACGGTATAGGTCACTGTTTACTAATATTCCAGATCTGTGCAGTGTAAAGCGAATCCAGATTGCACGTCACTTTCCATACAATAGTGCCCTTCTTTACACAATGCTCTAGGCGCCAACGGGGATATACAAAAGGTATGCTGCCGCAGGCTACACATAGTGTTACGGATGTTCCCGGTCTGCCTACAGGTTAACGGAAGGCCACCAGCCCTCACCCAAGGCCCCCTCGCACCTCTCTGTCCTTGAGCCCGAGGAGCAGCACCTCCTCCATCAGCGTGAGCCGGGTCTCCTTGTTGTCCCCCTTATCCTCGTCCTCGGTATCTTCGCGGTGACGGCCCTCCTCCTCGTCGGCTTCGGCCGTCTTGTCCTGGGCGCTACGCGAGGCCTCGGTGCGGCGCTGCACCAAGCCCGAGCTCCGCTGACTGAGGGCCGCCATGGCTCCCCCTTGCCCAGAGAGCGGCGGGCACTGCCCGGGCTCTGCTCAGACTGCCGCGGGGCCCGCTGCTCCTCGTGCCTGAGGCCACCTATCTAGTGGCCAGTTCCACCGGGTCGGTGGGGTTCATGCGGCTGGTGAGCCGGAGACAGCAGGTAATCCCTGCTCTCCTATCGGCAAAGCAGCTCCAGCTGCAGCTTCTCCAATATGGCGTCGCTCGCAGACGTCACAAGAGGATGTGGCACTGGAGGCGGGCCAGAGTATTCTCCGGAAACGCCGGGCCAGCCGAGGAGCATTAGAGACTCATGAAGACTGGCTAGACGATGAGTTTCAAGTGCAATTCAAAACAGTGCCCTTTGCAACCGACCACACAGTCGCATAGCTGCCAAGGTTTCACAATGCCTATGTGTGACATTTTCATAATTTTGGTGTAATTATGAGTGACATTCAACGACTATGAGTGACACTTTCTCACAAGCAAAATCAAGCTATGAAGATGAGGGAAGCATATATATATATCGTGATCAAGGGCAGTCCCTGCCCGAAACGCGTCATGCTTACCTGAACTGCTTTTGAAAATGGATAATAAAAGTTCGCTGTGACACTCTGCTGAATCGTGTGGTGGTCCGTTACTTCTGTGGTCAGAACTGGGAACAGAATCTTGCTCCATATATATATATATATATATATATATATATATATATATATATATATATATATATATATATATATATATATATATATATATATATATATATTACCTACTGGCGGCAACTAGTGCGCTAACAGTCTTACTTATAAACTGAGATTTATAGTTAGGAATTAGCATTAAAAAAAACCCTTGAAATTCACGGAAAACCCATAGGTTTAACACCAGTTATAGTTAGGAATTAGCATTTAAAAAACCTATGAAATTCACTGAAAAAACCATAGGTTTCACACCAGTTATAGTTAGGAATTTGCATTTAAAAAACCTATTAAATTCACATAAAAAACCATAGGTTTCACACCAGTTATAGTTAGCTGGAAATTTTACTGACATAAAACCATTGAAATTCCCACGTTATAGTTAGTTGGACTCACTATAACTTGCGCGTGCAATGCACTGCTGATGAGGTCACATATTACATCACTCATGACATGGTCAGTGACATCACTCATGACATCACTGATGACACCATCCAGTGAATGTGTGACTTTATGAAAAATAAATGTTTTATATATGTATTTGGAAAGGTCGATGGAACAATACATTTTTAAAAAAGTGTCTTAAAGGATGTTTTTTTTTTTTTTTTTAATGATTGGTTAACTGGCTTATTAAGTGTATTTTAGTGAATACATATATTAGGGAGTAATTTTTAAAAATTAAAAAATATGTATCAGTGTTTCACTTTGTGTATAAGTGGCTGCATGGGTTGGTGAGTAACTACATGTGTGTGTGTATGGGTTATTAGATGTATTTTTAGTATCAGTATGAGTGACTGTTTTGTTTAGTGTGGGAATTACTTACTACACTGACTCTTTTTTTGTATGTATTTTAAAGACTGCATATGTGCAGGACTGCATGGTTGAATAGTGTGGATAAGTGTATGTTAGTGAGTAAATGACTGTCTCACTAGTGCTTTTAACAGTAACTACATATGTTTTAATATAGAATATGTGAATATTGATGCATATCAGTGAGTATATGTGAGAGTAAGAGATTGTAAGAGTTCCTGTTTAAATAAGTATGTGTTTCGAAAAGTGATTGTTTAAGAGAATAAATATTTGTAATTTTCATTAGAAGTAAGGTGGTAGTGTGTGTATTGCTCTATATGCAAATAAATGGATGATCAATAGTTTATTTGCATGTGTGAGTAACTTTTGGATGACTGTCGGTGTGTAACAGGATGTATAGGTGTATCACTTCATATGATGGGTGAGTATATGTATGAGTGACTACAGAGAACTGTTGGTGAATGAGTGGATGTGTATATAGATGGTGGAATTACTGAATTGGTTGTTGTAACTGAAATGGGTAAAATTACAGTGAAAGGAGATCTGTCACTAAGTCACAAGAATGGTATCATCAGTTGTTGCCAAACCTTAACCGGCGCTGTTGCTGACAAAGGGCTCCTTGAACCCACGCCTCGCGGAACCCGCTCCGCGGGTCCCGCATCGGATTGCCATCTGCCTGACTGCTCCTAGGCTCACCTGCTTGGCTGTTCCTGTGGGGGCGTGTGAGGCTGCAGGGCTGCGAGCGTGAACCGGGACTCACCTTCCCAGGAGTCCCGGTCCCAGAGGCTGAGTCACCTGGCCCGCTCTCCCTGAACGCCCCGCCCCCACCTTCAAACAACTGAAAAGGCGCCTGGATCCTTCTCCTGTGGGACGCTGTTTGCCAAACCTTAACCGGCGCTGTTGCTGACAAAGGGCTCCTTGAACCCACGCCTCGCGGAACCCGCTCCGCGGGTCCCGCATCGGATTGCCATCTGCCTGACTGCTCCTAGGCTCACCTGCTTGGCTGTTCCTGTGGGGGCGTGTGAGGCTGCAGGGCTGCGAGCGAGAACCGGGACTCACCTTCCCAGGAGTCCCGGTCCCAGAGGCCGAGTCACCTGGCCCGCTCTCCCTGAACGCCCCGCCCCCACCTTCAAACAACTGAAAAGTCGCCTGGATCCTTCTCCTGTGGGACGCTGTTTGCCAAACCTTAACCGGCGCTGTTGCTGACAAAGGGCTTCTTGAACCCACGTCTCGCGGAACCCGCTCCGCGGGTCCCGCATCGGATTGCCATCTGCCTGACTGCTCCTAGGCTCACCTGCTTGGCTGTTCCTGTGGGGGCGTGTGAGGCTGCAGGGCTGCGAGCGTGAACCGGGACTCACCTTCCCAGGAGTCCCGGTCCCAGAGGCCGAGTCACCTGGCCCCGCTCTCCCTGAACGCCCCGCCCCCACCTTCAAACAACTGAAAAGGCGCCTGGATCCTTCTCCTGTGGGACGCTGTTTGCCAAACCTTAACCGGCGCTGTTGCTGACAAAGGGCTCCTTGAACCCACGCCTCGCGGAACCCGCTCCGCGGGTCCCGCATCGGATTGCCATCTGCCTGACTGCTCCTAGGCTCACCTGCTTGGCTGTTCCTGTGGGGGCGTGTGAGGCTGCAGGGCTGCGAGCGTGAACCGGGACTCACCTTCCCAGGAGTCCCGGTCCCAGAGGCCGAGTCACCTGGCCCCGCTCTCCCTGAACGCCCCGCCCCCACCTTCAAACAACTGAAAAGGCGCCTGGATCCTTCTCCTGTGGGACGCTGTTTGCCAAACCTTAACCGGCGCTGTTGCTGACAAAGGGCTCCTTGAACCCACGCCTCGCGGAACCCGCTCCGCGGGTCCCGCATCGGATTGCCATCTGCCTGACTGCTCCTAGGCTCACCTGCTTGGCTGTTCCTGTGGGGGCGTGTGAGGCTGCAGGGCTGCGAGCGTGAACCGGGACTCACCTTCCCAGGAGTCCCGGTCCCAGAGGCCGAGTCACCTGGCCCCGCTCTCCCTGAACGCCCCGCCCCCACCTTCAAACAACTGAAAAGGCGCCTGGATCCTTCTCCTGTGGGACGCTGTTTGCCAAACCTTAACCGGCGCTGTTGCTGACAAAGGGCTCCTTGAACCCACGCCTCGCGGAACCCGCTCCGCGGGTCCCGCTTCGGATTGCCATCTGCCTGACTGCTCCTAGGCTCACCTGCTTGGCTGTTCCTGTGGGGGCGTGTGAGGCTGCAGGGCTGCGAGCGTGAACCGGGACTCACCTTCCCAGGAGTCCTGGTCCCAGAGGCCGAGTCGCCTGGCCCCGCTCTCCCTGAACGCCCCGCCCCCACCTTCAAACAACACGGCCCATTGGACTTCGGCCCATAAATATCGGAGTACGACGCTGCGCGGTAGCGCGCGGGAGCGCCCGGGGCTAAGACCGGGCAAAGAGCGGGCCGTTTGAGGCCGTTCGAGGACAGAGAGGACTGGACTGGCCCACCCCCTTTCGCTCGACATTTTCGGAAACCATTCCAACAACCGGGAGGTAAAGACCTATCTTCGTCTCCGCGCACCAAGTGCTATGAATACAAGGGTAACCCGTAGTAAGACCTCTAAAGGTGGGTCACAAATTAGTGGCCCCATGGATGACTTTATTACCCGCACCAACATAGCCATAGACGAAGAGATATCCAAACTCCAAACCCGGGTCTCGTTAGAACTAGAAGCTGCCAGAAGAGTGTCCCAAGTCATTGCACTTTCCAAAAAATCTTCTTTAGGCCACATAGCTACCTCAGTCACCCCTGAGCGACCAGTCCGCCCTCATTGTATAGTCACTCAGGTCGATGTTCATCATTCCCCGATCCCTGCTATTTTCCAACCGGCCCTAGAAAGCAAAGACGAGGTAACTCCACCGACACCACCCAATGCGCACAACCCTGTCCCCAGTGTATCCCCTCAGACAAATTTGTTTAACATTAATACTAGTGGCAAGCAACCAAAGAGGAAACGCAATTCTCGCTCTGCCTACTTCCGCAAAAAAGCGAAAATTGCTGTTCCCAAAGATCTGCCAACGACTACTGTCACAGCAACTAATGCTGGCGCAGAGCGTACTCTTAGCACACAGCCACCTAGTGAGGGACAGGGAAAGGGTTCATCTATTCCCCCTATTAATACCCTAGTGGATGAGGACCCTGATGTGGATGGGCATGGCAAAAATAACAAAGAATTTATAGAGGTGGTTTGGGAGACACTTAAAAAACTTCTGTCACCCCTAGACCTCAGATTATCAAGGATAGAAAATAATTTGCTAGAAATGGAGAAGAGCATTATTGCTCTGGCCACTCTTGGGTTGAAAAGTCTTGAAAACCAGGGTATTATAGTAGCTGACCCAACGCCACAAGCATCCGCATCTCAAACTAATCAAACCCCCCCCTCAGTATCACCCACTATAAAGCCTGTCCCCAAACCAAGGACTGTCACGGTGGAGCAAGCTCGCGCTAAACCAAAGGCTCCCTCGCGGGGCTCCACGCGACACCCAGCACACTCCAAACCTGAAATGCCCTATAGACCTATTCCCAGTGAAACCCAGGTCCCCCCAGTTAAGGACAACTTTAGAGGCGGCTACATTGACCTCCCCCCAGAGGCCAATGACTATGTGGTTGTGTTGACGGGTGTTCCTACGATCGGCAATGGCCAATTTGAAAATCACTGGTCGTTTAAAAACAAAATAATGCATTGGTTAAATGTAAACAGACCAATCCCTAATGGCAGAAGAAGTCGCGTACTGATGGTTCGTAGAACTCCTTGGGTAGGTCCTACGATGAAATCCAGTCCCGGGGATTGCATAGTGGTGACCTTCGAGGATCCACACACGGCGCACCACATTTGCTCTTGGCCCGGTAATGACGACTCTCTAGTTATACCTAGACCACTGTCCTTCTTCTATCCTCCCCGACCAAGTCGCAATCAGGGGGATAATTGGACATTGGTTCAACACCATCCATGGCTGAGTAATTCCCGGAGTCATAAGGAAACCCTCCTGCACTGGAATGGCCTTTCTACTTACAACAGATTTGGGAGCTTAGAGGAGGTGGATTGACTCCGTGCGCAATTGGCTAAACAACCCCGAAGTGAAATCTTGTCATTGCAGGGGCAACATCCCAATGCATGTCCTGCTCTTGAGCTTGTAGCAAGCCGAGTAGGGCGATCAAATAGCCCATTGCTTGATGGGGAGACATCTATATCCAACACAACAGAAAATTCTGGCAAGGAAAATTGGACACACTCACCCTGTATGACCCCTCCTTTACCTACCTCTACCAATTTATCAGGGTCTACCTGCTCTGGCCCTTATGTGACCTCTAATCACCAGCAAATTGAGCCACCTGCGAGGTCTTCTAACCCTGTGGCCGCGACTGACTCTTCCTTGCCTACTGTCTCTTCCAAGGCTTCTCCACCCGGTGATTTTGTCCTAAAAATCCTATGTTGGAATGCGGCTGGGCTCGGTCGTACATCCCCGAATGGAATGATTTTCTGGAACCTTATCACATTTGTCTTTTCCAGGAAACCTAGTGTCTAGAACCAAGACACAGAGTGGGGTTTTCTACCTTCTTCATCCCCGCCGCCCAGCAACAAGGATCTAAAGGTCGCCCTTCCGGCGGCCTTATCATATGGGTCAGTATTGCACTAGGCTTCAGTGTAAAAGAAAGGACTACCCAGTCACCAGATCTTCAGTGGCTAACAATAAACCACAAAGGGGGAAGAAACATGGAAGTATTCAACATTTACCTAAGGGGTGCTAAAGGCGGTGTATCTCATCTACCTTCTACAGGCCTAAGCCGCAATCTAGCTGCCTGCAGTGCTGACTCCTATGTAATTCTTGCAGGCGACTTCAATTGCTGTTTCGAGCCACTGGCTAGAGAAGACATTTTGGACACTTTTGAGGAGGACACCAGGAGAGGTATCCCGATTCTGAACCTTGACCCGATCCCTAAATGGTCACAAAACGCAATAGAGATCAATGCTCTTTGTATGGAGCACAATTTGAGATCAACAAACGGTCGATCCAAATCTGACTACACAGGTGCTCACACATACAACAGACCAGGCCATTCCTCAAGAATTGACTTTATCATGCTCAACTTCAATCTCTGGCCATACCACCAAGACATGGAGGTTATAGTGTCGGGTGACAGTGATCACAACCCTCTTTCGCTAACCATTACTCCTCCTTGGCAGGCTGGAAGTCATGGCACATCTGACCACAAGTGGAAATCTTCCCATGAATTAGCCCCCACAAACTGTAGCAGGCGCCTGAAGTGGGCAAAAGTCTTAGCAGACGAGACAAGGATGGCCCAAGCCGGGACTATTTTGGCAGGAGTGGAGCCCCGGATGGACACTTTAAGTCCCACTGGTAAAAAGATCCTACCCCTATTCACCGAGACTATAATGGCACTGAGTGACTTATTTATTGTTCCCCAATTCACTCGTAGGGGTCCCCCGAAATTTTTTTCCAAACAGGCAGATAAGTGGTACACTGCCAAATGTCGTGTAGCTAAGAGGGAACTTGTCGCCAAATTAAAGTCTAAAGACACAGCTAATATTAGGGCCGCGAGAAAATTTTATAAAAAAACCATATCTGAAGCCAAACAGGATTATGATTTTAATTTTTGGGTAGATTTAGTAGAGGCAAGCAATAGGAAGGATGCTAAGAGGTTCTGGAACCTACTAAGAGCTAGGGAAAAGCCCACTGACCAGCAGTTAACTTGTAATATCGCTGGGGACGTATGGTTTGACCATTTTTCGAAATTGTACTCCGCTCCTCCAGGTGCGTCTCAGTTAGCTTGCCCACTTTTGGGTTCACTGCCTAATCCTAAAACTGACCTTCCATGCCATGATGGTCTATTTACCAGCCTGGAAGTAGAGAGACCAATTCGATGTATTGTCTCGAACAAAGCGGCAGGTCCTGATGGAATTCCAGGAGACCTAATTAAGAATTACCCTCCTTTTTGGAGTAGGCTAATTGCCTCTCTTTTGAACGAGGTATTGTTGGGCGGGGTTTTTCCTGACTCTTGGAGGGGCGCTGAAGTCGTACCTATTTTTAAAAAAGGATCTAGGGACGACCCAGCGAACTATCGACCCATTAGTTTATTGGATTCATCCCAAAAGGTTGCAGGAAAGGTGGTATTGGGCAGGATTATCCAGTGGGCCGATGAAAATCGGATTCTGTCAGATCTTCAAGCAGGCTTCAGAACAGGAACAGGCACAATCGAGCAGACGTTCCGCCTTCTAATGATCTATTGGAAAGTGGTGGTGCTGGGAGGAGGCAGTTTGTACTTAGTTTTTATTGACTTGCGGACGGCCTTCGACCTGGTACCACGAACACTTCTATGGAACGTCCTCGATGGGCTAGGCCTCCCCCCTTATTTGTTGTCCTTGCTTGTAAAATTTCATGACAACAATTTTGCCCAAATTAGATGGGGTGCACAGGGAGAGAAAACACCTCGTATCCCAGTGGACAGGGGCGTTCGCCAAGGGTGTGTGCTTGCCCCCACTCTGTTTTCTCTTTATATTAACGGAGTGGTGGAGCACCTTCTTCAGCAGCCATCAGATGCACCCACCCTGGCTGGAAGGAAAATCCCAACGCTCCTGTTCGCGGACGATACCCTCCTAATCTCGAAATCACCAATGGGCATCCAATCGTTGCTCTCCAGCTTCAAGGCCTTTTGTGATGAAAGGGGCTTGGCTATAAACATAGGTAAAACTAAGTTTCTAGTCCTTAACCCGCCCAAAAAGTCTGTTTTTCCACCGGTCCTAGATTCTGTCCCACTTGATCGAGTCAAAGAATTTGACTACCTGGGTATACGTATCAGTGACACCATGAGCTGGAAGGCACACCACCAAAAGGTGTTTTTGACTCATAAAAGGGTGGCAGGGGCACTGCTCAAGGAACAGCGCGCCTCATCATTAAAACCAATCGGGGCTCCCTTAGATATTTATAGGGCAAGGGTTGTGAGTGCGGCACTATATGGTGCCGAATTGTGGGGCACTCATAGAGCTGACACTCTGGCTCACCTTGAGAACAATTTCCACAAAGACCTTATGGGCTTGCCCCACAGCACACCAACAATTCCATTGCTGCTAGATGCAGGTACCCGGCCAATATGCGATCAAGCGAAATTACGCCCGCTTCTCCTATGGTCCAGAATCTCGAATGTGCAAGAACTTAGCAGTTATGCAGAAGCCTTAAACGACATTATGTCCCTACCGGGCTCCTACAAGATCGTTTGGCTTAGGGAGGTCAAAAAGCTGCTTTATAAATTAGGACTAGGAGAGGCTTGGGCCAACAAATCTGCACCTCCAAAACAACAGCTAAAGAAGGCTTATTGGGCATGGGTAGACAATGAGAGGGTTTGTAGCACAAATCATTGTAAATCCGTTGCCCTGTTTTTGTTAATCAAAGAGACCCCGTATAGGGAACCTTATTTAGACACTATTCAGAGCTCATGGGACAGATCATTGTACATTAAGTTTAGGGTGGGGGTGCTTCCATTGTGCGAGTTCACTTCTACCTGGAAACCGCCCGCCCAAACCATACCTTACTGCCCCTTCTGTGATTTAAGGGTAGAGTCCGTGTCCCACCTGCTGTTCGAGTGCAGTGTCTACGCAGCCCCGAGACGGAGGTGGTTGAAGCCCCTCTGCAGGTGTTTGGGAACTCGTTCTCATCTGGAAGCCCTACGTATACTACGTACCGATGCTAGACCCCTCTTTGCCACCTGTATGGCAAAATTCTTGGGCTGGGCCTGGCGTTTAAGAACTGCAAAAAAACTACTAATCCAGTGAATGAGTCCCCCTGCCCAATACGTTGCTTTGTTTATAAAATGTTTTTATGTTGATGATTGTTGATAAAATTGTTTTTAAGATGTAAGAAATGCTTTTATGATATGTTTTTTTATCGAATAAAGCTATTACAACAGGTATCATCAGTGATGTCATGAGTGATGTCACTGACCATGTCATGAGTGATGTAATATGTGACGTCATCAGCAGTGCATTGCACGCGCAAGTTATAGTGAGTCCAACTAACTATAACGTGGGAATTTCAATGGTTTTATGTCAGTAAAATTTCCAGCTAACTCTAACTGGTGTGAAACCTATGGTTTTTTATGTGAATATATATATATATATATATATATATATATATATATATATCACAAATCCTGTGTTCAAAACCCACGCTTGCTTCACGCTGGATCAAAAACAGGACACGGACCCAGTTGTTGTTCGGTGCTTCAAATGTTTATTGCAGCCAGATGCCTGAGACGTGTTTCGCAGCGCGAACGCCGCTTGTTCACTCGACATTTGCATTTGAGCGCGAAGGCTTTTTAAAGTGACAGTGCTATTGTGATTCAAATATCACGTGGTTTACAAAGTTCATAGACATAGAAAAAAACTTGTACTTTTCTGACATAGTCATCGTAAAATACGTTATGTACAATGTGGGTCAGTAACTAGTTTCACTGTTATATAGGTAAAATACATTTTTGTTTAACTCTTAATTATACGTTAAATTTTTATCAAATAGTAAAATACTCGTTATAGGACTCGATTAAATACATGTAAAATACATAAGTCCATTAACCCATTGTATCCTTGATATTCTCATATCCCATATACAAGATTTCTCAATGACTATTGAAAAAATGATTTTTTATGTGAATTTTTACATTTTTAGTGAGCTGTGTGTTATCGGTGTTTCCACCTGGTTAAAAAAGATTTCTATCTTATTTTCATTTTTCACTTCTCTTACTATTATTCACTTTCCGGTGGCTGTGTTATGCACCATTTCAAATTTATGTTTATATATTGTATAACTTTACCATAATGAGTGTTCACTTGATGTTATCAGCACGCATTATCAGCTCTTGTGTTTCCATTGCCATGTTGTTGTACATTTTTATTGTTCTATCAGTTATGTGTATTTCCTCATGTTCCAAATTCTGACAGTATAATGCAATGACCCCTCAACTATCATGCTAAACTACTTTTCACACAATAATTATAAAATATTTGTAAAATATTTACAGCGATCTATCAAATTCATATATGTACATTCTATTTACAACATACCAATAAAAGTGGTGATCGGGGATATTTCATATGTTTAACAATATTCATCTTTGGAACAGTCTGTCAATAACTACATCTTTTACTTTTCTTTCCTTCCCTCAGTGGAACATACTCGTATTTGTTTTGTGCACATGGATTTTTCTAGGTTAAGCACGTGTACATATCTTCGGTCAGATTCAATCCATTGGGGTGTTTTGAATCCAATAGAAGAATGTACCGCGTTTCCAGCTTGCGTAACTTATTTTCACGATCCCCACCCCTTCTGTTGGGAGCTATATATATATATATAGGGGTCAAACGTTTCTTCAATAACTCTTCAGAAGAAAAACACACAAGCTCTTAGATCTCCCAACAGCCTTTTAATCCGACAGTTTTAAGGCAAATACTCTACACGTTTCGGGTCAGTGACCCCTGCTCACGAGTAAATTTTAACATCCCAAGTGCAACTTAAATAGTCATGTGATGGCCGAATAAAGATCTTTCGGATGAACTACGGGCTTGTGTAGATTCATTTACCTGGATTCTGTTTCTGTATATATATATATATATATATATATATATATATATATATATATAACATTTCTTTAATTGTAAAGAGATAAGTAACACTGAAAAAGAATCTTCGGGAGACACAAGCTGGCAAATTGATGATATGCCTTTCATTTCATCAGGGAAATGGTAGACCTGGACACAGATTAAACAAATGACATGATGAACACTCAGGAGGTAGCAGAATATGCTGGAGTGTATATTGCAGGTTCATCAAGAACACAATTTAAACCGAGATCTACATTTTGTCCTATCATGCCCAAAGACTGCATTGACATCTTTTCTGGAAAAGTCATAAATGATCTAAAATCCTTATCGTGGTCAAGTAGTAATGATTTTTACAAAACACATGCTAACGAAAGATTGGCATACGAAAAGGTTATGACCAAAATAAAAGAAAGAAGCGATGTAGTTGTGCGCTGGTCAGACAAAGGTGGTAACGTAGTCCTTTGGCCTTTGGATATGTATAATACTGAAGCGCTATCACAATTGTCTGACAGAGAATGTTACCAAAGGATTAGTGAAACCAATATCCTCAACATCAAAGAGAGATACCATAGGAGTCTATATGACTGGAAAATAGCGGGAACTATTTCAAAGAATGAATTTGAATTTTTGAAGAACAACTACCCAGTTATTCCAAACCTATATCTAATTCCAAAAGTGCACAAAAATCCTACCTGACCTCCTGGAAGACCCATAATTTCCACCATAGGTGGGTTATTTGAAAATACAACCCGATTTGTGGACTCCTTTCTACAACCCTTTGTAAAAACCCTACCATCATACACAAGAGACAGTGGAGATTTTCTGAAAAAAATCTATGATGTAAAATGGGACTCAGACTTTGTTTTTATGACTTTGGATGTTCAAAGCCTTTACACAAGTATAAGACACCGAGATGGTCTAAATGCCATCAAGCATTACTTGGGAGGTAGAAGCCTTGATTTGTATAAACATTCACAGATGTTGCTCCAAATGACGGAGTGGTGTTTGGAGAACAACACTTTCAGCTTTAACAAACTGCTGACACAGGGGACTGCCATGGGTACTTGCTTCGCCCCCAGCTATGCTAATTTGCATATGGGCTGGTGGGAGGAGCAAGTACTCAGGGTGAAACATACGGAGGAAATGACACACAATGTAACACTTTACAGTCGTTATATAGGTGATATCTTTTTAATCTGGAAAGGAAGTGAAGAAAGTGCAAGAGAGTTCGCAGAACAACTCAATCAAAATAGCTTAAACCTGAAGTTTACCTGTGAAACAAGTAAAAATAAGGTACATTTCTTAGATCTAGAATTATTGGTGGTAGATGACAAAATACAAACAAATACCTACCGTAAACCCACTGCAGGAAACACAATCTTGCATGCTTCCAGTTTTCACCCTCCAAATCTAATTGATAACATACCGTATGCAGAATGTCTTAGAATGAAAAGAAATTGTAGCACAGCCACAAGCTACAGGAATTCTAAGACAAATCTGTTCAGCAGGTTAAGACTCAGAGGCTATCCAGAACACACATTAAAAACAGCGGAACAGAAATGTGACCTTAGGGAGAGGAAAGACATACTGTTTTCCGCCAAAACTGAAAAACCCAAGTCAGAACAAAACACAGGGACTCCACGTCTTATCACAGGGTACAATGCATATCATAAACAACTGAGAAATATAATCTACAGACATTGGCCCATAGTCCGGAATGACCCGGTGATAGGAAAAAGTTGCAACAAAATACACCAACTTACTTTCAGGAAAGCTAAAAGTATGAGGGAAGAGTTGGTAGACAATGCCCCAGTGTTAAAGAAGAAAGAGTCACCATGGTTAAAAACTAAAAATGGCTTTTATAAATGTACAAAATGCAAAGCCTGTCAATATGGTACCAATGTTACTACGGTAAATGTCCCATACAGGAAAAAACCGCTAGAGATACGAGCAAACTACACATGCAAAACAGACTTTGCAGTCTATGTTTTGCAATGTAGTTGCAATAAAAGATACGTGGGAAGCACAATACATCCGGTCCACGTAAGAGTGCTACAGCATCTCAGGGCCATAAAAAACAATGACCCAACGTATCCGGTGGCAAGGCACATCAATTTGAAACATGAGGGCAATGCAGAAAATATCAAATACTTCGTCATAGACCATGTGAAGAAAAGCATTAGAGGGGGAAATAGACAACTAGCCCTCCTAAGATTAGAATCGAGATACATTATTCTCTTAGACAGTAAGGCTCCACAAGGTTTGAATGCAGACGAAGCATTAAGTGTACATTTATAAGTTACAAAGTTAATTAGTCTACAATGCAGTTTCCGTATGTTCCCCAAACCATTCTTCCGTAAACAGAGTCACAAAAAGAATGTAACTCAATAGATACATGTCATCTATCTTAAGTAATAGTATACATGTTTACAAACCTTTTTTTATGATAGTTTCCTTAAGTAAAATGGCTTCTATTTGCTAGCAAGCGGAAAGACAAAGTAACAAAATGTACAGAGGAGAAATTATTTGTGTTGGACAATACTGCAATGTGTTGACCCACTTGGGCTCTATTCACGTGAACCTTATAAAATAAAGGTTCCCAAGTAAAATCCATTACCAAACTGGTACAATTGGGCACTAGACCCTTTATAACTAGACTATAACCTGTACTGATGAAAAATATATATAAAACGGTATTTCAATGTTTAAACCTAACACATTGTTAATGACTGAAACTATACATAAACGCGAAAGTTGGCAATGTATAAATGAATTATATGCTAGTAATCGACAATGTAAACTAATTGTCTTTTATTTAAGTTGATGAAAAATGTGCAGCAAACAATGTAAGAGAAGCTGAAAACGAAATGATTGTGTTACAAAGAAAACGCTGTAAATTTCCAGTGAGTTTGAAACTGGTAGTCATGACTACGGGTAAACCATCACATGATCCAATGAGCACTTGACATGTTAAAAGCACTGACGTAATGTTTTTCTGTATTGTGAACAAGACGGTTGTGACCGTCGAAACGCGTCAATCTGAGCACTAAAAAAAGAAAATAAATTTGTTTCTGAAACAAGACCCCACGGAGTCAGCGCCTGTTTTCTAAATACAGATCGACAGGATTGGAGAGAATATATATATATATATATATATATATATATATATATATATATATATATATATATATATATATATATATATATATATATATATATATATATATATACATATACATATATGTATATATATATATATATATATATATATATACATATATATATATATGTATATATATATATATATATATATATATATATATATATATATATATATATATATATATATATATATATATATATATATATATATATATATATATATATATATATATATATATATATATATATATATATATTCCCCAACATCTTCCACAAAGAAAGAAAGTAAGCAGCACACCAACAGCGGAGCCTTTGTGTTTTTATTAAAAGTACTTTCTCTCACCCGGCAGTCCTGACATGTTTCGCTCGACCTTCGAGCTTTTTCAAAGGTGCGCCATGAGTCCTTGTCCTTTCTGCTGATGGAAACCAAGCTTTCATACTTTTTCCGTTTTGACACGCCCCCAATGGCTGCTGAGACTCCTGGTCTTTGTAGTCTGTAATGGTTCCCAGGCTGAAAGGAAATGTTTTACAGTTTCAATTTTTACACAAAGAGTCCGTTGTGCCACTGTGAGCCCATTTTCAAAGCTCACTGTGGTCCATTACCAAAGTCTGTCTTTGGCGTTCACCGCACTGCCCTTGACATTTCTGTAACTCCACCTGCGGTTCCCTTCGGGCAGGCATGGTGCTCTTTGCTGGAGGTGCGTCGCTTTACGGCAGAACCACGCCGTTACAAATTCCCCAACATCTTCCACAAAGAAAGAAAGTAAGCCGCACACCAACAGCGGAGCCTTTGTGTTTTTATTAAAAGTACTTTCTCTCACCCGGCAGTCCTGACATGTTTCGCTCGACCTTCGAGCTTTTTCAAAGGTGCGCCGTGAGTCCTTGTCCTTTCAGCTGATGGAAACCAAGCTTTCATACTTTTTCCGTTTTGACACGCCCCCAATGGCTGCTGAGACTCCTGGTCTTTGTAGTCTGTAATGGTTCCCAGGCTGAAAGGAAATGTTTTACAGTTTCAATTTTTACACAAAGAGTCCGTTGTGCCACTGTGAGCCCATTTTCAAAGCTCACTGTGGTCCATTACCAAAGTAGGTCTTTGGCGTTCACCGCACTGCCCTTGACATTTCTGTAACTCCACCTGCGGTTCCCTTCGGGCAGGCATGGCGCACTTTGCTGGAGGTGCGTCGCTTTACGGCAGAACCACGCCGTTACAAATTCCCCAACATCTTCCACAAAGAAAGAAAGTAAGCCGCACACCAACAGCGGAGCCTTTGTGTTTTTATTAAAAGTACTTTCTCTCACCCGGCAGTCCTGACATGTTTCGCTCGACCTTCAAGCTTTTTCAAAGGTGCGCCGTGAGTCCTTGTCCTTTCAGCTGATGGAAACCAAGCTTTTCATACTTTTTCCGTTTTGACACGCCTGCAATGGCTGCTGAGACTCCTGGTCTTTGTAGTCTGTAATGGTTCCCAGGCTGAAAGGAAATGTTTTACAGTTTCAATTTTTACACAAAGAGTCCGTTGTGCCACTGTGAGCCCATTTTCAAAGCTCACTGTGGTCCATTACCAAAGTCGGTCTTTGGCTTTCACCGCACTGCCCTTGACATTTCTGTAACTCCACCTGCGGTTCCCTTCGGGCAGGCATGGCGCTCTTTGCTGGAGGTGCGTCGCTTTACGGCAGAACCACGCCGTTACAAATTCCCCAACATCTTCCACAAAGAAAGAAAGTAAGCCGCACACCAACAGCGGAGCCTTTGTGTTTTTATTAAAAGTACTTTCTCTCACCCGGCAGTCCTGACATGTTTCGCTCGACCTTCGAGCTTTTTCAAAGGTGCGCCGTGAGTCCTTGTCCTTTCAGCTGATGGAAACCAAGCTTTCATACTTTTTCCGTTTTGACACGCCCCCAATGGCTGCTGAGACTCCTGGTCTTTGTAGTCTGTAATGGTTCCCAGGCTGAAAGGAAATGTTTTACAGTTTAAATTTTTACACAAAGAGTCCGTTGTGCCACTGTGAGCCCATTTTCAAAGCTCACTGTGGTCCATTACCAAAGTCGGTCTTTGGCGTTCACCGCACTGCCCTTGACATTTCTGTAACTCCACCTGCGGTTCCCTTCGGGCAGGCATGGCGCTCTTTGCTGGAGGTGCGTCGCTTTACGGCAGAACCACGCCGTTACAAATTCCCCAACATCTTCCACAAAGAAAGAAAGTAAGCCGCACACCAACAACGGAGCCTTTGTGTTTTTATTAAAAGTACTTTCTCTCACCCGGCAGTCCTGACATGTTTCGCTCGACCTTCGAGCTTTTTCAAAGGTGCGCCGTGAGTACTTGTCCTTTCAGCTGATGGAAACCAAGCTTTCATACTTTTTCCGTTTTGACACACCCCCAATGGCTGCTGAGACTCCTGGTCTTTGTAGTCTGTAATGGTTCCCAGGCTGAAAGGAAATGTTTTACAGTTTCAATTTTTACACAAAGAGTCCGTTGTGCCACTGTGAGCCCATTTTCAAAGCTCACTGTGGTCCATTACCAAAGTAGGTCTTTGGCGTTCACCGCACTGCCCTTGACATTTCTGTAACTCCACCTGCGGTTCCCTTCGGGCAGGCATGGTGCTCTTTGCTGGAGGTGCGTCGCTTTACGGCAGAACCACGCCGTTACAAATTCCCCAACATCTTCCACAAAGAAAGAAAGTAAGCCGCACACCAATAGCGGAGCCTTTGTGTTTTTATTAAAAGTACTTTCTCTCACCCGGCAGTCCTGACATGTTTCGCTCGACCTTCGAGCTTTTTCAAAGGTGCGCCGTGAGTCCTTGTCCTTTCAGCTGATGGAAACCAAGCTTTCATACTTTTTCCGTTTTGACACGCCTGCAATGGCTGCTGAGACTCCTGGTCTTTGTAGTCTGCAATGGTTCCCAGGCTGAAAGGAAATGTTTTACAGTTTCAATTTTTACACAAAGAGTCCGTTGTGCCACTGTGAGCCCATTTTCAAAGCTCACTGTGGTCCATTACCAAAGCCGGTCCTTGGCGTTCACCGCACTGCCCTTGACATTTCTGTAACTCCACCTGCGGTTCCCTTCGGGCAGGCATGGCGCTCTTTGCTGGAGGTGCGTCGCTTTATGGCAGAACCACGCCATTACAAATTCCCCAACATCCTCCACAAAGAAAGAAAGTAAGCCGCACACCAACAGCGGAGCCTTTGTGTTTTTATTAAAAGTACTTTCTCTCACCCGGCAGTCCTGACATGTTTCGCTCGACCTTCGAGCTTTTTCAAAGGTGCGCCGTGAGTCCTTGTCCTTTCAACTGATGGAAACCAAGCTTTCATACTTTTTCCGTTTTGACACGCCCCCAATGGCTGCTGAGACTCCTGGTCTTTGTAGTCTGTAATGGTTCCCAGGCTGAAAGGAAATGTATTACAGTTTAAATTTTTACACAAAGAGTCCGTTGTGCCACTGTGAGCCCATTTTCAAAGCTCACTGTGGTCCATTACCAAAGTAGGTCTTTGGCGTTCACCGCACTGCCCTTGACATTTCTGTAACTCCACCTGCGGTTCCCTTCGGGCAGGCATGGCGCTCTTTGCTGGAGGTGCGTCGCTTTATGGCAGAACCACGCCGTTACAAATTCCCCAACATCTTCCACAAAGAAAGAAAGTAAGCCGCACACCAACAGCGGAGCCTTTGTGTTTTTATTAAAAGTACTTTCTCTCACCCGGCAGTCCTGACATGTTTCGCTCGACCTTCGAGCTTTTTCAAAGGTGCGCCGTGAGTCCTTGTCCTTTCAGCTGATGGAAACCAAGCTTTCATACTTTTTCCGTTTTGACATGCCTGCAATGGCTGCTGAGACTCCTGGTGTTTGTAGTCTGTAAAGGTTCCCAGGCTGAAAGGAAATGTTTTACAGTTTCAATTTTTACACAAAGAGTCAGTTGTGCCACTGTGAGCCCATTTTCA